>NC_069114.1:29898180-31120680 GCF_025612915.1 Magallana angulata
CTAGAATTGTAAAAAAAAAAAAAAAATTAGTTAACAAAGAAAAATTAAAATCAAAATTGTCAGAATTTCACTGTAAATACATATCTATAAACAGTACATGTAATACATTTACAAATGTATGTATCTGATGATACATTTTTTTAAAATTTAATTGATTTAAAGAAAAACCAACAAAATGACAATAACCCTTCCCTTTGCAGTAAATGGAAATACCGGTAGCCAAGCAATGCTCTTCTGTTGATGAAACTTTCAATATCTTTCTAATAAGAGTCTTGACAGATGCAATTAGTTGTTTCAAATTTTCCTCACTTGCTCATATGGCACAATGGAACTCCATATCAGAAAATTGATCCCATAGGACTATGATTTTCTTTGATGAGCTTGTTAAATTTAATAAACTCCCAAAACATTACCATAATTACCATACTATGCAAAAATATGTAAAAAAGAAAATTTAATATTACAAACAAGTTAAAATGTTTTCTTGAAATGGTTTCTGATTTTGGTTTAATTTAAATAAATAGTTACTGTATGATGAAAAAAATAAAAAAATAAAAAAAAATATTACAAACAATTTTAAAATTGCCGAAACACTACAATCATATTAGTAATTTTGAATTTCATTTAAATTAATGCCCAATAGGGTCACTTCATCAATTTACTTGACAAATAAATTTAAACAACCTCTAAAAATAGTTTAACTTCTTTATTAATAATGATATTATTTATTTCCTTATAATGATAGAACTTTTGGTTTACATCAAACAGTTTTAAAATAGCCCCAAAACCATCATCCATTTGACAGATTATCAATTTCCCCTAAACACATGCTCCATCTGAACCATGGCTCAGATAATGGCTCCCTTGGGACAAATGAATTCAGCCACACTTGTCTTTGATGCTCTTATTAGCTCCCAAGAATTTATCATTGACAAACAAAAACTTTGCATTGTCAGTTGATAGAATACTTATAAAAAATAATTTTTTTTATTAATTAAGACATAAAGACAAAACCCCACATCTGGATGTATTTATATAAATATATTTTTGAGTGTTTTAATACTATTAATTAATTAATAAAATCTGTAAGGATTACCTCCCTTACTTTTCAACATTAGTGTACAATATATATAATAAGGAAAATGAAAACTGTCATGAAATCATTAAATCTTGTCTGATCTTAAAAAAAATTGCAGGTGCACATCTTCAGATAGTGTTCAACATATGAACAAATTTTCAAACTGTTCCATGCAGTAATAAAAAATTCTATAGGGGGGACAAAGTTGCGTCTACAGACAGACGGACAGGGTGAAACCAATATACCCCCCTAAACTTCGTTTGCGGGGGTATAAAAACCACTTAAAGTTGGTTGCTGGGGGCTAACCGTTGCCATGGTAATCGAGGCTTAAGATGGAAAAATAGCAAAACTTACCTACTTTGATGCCATATTAAAAGATTTTGCCCACTAATGTAAACTATCAAAGACATAAAAAAGCATTTGTCCTATTTTCAATTGTTTAATAATATCAGAAAATTGATGGAGAAACTAATACTTTAAAATTTTACCATGGAAACCGTTACAAATTTATGAAATCAGTTTTTTGCGGTTTTTTAATAAGCCGTAATGAGAAACTATTAAATTTTTCCATCCATATCAATGTCCATGCTATTTATATTTTATCATGAAAATTGCTATGGCAACAAGGCCAAAAAAAAAGGAAAAATTGAGAAATTGAAGATGATTTTGATATGCTTTAATTCCCGAGAAATTTTTTGCAATTGTTTTAGTTGGGACTTGTAAAAATATATCTAAATTATCATTATATACAAAAGCTATGTTATGCAACCGAGAAATGTTGTTGCTATGGAAAATCAAGTTGCGTAAAAAATCACACACAAATTCTTACATTTTGAAAAGTCCATAGCAACAGCAGTTATTTTAAGAAAATTTCAGATTTTTTTCGAGTGTCTTAAAGTTAAGAACATACTTTATTTTTTCTCACCATTTGATTACATATATTTATTCATTATAAGTAAATAATTTCCATTCAAAGATGCTTAAAAATATTATAATTTTCCTTTTTTTAAGCTTGTTACCATGGCAACAGTTCTTAATTTTCATATTAAAATTCTTAACTGCACAATCATAATAGTGTTTACCAAAAAATCCAAGATTTGCACTTTTTATTCAAATTAAATGAAGGCAACAGACTTTAAAATTTCTGTTTAGTAACCACGGAAACGCTCTAAAAATATGCGTTTTTTTCTTCCTTTGAAAAATGACAAGTATTTTTAATAATTTATTCTACCCTGAACCCCTGAAGTTCTGCACATTACTCACAATATGTTCTTTAATAAGCATTAAAATGCCATTTTTACCATCTGTTACCATGGCAACGGGACCACATAGCAACAAACAAATGGTGTTAGGCTTATTTACTAACCAAAGTCTATCAAATTGTCAAGTATGAAGAAAATTCGTTACTATGCGTGGCCACCGAATTCTGATTCTTACATAGAATTGATCTTAAGTGTCTTTCCTATAGTATATAATAAATGAAGTTTAACTCTTGATTCAACAGATAATAAATTATCCTAGTACTTTCATCATGGGCACCTACATGTACATGTGTTTTTCTGGTTGTCAGAGTCGTTTGAGAAATTTAAGTCACCCTAGAATGTCTCCCCATACAAGAAAAAAAATCATGCTACAATAGGTGAAATAATTTATTTCTAACTGCACTTATACATGCACAATATTGATAAAAATATCAGTCAAATCATAATCATTTAAAGTGTAAAAATTACACAATGTTTGAGATATTGGGAGTGTGTCAGAGTACCAGTGAAACTGGTAAATATTACACCTCCACAGTACATTAATGTCAAATCAAGAATTTACTTGTTCATGGGAGAACTTCATTTGATAAATAAGTTGTTCATTAGGTTTGTATAACAGAAGGGTGTCCACTTAGTATCATCCAGTCAATTGGTGATTTCTTGCTTTGAGTTGAAAAGTGCTCTGGAATAACTTGTCTAAATTGACTTCCGAGTATGCGTTTCTCCTTATCACTCCAGACACCAAGTCTTTCAGCTGCCCATACAGGTATGTTGCTTTTTCATTATTTTTATATTTTGTCATAGCTGAATCTGCAAAGATTTAATACATGTATATCCTATAATATCTAAAGAAGTGGATAAATTTTCTTGAACTTTGCCCATTGTTTTAACACTGAGTAATGACCACCACTCAATTCTATTAAAGGTCTTTGGGTCCCAATATTTATCATCTGTGTAAATATCACAACTAATCTAACATAAAAGAGCTTGTCAACATGAGACCTTAGTGTGAAGAATTGAGAACTAATCATTTTAAAGGAATTCTCAGTGATCTGAAATCTCCCTTCAATACATGTATAGAGTTAAAATTAAGTATCAAATCAAAACACTCTGACAACTATTAATGTTTACTTAATACTGACAACTATTAATGGTTACTTAATGCTATCACATGTACATACTTTTTTCTGTGCCATCTGCCATGGACTTGAGAGCTTTATCAGCATCAAAGATGTGTTCATAAAAGCAGAGCTGTGTGTACAACATGGTGTCTGTATACTACAAGAAAATCAGCACAAGTGTAGACAATCAATACATGTACAAAAATGTAAGTATACAACTGAGTGACTTCTTTACGTGTTATAGAGATCATGTGTGTAGACAACTGACAGTCTACACATGTGTAGAAAAACAAGTCTACACATGCAAAGAAGTCATGTGTGTAGACAACTGAGAGCCAGCCTACACATGTATAGAGGTCATGTGTGAAGGCAACTGACAGTTTACACATGTATAGAGATCATGTATGTTGACAACTGTCTACACATGTATAGAGGCCATGTGTTTAGACATCCAAGTGACTTCTTCAAATGTATAATTCTGAATGTGGACAACAAACAGTCTCTATTTGTATAGAGGTCATGTATACAACTGTATAAAGCTGTATATAGACAACATGCATAGAGATTTTTACCAGTGGGTGGAGAAGCCCCCGATGACAGGCGTGGCACACAGGATGACTTCTCTGGAAGATCAGGGGAACTCTTCTGGTCACTGTTCCACACGCCGCATCTTCACATTTTAGCCACCCCTAAACAAAACAGGAACATAACAGTTAACTATCTTGTTGAACAGTCGCTTATGGAAGAAAGTAGAAATCCTACACGTATACACAGGTGGGGTCAATAGTTGCAACGTGATATGACTGCTTAGCAATTCAAAGCCTTCCATACAATCTTTGAGTCTTTCCGGATTATTTTTATTTGATTCGTTAAAAATAAAGGTGTACATGATTCCCAATAAAACAAGCTCTCTGATTGGTTACTGTGTCTCAGGTCATTAAATCAAAACATGAGTGATATTTTTATATTTTCAAAATGGAGTTTGATGTAACTAAACATGCTACTACATTGTATAATCAACTGAGTTGAAATATGCTCAATATCTTTAAGGTCTTCAAGGTCTCAACCAGTTTGAACAGATATACCACAACATAGAGAAAATTTTGCAGATTTCGTGTTAAAACGCAGATGACAACCACCATTCCCAGATATCTGCATATAATAGAACAATAATTTTTTTTGCAGCTCCACTAAAACTGAATTAAACTCAAAAGTAAACACTATCGAATAACAACTGTATACAAGAAGTTTACAGATGTTTCTGAGGGAATTTTCGAAAGGGCATGGTATAAACAAATTATAAAATATAAAATTCATTCATACATTGATTTCCGGTTAAACCCTGATACATACTACTACACCAAAAAAGCAAGCAACTTCCTTTTAAGACAATTAGCTTTTCGTTTGAATTTTTTTGAGGCGACTTGATATGACCACTAAAACACATGCAACAAATGCAAGACATATCATGCGCACATCATTACAGAAAAGAATATTGATATTACCTGGTAATATTTCTGTATGTGCCTTCTAATGTCCATGCGTAGTCTGTTACAGATGTAAGGAGTATACTCATCTAGTTTTTTCTTGCATTCCTTATTTGGACAAAAACCAATTGCACATTCTGTCCACTCCCCCTGAAACCCAGTGTTACATTGTATACATGTATATAGTAGATGGGATTGAAAGTGAAAAAGAGCACCATCAAACACAGAATCCTTTTTTTTTTCTCAATGATTTGCATCTACTTAATAACTTTATATACAGGTACATGTATTATGGATACTTTGAGAAATAATTCACTGATTACTTTGAGAATGAAATGAAGTAGGATAATAAAACATTTAACAACATATGAATAGTTAGATGATTCTAGGTACAAATGCTTCTTTATTTAATTCAAATTTGTCAAATTTGACACAAATAAAATGTTAAGCAAAGTTCCAGTCAGTAAAAACGAATTTGGCCACTTATCCTTCAGTTAAGAATTGAATGACTAAATGATGTTCTCTTTACAGCTTTTATGCAAATATTTTCTTTGCAACAATACTCACAGCTCCAGTGAAGGCAGCATCTACAATAATTTCTCGACCACATAATGGATTGGGACACACAAACTTAAATCTCTCACAGTCTCTGTATTTCTCTTCATCAGAAATTTCAGTTCCATTGAGCAAAGCTTCATCCTCTTCATCATATCTGGCTGTATGTTTGTAACCTGATGGGTCCAGACCTTCAATGAAATTAAAACTGTTATGTTTTAACATTAATCTATATATTGCAACTTTTGATTTCCATCCTATCATATTTTTGTGACACTGTATTAGATGTAATGCTGCATCACCGTACATTTTTACATTTAAGAAATAAACAACGTTATTTAGTGAACATGGCGTTATGAATAGCAATTGCTCTGTTGGCATATTCCATGATGCGCGCTAGCGCATCATGGAAAATATGCCAGCAGAGCAGTTGCTATTCATAACGCCATGTTCACTAAATAATCGTTGTTTATTACTTATATTTGCATTTTACCACTCGCAAATACCCTGTATTAGCCTAGACCTTGACATTTAGCTATTACATCAAACGTAAACATTCAGACTGTAATGTATCTTTTTAATTCACATAGATTTGTTAACAGAATCAATGATATGTTACAACAGTAATTCCTTTAAAATGTTATCAAAAACATGTTTTAATATTAAATACGTCAATTTCAATGGAGTTGGAGAAAAACACACGATGTATCGTATAGTGGTTTAAATCTATAACGTCATGGAAAAGTATTATAACGTTACACTTTTATGACGTCATAGTATACAGAGAGAGCAATTGCGATTATAGAGAAATAATTACAGCTCCTCCGTATGGGCTTACAGTGGGAAAGAACAAATGGAAATGCAAATATATACATATATCACTCATATCGCATTGATTTCTTTTATTAACAAATTTGCAGTGCTTCAGTCCATTAGGTTAATTTTTTAAATAAATATTTGCATGTGTTTGATGCCGAGTTGTTTTAGCAAAGGGGAATAACTCATTTTTACCCCCAACCAAAAAAAAATTAACCAAGTTATTCCTCTTAATCTTTGATCAATTGGAGGTTTTTAAAGGTAAAACCCCTGTTTACGAGATATCTATACTTACCTGCATCAACTTTTTGCATTTTCCCCGAGCTGCCTACGATCATGCCTGAACTTTTGAGACCACCCCTGTGGTATCATCTAGTGTTTACCCATAATGCACAAGCATACTTCCGTTTCAGTTTTGTGAGGGCCTACACAACTAGGACCCAATGAACAGGGGTGGGTGATGCAGGTAAGTATAGATATCTCGTAAACAGGGGTTTTACCTTTAAAAACCTCCAGTTTACATCAATATCTATACTTACCTGCATCAACTTTTTGCAGAATTTGTAGCAGAAATATTGGGCGGGATTACAATCACTATCATATAATAGTAAAATAAAGAATACACTCACCCAAAAAGATATTCTATTTTTGTTCTTTTACTTTTGCCCATCTCGATGTATCAAGAACTGATGACTTGGCAAAGCGAGCTTCTCCTTGAGGAACATCTCTCATATAGAATGAAGTAAAGGTGTTTTCTGTTGCCCAATGAGCTGTCTGTAGAATTTCTTCTAGAGTTGCACCATTGAAAAGGGCCCATGAAGTTGCCAATCGTCTTGTATCATGTGCACGCACATGAGATAAGGTCTCACTGTTATGTTCATACACAAACTTTACTAGTGACACAATCCATCTTGAAATTGAATTCTTGGATGCTGGTTTTTGCGAGTCCGATTTGTAAGTCAAGAATAAACACTTTTCATCACCACGAGAAGACTCTGTCCTTTTTAGGTACATTTTAAGTGCTCTACAAGGACACAAAAGCAAGTCTCTACTGTCTGTTGCAAAGCTATTAAACTCTGGTATGAATATTGGTTTCCATGGCTTTCCTAATCTCTGAGTTTTGGCTAAAAACTGTATATTTGGTAATAAACGTATTCCATTCTGCTCAAGACGTAAATGTGACTCTCCAATTGAAAGAGCTTGAATTTCGCTTACTCTTGATGCTGTTGCCAGAGCCACAAGGAACACTGTCTTCCATGTAAAGTACTTCATATCGCATGAATTCATCGGTTCAAATGGGGAGTCACACAACTTCCAAAGAACAGTCGGCAAATCCCAATTTGGAAGTAATGGTCGTACATTAAGTTCAGAATTGTATATTCCTTTTATTAACTTTGACAGATCAGTGTTGTTACTGACAGAACTATTGCTCCAACCCTTATGCATAGATGCTATCGCTGACCTATAACCCATTAAAGTATTTGGCTTACAATTACGTTCTTCATGCAAATAGATGAAGAAGTCTGCTAAATCAGCTACAGTGGCCTCAACTGAATCCTTTTGGTTCTTGGCACACCATTCCTTGTAGATTCGTATTCTAGCATCATACATTTTTCTTGTTGACTGTCTTCGTGAGTTGAAGATAAATGACTTAGCTTTGTCAGAAAATCTATTCTCTGTTCTTTGTTGTTTGAAATTTTCCAAACCGCCAGATGCAGACTTTCTGGACTTGGATGAATGAACTGCCCTCTTCTTTGAGTCAACATGTCTCTTATTATTGGAAGTTCCCTTGGAATGTCGACCAATAGATGTAGTAGGTCTGGAAACCATGACTGTCTTGGTGAAAACGGAGCGATGAGGAGAAGAACACACGACTCCTGTTCCACTTTCCTGAGTACTTTCGGAATTAATATGGGAGGCGGAAATGCATATGCAAACATTCCTGTCCAATCTACAGCTAGCGCATCGCATTCCCATGCCAAGGGGTCTGGAAACGGAGAACAAAACACTGCTAGTTTCCGGTTTTCCCTTGTTGCGAATAAATCTATGTTTGGAGTGGGAAAAACTCGAAAAATCTGCTGAACTATTTCTTGGTTGAGACTCCATTCTGTCATCTTGGGAATTTGTCGCCCTCTGGACAACTGATCCGCCATTACATTCTTTTTCCCTGGAATGTGAGCTGCTTTGAGCTGTATCCCGAGAAGGTGACACCAATGCAGAATCCTCCATGTCATCACGCATAGGGCTGTAGACTTTGTCCCCCCTTGGCGATTGATGTAAGACACTACTGTTGAATTGTCTGTCCTCAGCAAGACTTGCCTGTGTTTGACATTGTCCCTGAAGTGATGAAGTGCATTCTCCACTGCACTGAGTTCCAACAGATTTATATGTGATGACTGTTCTATCACCGTCCATTTCCCCGACACATTGCGATCCTCTAGGTGGGCTCCCCACCCGTAAGTTGATGCATCCGTCCACAAGGTTAGGTCTGCTCTGAAGCTCAGAATAGACGTTCCTGCCAGAACATTCCCTCTCTCTATCCACCAGAGAAGATGTGGGATGAGGAAACTGTCCATTTGAATCAGATGATCCAGTTCGTCCACATGTGGACGCCACTGGGACAGAAGGCAGAACTGAATGGGACGCATCTTGAGTCTGGCAAGAGGTACCAAATCTATACAGGCTGCCATTAAACCAAGGATTCTGAGGAATGTACGTGCTGGGATAAAAGATTCCATAACCATGGTAGAAATTGCCCCAAACAGACTGAGAAAACGGTCCAAACTGGGGTAGACCATACCCTGTTGGAGGTTGAATAGTGCTCCAAGATAAGTTATCTGTTGCGTTGGCTGCAGAATTGACTTGGATTGATTTATTACCAGGCCCAAGTCCATCAGCAGAAACAAAGTTCTCCTTAGTTGATGAACTAATGTCATTCGATCTGCATTTTTGAGAAGCCAATCGTCCAGGTACATGTAAATGGAAATCTGTTGACTTCTTAGATGTGCACCTATTGCCCCCATTAATTTCGTAAACACTCTTGGGGCTGTTGCTAGACCGAAGGGCATTGACCTGAATTGATAATGGATATTGTCTATGCAAAACCTGAGGTATTTCCTGTCTTCTGGATAAATTGGAACATGTAGATATGCATCCTTTAGATCTATTGATGCCACCCAGTCTCCTACATTCAGAGCCTGTATTACTGACCTTAGAGACTCCATCTTGAAATGTTGATTTTGGAGAAATATATTTAACGGTTTCAAATTGAGAATCGGACGGTAACCTCCGTCTCGTTTTGGAACAACAAACATAGGTAATCATAGATTACTAAGCTCACCGAGACGGAGCATCACCCTTATGAGACATCACCTTCATAAGACCACCTTTATCATTTTATATGAAAATCATACTTTATGATCTTGGATATTCATGGATTCTGTTTTGACAAAATATCGTATATCATCTGATAAATTTTTTTTATGATAATCATATGTTCATATGTTAATCAATACAATGATATAAAATTAAATATTGCATCATGTCATATTTATAATATATATCATATAATACAATAAAATACCGTAATAAACAATAATGAGATATGATATTGTAACGTATGATATGACATTGTATTGTGTTATACCTTATTGTATTTGATCACATAATACAATATCATAAAATATAATACAATATAGTATTATATTACAATATCATATTACATCATAACACTGAAACATGATATTATATTGTATAATATTGTATGATATTGTATTGAATGACACTGAAACATATTTGATACATTATATGATATTATATCATATAATACAATATAATTTGATTCCAACACTGTATCTTATCAAATGATACAATATTATGTGATAAAGTAAAATATTATAAAATACATTATTATATTATACATATTGTATCATATGACACAATAATATATATTACAATATCATATAATACAATTTCATGTGATTTGAAAATATATCATATAAACCAATATCATATCATATAATATCGTATGATACAATATTATATAATATTACAATATCATATAATACAATTTCATGTGATATAATTCTATATTACTGAAACCAATATCATATTATACAATATTGTATGATACCATATTATAGAATATACAATATTGTATCATAGGATACAATATAATATTTTGCAAAATCTTATGTAATTGTATCATGTGATAAAATAATATATTAAAAATACAATATAATATTATACAATATTGTATCATAATATACAATACTATACATAACAATATCATGATACAATATCATATCATAAAATATCAAAAAAATTGATACAATATCATATCGTATCATATAACTTTTTATAATATAACATATTATATCATATTGTATCATATCAAACAATATTGTTTCATATCATACAATACTATATCATAGGAATCATGTTATATCATTTATCAACAAACACATCTATCTATCGAGCTGGTTTGAGTGAGGTAGGAGATTCCTTTAGCATCCTTGATAATGGAGATCAGGCTCTGCATCTGAAGCAACCTCTGCATTTAATTTATAATAAAGTTAAATCAACTATGCAAGCTATCATCTAAAAAACATGTGACCTGTTCCAAAAAACTAAACCTCATCCAGCATCCGAAACCTATGGCTCAGATTCAGCATTCAAGCTCATCAGGTGCATTGGTATCATAAGACGCATCATCCATGCAAGTTTGGTGAAGTTTGGACCAGTAATAACTAAGATGTCATCATCAGAGGGCACTAGCAATTAAAACCTTAACTTCCTCCAGCATCTGCAACCTATGGCTCAGATTCAGCATCCATGCCTGTCAGGTGCATCTGTATCATAAGACACACCATCCATTCAAGTTTGGTGAAGTTAGGACCTGTAATAACTAAGATTTATTTTTTAGCATCCTTGATAATTGAGATCAAGCTCTGCATCTGCAGCTACCTCTGCGATTCATTCATATTACAGTTAAATCAACTATGCAAGTTTGAAATAGTACTATCATCTATTAAACATGTGACCTGTTCCTAAAAACTTAACTTTATCCAGCATCCGAAACCAGACTCAGCATTCAAGCCTGTCAGGTGCATCAGTATCATAAGACACACCATCCATGGAAGTTTGGTGAATTAAGGACAAGTAATAACTAAGATATCATCATCAGAGGGCACCTGTTTCAAAAACTTTATTTAACCAGCTCTTAAAACCTTAACCTCCTCCAGCATCCGAAACCTATTGCTCAGATTCAGCATTCAAGCTTGTCAGGTGCATCAGTATCATAAGACGCACCATCCATACAAGTTTGGTGAAGTTAGGACCAGTAGTAACTAAGATATAATCATCAGAGGGCACCTGCAACAAAAACTTTAACCAGCTCTAAAAACCTTAACCTCTTCCAGCATCCGAAACCTATTGCTCAGATTCAGCATTCAAGCTTGTCAGGTGCATCAGTATCATAAGACACATCATCCATACAAGTTTGGTGAAGTTAGGACCAGTAGTAACTTAGATATTGCTATCAATGGGCACCCGCAACAAAAACTTTAACCTGCTCCAAAAACCTTAACCTCCTCCAGCATCCGAAACATATAGCTCAGATTCAGCACTCAAGCCTGTCTGGTGCATCAGTATCATAAGGCACACCATTCATGCAAGTTTGGTGAAGTACGGACCAGCAGTAACTAAGATATTGCTATCAAAGGGCACCTGCAACAAAAACATTAACCTGGTCCAACAACCTTAACCTCCTCCAGCATCTGAAATTTAGGACCCAGATTCAGCATCCAAGTCTTTCAAGTCCATAAGTAGGTCCAGATGCATCATCCATGCAAGTTTGGTGAAGATAGGACAAGTAATAGCTTAGATACAGGACCTGCAACAAAAACTTTAACCAGGTCCGGACGCCGACGCCGACGCCGACGCCACCGCCGACGCCGACGCCGAGGGTATAGCATAAGCTCTCCTTGACTTCGTCTCGGTGAGCTAAAAAAGGTGCTGTAAAACCCCTGACCTTCCTGGGTCTTGGGAACAATCTCTATGGCATGCTTTTCTAATAAACTTTCTATTTCTTCTAAAATACATTGTCTTTGGACGACATCTTGTACATTTGTTATTCTTACTCCTGTATTTGGAGGGTGTTTTATGAACACAAGTTTGAGTCCTTCCTGGACTATTTTTAAAATCCAATCGTCGGATGTAATTTTCATCCACTCCCTGTGGTACGAAATGATCCGACAGCCTACTTTGGCTGATTTCAGCAACTCGAGTCGAGTCTCTAATTGATCCGTCAAAATTACTTTGGGGGACGAAACCCCAAACGATCTTGTGCAGAGCCACGAGTTTGACCTCTGAAGGAACCTCTTGAATTGAAATTTCGTCCTCTTCCTATAGTAGTCTTTTGATTCTTTTCTGCAGCAAACTTTCCCTTCTTTGCAAAGGATGACTGCTGTTCTTTCGGTTCCGAGGTGCCCACTGAATCATCTCTCTTTCTTTTCCTTGCAGAACTGAGGGCTGAACCATCTCTCTGCTTTGAACCCCTCAGGTGCTGTGTTTCTTTAGCATCGCGCATACTTTCTGCACTTGCGTGAAGAATATCAAAATACTTCCCACAAAAGAGCTTAGGATTCAGAGTTGTCTGTACAAGGAGTTTGTTTTCAGTTGCTTTGTTTTTAAAAGCCAAATCCTCAATGTGAATGGCTCTGCGGGCTGCAACTGCACCCACTAACATGCGGGAAGTAACATCAGCCATTGACTTGAACACCTGCATGAGTGCTTGTAGGGCCTCTGTCTTGTCCTCATCAGATACAACGTTATCAACGTAGGACGTAATTAGAGAGGCATATGTCAACTCTCTTAGAAGAAGTCGAGATCCTTGATCTATCTTCCATAACTCATTGTTGCGTGAATGCAACATAGGGTTGCGGAAACGGTAAGAATTTTTGTTTCCTTTTCTCCCTGTTGTAAAACTGCTGTCTTCAATGTTGTCATCAAGGCGCGGCGTTGTGCAGTACTTGTCAAAGTCGGAAGAAGCGACTCGGTATTTTTCATCATCTGATGCTTTATAAGTCCGAATCACACCTTTTCGCTGGAATTCTTCATCAACATCTGTTAATGTGTTTAAAATGTACCCATCCATAGGCAAAGACTGTTGTGGGGTAGATGATTTTGTCCCAATCAAACGATTTGACATGTATGATTTGAAGTCTCGGCTCTGAGTTTCAGAGGCATCAACTGAGTTGATGTTCAGTTCTGTAGACACTTTTTTAACAAAATTTTTCCAGTCTACCATGCATGAACCATTAGAGTCTGTGTCATGCGTATGTACTGAACCCAAGACAGAGTTATCAAACTCTGAACGATTATCCTCGTGAACATCAATAACATCATCAAGTGAATTGCTTAAGACTTGATCAGTTTCACCTCTGTGGCTTACCAGATCATCGTCATCCGATTCTCTGGAGCGTTGATCATCTGACGGTCGAAATCTATCGAACCTGTTACACGCCCTGTCTGAACGAACATCAGACGTAATAGCAATAGTCGGTTGTTTATTCGAATCCTGGACCAACTCTTTAATTCTAGCGTCAATCAACCTTTTCATGCAATTCTCTTGATATTGCTGCCATTGGGCTTCCAAATTCCCCAACACGAAAGGCGGAAAATTACCTACTTGAGGTGGGACTGAACCCTGCGTCAAGTCGCCGCCATTTTGACTCATTTCTGTCGGAGAAAGAATTTCTGACGCAGCTACGTTTCCCGCAGAGGAAACTTGACTATCAGAACGATTGCCACTATTCCCCACAGAGGGAACTTCTGGATTTGGCAATGTAGCTGACTTTCTCCCCGCTTCAGATTTCTTTCGCTCGATCATCTTTCTGATCAACGTCCGTTTTTCCTCTGACCACTTACTGCAAACTTCGCATGGAAATGCTTCGTTGCAAACTCTGTGTCTATAGCACTCTGCGTGGTCATCCAAAACGGTCATTTCTCTATTACATTTTACGCAAATTTTAAATGAATCAGACATTTTAAGACCGCAGGCTTAAGAAATTTTAATAGAAGAAAAACACGCGGCTTTTCTTCTCGAATGCCCGAACAAAACTGAAACGGAAGTATGCTTGTGCATTATGGGTAAACACTAGATGATACCACAGGGGTGGTCTCAAAAGTTCAGGCATGATCGTAGGCAGCTCGGGGAAAATGCAAAAAGTTGATGCAGGTAAGTATAGATATTGATGTAAACTTAACCAATGCAGAGGTGCCCTGCAAATATTAATTAGCATAAACTTGATCAAGTAGTTTTATTGTATACATCAAGTTGGATAGTTATATTGTATACAAAGTGCATACATACCTAAACACTCGGCCAGATGAGCAGCGTCCGTGCCCTCTATAGGATCACACAGCCTGGACACAACAGGGTGGACTTGCTGGGAGAGGTAGTACTTAGTGTCTGAAAGAAAATCACAAAAGGTCTTGATTTTTATATACATATAACTGTACATTTACTGAGATTTACCAACATTGTAAAGTCAAGAATATATAGTTTACGTCATCACTAACCGACTGTGAGGGTGTTACTCTTTGCTAGCTCTTCTGGATGATATGCTCTCTGTGATGCTGCCAAGGTTGAACCATCCTTGTTAAAGAAAATATGACATATACTTTAATTGTCCTATGAAGGAAGAAAATTGAACCTTTAATCATAATCCATGAATAAAGTTTACCGCGCATATGATGTAGGGCACCGTGTCTCCTGCCTTCATTTTCTTTCCTCCCTTACTGTTGACTCTCAGAGCTACTTGAACGTGAGGTAGACTTTTCTTGTCTGGGTAATCCTCAGGGTTTTTTGTGAGTTGCTACAATTAATTAATCAAATTCAGTAATTAATATGGATTTAAATAGCATATTCTCAAGGAAATAAGATGACTAACTGATCTAGTCATCTTGATCTCCTTGCAAGAACAATCTATACTTTATAGTTACATGTAAATATATACTGTACCTTAGTAATGTAGTACAATTCTATTGGAATATCACCATTTCTAACTTTCTCTCCAACTTCCATCAGTTTGCTATGAATGTTTTCAACAATTGTTTCTCGAGTTTCTCCTGACAAAATTTGTTCCACAACAAAGCTGCAAAACAGAGTTATCATTTAAGTCATTAATAAATGAAATGTTCATGGAATCAAACAGCTGAAATTGGCATAAAAGAACAGAAAATGCACATATGAACATTTTCATTTAATTCAACTCAAACTAGTGGTAATCAATATTAACAAAGTTCAACAAGTCAAAAGCTAAGAAAAAAGAAGTAGATGTACTGTACATTGCATTACATGCAAGTCAGTCTACTACGACATGCATTTGATCTGAAATTATTAGCACAGCATACATGAAGTAAATGTGAACCTAATTTATGAGTTAAATGAATCCATACCATTATATTTAGCTCTAAATATCTTGCATGTAGTCATATTTTAAAGTAAAGAGTCGGAGAAAATCCATTTAACCTACTTTCCTGCCTCTTTGGCTAGGTCACTCCAGTCCCTGCGGACAATGTCCAGCCCCTTCAGTTCCTTGTGCTCCACGTACTTTCCGTCCGGTCCTTTCGAGACACTGAGGGCAGCATATTTCTTTTTCTTCAGTAACAACATGGACTTGAACACTCCGTCAATGTCGATCTCCAACAGCTTGTAGAGCTTGTTCACCTCCGACTTCACCTGTCAACATTCAATCAAATATAGTGCAACAATCTTTGACAAGATCTTAGAATTAAGAAACCATCAATAGCAATGTTTTCTTTCCATCCATATAAACAGGTACACTTTACATCAATCATGTTAACTTGTCACTCTTTGACAAAGTCTTTTATAAAAGTGTGTCCCTTATTTCTCCTAATATAAATGTACATGTTTAAGTATGCTTTAGTGATCTTCGATGTGCATGTATATGCAATGTTCGAAGATTGTAGAAGCCATGTATAAGCTAACCTTATTGCCAACTTTATAGACAGCATCAATGTCGTTGCAGTTAGTGTTGATCATGATGGAGTCTGTGTCTCCATAGATAACATCTAGATTCATCTGCAACAAGGAGGAAACAGGACTATATCAATTAGAATGAAATAAAAGTGTAAAAGTTTGATATTCTCTATGTTTAAAACCTTACTTACAGATTGCACTAAGTCTTTCGTCTTCATCAGAATCTGTAAAAGAGAGCAACTGGATAAATGTTATCTTCTAAATGCAAAATACGAAAATTTTCTTTGATTTTTTTCACAACAATAATGAAAGATTTTTTTCAGGCTACTTTACATGTATTGGACTACAAGAACTACATGTACATGGTATGTATGCAATACAATTTTGTAACTCACTCATCAATATCTTATATATACTGTATTTTTTACACTGACCTCTCTACCCTTTGCTGTAATAAGAGCTGCTAAAGGTTTGGCAAAGAACCTGGAGTGGCTAAATCCCAGACAACCGTACATACTGTTTGCAGTCAGCTTCAGAGCTTTCTGTCTGATGTCATACTGAAATGTCGTAAAATAAAGTCAACAACATGTAAAAGAGAAGCAAGCGATATATACCAAAATTTTTCCCTCCATTTGCCCTCATTTTCAATGAACCAATCTAAAACAGGGATAATTTTTAAATATAAAATTATAACTTTCTTTCTGGAATCAAAAATAAGCCAAAAGTGAAAGCAAGTAGACAATATGTATATATTTCTGTCTCCAGACTGTTGCCTGTATCACCTGCATGTACTGTTCGTTGGAGATGTCGCCCTTCATCAGCTGTTTGACCTGTCGTCTGCTCTCCACCAGTTTTCTGATCTCTGTTGGCAGAATGCCAGGCTCCAGGTCCTTGTCAGGTAGCTCTATTATTGGCTCCTCATCATCCTTGTCACTCTGTCAATCAGAACAAACTCTTGTTCAATAGATGGGCGACTTTTAAAAATCAGTGAATGGTACAATGTATATGTAAAACAAAGTTGATTTGAATAATTTATTTTACAGTTTAATCTGCATTTCATGAGTAATACAGCATTTATTCAATACATTATTATTTATACATTATTATTTTAAGTCCTATGACAATCCCTACCTGCTGAACAGCGTTTCTACTAACTGTGGTGAAACAGATGTTGTACTCTTGTATAATGGAGGGGTAGAGACTGTTAAAGTCCAGCAACAAAATATACTGGTCATAGAATCCTTCAACAGAGCCAAAGTCTCATTATTCATACATGACAAAACAAGGTATCATCTGTCATTACTTTATAGATGCTTAATGATCAAATCGATAATAACTAGAACTTTTTTTGTGTTCGTACCTTTCTTGGGATCCAAAACAAGACCTCCAGCATAGGCCGGTTTCCGTCGGCCGCTGGATTTACCTCCCTTCCCACCATCCTCTGCTTCGTCATCATCGATTGCCTCTTTCTGTTTGGTCATTCAAATCAGTTTCATTTAGCACATAATTGTACATGTACATGTTTATTAAAATTTTTACTAACTATGAATTGTTCATTAGCATGCATGATAAATACTGTACATATTATGTAATGCCACTTCATGATATTAGATATCAAAATAACTTAAAAACAAGACTTTCAACTTCATCAATGGACAATATGGGGGAAACAATCAATAGAAATATCCAATTACACATACATATATTTCTCAGAACACACTTACCACTACAGTCTTTTTGTACTCTTTATCAGGAACTATGAAATTTTTCTCTGTGAAGGCATGCAGAAGTAGATACTCATTTCTCTCTGACCGTCCTCCAAGTAACGTTCTTGTCTGTAGATAAAATAAACTTTGTAAGTCACAATTTACACAGAATCGGACTACCTTATACTGTGGTTTCATTAATTTTCGTGGGTATCAATTTTCGTGGATTTTCTAAAAACCACAGTTTCAAGGATACGTAATTTCGTGGCCAATGATCCTATCAATACAAAATATTAGTTTAAATTGAACTTCAATGAACATTAAATTTCGTGGATCAAATTAACAACGAAATCCACGAAAATTGGTATTCAACGAATATTGATGAAACCACAGTATGTGTCTATGCAATTTCATACAAAACAGATATGTGCAAAACAACTAGAACTGTCCTAATGGGACTAATACCCCCGCTAGGCTAATTTCAAATGGGACAAATAATTGAATTGAACTAGAAAACTGACCAGTCAGGAAGGGCCCCGCTATGACAATTAATATAGAGAAGTGAAAAAAACTTTGAATTCCATCCTCTTTATATTAACAATGATGAAAAATAAATGCCCGGCAGAAGATGTAAAGAACTGGAATATATAGGATCTCGTGATTTGTAGTTGGATATGATTTTCATCCAACAATTAAAGTGTTTTTTTCTTGAGCCTTAGTGAGGGGATAAAACACACAAGTTGGATAAAAATCATATTATACTACAAATCATGAGATTCTATTTATCCCATATTTTATACACCGCAATCAATGTTTACACTGTTTATAAAACTCTTCATTATTTTTACTTCATTATGCCTAGGCAAATCCCATTGTAAAGTCACAACTGTGGAATATCAAAAAAATATCCAATGAGTCATATCCACGGGATAAAGTGGGTTAACATGGGATGAAATAAAATTTGTTAAAAAAACAAAGAATTGATACCAATGCAATGATACCTAGGCTTTGCCTCTATTCAATAAAACTATCATAAATCATTGTGTACGGTATTTTAACCAAAAAAATATGAATATTATATTTCAAATCCATATTTCAAAGAATGTACACAATACTACACATCATTCAAAATTGACCTTAACTTCAAAACAAAGTTCATTTGCAGACACAGGCAGTGCAGTAATTAATCTCAATGTGACAGATAAAGATAAAGCTTAGGATTTTCTTCCTGTGGAAGGTTAATTAATCCCAAAGGACAAATACTGCACAGCCTTCCATGTATACAATGGTAACATTCTCAGCAGTTATCTCTCTTTGCCCATTCATTCTCAGCAGTTATCTCTCTTTGCCCATTCTTCTTATGCATAGTTAGGAATCTACCCCACCACCCCAGCTCCAAACCAGAAGACATAGAGAACCAAACTTAGCATCAAAATATGTATTTCTGCCTACTGAACTACCATACCAAATTTGAACTTGATTGGGCAACCATAAAAAAAGTTATTAGAAAAAAACAGGAAATTTGTGGACGGAAGAGTGACAGACGGACGGACGGACAGAAGGACGGACGGACAGAGTGATTACTATAGGGCACCCACAAATCCTTGCGGGGCCCTAATAATAATTAAGGTTTGGAACATATACAAAAAAAAAAATTCTAGAATTGTAAAACAAAAAAAAAATAGTTAAAGAAAAATTAAAATCAAAATTGTCAGAATTTCACTGTAAATACATATATATAACAGTAATACATTTACAAATGTATGTATTTGATGATATATTTTTTTTAATTTAATTGATTTAAAGAAAAACCAACAAAATGACAATAACCCCTCCCTTTGCAGTGAATAGATATACCGGTAGCCAAGCAATGCTCTTCTGTTGATAAGACTTTCAATATCTTTCTAATAAGAGTCTTGACAGATGCAATTAGTTGTTTCAAATTTTCCTCACTTTCTCCTATGGCACAATTGAACTCCATATCAGAAAATTGATCCCTTAAACTCCCAAAACATTACCATAATTACCATACTATGTAAAAATATGTAAAAAAGAAAATTTAATATTGCAAACAATTTTAAAATTGCCAAAACACTACAATCATATCAGTAATTTTGAATTTCATTTAAATTAATGCCCAATAGGGTCACTTCATCAAATTACTTGACAAATAAATTTAAACAACCTTTAAAAATAGTTTAACTTCTTTATCAATAATTATATTATTTATTTCCTTATAATGATAGACCTTTTGGTTTACATGAAACAGTTTTAAAATAGCCCCAAAACCATCACCCATTTTATAGATTATCAATTTCCCCTAAACACATGCTCCATCTGAACCATGGCTCAGATAATGGCTCCCTTGGGACAAATGAATTCAGCCACACTTGTCTTTGATGTTCTCATTAGCTCCTAAGAATTTATCATTGACAAACAAAAACTTTGCATTGTCAGTTGATAGAATACTTATAAAAAATAATTTTTTTTTATTAATTAAGACATAAAGACAAAAAACTCCATCTGGATGTATTTATATAAATATATTTTAGAGTGTTTTCTATTAATTAATTAATAAAATCTGTAAGGATTACCTCCCTTACTTTTCAACATTAGTGTACAATATATAGAATAAGGAAAATGAAAACTGTCATAAAATCATTAAATCTTGTATGATCTTAAAAAAAATTGCAGGTGCACATCTTCAGATGGTGTTCAACATATGTACAAATTTTCAAATTGTTCCATGCAGTAATAAAAAATTCTATATGGGGGACAAAGTTGCGTCTACAGACAGACGGACAGACGGACAGACAGACAGACGGACAGATGGACAGACGGACAGGGTGAAACCAATATACCCCCCTAAACTTCGTTTGCGGGGGTATAATAATTGACTGCTAACAGGAATGTACAATACTAATATGAGCCTCAAAGCCACTACACATTGTAACATTTTTTCTTTTAATTTTTAGTTTTCCCAGTTTTATTCTTCTTTTTCAATCGACAAGAAGAACTTTTCTGGTATAAGGATATCAAATTGGTGTTCTTCTTACTAAATGATCCTAGTAACATTTTATCTATAAATGTTCTAGAAGATTTGACTAGCATGTTTTTAAGATTTGCTTACCATCACATTACCACAGATGTTGGTAATCTGAAGAGCCAAAGGAAGAACATTTAACTCATAGAGAATTCGCAATATGTATGTAGAATCCATCAACGTTAACTCGAGTAACTGAAGTAACTGTTGCGATGACCTACAATTTGAGACAAAATCACATTCCCATATACATGTATATGTACAATTTATTGACCCTACAAAATTGATATAATCTATCATAATAATCTTTCATGAAAAAAAGTATTTCAGATAAATAACTCCAAAAAAGAAGAAGCAGTAAATGAAGAAATCATTTCGAGGTTTTATGATTGCTTCTTACATGTACATGTTGCGTATCTGATCATAGTCTAACTCTAGCCTCTTGGACTTCAGTATGACGTTGGCTAGTTCCGTGAGGTCGTAACTCCGGGATCTGATGAGTTCCTTGGCTGACAATTTGATGTCACACACAAGTCGCCCACAGGCTGCTGTTTTATCAGCAAACCCTCGATGACCGGGTCCCTATAATATGAACATTTTATTACAGTAAATTATGGCTGGTAGAAAATCATCTTCAGTTTCACAGGCACGATATTTCCAAATGTAATTCCATGCGGCAGGCAGCAATTTTATTTTCTTGCAAGATTTGAACAGGGAAATAACTCTTTTACAGTTTTTTTTACTAGCTTTAATATTGAGATAGTTATAAAATGGTAATAAAAGTAATCAATGCAGTAGCACTTAATGTAATATAGCAATAACTAAATCACTAATTTGTTAGCCTTATATGCTACAGTATATATCACACATATATTCTAAATCATTCGTGATTAGGCATACTGCATAGGAAGAGGCATTATCTAAATTCTGATGTTTGCAATAGAAAAGGAAGTTTTATGTAACACTCAATGGCTCTTCCACAAAACTCCCTTACTGATAATTTTGGCATTTTGGTTCTTTTGAGTCTCCCAATTTTTGACCAGTGAGGAACTTTGTTGGCATTTATTCTGTGAAGGATCAAATCTAAGTCAAATCCAAAGATGTCGTGTCCCTAGAATAAAGAGATTCTAGCATGACAAAATCAGTTTCTGAAAGTTCCGCCAAATATATGTACAAGTCTCTCATATCAAAGTACATTATTCAAATTTGAAGAAAAATCACACAGAAGGCAAGTGTATTACAAGAAACTTACCACAATGACATCTGGGTCTAATTTATGAATCTTGGCCAAA
Source organism: Magallana angulata (assembly GCF_025612915.1). Classification (NCBI taxonomy): domain Eukaryota; kingdom Metazoa; phylum Mollusca; class Bivalvia; order Ostreida; family Ostreidae; genus Magallana; species Magallana angulata. The sequence continues at coordinate 29,920,547 of NC_069114.1, forward strand.
AGAAATCCCATTAAAGCTCTTTCATTGGGAAGCATTTCAACCCTTAATTTCTTTCCCTTCAAATATTGAAAGAAAACCGTTTAAAAAAAAAAACAACAGCAAAATCTAATTTTATAGCCAGATAATTATTAGCATTTTTTTTATATAGCAGATTAAATTTTTTTTCTAATCTGGAAAATACCTCTTTTTGAAGCTTCTCTCGAAAGTCAAATGGAAAAAGACTATCACTTGGTTTTGTTAAAACTGAAACAAATAATTATATTAACATGTACATAAGTAATAGGCAATAACTTTACTAACCAAACAACAAACAAAATCAAAATCATTCAATTATTTTTAAAGATGACAATTTTGTTAAGATAAGATTTTTATTTAATAACAATGTGCAGGTAAAAATATGCATCAAGGTGCAACTATAAACAAAATTCAGAGTTCATCTGTTGATTTCAAGACATTTACAGCATTATTGTCCCTTTCAATTTACATATAAACACCATAGAAGAATCATCATTGTATTAAAAATAAAACAGTATCAATATTAGTTACCACAGAAATGTTGTTGGAATGGATTTTTCGGCGCAGGTTTATTGATACTGAAAGATTCCTGGACAAGACAGGTGGCTGCAACAATCTAAAACATAGAATTTCTTCATAGTTATTGGCATTTTACAAGATCATGTTTTCATTTACCTTGCTCTGACCTTGTTTAGAGACTTTGATATAACTACATTATGTACAGGATGGACTTTTGACTCATACAATGGAACTTTGATATCTTGAACATGAAAATACTGAATAACGTAGGTGAAATGGAAGTCCCAACCACTGTTACTTTATAAACTTTAATCACAAATTCTTAGATACATTGAGGTTTTTCCTTGGTTGCCATGAGCACAATATAAAGAAGTTTGTATCTTCATCAAAAACTCATTTACATGTTAAGTATGTGAACAAACCTCGCCGTCACCAACTTTTGAAAATTTGAGTTTTAGACCGAGTTGAGTGATTTGAAAATTTTGGTGATGTACTGTTCTTGCACTTACTTCGTTTTGGTGATTTTTGTGGTTGGGAAGGGTCCTAAGGTTTAACGTCATGACGACAAGAGGAGGCGGGGTCAGCTGCTGGTCGTTCACAACTGACAACAACTCGGGCTTACTGATGCTGACCTGTTAATCAATTTTATGTAAACACACATAAAGATGTACCAAATGTTATATATGTAAAATGGTTTTAAAATTATCACTGATTAACACATAATACATGATTATTGTTTAGAAAACATGTCAATTTCATTTTTGTAAAAAAAATTAAGCTACCTCTATTTTACACCAGCTAACTTGGGGGTTTACTATCTCTACAATGAAAAGGTAGATGTCAGGTCAAGTTGGATAAAACAAAATCATCTAAAAAACACACACCAGCCAATGTCAAATTATTTTTAAAGATATTGCTTTTTCCCATGTTAACTCACGAGGAAGCTTTATATCCAACCATCCAGGACCTTTCATTTTGGAATCAATCAGCAAAAGCTCCAAACTGAAATACAATATTACAGTGTATTATATTCTCCCTCCTCAAAATTTCACAAGAAAGTTCATAATGTACATGCATTCTATTTATGCAGGCTTCTTTTAGACATACAATTTCATATCAATTCATGTAAAAATATAGCTTTGGTATTCAAAATTCCTGATCTCACCATGATGTGTGAGTGCCAAATACATAGCTGAACGTCTCTCCTTCCAAATCCCTGGGTAATGGTGGAATCTCTGCCTGTATTAAAAATCAGGACATTTTTAGTAATTTTATTATCTAAAGTATTATAGGTAAAAACAGTTTTCCCCACAAGGCTTAATAACATCTGATATTTACCCCAAATCTGATCTCTAAATAATCGGACTCCACTGGTACATCGACCTTCTCAAATGCATACTGCTTGGTGACTTTCTACAAAATGTACATTTACACTGTCTAATACAAGTTCTTGCAGCATTTCATTATATTGATCATAACACATCATTTATCCATCATTGTTTCAAATAACTAAAGCTCTCCCTTACCTTGGACTTGAACTTTGGTATCTTGAACTTTTCCGCTATTTTCTCATTGAACTCAGAGTACACATCAACCATGGTGACATCTATCCCAGTGTCAGAGCCAGACTTCAGGTTCTTTCTCTGATAGAATCAAGAAAATTCATGTACATACGTAATTTACATATCAGTTAACAAAAAGAAATCGCAGTTTCATGATGTAAAACTCTGTAATTTTGATGATCTTAAATGACTTTCTTTTGTACCAAACTTTTTGACTCTGTTATAAGTTTATAACATTTTAAAAAAAATTGCCTGATAATCTATTGAAGGTTTTAAAATAAGATAACTTAAAAATAAAAATGCCAACATATAGTAATGATGATGGCAAAAGTTACTAAATAGAGAGTCATAGGAGAGAACAAAAGCTATACAACACAACGCCAGATCTTTTAGCACATTTTTTAAAAACTTATTTTGTATGCAAAATAAATATGAAATCTAGAAACACCTACTGTTGATCTGGGAAGTACATATATCCTCCTCTCTATATTCTTCACAGTCACACAACAGCTCACGTAGACTTTGGCTTTCTCTATCCAAACCTTTCCAAATAAGTAAACAGTGCCTGAAAAATTACAGAACATGGAAATATGTAAATTTACTTTCTGATATACATCTACCTTATCGCAACACTCATCTCCTTATTTCATTAATAAACCCTACAGTACAAATACCTGGACTGCTATATGGATCTTCATAAGCATCCAGCCAATAGAATCGCAGGACTTGTTCCCCATTAGATGAAGTAACCAATGGCAGCTCTGATGTGTCAACTTTGACCTCTGCCACAGATTCCTCCTGAGAGTCATTTTGATATTTCTCCCATCCTGTAGACAGTGTTTCAAATGGACTGAAAATGTGAAAATTGTAAAATCATAAGTACATGTAATTCAATTCTTCACTAATTGGCGATGTGCATACAGCTTTTACTCACATGGATATTTCCTTTTTTGGTTTGACCAATTTCTCATTAGTTTCTTCTTTCTTGATACCAAGATCTTCATCAAAGTCTACATCATTCAGATCCATCATGGCTGCTTCATCTTCAAAATTGAATTTTTACCTTGTAAATATACTTAAAAACACAATGTCCAAACACGTTAGAAAACATTCTACTTCTGTGCAATTTTAAATAATTGTGCCTGTCTATATAAAAATACAGTTTATTAGGAATTAAGATTAATAATTTAAAAATTGCAAGTCTGATCTTAACAGTTCTTTGTTTCACTTCACAACATCTTAACCATAATTGACTTTACAGAGGTCATACCTTGACATTCAGATGACTGTGGGAGGTCCTCGACAATTTCTTGCTTCACTGCTGGTCCCATCCCCATGTCAATTCCATCTACCTCATCAAAATTGTCCTCAGGGTCAGGGATGTTGGGTCTCGGTAGAGAACGAGGTTCCGACTTGATGGGGACTGCTCGTGGCTCTGTCTTGATTATTGGTTTCTTTTTCACAGGCTGTGCTCCTGATGATGGTATGTTGGTGTTGAATGGATTCAAGGGAGATCTACATGAATGGAGCAAAATTAAAGCTATTCTGTAAGTTGTTTTTTTTTATTTTTAAAGAAGTTGAATACTACAGAAATTGAGCAAAATGAGAAGTGAATTTGTATGGGTTCTTTTTTTTTTTTAACAGAATGAGTAACTGAATATCTAAAATCTAAAATATGTAAAATTCTTTTACAATGTCCAACAAATATGCTATGCAATTTAATCAAGCAGATTCAAAGTAGTTTCAACATCAAACATTCAAAACTGACTTTGTGGCACTGAATCCTTTCTTCTTCAGCTTGATGGGTAACGGTTTCATCATGCCATCAGCGGGCCCCTGATGAAGTTCCTCCATCAGATCACCCAGCAAATCATCATTAGCCAATGAAACATCTTTCTGAAAATTCAGATTAAGCATGCAGTTTAGAAATAGCAGATGTTCATCTGTCCAAATGTTTTTCATGACTTGTGCCTAATATCCTTTACTCAAAATCACAGCTTTTTCAATTTACACTCTGTCCAACAGATACTGTCTAAAAAATCCCATTACCTCAGATTTAAGCTTCGAGCCCCCTGTGGAGGACTGGGCAGCAAACATAGACTTGATGGTGGTTTTGGGTTTGGACCCAGGACGCACAATATTAGGATTTTTACTTTTCTTCTTCTCCTCTTTCTCTACAAGAAAAATTATAAAATTTTTAAATGAAAATGATTTTCCAGTGCAGCAGTAGAAAATTCAGTTACACTGACTGACTTGTTGCCTTACTTCCTTTGTTGGCTCCTGGGTCCTCATTGAGATCATCATCAAAGATTTCACGGCCATCTTCCACATAACCAGCCCCATCTGTCAAAGACAAGGTATAAATGCACGATAAGGAAAACCCCTTCTATCATTGTGTTTTTATTTATCTTATTTAGAAACTTTGCATTGTGCAGCTCACATAGTGTGAAATGAAAGACCCATCATGTAATTGAATTGCTTAAAAACACAAAACCTATTCAGCTGGCAACTAAGAAAACCACATGCTGTCAAAGATTTGTAACATCACTAAGTTTATATGAAATAAGATAAATCTCACCATCATCCACAATCCAGTCATCATCCTGGCGTTGCCGCACTATCTCTGAATACTCGTCTTCATTAACAATGTCATATACATTCTTCTCCTCTTCAACCTGAAACAGTTATCTTAAATATGAATCACCTGCATTCAAAGAGTTTGATTTCTTTGGGTAGGTGTAATAAAAGTCTGGTCATTGTTATGCAAATCAATGACCATCAGCATGTGGATTGATATTTTCCAGATAGGGCTGCCAGCATCTTCGCAATCGTTCAAAATTATATAACATGGAAAAATAAGCTATACAGGTGATGTAAGAGAATTCTGTTTAGGATTGGCATGGGCTCAGGCACTTTTACTGCTTAAAGGTCCATGTCGACATGAAAGTCAAACAAAACGGTCGAAGAAGTCTTTGTTTTTGGTATTTGCATGCCAGGGTTCAAGAGAATAAATGTTATAGCCTTCCCCAAGGATGATTTGTCATGTTTAGGGAATATGCTGAGTAAAATAAGTCAAAAGAGTTTTAAGAACTAAAAAATAACATTAAAAAACACAACAAACTATGACAGACACAAAAGTTTTTCATCAGGACCGAGTCTTGGTAAAATGGGTAGGCAAACCCAGACCGGGGCGAAATAAAAGCCGGGGCAGATCGATATTTTTCAATTTTCTTTGTTAATAATCAACCAATCTACTTGAAATTTTCAGGATATGTTACCAATCGATATAACGGTATTCGCAGTAAATATTTCTGCACAACATTGTATATTAAGAAATTTATCGACGATTGTTGATTTTCAAGTTGGTAAAATGGGTAGGCAAACCCGGGTCGATATTTTACGGTTTTGTGGACTTATTTCAGACAAAACTGAACATTTTACGTTTAATTTCGGTAAAACATATGAAATACTAATAAGAAATAGTCATTTATTGAACGGAAAATAATTATTCTTCGATTAATAACAGTTTTTAAGAAAAACCGGGTCACTAAAACCGGATCCGATCACCCGGGACAAACTTGATAATTCCGAAAAAGTTGCGTGTCTCCCACATGGATTTTATCTATGTTTTATTAATGTTACTTTTCATTACAATAATTCATATAATTTGAGAATAAAGATCACAGATACTGTGCCTAGCTTTAATATTATTTTTTTTAATCACACATAAGCCCAAATGTAAGCTGCTTGATCAATTAACTACTGATTCATCTCATTATGATAATTAGCTAATAGAGAGGAAGCTGACATCTCATTAGGATAATTACAAAAAGGGAGGAAGCTGAGAAGAAGCTAGGTTGCTGTGATGAACAATTGTTTTAAAGTTCAACTGAAGTGATATCTTTTGATGATAATATTCTATAATGAGTTGAGTGCTCTTCAGAAAAGTTTATATTTCTATTTTAATATTAGTGCTTGTAAGATATTGTTTTTTTTTTTTTTTTAAGCAAACTGAGTCTGGGCCCTGGTAGGGTGTCGTTGTTACCACGATAAGAACAGTACTTGCTTACAAAATAATTTTAAAAAAAACCACGCACAAAAAACACCCCCCAAAAAAAAACAAAAACAAAAAACCAGCATGCTTATTCGTTCATATTATCACAGCTCTTTTAAATAATTACTGCTATATAAAATTTACAAAAAAAAATTATTAAATAGTGCTTTTAATATTTTCTTTAAATATTTATTAAAAGTTAAAATTAATGTGTAACACCAAAACATTACATGTACTTACCTTTTCAATTTAATAAATTAGGCTCTAATGAGGATACCTCCTTGTGGTTAGAGCTGGGCAATGTCACAATATTTGTAATAGCTAACATCCTTATACGGAATTTTTAAGTTTGTCCCGGGTAATCAGATTCGGTTTTCATGACCCGGTTTTTCTTAAAAACTGTTATTAATCGAAGAATCATCCTTATACGGAATTTTTAAGTTTGTCCCGGGTAATCAGATTCGGTTTTAATGACCCAGTTTTTCTTAAAAACTGTTATTAATCGAAGAATAATTATTTTCTGTTCAATAAATGACTATTTCTTATTAGTATTTCATATGTTTTACCGGAATTAAACGTGAAATGTTCAGTTTTGTCTTAAATAAGTCCACAAAATCGTAAAATGTCGACCCGGGTTTGCCTACCCATTTTACCAACTTGAAAATCAACAATCGTCGATAAATTTCTAAATACACATTGTTTTGCAGAAATATTTACAGCGAATACCGTTATATTGATTGTTGACTTATCCTGAAAATTTCAAGTAGATTGGTTGATTATTAACAAAGAAAATTGAAAAATATCGATCTGCCCCGGCTTTTATTTTGCCCCGGCCCGGGTTTGCCTACCCATTTTACCAAGACTCTCCCTTACTCATCAAGACCTTCTTGACCGTAAAGGTGCACTACCTCTACTTCAACCAGATTGCGGCCACCATCAATCACTGATGACACTGCCACTTAGATTTCATTTCTAAAGGTATTGTACTTAAACGTTTCCTAGAAAATCAACAAATATGTTCTTATTATACAATATCGGCGCAACATACTTGGGTCACTTACATCGTATTTGTGTTTCTCTCCTGTCTCTTTTACTTTCTTTAACCTTTCCAATGCTGCAGATCGTCCTCCTCTATCCCTTTTCTCCCTACGAGAGCGAGATTTCGCCAATCCCTGCTCTACTACAAACAAAAGCAAATGTTTATTTTTTGTTTTTATTCCCCACTTAAAATCTGTTCATATTTGCATAACCATATTTATCGTTAACATACTAAAAAATCGAGATCGTTTCACTGAGATGGTTTATTAATCCTAGAAGCATCTAAATCACACATTAAGAAAATAATCAAGTTAATCAATTTGCAAACCTTGCACATCATCTTGATCGTTTGTTCCATCGTCCTTTTCAGGTGCTGGCGCCATTTTTGTAATATGGCGCGAACCGATAGATGGCGCTTTTATTAGATAAGTCGATCAAGGAGTTATTCGTAGAAGCCCCGCCCCTTTTGATATTGCCTGTGTTCTATTTTGATAAACTATTTACAAAAAAAACCATGTTTTTTTACAACGTGCTTATTACACACATTATCCTACAATGAAATTACTTCACCAATGATACAGTTTCAATATAAGTTGCTTCAAGCTCAAAATAGTAAAAAGAATAGGACTTTTGGGTATGGCAAGTATAAAAATAAGTGTCCAAAGCTTTATCCTTATAAAAGCTATTACATTCAAGATTAGTTTTAAGAAAAAAAGAAAAAAAATGCACTGAAGCTCTATAACCCATATATACCGATACAAGAATTTTAAGACAGTTTTAATTCCATTCCCAACCCAAATCCCAAAATTGCATGAACGAGGCAAATCATATCACATCTAAAATAATATACAGATATTATCAAGTACCAAGATATAGACGAGCTCACCAAGTGATATTGCATCAGTAACTGAATATGTACGAGCACATGAAAGAAGTTCTCTTATCAAGTTAATTGTTGGTACATGCATAGGCAGAGCAGTCTAATTTCTTTGGCATTAATTAAAATTAGACTTGTATTTGGAATACTCTACAATACACTTTTTAGGCATATTGTAGAAGAGCATTTACCAGTTTTTGTACTGCAACTATTTTCTGAGACCCACATAATATTTCTATTAAAATACAACAAATATGCAATTTTTGTGCATTTTATTCACTCAAAACAAACAAATAATTGAAGTAAGTTTACACTTCATATTCCAACCAATCCTTAAAGTCATTTTCAATTAATTGAACTTGAAAATTATGCAACTTGTAAACAAACAAGAACAAATCATTATGAATTAGGCTATACTACAATAATGTGAAAATATATATATAAAGCATTCATTAAATAGCATACAGCAATAAATCAAGTTGGTCTATTGAATAAACCAATTGCATATTCATTGAACAAAAGATTGGCAAAATATCAGTTATATCACAAACCCTTTAAGTACTGGAATCTCCAATATGCTGCATATACACACGATTGAAACCATATACAGCAGTTTCCAAATAATGTGTACACAGGAATGTTCATGTAGATATAGTAAAATATCATATAAAAAAAATATACAACCACTTTTTTTGGACGGAAATTAAAAATATAACTCTGGAATTCATCACTTTTTTGCACCAAACAATGCATGTTTTCACTTTACCCAATAGATATGAATATGTTTAAAAGATTGTTTAATTCACATAGAGACAGACCAAGGCTTTTTCCTGACAGAAACCAGATAAATGAGATATCAACTTCTACAAAAACAAAAAAATGTGGAAAATATGACAACAGTAAATAAATTAGCAAAATATACAAGCACATGTTTATGTACATATACACATGAAATCTCGCATTCACATAAAGCACTTTAATCATTTAGAAATATCACACTCTTCATTTTAACGAAAACAACAAAAATCAGCACAGATCTCCATCTTCCATCACAGACATCCACTCTCTGGGAACACATGGTAGATTTTTTGTGACGAGTTCACGCAAACAGATCCACAAACTGGCCGGCACTATTCCTCACTTCATTGTTGAACTCTGTGATCTCTTTGTTCTTTTCGTCAATGTACTCCTGGATAAAAGTCTCTAAACCTGCAAATAAATGTGAAATATACGGTAGTCTCAACAGAGTGCTTGAGTGTATGGATTGAAGGATTTGTACCAAGGTTCTGGAAACACCAACTAGTATCAGGCCTACATTGTATTCATTTATTTTTGGTTTACTTACTTGGATGAAGGTCCTGTTTTTCTCCATCAAAGCTGACAAACTGAGTTCCATTGTAGAACCATCCAGCTGGTAATGGGTCCAAATGATGCTGTTTCTGCAAAATTCAATAGGTTTGCATGTTGTAAGCTAATCTTAATAGTATACTAGTACATTACACACATTAAAATTTTAAAGCCAGGTGAAATAAAATCAGACAAAAACTTTAAAAAAATATTTTTTTTTAAAAGAGTCTCTATTCAAAGTATCAGTACTGTATTTTCATGTATGTACGTAACATTTAAAAAGTTACGGTAAACTGTAAAATATTTATGAAGCAAAAACAAAAAGCATTGGAACAAAGCTTCAGGCCAGGAAATGAAACAGATTTATTTTCCTTTTAAAGTGCATTCTGATAAAAAGAAAATGTCATTTACATGAATCTTCTTGATTTCCTCCTTAGTTAGGTCTTTCTTGGATATTGGTTTCTTCAATTCTGGTTTCTGTGATATAGAAGCATACCGTAATATGTACACATGCAGTTATGACTTTGAAACTTAGATAAAATCATGGTTAGAAAATTTTTTAGAAACATTTTATAAATTATTTTCTGGCAATAAATTGTATTATCTGAATAAGTGTAAAAAAAGTTTTTTGCTTTCAATTTGAATTTATGCAGAGCTCTTATTTTCAAGGAGCTAGGAGTAGTCTAAAAATGGCCACTTTAAGGGTACAGCTAAAGCATTCCACTGACCTGTCTCCCACAGGTCCGCAACCAGTCTTTGACCTGGTTGATCTGTAACTGATGCCCCGTGAACACCAGACAATGCTTCTTACGTGACAGGTGAAGACCATCACCATTAGCGACACTTTTATTTGCGTGTTTGTTCACACTCAGTTGGTCAGATGTTACAATGTATTGGACATCCATCAAACCTTCAGAATCTGTTATATGACAAGAAGTAAATCATCGATGTTGAATACAGTAAACATGTGAACAGATTTATAACAAATTCTCACTAACAACAAGGTCAGTTTCATTCCTCAACATTTTAAAACTTATTATATGTATCAGACAGATGTATCAAGAATTAGGCCTATAACAAATTAGAACTGTTTAACCTTTAATCGATAAGAGAAACATATACCTGTAAAAGTGGCATATCCATGCACCACAAAGATATTGCCTGAGAATGGGTAATGGGTTATCTGGCCTTTCAGTCCTATAAGATATGCAGTTTACAAAGTCAAGATATATAATGTACATGTTCACTGTACCAACATACCCAAAAGTTCATACATACAAAATATATAAAGTTAGAACATGTTTTTATCCATGTGTCAATGCACTTTACATGTTTTGGAATGATTTAGGCAAGGAGTCAAATTAAAATAATGAATTAAAGATAGTTTCTCTATATTTAAAATCAATTTGGCTAAAGGTATAGAGAATGCATATCGTTGTAGAATGAATATTCTATCAGTAATATGTATGGTATGTTATAGCCTACCTCTGAGCTTGTTGATGAAGGTGTTCCTTACGAGAGGCTGTGAGAACGTCACCTCAGTGTCCTCCATCGTAAAGGACAAAGAAGATGGTGTCTTGTACAGTCCTAGAGACCTGTGCATAAAATGTCAACATTTATACAGACAATCTTTCTGAAATAATGGGTAAAAAGTTCCATTACACTCTGTTCCCATGAGGAGGGGATAATTGTTAGAAGAAAAAAAACAGATGTTCCTTTCTAAACAAGAGCTTTAACTGTTACATTGAAACACAGATAAATACATACTGTACTTGTAAGCAAAACCCCCCCCCCCCCTCTCCAAAAAAACCCACAATACTAGTACTTTTTAAAAATTCAAAATCTAATGCAACAGGTATGTGTTTCTATTTTATTCCCTAGATTTGCAAAGGGGAACAGTATGGCAATGAAATTCATAAATGAGGCAGCATTTGACTCAATGTAGGGACCTAACAATTATCCCTTTCCTCAAAATGTTCTCAGTGGAGCTAGGTATGATTTACACATTTTTATAAACAATCAAACAATACTCACCAGCCTGGACACAACATTTCTCTGGCTCTGACTTTTTTGTTCTCCATAAATGCTGTTTCGGACAAAATGGCATCAACATCCATACTTCTGCAACAAGTAAGGGGAAAGGAAATTAGTTGTACGAAACAGTAACTGTCTTAAGTAAGGTTCAGAAAATGAAAAATAAATTGGCAATCCTAGCTGGTTTACCTTTTAACATTCCCCTTTTCAGCAAGAAAGAAAGCAACGTCTGAGTTCACACTGCGTAAAAGGTTCTGGATTTCTTCTAGACTAGAGTTCTAGAGTAAAACGGAGTAGAAGAGTTTTAAAGAAAGTCATTTAAATGGACAGGTTATGAAAGATTCAAAGTATGGTCATTTTTAATCAAATGTACTGTTCTTGTGATTACTGTTAATCAAGAAACTTCCTTCTATACCTGTTGTATGGAGGTAGCAGAGGTAATCAAAATATTGTTCACAAAGCCTTGATTACATTGGTTCAGCAGATTTGGATATGTTAACCTAAAAAGAGTAAAGAGATTTAAAAAAAATTTCATAGCCTAGATGGTACATGTATCTTCAAAAATAGCTCTTTTTTATTTGGGCACTCTCAAAAAACCTGAATAATTATTTACCAATGCTCAACACTGGCTTAAGTATGTAAGCTTAAGAAATAAACATTAAACTTCAAAAGCGGTTATAAATCATTGATTATCTAAAAATTCCAAATTAACAGACCGTCATCTGTAACAAACATTTATGAGGATATATACTGGAACAGAGATAGAATACATGTACACGTTTTTGTATTGTTCTAAGGGTACTGGAAATAAATATACCTACCTGTGCTCAATGAATGAAATGAAAGGGTCTATGCATACTGTGACAGAACCTGGAAAAAAGTGGACGAGTTGAGTACATTGAATTATTGTTCTTACAAAAATATTGATTTCATTTGAAATATCTGACATGAGTTTCCACCTTAATGACCAACAGGAAAACTATATTTGTGCATTCTTACCAATGCGGACATGAGACTGCACGTCAGGATTTGGGTGGTTTAAGATGGCACTGATCACATCCTTAATATCTGTATACCTGCCACAGACAAAACAAAAAATATACATGTATTGTAAAACCTCTGAAAACTCTGTCTTTCATTGTACAACTTTATAACATGCAGTTCAATACAATAATTAATACAGTTAATACAGTTTAATACAGTTGATACAGTTTAATACAGTTGAACTTCGATATCTCGAATACTGATATCTCAAATACAAAGGATATGTCTAAGTGATTTGCAAGTCACAACAGCTTATTTTTTAAGTATTTTACTCTCGATATCTCAAATACTCGGATATCTCGAAGTTTTTAAACAGTCCCATCTAGTTCGAGATAACTAAGTTTGACTGTAATTGAAAATTCTTTACAGATACAGGTAGAATGTGTCTGTGAAAGTATCAAATTTTTTATGTTCAAATATTTTTACGAAGATGTAATTCCTTATACAAGGAAGACAACCCTGAGGGTGGGTTGTCTTCATTTTCTGACGAAATATTTATTTACCCTGGAGTGACGAGTAGGAGCCTGTGACTGGTGTCTGAAGCACTGAGTCGTCGCCTCATCGCATTCCACATCTTGGACAGTGTGCCCTGTAATTCTCCAAACAAGACTGACTTAGTAGCCCCAACTGTTTGCCTTAGTACTGTCCATCTGCAATACATCAGTTAAATTTTATAAACACATGAAATATAATATGTAAAATTCCTAAATATGCATAATAATATTTATTCTACTTTTTCAATTTTTCCTTAAAGTACAGAAATATGAGAGAAATACAAGTACCATAGAATACACGTGCCATTTCAAGAAGCATATAGAGTGTTCTGGTATGTTTGTCATTGGTATAGGGTGACATAAGATTCCAAAACTTTTCTATCACCTTTGGGCGAATATTTTTGTAAGTTGCCCTCAAAGCAATGAAATGTACAAGTATATTGTATGAATGATGTTAACTGACCTTATGTGGCTCTCGGTGAGGTACAACAAAGTATCACACAATTGTTCCTTATGGCTTCCCGGAATACCCCCTAGTATAGTCACAGTGATCTGTAAAAGAAGATCAGGAAATTACAGTTACAGTTAAAATTTGAGAATAATATTCCGTACATATCCAAGACCCACAGAGCATATAACAGACAAAAATGCCAGAGATACACACCCCATGGAAATTTGAAATGGGGACAACATTTTCTGATGGATTAGTTGCTACTTCCTCTGCCTCCTGAAGCATGATGGGTAATGAGGTCGTTGGAAGTGATGTCACACTGCTAACACTAAAATGAGTCATGAATCTGGAAAGAGAAATGATATTCATGTGAATCGCCAACCTGGCATACTTCACCGTATAAGTTGGATTAAAGTATTATATACCAGTACATCTGTAGTGTAAATATTAAAAATGTTTCTCTAAATATATGAAAATCTAAGACAGCAGATGAATATGCAATTTATAATTGTGGATTATCTCCTTGCGACAATTTCAATTTTAACACATCAAGTCAATGTTAACTTTATACATGTATTATCATAATGTGTACATAGAAAAGAATTGTATTACTTGTCAAGGTTTGAAAATTTTCCTTGGACGTGATGATATGGGGAGGACGGATGAAACTCGTTGTTGAACTCCAGCTGAAGTTGTTGAGCTCTACAAATATAATATGATTGACTGCATGAAAATATAGTACATGTACAAACCACAGAAAGCAATACAGGTTTGAAATGTCAATTTTCTTAACACTAACTACTTCTGGTGTCTAGAATTTAGACAAAACAAAATATTGGTTTAAAATTAATGTAAAATTAGTTTTTGCAAGCCCAGATGGGAAATTCAGTACATACGTTTGTTGAAAGGCTGGTGGATAACTCTCGGCGAGATCAACATGGGGTAAACTGTCATATGACTTCCACTCTGGTAAAACCTACAGAAAATGTCTTTGCTCACACTTTTTCTTGACACAAACATATATATCATGCATGTAAACTAGGAGTTATTAAATGCTATTCCTCAAACATATATATAGGTATGTTCCTTTGGCTGTCTCTGAGAAATAATTACTGGTAAATTGAAATAGAAATGTAATTTTGTACTTGGCAACACAAATGTCACCTTATAAAAATCATTACCATTCAGTAATTATTTATTGTGAAATAGAAGCACTGAGCACTTTTAAACATATTACTGGTAAGTAACATGCTGAATTTAATTTGCAGATTGAATTACATGTACATTTAGAGACATTCTCAGGTTTTGTGTGTTTTTGGGTAATACTCACTTCCTTAAACAAGCTCAGCTTTGCCTTGGACTTTGGGGCTACGGTTATGTAGATGATGTGGTCTTCCGATTGGAGGAATGCTGGGATATTGGACGGATACACCTCTACCATCAGAGCCACTAGTCTCTCCGATGAGTCCTGTTAAAACAAGGAATTGCTTATTACATTCAACAGAATTACACACAAGATCCAAAGTTGTTAGAATTGAACTTCTATACATAGTGTCAGCTAATTTCTTATGAGAATATAATAAATATTACAACTGAGTTGAATGGATTTTCTTTCTCATTTTATGAAGACAAATTCTGTCAGAGTTTTTATATTTCTACATAAGTACATGTATCTTCTGCTACTGGTACTTACTCCCACAAACATTTTAATGGACTTAATGTTATCTTTGTCCAGGGACAAAACTAGGGACCGTTGAAAGACGAGGACTATGGCTGCTTCATAGGCAAACAGTTCAGCTAAAACAGACAACAAAGTAATACATGTATGTGTATAAAATAATAAGGCAAAGGCATGGGAAAAACCAATTTTTCATTTAATATTTTGTATGAAGTTTGTACAATCACTCTTAATGTCGCAAATTTTTTTCATAAACCCTCATCAAATTTGTTATGTATTTCACATTGATTGTATGGAATAAATTTATTTAACACTTTTCATGAAATACTGTAAGCATATAATATTTGAATTGTACAATATTTTGTATAAAAGATTTTTTAATAAGTTAATAGCCTAAATTTAGTAAAATGCATTTATTATGGCACAGATAAATATATGCTAGACATTTCGAAGCGTTGAACTTGATGTAGCATAATCTGCTTTCCACCAAACACACTAAATAGTAACCACAGCCAAATGCAATATGTTTACAGAATACCTTTTTAAAAACCATGCTAACTGAATTGATGACTTGAGGTTCTTACCTGTAGAGACGGGGTGGGTCAGGTTCTTATCTGTACAGACCCTCACCATCTCCCCTGGCAACATTAGGCGGCCATACTTGTTAAGGCTGTGTAGAGCTTCAGATGGATCAGCCTTACTTCTCAGCTAAAGTAAACAAAAACTGATTGTGTGATCATCAAGATTGCTAGTAATATGTTCATCAAAATTTCTTATCCCTTACACATAGCTGCCTAGCAAACCCTATGGAGACGACCTCTTATGATGCTATTAATCTAAAGTACTGTGGAATCAATAACTATTGTGGGGGCCAATTTTTGTTGATTGTCAAATTTTCACAGGTTCATGGGGACGTAATTTCATGGATTTTCTACTAATGGCTAATGGATTAATACTGAACTGTGTTTCATATTTATTGAGGATGTACAGTAAATTTATTGGTTGGCAAAGTAGACCAAAGAAATCAACAAAACAAAGGCTACAAGAACTCTACTGAATCCACAGTGTAGCTCTATAAAATATCACAAATGTCAAATATAAGTGCAAAAGTAAAATAATTTCTGTACTCACAGGCCAGCCCTTGTATCTGGGTATGAGAGATGTCAGAACTAGGGCCTCTCCATTCAGTTCTAGAGTGCCATCTAAAATAAGAAAACCACCAAAAAAAAGCACTTCAATGTTTTAGATAAGCACATTAATCATAAATTAGTGCATAAGAAGCCAAGCCTTTCTCTCTCTCTCTCTCACTCTCTCTCTCTCATAAGCAAACAAAAACCAGTGCAAGCGGTGCAAGACCATGATTATCTGACTAAATCAAGTACCATTATTGTATGTTATCTTTCTACTATAATTGTGTACCTTCTTTCTGTATTGAGATGACTGAATCTTGGAAGATTTCAGAGAAGACAAGAGAGCCCAAGGTTTTGCCTGGAACTAGGGTACTGGGAACATCGTACAGAGAAATACTGGCAGACTTCAAAAAGAGGCTGCGGGTTCCCTCTTCTACTGCGTGACTCCTAAGATGTACAACAACAAAGGCTACATTTTACATACTTCATAAGCATAATAAAAGGAAACGCAAAGAAAAACAAATCTGAAAAAAAGAAACACAACAATTTAAATATCCAAAAATGCTTCAAAAAGGTATAAAATTTACCTGCCATCTTGGTCATAAGCTTCTATTGTGAACACAATGTCAGATCTACAAAATAATAGTTAAACTTACAAATAAACATTCTTTGGCATAGTAAACATATTCTTATCAGGAAATCTGTCTCCACATTTTTATCCCACTTCAATTTTACATGACTGTATAATAATTGAACAAAATACCACTGTATGTCAATTGTATTTCATCAAATATGCAATGGACTAATAATTTGTGGAACAATGGTTTCCTGCTACTGATGCATTGCTATGCCATACAAAGATGAGAATGCTTACTTTCTCTGGATGTATTTGGCCAGCACAGGATAGGCACGACAACCCTCACAAATTTGATCCACTACACGAGCACGAGCCTACAAAAAAACAAAACTATCAAAGCTCATATTGAAAACATGTTTGAATCTAAATTAAAAGAAACATACCGTATATGGTCATAATCTTTTAACAGAATTATGTGTAGCAAAGAGCTGTTTTGAATGGAATTTTTTTTTTTAATGCAAACACTCTAAAATTTTATCAGAAGAAAAATTAATTTTCCCTTGAATATTCCAGTAAATATGAAAAAAATATCTATCAGACACACTTTCTTTATAATAAATGTTGGTTTACATTTACATGGTTGTTACTTAATAACATGATCCAACATAAACTAGAGGTACCGTGAGCAAGTTCACAAATGATACCACCACTAAGCAAATATATATCATATCTAAAGATATGGTCTAGACAGCAATCATGCATTTTTGTTAAACAATGACCTTAAACTTGCACAACTGACCCTGGATTCACGACACATTCCCAGGTCATAAGTTATCTTTATGTATAGTAGGAACTTCAAATTTTTCTCCATAAGAGAGATATAATAAAGCAGACACAAATTATGATTTTTGTTTTCAATAACCTTGAACTTACCAAAACAACCTTGGGACAAAATCATGACACACCCTCAGGTCATAAGCAGTCTTAATGTGAAATAAAAACTTCCAATGTTTCTACATAAATAAAGATATACACCAGAAACAAATTTTGTACTATTCCTTAGTCACTTTTAAGTTGTCCATATGACCTTGGGTCAAAATCATGACACACCCTAAGGTAACAAGTTAGAAATAAGAACTTCCAATGTTTCTCCATAAGAAAGATATGGGCCAGGCATGAATTTTGCACTTTTCATTCCAGTGATCTTGAACTTGTCCAAATGACCTTTGGGTAAAGGTCATGACAAGCCCTCAGGTCATCAGCAATCTTTTTGTGAAGTAAAAACTTTTAATGTTCTTCCATAAGAAAGAGATGGAACGGACATGATTGCACAGAGAGGCGGACAGATGGACGTGATTCCTATTGTTTGAGAGGGGTATAATAATGGTGGAGATTTTTCTAATGCATATAATTATGTATATGAGGAGATAGGGAGAATTTAACTTTAATTAAACAATATTTTATCATGTAAAATTTTACATAGTAAAGGTTGGGCAGTAGACAATTAGCCTGTTTGAACCCTCTCCTTAAACAATCGATTGACAGTGATGAGGAAAATGAAGACTATATGAAAGTATGGTTATAAAAATTGATTAAAAATAGTGTAAAAATTGACATCTATTGTAGAAATAACTGTCATATGATGGCAATAATTCATCATGCAGGCAAAATGATATTGCAAACTCTTGATGAGTGTTTTTAATAATATCACCGCCTGATCGCCTCAACTGATGAGAGATGACAACATGAAAGAAATCTTTTTCACTGTTTCTACAGATCAATAAATAGCCTGTAATATTTGTAGCAGAGTGTGGTGTATAGTGCTGATTGTCCCCTCCTCATCGTTAATTTCAGGACCGCTACAAGGACTGCGAGTTCACTCCTGTCTGTTAATTTGGACCACTATGAGCAATGCGAGTTCACTCCTGTCTGTTAATTTGTACCACTATGAGCAATGCGAGTTCACTCCTGTCTGTTAATTTGTACCACTATGAGCAATGCGAGTTCACTCCTGTCTGTTAATTTGTACCACTATGAGCAATGCGAGTTCACTCCTGTCTGTTAATTTGTACCACTATGAGCAATGCGAGTTCACTCCTGTCTGTTAATTTGTACCACTATGAGCAATGCGAGTTCACTCCTGTCTGTTAATTTGTACCACTATGAGCAATGCGAGTTCACTCCTGTCTGTTAATTTGTACCACTATGAGCAATGCGAGTTCACTCCTGTCTGTTAATTTGTACCACTATGAGCAATGCGAGTTCACTCCTGTCTGTTAATTTGTACCACTATGAGCAATGCGAGTTCACTCCTGTCTGTTAATTTGTACCACTATGAGCAATGCGAGTTCACTCCTGTCTGTTAATTTGTACCACTATGAGCAATGCGAGTTCACTCCTGTCTGTTAATTTGTACCACTATGAGCAATGCGAGTTCACTCCTGTCTGTTAATTTGTACCACTATGAGCAATGTGAGTTCACTCACTCACTCACCACAGCCAGTGCTGACATTTGTTTGGGTAATGAATTACAGACCTTATTTGAATTGTTTCAAAGTTTGGAGAGAGAAAAAATCAATATTTGAGTTATTACTATTTCTACACAGTTTTTAGTAAAGAGGTACTGATGTTTGAATAAAGTTTTTGGGTACTAATTTTTGTGGATTTGGTAGCATTGGCAATTAGAGGACCAATCTGTTTAAATACTGGTAAGGAGCACGGTTTGGTAATAAAAATTTTTTTCTTTTTTTATTGCAATTAAAGTTTAATTTGTTGATTTTGACTCAACAATGAAATCCATGAAAACTGGTGTTCAACAAACAATCATTATGATGGAAGCAGAGTGTGTATACCTTATGAACACTGAGTGTTCTAGAGTAATGCTGAATCCCCTCCAATACACTGTCCACCATAATGGAATACATGTCTACAAGCATCCTGGAAAAAAAATCAACAATCCACTTTATACTGACCATTTCAATACATTTTTATCTAAAAAATACTTTCAATTAAAAATTCAAAAAAGCAAAACCTCCATTTTCAATGCAGGTATGTTTGCATCATCTTTTCCAGTTCGATTTTTACTTTACAAACAAAATACTGCAGATGATAGAATAATGTAATAAAAATACTAAGGGAAAATCATGAAATATATATCAGAAACTGAGACCGTCTTCATAACAGATCAGATCATTAAACAAGTAATCTAAATGTAAATTGGAACCCCAGTACTCTATTTGTATTAGTCTTTACTAATCTTTTTTTCTTTTAAATAAGTATAATTTTATCCCTCTGCTTTGTAGGTTTTCTTTTATGTATGAAGGTGATGTTAAAGTTGAAATTAACGTTGGACGACTTAAGTTGTTATATTCATTGCCATTCTTTATTCCATCAAGCTAAGTAGCAGCAAATCATTGAGAATTTTATGTGATGCAAGAAGAAAGAATAACGTGTGAAAGACTGAATAACTCAATGAATTATAGATTATAAGTTATGTCATAAACTATCAAAATGTTTTATATGAAGTTTAAGAGGTAAAATAGCTATTTCCAATGTCTGTTTTCCAGACTCTTGAGTATGGTCATACTGTGGTTTTATCAATTTCTTTAGGCATAAAATTTCCCAGGGTTTAGTGAAAACGATAGTTTCAAGGATACATAAATTTACCGCTAATGATTCTATGAATACAATATGTTATTTGATATTGCACTTCAATAGACATTTAATTTTGCGGATCAAATCAAAAACAAACCCCACTAAATTTGATATTCAACAAATATTGATGAAACCGGAGATAGCAAACTAAGCTATATAGCAAAGCTATATGCCGAGGAATTAGATTTATTATCCATTCTTCAGAATACATGTATTTTCATTCAAATATTGATGCAGCCTTATTTTGTTACTTGATTAGTCAAATCCTTGACAGTAACTATTTCATTCTAACAAGCCGTCTATTAACAGTTCCTGACAAGGGTCTGATAAAAAGGCAATATAGTCCGCTGTACCACTCACAGCAAGTGGAGAAGCATGCATACCATGTGATGGAATAAGATGTAACATTTATATTTCCATTTATGTCTTACAGATAACAAAATAACTTGTGACAGTTAACGCTCATTTTTTCTGAAAGGAGCTTCCCAATACATTTATTAAATGGAGACCGGTCTAAGAGCACTTTTGATTGAATAATCTTGGATTTCATCAACCGAGACCAATCTGAGAGTGCCTATGATATTGGATTATCTTTGGTTCCATTGACCACATCATGGTAATAAGCATTCTGAGTTGATTGCTACTGACAGAGGACAGTGATGAAGGGATGGGGTGGGGGGGGGGGGGGGAGCTCATACTTAGTATCCTGGTCTTCCACCGGTGGGTTGATGTCTGCCTGGCTATCACTGCCCGCCTTACTCTGTACAGCCATTCTAGTCCTGCTTGTCTCTGTAATGGACGAATTGTCTTTTAATGTATGCCAATAATCAATAAATACTACTACAATTACTACAGCTTACTTTGTAACAAGCCAAAAACCTCTAGGAACTCCCAAATTTACATAAAATCAATACCAAACACAAGACATTGGGCAGAAGCATTACCATACAAAATGATGTTACCCTAGCTAATGCGCAACACCTCTCGTAATGATAGCATAATTAAATAACGGATAAAAACAAACACATCATCTATACAGCGTTTACATTGTATCAATGAATTTAACTAGAATTTGCTTTGGTAATTTCTCATCAAAACTGCAGATCAAATCTTTCAATGAAAAAATTTCCATAGCAAATCCATTTGTTTTGCATTTAGATGTCAGAGTTATTCAAGTTAACAAAGTACACTGGGCAGACTTGATTTTTCTTGGGTTATGCAAAACAGATGTACTTTAGAAACATAGAGTACCAGTTCATGCAATTAGAAATGTCCTAGAAAGAAAATTCATCCCCACCAGGAAT
The DNA here is from genome assembly GCF_025612915.1 of Magallana angulata. Classification (NCBI taxonomy): domain Eukaryota; kingdom Metazoa; phylum Mollusca; class Bivalvia; order Ostreida; family Ostreidae; genus Magallana; species Magallana angulata. Next base: position 29,942,325 of record NC_069114.1, read on the forward strand.
CTTCTGGGTATGTTTGTGTCATGTTGATGATAATGTCAATGTGACCTTGACCAATGACCTCAGGTCACGACTTCCACGCAAGTCACCGGCAACCTTTGTGCCAAATATTAGCCTCCATAATTTCTTTTCATAAAACTTAATATTAAGACATCAAGAAAGTTTGATGGACAAATGGACATAATAAGAGACACTGTAAGACAGATGGATGGATGGATGGACAGACTGACAGGATATTTAAATGAGCATTTTTTTTGGGTCCGCTACAAGTATAAGGAATAATCCTTAATTGATACAAAATTATATCACTAGTTCAGTCTTTGTCCTTTGCTGAAGCATTTTAATTAATTTTTCACTTTAATTAAGAAGTACTGGTAGTTTAAAATAAGTAAGTTCTTTAAATGCAACACAAATCAAACAAGCTACCCATTTAAGTCATGATTTTCACCTTGGATCATGAATTGCCTACTGTAATTTTGTTCCATGCTTGTATTTCCTAAAAACTTGGTCAGTCTTGCTTTGCATGTCTGAGAATTGTAATTGAAAATTGCTGATAAAACAAATTTCCAGTCACATCATAATTAATTCAGGGAAAACAAGTTAATTACAAACCAAACCACACCAAAATTACATTATGAACATTTATTCCTGGCTGTGAATATCTTCTATCACTGCTACATTCCTTTCATATCACTGAATTGAATTAGTAAACTGCGCTAGCATTACCAATGCTTTTAAAGAGTGTTCTTTTATTCATACGTTAATGTAAATTATGAAAAAACATCGCAGCATCTCAATTTTGATCTATATCACTGACCCTTATTTACTTCACACTCATTAACAGAGAAAACAGATCTATACATGTATATACTTTCTGCAATCCTAGTGTCACAAAAATTACCCCTTTCTTCAACCCCCCCCCCCCAATCCCCTAGGGTATCATTCCCTTCTGACAAAAACTGTTAGACATCAGGCAATCTTCAAATTGTCAGATCCCTGGAGAGCTGTCAGTCTCAGACAACATCTGCTAGTGACGACAGGGTGACAATTAAATACAGGGCTGGAACTCGTCAGTCCAACTAATGATAGCCATAACAAACGCATGTAAAATCCCCGCAAACACAGCGATCTAAATTAAAAGAGAGCGCCAATCTGCACCGGTTTAAAAGAAGAGAGAATTCACAAAAGTCTGCTCTAAGAATTACATAGTATTGATCCTGGAGAACTATAGTGGAAAGATTGAAATACGAATCGTGAAGCATCAAAAAAAGATGACAGCCAAACACCGGCTCTGGATTAGAATTCTGCTGCTTGTAGCTCCATTTACAGAATTAATGAGATTCTGGGAAAAATAAGGAGCTTTTATACTGAATATCATCTGAATTAACCTGGAAACATTTATCAACCGAACAGTTGAAAATTTTTTTCTGGTAATCTTTGAAATAATTTTTTACAACTTAAAAGCTGAGGAAAACCATTTTTCACATTGCATGTTGTTCTGGAGACTACTGGATGCTGTGTTACAATTACTGTCATGATCATCTAGTGTTGCGTTATGAGGAGCATTTATATTCTTCTAGAAGTGTAAAGGTTTCAACTCATTTATAGTCATTATACAGCCATGATGAACAAGTGGAAATAAATTACGCCATAATGGATATTAAAAAGACATTTGCTTTTGACTTTGCATCTCTGGATGATTCTTAATTCTGTTTGATGCACATGGAAATAATTCTGCAAGCCATCAGCATCTGCATCTGAGAATTAATATAATTGTGTATATGTGTGCTAAAGTAATTTTTTTTTCAATCCAGTAGAAGATTTTGGTAGTAGTAATTCCAAGAATGTATTTGTTGGAGCCAGAGTTCCGTAATGAGCCTCTTCTGTTGATCCCCCCACAGCTGTGTCTGACCGTTCACTCCTTTTGTCTTGAGCACCTGGAGACTGAAACCTGGACAAGCTACTACACCATCAGTGAAATCACTAATTATGTGTGCTATGTGCTACTTCCCATGGTGCTTGTGCTGGGCATGCTTGGTCAACTTTTGAACTTTGTGACCTTGGTGCGGCAGATTCGACTGTCCCTGGAGACCTACCTCCTGGCCCTGTGTCTGGAGAGCATTCTGTTGATCATCTGTACAGTCATTCTCTGTCTGCCCCACTACATAGGCTACTACAGATATCTGGTCCTGACTCAGTACTACACACTGGTGTGCAGGGAGGCGGTCTGGTTCGCCTTTGTTTGGACACTGGTGGGGGTGGGGCTCCAACAGTGTGTCCAGTCATTCAAGCATGCTCCTTTCTATATCTGCATCATCTCGTCATTCGCAATCAGCAGTGCTCTCCCTTTGGTGTGGCAATACAGCCTTACATCAGAGGAGATAGAAACTGACCATGTTATGACAAACAGATCCAACTACTCCGTAACTCTCATCCAGAATATCCAGCCTGTAGACAACAACACCCTCAGTGTTGTCTACTTCTGGTATTCATCGAGCATTTCAATCTTCATACCAACTTTCCTCACGGGGATACTCTGCACAGCTTTAACAATCTTAATGTTCAAACGAGGGAACATTTCTCAATCTTACAACACTTCCTGTCGATCTAGTGCCACCGTGATATTTCATCGAAGTCGTGTGGAAGAACGTGCCAAGACTAAGCTCGTCATCCAGCTCCTCATCTTAATGGTTCTAATGATGTTTCCCCTCGGAGTCCTCAATTTTCTTTGTCACTCGCTAATCGGTATTCTGGAGGAGAACACCATGGTGACCGTATTCGGTAACATAGCAACAGTTCTGTTTCACATGTATTTGGTGCTAATTCAACAGCTTTATTTCTGTTACCACAAACAGTATCGAACCACTCTAATCAGCATGTGGGACTGCTGCTGTTGATTAATATTATTACGGTAATAATCTTCTGATTTATTGGTATACATGTATGACTGTTAAACAAATCCTGGCACCTGCCATTGAACAGACTGACTTTCCTGCAGACTTTTATCTACTGCCTATATTATTATAGGTCAGAAACATCTAATTCAATTATGTATCTAGGAAATAAATGATGACATGCACCATGTTAGTTTCTTATCATCTATTAGCACATGTAATTCTGATTTTTAATTTTCTTATTTAGTATAAAAGTTTTAACTAAGTATAAATTTTTTAATTCTAATTTTGTTAATCAAGTTTGAAGAACATAATCAACAAAATAAGAATTTCAAAAAAAAAAGATAAGAAAAAAAAGGGTTTTAAATCATTCAAATGCAAAAAATTTAGTAATTTGTCTGATATTTATCATTAGAACTAAGTTGGTAACTTTTTAAAGCATTTTACATAAATCTTAATATCAATTAGTTTTTGTTGCTGTGATTTGAATTGATGATTCACAAGCAACAGATCTTTGCCCTTTCTGCTAGTGGCCTTGATAAATAATAAGAAACTGGTAATAGGGAACCTTATCTTCTTGGTACCACATGACCTTTGACTCAGCTGAGAACCTACCAATAACTTCGAGTGCTGTGCTTGTCATATTGACAAATGAATATGATGGTAGGCAATTACATGCTGTCAATAGCAGGATACACAGAGGTCTCCGCACAATGATCTAGGTCACACCAATAATGTCCAATATCTCTAGGATCCCGCTATGAAACAGAGCTTTGTGATTTCACGAGTAGGTGACAGCTGTAACTTTACCAATACAGAATAAAATTCTTATTACATGTTTTCCTTAAGAACCATTGCTCTAAGTTTTATTTGAAAAGGTTGTTGTAACAACCATAAAGTACACATCGTATTAATTTACACAGTTTTCCACAATTTTTCTTTTAAAAATTGTCTATTATCGACAAATACTGTTCAGTCTGTTGTGTACCTTTAATGAAATGTAGGGACAGTCTTGATTTAGAGCAGAGAAAATTTCTCTACTGTTTTGAGCCACCATCATTATTTTTCATCATGATTTTCAAGTGTATAAGTTGTCAAAATTCAGAGTTTCTGGGGCTTCGAAACTTCTTTTATAAAACCTATCCACTGAGGAGGTGTAATACAATAAAAGGAAAGCTATGTGACAACAATACATAACAATGATATATGACGTATCCATTGAGGAGGTTTATTACAAGACAAGGAATGTAAACTAACACAACACCATATTATAACCTATCCATTGAGGAGAAAGCTAGCTAACACAGTATGACGTATCCATTGAGGAGGTTTATTACAAGACAAGGAATGTAAACTAACACAACACCATTTTATGACTTATCAATTGAGGAGAAAGCTAGCTAACACAGTATGACTTATCAATTGAGGAGAAAGCTAGCTAACACAGTATGACGTATCCATTGAGGAGGTTTATTACAAGACAAGGAATGTTAACTAACATAACACCATAATATGACTTATCAATTGAGGAGAAAGCTAGCTAACACAGTATGACTTATCAATTGAGGAGAAAGCTAGCTAACACAGTATGACTTATCTATTGAGGAGGTTCATTACAAGACAAGGAATGTTAACTAACATAACACCATAATATGACTTATCAATTGAGGAGAAAGCTAGCTAACACAGTATGACTTATCCATTGAGGAGGTTTATTACAAGACAAGGAATGTTAACTAACATAACACCATAATATGACTTATCCATTGAGGAGAAAGCTAGCTAACACAATATGACTTATCCATTGAGGATTACAAGACAAAGAATGCTAACTATCACAATACACAACACTTATATATGACTTATCCACTACGGAAGTTTATTACAAGTCAAGGAATGTTTACTAACACAACACACAACCCCATTATATGACTAATCCACTAAGGGGGTGTGTTAAAGGAACTATCACAGATACTTGTACTATTGAACTATTGATGGGAATTTCTATGAAAATGTGCTTAACATATCTATTACTGTATATGAAGAACATGAGCAAATCTCACAGAGTTCACAGGAGGAATAACACATATATCTTACCTTCATTTAAAAAGTATGTTCTGATACAACACAAAGGGCCCCTGGGAGATATTCCATGGCAAACCTATAACGTCAAATAAACACAATATCAGTGGACTTTGTTTTAATACATGTAATACCCATATTAAGGTCAAGATCTACTGGTATAAATAAATGAATAGAATCTAGGCTTACAGGTTTTTGGAATTTGTGATCACTTCAATGATGATTAAAAACAGTAACTCAATAAGAAAGGTGTATTGGAGTATGATTTTTTTTTAAAACACAATGAGAGAATGCATTTTAAAATGTCGATGACATTTTCAATGAAATAAAAGAATATCAGTTACAAATCTCTTGAGTTTTTTTACCATGTCTGACATTGATTGAAATGAATTGAAACCTGGCCCCACCATCACCAACTTTCTACAAGTCATTACATGTACCCAGCTTTAAGTCTGAGTATTTTTGAGCAGCGAGTTGAGTAATTTGAAAATGTTGATAACAGTGGGACCAGATTACCTTAAGTCTCTAAGAAAATGTTAATCAATATGTGAAACTCACTTATAGACATCTTCTTTAAAATATTGCTTAAATATAAGTATCCAAATTATTTTTCACATGATTTCAACTATAAATGCAAAAAGGGATTTTTATTTCTAAATATCAAACTAGCTAGATGATGCAACAACAAAAAACTGACGCTATCACCATATGATAATGATTTATATACAATGTACAAGTCCATGTATTTAAACAATGATTACAAAACTTTCTTTATCAAGAATCTTAATTGATAAAGAATAAAAAAGGAAATTACTTTCACTTCATACAAACATGGCACAGAGAAGAATTTATAATAAAAAGAACCCTTCCCACAGCAGATTATCCTAAAACAAAAAGCAACCACAAAATTCATGTAATATTTTGTAAAAGTTTAACATACCATGAATTTTGCAGGTTCACTGTCGATTCCACACTTTGAAATCTCAGAATTGACTGATTTTCTGCAACTCCGAACATCATCAATCACTATACGTCGACTGTTTGTTCCACATAACACAAAGGGTTGTCGCTGTTTGCCTCTGTTGAAAACAAAAAAAATATCTGCAGACAATCTAAAGAGATAAGAATTCTGACTGATGTCGCCATCCCCTCATGTATTTTTTTTCCCTTTAATTCCTTAATTCTAAATTTTTCTATCACATAAATTAGGTAAGTATTTAATTTTAAGTCTATTCAATGTACCAAATCTCATGGTTTAGTGTGCTGCAAAAATCAGCTTCTTTGGTAGATTTATTAAAACATACATGGCATTTATTCAAGTCATGTTCATCAAATTGTCCTTCTTTCATATTTGTTTAAATGGAGGGGGGTGAAAAAGAGTCATAGTATTTATGAAAATTTTACAAAAATCTAAAAAACTCACCCTGTATCCTCCGATCCTACACTTCCATGTTTGTAGTAGCTCCTCAGGGGCTTAAAGTAAAAAAAACCTACTTATAACCTTTTGCACTTACTGTAGAGTCATTTTGATTTGTGGTGGTCAATGTTCGTGGTTAGCCAAATTTTTCTGGTTCGTGGGGACGTAATTTTGTTGGTAGCAAGTTTTATTTTGTAAATATATATCAAACAAATGGTTCATGGGTTACCCACGAACATTGTTCCCCCACGACCAATGATGATTCCACAGTACACTTTTTAACATTTTAAGATTTATACATTCTTATTTCTATTATGATACACAATATATGTATCAGTATATCATAATTTATACCAACTTCTTTTACATAATTAATTAACTGAATGCAATTTTAGGATTTCAAATTCAAGTAATTCATATATTTTCAAAATATACATATGAATTTTGAATATAAATGCAACATTGTAAACATAAAGGCTGTATAACTCAATTACCTCACACACTTTTTCTTCTGTAAGTTTGTCAATACCAGTGGATCTGAGTAAAGGATATCATCAAATTATTAATTTTGTATCAGTTTGTAATCACATTCACAGCCACAAGAGTTGTCTCACCTTTATAGTGAGTACAAACGTGTAGAAAACTAGAAATTACCATTTTATACGTTATAAACACCAAAATAGTTTTCGCATAACCAGAATTACATGCAAATTTCAACTAAACTGTACATTTTGATCAATGCATGAAATTATTTTTACTCCCATAAAAAAAAAACTATTCCACAGAGCATTGTAAATACTAGGGCCATATTTAGATTTTTTCTCTCTGGAGAGGAAAAATAAGTACTTGCTACTAAGACATTATTTTATTGCAACAAAACAGTGTTTACATTAAATCCAATAATATTTACCAAAACTTCCAGTACTTACATGTTGATATCTAAATTGTCTATAAGGGTCTGCCACTGTCTTTCAAACTGTGTCATTTGCTGAAATAATACAAGTCAAGAACCGTAAACAATAAACAGCAAAAAAATGAAATAAGAAAGTACATCAATTTTATTAATCATAAATTTTCTCAATTGAGAAATACTCTATTACTTAATTAAAAAGAAATAACAACACATTAATGCATGTGTATCAATGCCCATGACTATATTTGATTTATCACAAAACAATATTATACATGTATTAAGTCTGTAGCCTACCTCTATGAGCAAAACTTCCAATGAGCATGGATCCACTTGACTGTAGACTTCTGACAGTTGTGGACCAACATCAACTACCTGTCAAAATGAATTGGCAAATTTATAAAAGCATGTAAACATTGGTATGTTAAATAGACCAAAATATTGCAAAGTTTTAGATTTTTTAATGCTTGTGGTTTGATAGTTATAGTAATGGCTTTTAAAATTCATTCATAATTAAAAAAAAAAATATTGCTTATACCCCATGCATTTTACCTTTTTCTGTAGTGTGAAAAAGCCACCTCTGAAAAATATGAATACTGTAGATTGTACATAAATCCAATGATATTGAAAACTTGCTCAATTCAATGAACTTGATTAAACAAATCAAATATATTTTATCCTTTCTGTATGACTATATACAATGTATAACTACCCTTTATAATCTTCTAATGCAAATGCTTGAATGATTGGCCATTTTTCAACCATCATGTGATCAAATTTTGCAGGATGACCTGAAATCAAAAGAAGAGAACAACATACTTTACCATTAAAACAACACTTTCCAAATATATGCAGATAAAAACAAAATGTACAATGTTTGTATAACTTGAATGAATTGTAAGATGCTGTTCACTGATTTGCAATGTAAGAGTTATGGCAAAGATAAAAGCCTACCCAGTATATTGTGAGGGATTCCAACTTTTTTGACACCAAACATCATGGCCACAAAGGACTGAATCTTGAATTCCTCCGCTGCCTCGTCATCCTCATACTGATAAAGAGAAACAAGTGAATATTGCCAAATTGAGCTGATAAATTATGCACTGTATGTTCAAAGAGGTATTAAGAATGATAATTGTATTCAAGTAACATTATGAAAAAATCTAAATTATACAACACATTAATCTTGTTTGATGCAGGTGCCCTCCAGCTATAACATAAGCACAAAGTAGTCAAAATCTATATACACAGTAAATTCTGTGTTTAAACTTGGAAAAAAAATAATACCAGTGTCTTGATTACCAATGTTTTTACACTTGGGCATTTGATATATGTCTTTTAAAAATACAAACATGTTTCCTGGAGAATAAGATTAAAGTTTCTTTACCTCAGTGTCCAGTAAACAGTGGAACCTGAGATTTGTCCAGTGGGCCACATAGGGTAGCAGGTAGTGATAGTTGACAGGGTTACAATAAATGTCCACCTCATGTCTTCTGATCAACACTATCAGATCTAAAAGCAAAAACAAAAAAACTTCTGTAAATCAATCAACTTTCAAACAGAATATACTGCATCACATGTAAATGTATACCAAAAGGAAAAACAAATGTATTTTGAAATCTGCAAATCATTGAAAATTCAATAAAAGAAAATAAGCGTAAAATTAAACAAAATTTAAAAACACACAATCATATAAACAAAAATAACCCCAAATGCATCAAACTACCTGGTACGCAATGTACATTGTTTTGTCTCAGACTTAAATGACACATCATTGGATAAAACGCGATTGTTGTATATATTTCTATGTACCGCAATAGCAAATTGCAGGTTTTAGACAGTTACAAAGTGGCCAAAATGTCTTTTACATTAATGATTATTTTTCCTTCTTCAATTCATTAATACTGTATACAAGTCGCTTGGGTCCTTGACAAAACAAACCACATAAAAGATCTGTTACTGACTGACAACAGAAAAGTGTCGGGTTGTCTAAGTTCATAAAAGATAACGTCTATAAAATTAAACAACCCGATACATTTCCATAGACAGTCAGTAACAAACCTAATAATTAACAATACAAGTATATAGCCCATTACACTTACCAATCTGATCTACAATGTCTGCAAAGACAATTTGGGTGTATTTTATCTGGCAAGACTTGCTCATGGTAAATTCAAAAGAACCAAAAATAATTATAATTAAGTTTTAAATTTAGAAAAAAAAATGTTTGTTATATTCGAATGTATGAAACAAACATCTGAAGTTTGTAACATGTGTATGCTAAGAGCACTTGGGCAGTACACTTTTAGTGCTTTCATGTTATCAACATCAATACTTTTTCAGTTGAAATTGAGAGCACATTTGAGACCTCTGTATAGCAGTACAACTATTTCTAACATCAACTGAGAAATCAAAAAAAGAAAATTCCAATAGTTTGCAACAAAGCAACGGCGACAAAGAGATATAAGGGAAACAATCATCAGGTACCTTACTTCAATCTGATATGTCTATCTTACCATCTATGACTTCCTCCTCATATCCTGACCTGAAAAGAAAAAAAATCAATATTTTATCATCATCATTTTTCTCTGATCACCGATAATTAAAATACCCTGTACCTAAAATCACTATAAAATTAATTAGCTAGGTACTAATTCAAGAATTTATGTTCATCTTCAAAAGAAAACTCTGTAGGCTAAGTGTATATCTATATAACTTTTATTACACACATTATCTGCTGTTTTACTCCCGTTGTATCCCAAAACACCACCTTGAAAAAGGGGTAAAAAAAACTTTCTTGTGTATGATGGGCATCCCCAGCTTTTGATCTAACTTTGGCTGAAAATTGTGTATCATAGACGAGACATTATGGTAACCAATATGGATCATCTAACATGTTCCATTCAAGGATACTTGTGTAATAGGTAAAAGTTTCTACCGGTAAACATATAGAGCAGACAATATCATTCCATGTCTTAAGTACTGGTAATTAGACCTTGACCTGAGACCTCTGACCTCAAAATTCATAAGGGTATTTTTTTAAATGGGGTATCTGTTTACCAAATTTGATGTGTCCATGCATCAGGGATTCTTATGATATTTTCTCAAAAGGGGCTTAATATATCTTCATCAAAGACATTCAAAAATGTTAATGAATATTACAGACTAAGATCACCGGTGCTAGTGATTTATGAAGTCAGTTTACACGTACTGTTCAAGTTCTGCCTTTCTTCGTTCAAAGAATCCAAACAATAAATAATCAATGAGCTCCGTACTGCCTTCATGATATCGGCTGTCTATCCCTGGAAAATTAAAACAATACATCGTTTGGTAATTATATGAATCAGTAAACTATCAAAATTACATGTATTTGATGGAAATTATTGTTCAATAAACTGTTGTTTTATCCTTGTCAAGTTTATCATAAAATACAATGAGTCAACACAAAAAAACTATATAAAATTCCTGCTCACTTACAGTCATTTTATGTTTTAACATCACATATTGACATTATAAAAGCCCTTCTATCTTTTTCTATAAGTTATTCACTTCCACACTAATGGGGGGGGGGGGGGGGGCGGCTTTACTACATTTTTACAGCTACTAGCTAGTTTACCTGCAATGCAAAGAATGGCATCTGGTTTGTTGTCCCCATCATCTGACTTCAGTAACTCTTGTACTTTTCGCAATCTTGCGCCACTGTCAAATATATTTATTTATATCGTACATTTGTTTGAGGATAAAAATATATCTATACATTGTATACCAATACATATATATTTAAATTTTTATGTAAATGTTGAAAAAATTCTTGTAAACTATAACAGATTTAATTAAAGTTGGTAAACCTACTACGTTATTCAACATATATAATTTACATATCTGCCCATTTTTGCTATTAAGTTTAATTAAAAGCTTAGCAAACATTTATTTAACATGAGGCCCATGGGCCACACCATTCACCTAATCCAAAAATCCAAAATGCCTGACTCAAGCAGCTGGAGCCCTGATATTACATTATTGATGCAACTGAAAACTTTTCAAGCTTACTAGTTGTCACATTTATTTTACACATTATAGTCTTCCTTTATAAAGGAAGACTTTTGTTCTAGTATATTTCAAAATAAGCTACATGTAACGCAGCATTTTTCAATGAATGATTTTGTTTTATAGTATTTCTCTGTAACTATAGTATGTCCTAAGATATTTATGCAGCACATTTGGGCGATTTTTAATAAAGATAAAAGTGCAATTGCAATTTATTACTATTCGTACAGGCCGTGGTTAACAACTGAAACCATGGAGGGGGGGGGGCATGTGGGCCCCAAAGTTTTCGAAGTTTATGGGTCTAAAGTTAAACTTATGGGCCCACATACAACACCAATAAATTCTATTAAAAATAAACATTTGTATGTTGTATAAGTTGTGCATAGGATCAATCTTTTTTTTTTACAGTGTCTCTATAACATAATAACGTTTAACTGCATAACGGGACATAAAGTAAATAAGTTTTAAATCAAATCATAATTATTTCTAATCTTTCTACACTTGAATAAACTGTTAAGTCTTACATGAGACAGGTGCATGCTTCTGACAGCGGATATTGTTAAACAAACATTGACCATGCGACGAGTCATCAGGTGGCTGATTACTTAATAGAGGATACACCGGCGAGAACTTGTTTGATGCAAGGTACAGTTGACTGAGAGGATTAATATTATAATACATGGAAATAAAATTAAAAATAAGGTATTTTTGATGAACATACAACTCGCATAATACAAGATATTGGCAGTCATGTTCCTGCAGCATTCAATAACTTGCTCTGTATAAAAGTATAATACACACCCCCAAATTTGATCAAATTTTGGCTGAATAAAGGTAAGAATTATACACAGGACTTTATGGTACTCACTCTAACAAATTATAAAAAACAAACCAAAAACAATACTATTCTGAAAAAATCACTCATCACGTGGACAACCAGATTTTGAATTTCTTATCGCCCACATGAAATTTTATTTGCATTGAAGAGTGGAAGAGTGGATATCCACACCCTGTCATACTATTTATATTTGCACCATGGACCATTAAAAAAGTAACCATGATTAAAGATAGTTTAAACATTGAAACTTTTGAAAATTTTTAAGTAAAAAATATATTTCCATTGTTTGGGTATCTGTCCATCCCCTTGTGCGCATTTAGATATGGATATGCATGATTTTTTCTCATTGTAATGAATTATTAGCAATCAATTAATCAGTGAAAAATGAAAGTTGAATCAGGGGTACTAAGACCAAAAAAATTTTCTTCCAGCCCTGGGCGCCGCCATATTGGCAGCCATTTTGTTTTTTAAAAAGTTAGTTCGATCATTGATTGACTGGTACTTATCGATGTTTATTGCAGCTAAACTCGATTAAAATTTTCCAATGTTTCAATAGAAGGTAATTTGAATTAAAACAAATAAAAGAGGACACCAGATAAGTTTCAATAGTGCTTCAATCAAGAAACACGACTAGTTCTATGTATGTCTTATCAAATTATCATATGGAAAATAAAAACATTAACATCAAGATTCTGAATAAAGTATTCAATTTTATTACCGCGGCATTTATATGAATTAAATTGATAAACAATGAAAGAAGAAATAAAAAAAAAGTTCGGAATAACGTAACTCGATCTTCGGCTATTTCCGAAGACAAAATGTGTACGTTTTACGTCTGTAACATGACGTCATAATGTAGACTGAGCACGCGATGTTTGGTTTAACTTTGGCTGATGATTTGAGTAGGCAACCAGGCGGATCCTACTGTGTACGTTTCAAATGAATTTTGTTCTATAAAAATCAAACTGCACTGTGTTAAATCTGCGCTCGGTCCAACGGTCACACCGTTTACATATTATTTCATTCAAGAACTATGTGGTCATGAATTAATTGCCCCAAAACCTTAAGGGCAAAGTCTTTGAAAGAGACACGAATTGATGAGTAATCTTAACATGCATTGTTTACAGAGCAGTTCAAAAGCTGAAAACTATTACTGCACTAAAAAGGGATTTTTTTTAAACATGCTGAAAAAATTACACATTCAAGAAAAATGTATGACAAAATAGCTGAATCAAGCTACTATGAATAGCGGCGATTAATGGTAACACATATATATATAAGAAAATCAGTGAAAAATGAAAGTTCAATCAAGGCCAAAAAAAGTTTCTTCCAGCCCTGGGCGCCGCCATATTGGCAGCCATTTTGTTTTTAAAAAGTGAGTTCGATCATTGATTGACTGTTTTTTGCCCGTAAACTCAATTAAATAAGTTCCAGTGTTTCAATAGAAGCTAGTAATTTGAATTAAAAGAAATTAAAAAGGAAACCAGATAAGTTTCAATAGTGCTTCAATCAAGAAACACGACTTGTTTTAAGTATGTCTTATCAAATTATCAGATGGAAAATAAAAACATTAACGTCAAGGAACTGATCTTTTAGATACTGAATAAAGTATTCAATTTTATTACAGCCGCATTCGTATGAGTTAAATTGATGAACAATGAAAGAATAAATTTTAAAAAATTCGGAATCACATAACTCTTTTCGTCTGAAATATGACGTCATAATGTTACTGAGCATGTGACGTTTAGTTTAACTTTGACGAATGATTGAGTAGGCAACCATGCAGGCGGATCCTACTGTGTGTGTTTTAAATAGATTTTATTATACAAAAATCAAACTGCACTGTGTTAAATCTGCACTCGGTCCAACGGTCACACCGGTAACATATTATATATAAATATATATAGCTATAAATCAGAAGAGTGTACTGCCTATAATGTTAGTGTTGCACTTAAGTATTGGATAGCTCCTTATTAAAAATTTTTGTACAAAGTATAGAAAATTTGAGATGAAAAACTGTTTAATCTTAAAACCTATGGGAATTGTATTGAGGAATGGTACAGACGGGGTCAGGTGAGCTAAAACATGAACCAGACGACAAATTCTATGTTCTGGAGGGAAAATATGTACCTAGGATCATTACAAAAACATTTGATTGCTTCCATACCTCACAAATGATGAAAATGTTTCAAGTTTAATGTGTCTTCTTGCTGAGGACGGACGTTTGAATTTTTGGGACATGACTTTTGCGTTCTTTGAATATTACCGACCGCCATGAAAAATCAACATCCGGTGATAGGATATGGTTTTGCTAAAAACCCCAAAATAAGAATCATTATTAGTAAACTAATAATTCTGTATTTAATCAAATTGTCCCGTAATTAAACTCTCTAATATAAATACAGCGTTTTGCCGTTTATAAAAGAAATATATGACTTATCTAAATGTAATTCCAAAATAGGTTAGAGAAATAGTTATGGAACAACTTACTTTTAAAACTATACTGGTTCTCATCTGAGTTTCTGGTTCACTTTCACCGAGGACATCGAAAATGCGGACCATTGTGGCAAAATTGGCCGATCAGATTTTATTTTCAACGTACAGACAATTTTTCCCAGGTATATATACATTTGATTTAATTGCTTATACATGTATCAACTTCATAACCTGACTACACACCAAAATATACTGAGCAGGCAGCTGCTGCAGATGCAGGTATCCGGGGAAATTCGGGATGACATACTATAGTCTGTCCCAAGATATTTTTGCATCATATTTTCATAAGTTATTCGATATTTAATATGTGAACGGTGTGACCGTTGGACCGAGCGCAGATTTAACACAGTGCATACAGTTTGTTTTTTGTAGAACAAAATTTATTTGAAACGCACACAGTAGGATCCGCCTGGTTGCCTAGCCAAAGTTTAACAAAACGTCGCGTGCTCAGTCTACATTATGACGTCATATTTCAGACGTAAAACGTACAGGTTTTGTCTTCGGAAACAGCCGAAGAGAGTTACGTTATTCCGAACTTTTTTTAATTTCTTCTTTCATTGTTTATCAATTTAGTTCATAATATGTTTTACGGTGCGACCGTTGGGGCGAGCACAGCATGTGATCAAACAATGAATTATAATAAATTAATAAAATAAAATTAACAACGTGAAATTTGAATGCCAAAAAATAAAACATACCTATTTTTCAGTAAATTTTCATTATTCATAGTTTATAAGATTTGTTATAATTTATTTATTTATATGTAGAACAATAGTTTAATCTCAGATACAATGTTGTTGAGTAATTAAGATATAAATATTCATTGCACTGCAGTAGACATTTTTTCTTAAACTTAAATATAAAACTTGACTCATCATAGAGCTCCCCCCATGCTAAAATTTTTTTCATTTTTGTCAATTTATACATAGAAAATCGACTTACCATGGATTTGCCCCTCCACTTAAAAAAAAATAATTAATCTTTAATTTTATTTTTAATTTACGCTTAAAAATATTTGCTTATCATGTTAAAAGAACATGGTGTTGTCCCCCCCCCCCCCCCGCATGTAATAGCGAGCGCAGCTCGCCGGCGCCCAGCGCCGGCTAGCGAAGCGAGCTATAAGAACCAGTGTGCGCGGGAAAAAAAACGAGCTAAACCTACAGTTCATCAAACAAAAATTTTTGTCTACGTCCCATAATGCTCTCTAATGTTTTCACCCGTGGTGCTCTGCCAAAAATGGCCGACTTTTAACTCGTAATTTACGGTGACTTAAAGTTTGAAGACACGTTTTGATTACAGCATATGCTTTGGCGAGACTCAAAAGATTTGTTACATGCATCCATACGTTCGTATAGAGTCGAGAAACGTAAACAAAGACGAACAAAGTCATGGATGACGTCACACTGCACTCGCGCTATATTTTCCGCGATAAATTTAGAGGTGGATCAAACATCTGTAATGAGTGTACTGGCTATTTCAGTATAGACTGCGATACCTGCCTCATTGACATATGATTTCTTTTTAATCTTTTTTTAATATAGAGATTATATATATATATATATATATATATATATATATATATATATATATATATATATATATATATATATATATATATATATATATATATATATATATATATATATACACTAGCAAGAGCCATACTTTACTTTACTGTCATATCGATCCATTTTAAGCTAATTGTGCATGCATGTACAGTAGGCAGGTAAGTATACAAGTAGGGAGGAAATAAACAATAGAACATTTTGAACTAAATAAAAAGGAATAAAATGAAAAAAAAACCAGGTAAAAAAAAACTATGTAGATTTTGTATATAGTCAAACCATTAAATTTAAAAGTGGGAAATTACACACCTACTATTAAACAGGTACCGGGCTCTCTCTCTCTCTCTCTCTCTCTCTCTCTCTCTCTCTCGTGGTAGGGGGTTGCGCTGTATGTATCATAACCATTAACATTAGTACCTTTTGCATACTTATTGTAGAGCTATACTCTCTCAAAAATTCTTTGACGTTCGTTGATACCTAAATAAAACTATAAGTTGACAATGATGCAAGGTATGTGTAATTCTTGCTGCTCTCGCCAGAACGGTAGCACCGTAAAACATATTAAATGGAAGTGAAAATAAAGAAACCATTGAACTGCTAAAGGGCTGAAGGATTAGAATTTTCATGATTTATTTTTCTTTTTGGATGAGGCTGCCATCCACCCACCCACCCCCTTTAAAAAAAAGGCGCTGCTACGTATAACGTTACGTTTCAGGAAATTACCGTAATTATAGTGAATAAAATATTTGTGAGCATTCATCCAAATTAGTGCAATTTACAACTGTTTCCTGTATCTGAAGAAATGTCCTTATTCGTCAGCTGTTCTTTATCTTAGCCTTTGCAAGATTTTGAGAGGATTTTGGTCATTTCAGCAGATTTACAATAACTTCAATTAGAGTAATTTCCCCTTATCAGTGCTTATTGTGACGTCAAAGCTGACGTTGGTTAAGTGTCGTCTTACTCTTTAAAACTCCCCTGAGAAATAAAAGTATGCGAAGTATACTGTTTTATTTACTTAAAAAGCATGATGTTCTTAAAATTACACATCTTATAAGCTTTTCAAAGGTTTTACTTTGATTCTCGGGAGAACGTGATGTTGGAACGTGAGGTTGGAAACCATTGGTACTATGAATTGTGGGTCAAAATTTACTGACTCCGAAAAAATATATCGGATCAAGTGTAAACGTTTGTGACGTCACACGATTATTTTTGATTGAAAGTGTACTGAGGTGAACTTTAGAGGTAACATTGACTTTATGTCGCTTACATCGTTATTGTTTTTACTGTCTAAATTTGTCTTGCTGATTCTCGTGAGAGTGTGAAGTGATAAAAATTGCCATGATTACAGGGAACTACTGGGACGATTAAAACGATGCATTACTGGTCCGATTTACTGACGCCAAAAAAATCCGTTGAATGAATGTGCAACTAGTCCGAATTTTCTATTCACACACGCCTTGCCGCAAGGAACCGGAAGATATCAAACTTTTATTCCAATGGTCCCTTACTAGGTTTATACACTTAAACAAAAAACTACCACTGAGCATTAATAAAATGTTAAACAGACTTATTAGAATATTTTGATAAACACAAAGCCGGTTTTTTTTAAATTTTTTTATCTAATAATGATCATTAAAATCAATAGATTGTGTGTCTGTGTTATTTCTCATTTTGTTCCTTGTTGTTACCGGTGTTTTAATTTTCCTCTGTGACATCAATTTTGTTTTTAATCTTTTTAATTTTTGTACGCTATATAAGCGTTGTAGACATGTGCCCTCCCCCTTTTTTTAGTGTGTGATATCCAATATTATTGAAAGGTTTGACCACATATGCAACTATAACAAATCATGTAGATATTTTAACAGTTTAATTTTTTTCTTTTATTTATTCATTACAAAATGACGTGGCTACACGTAGATCTAATAATGATTAGACTTTTCTTTTTTAATAATTTTTTGTCACCTACCTAACGTATACAATGATTGGATCAATGTGACAATAAATTTAGCATGGAACTTGCATGTTTATTTACTGAGCAAAAAAAACCATCAAAACAAAACTAATCAGCCAAAGAGTCCCCGTTAATAGTGAGCGCAGTATCAGTATTAACGGTGACTCCCTACTGTGTACTTCCTACACGTTACATTTAGTACAGATGCTTGATCCACCTCTAAATGTATCGCGGGAATATTAAACGCGAGATCACTGTGACGTCATACTTAACTTTTTGCGCTCGACAGTTTTCGTAAATTGTCGGACAAATTCGGGGAAGGAAATGACGTCATAGGTACAGTTTTTACGTAAGCATATGTGTTGTTTACTTTAAATGTTTTTAAAAGGATTTTTTATTGTTAAATGAAAATGATGTATGCGATTTACAGGTAAGAATTTTCCTTAGAAACGCTTCCTGTTCCGCCAAGTTGCTATGCACCGCAAAGGATCACTGGGATAGTAGAACGTTTTCACGTGGCCTCATAAAATTTTCTTTGAACAATGTGCAGATTTCAACTCGAATTTCCTCCGTTCGTACACGTTGTCTATGGAGCTCGCTACGCGAGCGGCGCTTCGCGCCGCCTCGCTGCGCTCGCTATAAATGCTGCGGTAATAAATATGGATACTTTATTCAGTATCTAAAATTTCAGTTCCTTGATCTTAATATTTTTATTCTCCATCTGATAATCTGATAAGACATACATAGAACTAGTCGTGTTTCTTGATTAAAGTACTATTGTAACGTATCTGGTGTCCTCTTTTATTTCTTTTAATTCAAATCACCTTCTTTTGAAACACTGGAACATTTTAATCGAGTTAGTGGCAATAAGCATCGATAAGTACCAGTCAATCAATGATCGAACTAACTTTTTAAAAAACAAAATGGCTGCCAATATGGCGGCGCCCAGGGCTGGAAGAAATTTTTTTTGGCCTTAGTACCCCTGATTCAGCTTTCATTTTTCACTGATTTTCTTATATATACGTGTTACCATTAATCCTCGCTTCGCGAGGCGGGCTTCGCCCGCCTCTCGCTGCGCTCGGTATAAATACCTCTTGCTTCAGACGATGTTAATTCATTAGTATGAAAAATTCCCAAGATTTTCCTTTTGAAACGCCCCTCTAGTTTGTCAGGTTAATACAGAGGAGTCGGCAATCTTATCAATAATTAATACCTAGAGTCAAAATAAGTAAAAACCAAGCCATGAGCTTTGCTCACAAAGTGAGCGAAGCGAACAGGAATGCAACGCAATTTTTCACAAATTTGCTGTCGCGTCGATTTTTGATGCGCCGATGTTAATTCATTAGTATGAAAAATTCCCAAGATTTTCCTTTTGAAACGCCCCTCTAGTTTGTCAGGTTAATACAGAGGAGTCGGCAATCTTATCAATAATTAATAATAATGTAGTGACGTCACATTCACCCCGAGACTTGGAAAAAAGATGTGTTGGCATCAGGAATTGTTTAATTTGTTTTTCAAATCGCCCACATGAAAATTTAGTCGCAAATGGCGAGTGGGCGACTGTTAATTTCAAACCCTCGATATGGATGCCAAAAAAAATTAAATGAATTTGAATACAAAATTAAATACAATATTTAAATACAATATATCTTACAAAATTCTTTTTATTATACATAATTTTTAGTTTACGCTACAGTATGTAACCAATACTTCAAGTTTTTATTGATTTATGATTTTATATTTACATCTACCAAGTATGATTTCCCTCTATTTTTTACAGAGACTTATAGTTAATTCATAGCTATAATATGTAAACGGTGTGACCGTTTGACCGAGCGCAGATTTAACACAGTGCAGTTTGATTTTTGTAGAATTTATTTGAAACGCACACCGTATGATCCGCCTGGTTGCCTACTCAAATCATAAGCCAAAGTTAAAATAAACGTCGCGTGCTCAGTCTACATTATGACGTCATATTTCAGACGTAAAACGTTCAAGTTTTGTCTTCGGAAAAAGCCGAGAGAGTTACGTGATTCCGATTTTTTTTTATTGCCTCTTTCATTGTTTATCAATTTAATTTATATGAATATGCCGCTGTAATAAAATTGAATACTATATTCATTATCTAAAAGATCTGTTCCTTGACGTTAATGTTTTTATTTTCCATCCGATGATTTGATAAGACATACATAGAACAAGTCGTGTTTCTTGATTGAAGCACTACTGAAACTTAATTATCAATTACAAAATTTATTTGAAACGCATACAGTAGGATCCGCCTGGTTGCCTACACATATCATTAGCCAAAGTTTAACTAAACGTCACGTGCTCAGTCTACATTATGACGTCATATTTCAGACGTAAAACGTTCAAGTTTTGTCTTCGGAAATAGCCGAAGAGAGTTACGTGATTTCGAACTTTTTTTTTATTTCTTCTTTCAGTGTTCATCAATTAAATTCATATGAATGCCGTTGTAATGAAATTAAATATTTTAATAAGTATCTAAAAGATCAGTTCCTTGACGTAAATGTTTTATTTTCCATCTGATAATTTGATAAGACATACATAGAACAAGTCGTGTTTCTTGATTGAAGCACTACTGAAACTTACCTGGTTTCCTTTTTAATTTCTTTTAATTCAGATTACCTTCTAATGAAACATTGGAACTTATTTAACCGAGTTCAGGGGCAATAAACATCGATAAGTACCAGTCAATCAATGATCGAACTAACTTTTTAAAAACAAAATGGCTGCCAATATGGCGGCGCCCAGGGCTGGAAGAAATTTTTTTTGGCCTTAGTACCCCTGATTCAACTTTCATTTTTCACTGATTTTCATATATATACGTGTTACCATTAATCCTCGCTTCGCGAGGCGGGCTTCGCCCGCCTCTCGCTGCGCTCGGTATAAAAACTGACTGCACTGAAAACTTCAAATCTACATGCCATGTTTATTGATTGGTCGAAAAATCATGGACTCCCTGAGATAATCATGATGTGAATTAAGATTTTAACATAATGTTCAATGCAGAGTTTTTTTCCTTTTAAAAGTGTTTGCAGTGTCAGTTCACTTTGGCAGTTTAGGTTTCATAGTGTTGTCCAGTAGGCTTCATTTGTAAAAACCTTTAAAAAAAATTGAGAATAAAAGGTCAGAAATACCGGAAATTTGTGGAAATTGCCAGAATCCTCTCCAAATCTATTAAATGAGAGCATTCAAATAACTGCAAGTTAAAATTTCAAATCTCTGAAGAAATGCTCTCATTCATAAGCAAATAAAATTTTATCAGCGGGTGGTATTTCAATGAGGCGGCAAGCAATTCCAGACAAACTATAATTTTATTTTGGCCTGATCTTGAATAAAATTAGGTTTCTTCCAATTTCTTATCTCTTTTTATAAAATGGAATTAACACTAGTAGAAGAACAGTTATATTTTAAATATGTAAAAGAGTAAAAATGAATTAGGCTAACATAATAAACCATAATGAAATGAACATTCATATTCCATATATTTCATATATCCTTTTTTTTAATCAGGATGTTATGTTTCAACCCCACGAGCAATGTCAACTCGGTTCTGGGATGGAAAAAATTTCACCAAAGTTGAAGATTTCAGTAAGGTGGACCAGTTTGACAGAGATAAATCAAGAGATGAAGTGGAATCTGAGAAAATCTTGGAAAAGCTCGGAGAAGATGATTACCGTGTGAGCCCCAGACCTACTCTACAGGCGGCACCAAGGGGGCTCAAATATAGGAAAAAGTACATACAAGAACTGGAGAGTCACGTGAAACAAGAAGAAAAATTCAGCATTGAAAATATAGAAAAGATTCTCGGGGAAATGGTCGCTGCCCAACAGCAGCAGAAGAAAGAGAAGACACCCAAGGGATTGGATGAAATAAAAGATGAAGTATGTGCATATCGGTGATTGGTCCTGGTGAAAAATGGGGAAAGAAATTTAGCCAGCTTTCATTATTAAATCTGAAATTTAGCCAGCTTTCCTTATGAAATCTTATTTGAAGAAGAGATCATAAGTTTTTAGGTTTCAGTATACTCACTAATCTTGGTAGAGATTTTACGCGGCCCGATACATTGTATTTGGACTGATACCTTCACTGAATTTCAGGACAGTCGTTTATAATTCATGTCTGGAAATTTAGCCCTAACTTTGGTCACGGTTAAAATCGTAATGCAGCTCAGTTATCCTTCAAATTAATTATTACCATTGAATGTGCATTTTTCTTTAATATTAAAGAGGATATTTATAACAATTTATCCAGCTGATGTGTTTGTTTACCGGTATATTTAAACCACCATTTGTTTGTACCTTTAAAACCAAAAGTTTCCAAAGTCATTTAAAAGATGATGAAAGAAAATGATTGCAGAATGAAAACAATAATATATATAAGTTGTGCATGCAGGTTTAATTTAGATAATTTATAAGGATGATTGAGCTGCAAAATTGAAATGGGTGAGACACTGGAATATTATGATTTTAATCGCAACAAGCGGCAGAAGTAGAGGCTGAATTTCCCCGACATGAATTATGAAGGACTGTCCAAAGATTCCGTGAAGGCGTCGAATCTCTGCCTAGATTATAAAATAAACCCAAAAAACTATTGCAACATAATCTTTTATAGGTAAGGAGATTGATTCATATATTTTTCCAATTTCAGTTCTCCCTATTAAAGAATGAAAGGCCTCCTCACCCATATGGTTCTAAGCAAAAAAAATGCATCATTTGTGAATATGATGTCCACCTTGATTACAAAGTAAGTGTGCTTGACAAAAAACTCATGTGTAGGTAACTATCATAATTAAAAATGCAGTTCTAAATATGAAATGATCTTCATTGATTTTATACCGTAATTCATTCTCTATAGAGCATTGTGGAGCACATGGCTCAGTGGTTATAGGCGTTAGGCTAGTAACCGAATAGTTGTTGGTTTTAACTGTGTTGTGGTCACTTGATGTTGTGTATTGTGCACCTAGACAAGGCACTTTATTTTGTGTCTCAGTCCACCAGGCTGAAATTGGGTACCAGCTTACCCTGGGAGTTGAACTGGGATGGGCTGATGTTCCATCTAGGGGGAGTCAATGACTCTCATCCGCTTAGCACCACTAAAATTGGGAATTATCATAGGCTTCATGCGCCTTCATGTGTCATGAACTTCATTAAAAAATTGTATGAAAGCAAAAACACATTGATTTTATATCAATGCTACTACATGTACATTGACGCACAAAAACCACTCCAAAAGAGTAAAGACAAAAATAAATTGACTTGCTAATAAAATGACAAACATCCAGAGTGTCTACTTGAAGAAAATATACATAAAAGATACACCATTTCTTTTATTTGAAGAAATGATACAAATGTTAATTTGTTTTGGTCAAACAGAATGTGCGGTTGCTGAGTCAGTTTGTGTCCAATCACACGGGGATGATATACCATCGCGGAATCACAGGGCTGTGCATCCCCATGCAGAAACACATCGCCAGTCTCATCAAAACATCCCGAGCCTTCGGTAAGAACAGCCATTCATTTAGAATGTCAGTGCAGCTACAGATAAAGTCTTTGTTTGTGTTTTTCTTTTGATATGTCTGAATTCTGGAGAAATTTTTGCTGTGGTGATTAATTTATAAATTATTGAACTTTTACAGGTTTCATGCCTTACTCCAACAAGATGATGGAGTTCCAAGCAGACCCTGATATTCGACAAAAAGACAGGAGCTAAATATTTTCTTTGTATAGATTTTCACCCAAATTTTGTTTGATTAAAGAAAAAAAAATGTTTTGGCTTTCAAATGTTTAATTTCAAACTGATTCAGAACACCTTATTGACCAGTAGATTAATATTACTAGATAAACTTTCAGGGTCATACATTTCCATCATTGATAGAACTTAAGCGGAGGTTCAAAGGAGGCTAATTCCGATATAGATATAGCCTCTCTGATGCTATTAGTCTGTCTGTAGGTTCAATTTGCACAAAATGTTACTTAACAACCTTTTGTACAAATCACTTTCCCTGTCATAATTAAGGATAGCATATTTTTATCAATAAGACAGTTTAAATATAAACACAATGCTACAATAAGATGATATTGTCATGTGTTATATTTACACATGATGGTGAGAATCTTACTCGTATTTTCTTTACTAGGGTAATTAATTTTATCACATGGAGAAATTATTTTTATTCAACCAGGTTGCACATCTCCTTTTTACTGATCTGAACACTTTAGTTCAGTATAAAAAAATATTCTGAAATAGTACATTGATATGTATAAAACGGAAGTACCTGACGATATACCGGTATATTTTTCGCATAATAAAAAGATATTTACTCTCAACCCAATGATACACTGTATTATAACGTCAAGTGCTTGTAGTAGAAAAATGAATTTTAATAAATTTGCCCCCCCCCCCCTCCTTTTTATGGACAGTTTTTATAAAATTATAGTAAAATTTGATTAATGCATATAGATCAAAATCAAAAGATACGAGGTAACCCCCCCCCCCCTTTTATAAAAAAAAAAAGATTTAAACCCCCCCCCCCCCCCTTTTAACAACGACGCAACACGTGCCTGTAAAAGGCGAGTGTATCTGAAGACTCCAAAAGAGGTAATCTTGGAGGTCCTTCACTGCGCAATTATCATCATCATCATCATCATCAATCAGGGACGCATTATCGCATTATCTTCAACATCATACAACAAACGAATCGGTGTGAGGAGGCGATGATTATCTATAACTAGTGTCATAATATGACAATCCCGTGTGTAATAATGTTCCTATAAGTAAGCAGATGTTTATTTGAATCTATTTGGATGGCACAGATAAAACTAAATAAGAGCATTTGATTTGCATTACAACATTGTCATATAATCGCCATCAACCATGGTTGAAATGCATGTACATACGAAGCTTCAAATAAAGAAGACTTCGAAGATGTATTTTAAGCCAGTTTTAAAGATATCATGCTGAGAAAGTTGAACAATAAATGCTGACTTTAATTAGCTGGTTTTGGTAAAGTTCGTCGTATATATCTTATACATGTATTAACAATTAATAAACCTCCTTTGTTATACAAATCAAATCTAAACTTTGAAGTGGCTGACAGTAACATGCTGACATTGCCGTGGTTTTTTGACACCATGTAAAATGACAAGCAACGTTACCAACAACGTCACTATTTGGTCAATAAACCAGTAATTATACAAAAGAACGAAAAAACAACATATTAACAATATGCTTTCTATTTTTATTTATTATTTTTTTTTTTTTTTGCAATGATCGTCGCTACCTTCTTAAGCATTTATTGTATATTTACATCTTCCTTTTAACAAATTAATGAATTGATCGTAAAAAGTAGACAAAAGTAACTAAATTATTGTTTTTATACAACAGATAGCAGAAATAGCTATGCAATCGTCTTATATAAGTCTGACATCATCAGATCATCATGATTATTTCGTGCATGCAGTCTGTGGTTTTTCTTAAGTTGCTGCATGAAGGTTTCGATCGATCGATAAACTGGTTAGAACTGGATCGTGCAGATTTCAGTCATGTTAGTTTCTATACAGCTGTGAATTACAATCAATTTCCGTAAAAAAAAAAAAGGGGAGTCATGGATGTAAATATTTTACTATACACTTAATTTGCCATGTCATTTCTGTTGGACTGACTTCTGCGAAAAAGTAGTCCCAACTGCAAAAATCTGAACACGTCACATGTATAGAAAAATATCTTCCTTCAATTTTAACGGTTAATATTTGCAGTTAAGAATATGAATGTATGTAGACAAAACCCACTTCATCACATCTCTGGAAACCGGCAAAAAAGACGTTTTATCGTCTATACTTATAACTACATTGTAAATTATATTTATACAAATAAATAATCACTAAATCACCCATCATTTATCAATTGTCAACAATATACATGTAGAAGGAAGAGTAAAAAAAACCGCATTTGATTTCTCCGGCACATCTCCAATCTTGGTCGTGTCATACAGCTGGCTCATTGATTTTACGTAGTGTTAATTAACTATCCAATATCAACTGGGTCTATCCGATAAGAATTTAAAGGCCACTCCCCACTATGAACATCAATCGGTTTTGTCTGAAATATAACAAAATTGTAACAATAACTAAAACACCACGCGATTACCATTTTCAAACTGCTGACAAAGGGCTTATATATTTTTATAAAGAAGAATATGGATAAGAGATATGTGTTCTTGGTGTGCAGCTCATTTAATTAACATAAATTATAATTGAAATCCATCAATTTAAATTTACATATATATACCTATATAAGATGTTCTAATTTAAATGCGTGCCTGTTCACAATTCATTAATGTACATCATGCAGTTCGTTAAATAGAAAAAATAGCTATTTATCGAGATATTTGACCTGAGGTCTGGCTACATCATGATTATTTTGTGCAGTCCGTGATTTTTCCTAGGTTGCTGAAGATTTCGATCAATCGATATACTGGTTAGAATTGGATGGTGTAGATTTCAGTCTTTTCATATTCTATACCTATCTCTCGTAACAAATATAGGTTAATATAAATATATTTTTTGTCAGACTCAAACTCCAATTGATGACGATTTAGTTAAATTGTTTCTTTGAGGTAACGTACTGATGTACATTAACATTAATTTAGTAAGTTTTAATTACTTTTTACAATTAATTCATTAATTTGTTTAAAGAAAGATGTAAATATAAACAATAAAATGCTTTCTTTGATGATTCATGCGGGTTATGAAAGGAGCAATCATTACAGAAAAAATTACATAACCCGCTAACGTAATGTCTGTAAGGTCGCCACCTTCACATACCGCAGGAATCACCAAAGAAAGCATTTGATTGTTTAAATATATTTACATCCAACGAGTATAATTCCTTCTATTTCTTATGTACATTTATTGTTAATTCATAGCTGTATTGAAACACACAGAACTGAAATCTACATGTATACGCCCCTTTTATCGAATAGTCAAAACCTACAGCGACCTAAGAAAAATCACGGAGTGCACGAAATAGTCCTGATGATGTCAGCCTCAAATTCCCATAGGAGACGATTTGGCTATATGTTTGGGTTTTTTTTTAGCTAACGCACTGATGTACATTAACAGTAATTTAGTGAATTTTACTTACTTTTTACAATCAGTACATGTATATTCATTTATTAAAAAACAGTGTTAATGTAAACAATAAAATGTTATGTTTTTTTTTAATTATTCATACGGGTTATGAAGGTAATGATCGATAACTGAAGAAATCAAAGTTCTGAGAGTACTGAAAGACGGGATCTTGTAATTGTCCTGGATTTCCTAGAATATGCTTCCAAAATTTATGAGTTTGAATTAGTTGTTACAATCTATGTTAATTCGGCTTTTTTGCAATTGTCTGATACTTTGTCTAAATTTTACTCAATCCCGGCCTTCATAATTGTAGAAAATTAACACAACGGTATATTATGTAAAATAAGACCCCAAGGAAAAATTTTAAAAATTACTACTAACCGGGAAAATCAAACAACTATATCAAAGAAGATAATTTTAATGATTAGATTTATTCAATTTTGTCATCCAAGGGAAAATCCGCAAGTCGGACGGTATCCGTAATAAAAGTTTTATGAAAACCCCGAAAACTCGATCTAAAACTGCTGAATTAACAAACAAAGTGAACAGTTGTATACCGATAACAAACACATGCACCTGACGTTAGAAATAATTTTTTACAATAAGATTCCAAGAACTTTGACAATAAAAAGATTTGTCACGTTCGCCATTTTGATTTTTAAGACCGACTTATCTGACACGATTTTCTTCATTTGCGATTCATGCAAAATTAATAGGTAAAAATAAATCCGTTCGCCGCTTACTACTTTTCTGTGTAAACTCGTGCATCACCTACACGAATTCCGATACAACCGTTCCTTTAATTAAAAATTACACTCCGAAAATCAGAGACATAAATAACAGAGATTATCAACTCCGCCATTAGCGTGTAAATGTTACGGGACCAACCTTACTTTAAAAACTACAATTGCAACAGCAATCTTGTATAAGTAATTAAATTTAAACCTGATAGTGAACATGAACCTGTAAATATTTTAAGCATGTTTTGTTTATGAAATATTAACAAAAACTCTTGATTTAGTTTTTAAATTACTTTTTAAAAACTTATTGACTTTTCACAAAGTAATGGTAATGCATTACTTTACTCATGTAATGGTAATGTAATGCATTACTTCAAGAAAATTAAGTAATGTTAATGGTAATTCAATGCCCTAATTCCTGAAGTAATGGTAATGTAATGCATTATTTTACAATGTAATTCACCCCAAGCCTGATTCCAACTAAGCCGGAAAACATGAATATTAACATTAAACTTCGTTCATCAATCGACAAGATTGTAAATATTATATGATGTATAAGTCTTCCAAAATGTATAACCTTTTATAGATTTTGCTTTTAATGCATTGTTTAAAATTTAAATTCAGTTTAATCAACTAAAGAGCCAACGAACGAGAAGGCAAATGCGGATTTTTTTTTAAATTTTCTTTGTACAAAATTCCTTTAGAGACGAACAGCAGTCATACCGCAAGTAGGCTGGAAGCCAATGAAACACCTATTTAATTTGTAAAACATCTGTGTATAACCCGTCCCGATTTTAACTTCGGCTTGCGGAAAAATTGTCAAAATAAAATTCACAACTTTTCAAAAATGGCACATTGCGTTCGGGAACTTTAATTTCGATTCCACCATCAACCTCTTCAATTGATTAATAAGCTCGTACACCAACTGAATCGTCAACGGCGCTGTGCATTCAGTTACGTAACTCATTCCACATTTGAACCCGAGCAAGAATATTTTGATCAATAAAACTATTTGTTTATTTTCTAAATAGAATTTTGTTTATACACAGAGGACTTAAAAAGATTTAATGCGTGTTTTTGTAAA
Source organism: Magallana angulata (assembly GCF_025612915.1). NCBI lineage: Eukaryota > Metazoa > Mollusca > Bivalvia > Ostreida > Ostreidae > Magallana > Magallana angulata. The sequence goes on from NC_069114.1 coordinate 29,971,498, forward strand.
TACATATTTACTGATATGCATGAAAACTTTCTGCACTATTTTCTTACGCGTAGATTCAATTCATGTGTTCTACGCGTGCCTTCCGGTTTGAGACTTCGGCTGACAGTAAACCAATAGACGGGACCCCGTTTAAAAATTTACACCGGCCACTTACGCGGGTTATGTACAGACTGTATTTTTTCTGCAATGTCGCCACCATCATACTCCGCATGAACCACCAAAGAAAGCATCTTATTGTTTAAAAATATCTTAAATAAGCATTCCTAAACTATATATTTACATGTAGTTTTTAAAAAGGAGCATAGTCATGATTTTGGTCAAATTCTATTTTTTGTTTTTATTATGTAAATAATAAAATACTTTCTTCGGTGTTTCATTCGTGATATTACTAAAACCGATTTGGTTGGACTTTTTCGATCGCGTCGCGTTCAATTCTATCAGCTACGTCATACATAAACAATACTCGTACCTTAACCACAAACTTTTTTATTGGTGGATTCAGCTTACTGCTGATTGGCTGCTTGTCAACTAAGACTAAATTATGCACGGACAGAACAACAACATATCAGAGAATGAAAAATTCACATGGTACTCGTGACTGTCGAAATTGGGCTATTTTTCGAAAGTGTACACTTGTGATAAAACATACATACGGTACATAACATATATAGCTGTAGAAATTTTGGGTTAGTAAATGTAAAGCTACAGTGCATACAATTCTTACATGTACAAAAAAACTTTACGGCAAAATACCGCGCATATAAGAATAACGCTATTTTTGAAAAAGATTTACAGCATACCATACCACATTTTGTGCAAATAATCCATTTAAATAATTCTTCATTTAGTTTAAGTCCTACTGTTAATCATTGTATTTTACTTGCCCCAAACTTTCTCCTATTAAACAACATTTAACTGTACTTGGAAAGCGGACCGAGAGTTGTATTTTTATGTATGTAAACAAACCAGTGTACATGTATGGAGCTGGTGATCGGTGGTTTAGAGACAGGTAAAATAAAGAAATCTGCAGTAAATGGTTTGGGGATATTTTAGTATACTAGTATATACATGTATTTACACCGAAAGTAATAGGGCAGCAGAAGAGAAACGAATCGGACACTTGCCTAATGAAGACGCACATGTATGTACACACCCCCTTGCACTCTCCACTTCCGTCTCATTCTTTCACACTATCGTTCAATTCTTTTATTGACTGTCGATTGCCGATCGAAAGGTGTAGAAATCGAGGAATTCATATTTATCACTTCACTTCGACTGGCAAGTTATACTCTGTCCCAAGATATTTTGGATTCACGTTTGGCTTAATTGTTTGATATTTATAAATACCTCAGGATTCAAACGATGTTCATTCAAAAGTATGAAAAATTTCCAAGATTTCACAGTCAAAACGCCCCTGTTAGCTTATCAGGTTTCAATACAATGCTAAAAAATGTGATGTCTACGGAGATTTTGTATTGCAGCAAGCCCGGATGATAACGTTGAAATATTGCGCGATGTATTCCGAGTGTATTCCGAATGGAGAAAAGATGTAAACATTCCCCATTATAAATCTCCGTAAGGAATCTGTTTTCGTTCCTGTGAATTTTTCCGAGTGAAAGATGATAATGTGTCAATGAAATTATCTTGGAAAATATCCTTTTTAACTATTTCAATTGCACTTCTTTCACAGGTAAGTGTATTTTTATTAAAAATCGTCCAAATGTGCAGCATAAATATCTTGGGACAGACTCAGTATAGTAGGTAATACATGTGCATTATACATTTACGGTATTTACATGAAATGAACGCTTAGCACATGTAACTTTTAAATAATTACATTTTTTATAACGCCATACTCTGGGTCGTAGATTAAGGCTATGGTTTAACGCCGGTTTACACGGAGAGAGAGAGAGAGAGAGAGAGAGAGAGAGAGAGAGAGAGAGAGAGAGAGAGAGAGAGAGAGTTACAGTTTTGCACTGAGTTTAAACATAGGGGATAGTCGATAATGACTCCATATTTGGGGAAATGAACTGTTCTGAGAAATAATTCAGCTCTGGCATTGCATTATAAAGCGGGTACTGATAACTCCGCCTAAGAAAAGGAGTTAACCAATCATAAAGTTTTCACAACGACGGCGTGTATAATTTATGCATGACGTAACTGACAGAAATGATCGTGACGCTATAGGAAAAATCCAACCAAATCGGTTTTGATAATATATGAAGGTAGCGACATTGCAGAAAAAATACATAATCTGCGTCAGTGGGTTATGTTATTTTTTTCTGCAATGACCGCATTTTATTGTTTATATTAACATCTTTCTTTTAGCTAATTGATAAATTCATTATGAAAAAAAGTAAAATTTCCTAAATTACTGTTAATGTACATAAGTACGTTAGCTAAAAGAAACAGCCAAATTGTCTTTTGTGAGACTTTAATTCTGACATCGTCATATTATTTCGTGCAGTCCGTGATTTTTCCTAAGTCGTTGTAGGTTTGGACCAATCGATAAACAGGGCGTGTCAATATATGCCCTGTCATTTTCTTGTCAGTTTCAGCCGCTGTAGATTTCGACCAATCGATATCGATAAACGGGGCGTGTAGATTTCAGTCTGGCTGTTTCTATTTAAAGGCCGGGGTCGACCTAGATTTTTTGCCACCTGGTAAAATGCTTTCTTTGGTGATTTGTTCGGGATATGAAGGTTGCGACATTGCAAGAAAAAAAAATGACCCGTTAAAACATCTTTCTTGAACTAATTAATAAATTGATTATGAAAATTTAGTAAAATTCACGAAATTACTGTTAATGAACATAAGTACGTTAGCTAAAATAACAGCCAAATAATTTCTTGTGAGACTTTAAGTCTGGCATCATCATGATTATTTCGTGCAGTCCGTGAGTTTACTAAGGTCGCTGTAGATTCAGACCAATCGGTAAACAGGGCGTGTCAATTTCAGTCCTGTCACTTTCAGACGCTGTATAGATTTCGACCAATCGATAAATGGGGCGTGTAAATGCTTCTAATGTCATGTCAGTAAAGATCATATGAAATGAGACTAGTCGTAGAGTTATAAGTTAAGCTGATATATGTGTATCTTCTAGTTCATTCGTTTTAGGTCTACATGCATAGCCTAAAACTGGAATTTTTACTTCAACATTTAAAATGTAAACAAAAATGGTACGCTTTGTAACTCGCTTATAATTCCACAAATAGCACTCAAACTTTGGTTGTCTATTAAATATGCCTTACTGAAACATTGTAAACATTAAAATCGGAAAAATAGTTTTATTTGACCAAAATCGTGACCATGCATGCCCGGCCCTTAAAGATAAAAACTATTTTAAAAATAGTTAATGAATCGTTATAATTATAATGTACGGTTTATAACTAATAGATCATCATTTAATTAACAGTCGAAAAACCTAATTTATCAAGTGTGAAACTATGTAAAGCTTATTTGTGAGTTCATCACCGTTTGTAAATAAGCGGGAAACTGGCGTTGCCACGCAGTCGGTGCGAGCCTGTGTCTGCTCATGCAGAAAAACACGAAAGTAGTTCCCCGAGTTTATTAAATGTGCGCATGTAGTGATGTAAGATAGAAAAACATCAACATTTAATTTAAACATAAATCCATGTAATTTAAAAAATCATTCGTTTGTGGTTTATATTTAAAATGCTTTTTAATAGAATTTTGAATTAAGTCTTTAAAGGTATATTTTCTCTAACGAGTAGGTATATCCGGCGAGAACCTGGAGGAACAACCTCTGGGTAAAATTCAGTGTTGTCTAAATTTTTATATGCCTTCCTCTTTAGTATATCAGTAGATAAATGTAGTTATGTAGCTCAGCATTGTGGAGACAGTGTTCGCACCGAAAAAGGTTCACATGCGAAGAACTGTATATCAGTGACTGTCATGAGAGTTGATTGTTGAACGTACCCCCATCGTCGAAAGTTCCGGGGTAAGTCCTCTTAAATGGATCACTGTTGACATTTAGAAGAGTTTACTCTCTTTCAATGATCTTCAAAAATACCATCTTATCATTATATTTAAGTCCTTACTCAAAATTACCTTAATTGTTGTGCAAAGGAGGCGGTGTCGAGTGTCGACACGGATGTCCTCAAATCGTGAAGGATCGTCAATTTTTTTTATGTTTAGCTTTGATTAACACTGATGAAAGTTGACAATCATTCTGTGTGAAACGAAATGACAAATTTGCTTAGTCTATTTACCAAAATTTGAAGGGTAAAAAGAGAAACATGAAAAATGTTTTGCGTCATGCAATAGGCCTATGTAAGGGAGGTTACTCGTATACCTGTCAAAATATAGTCAGTGAACTGAAGGTTCAGTAATTAGGTCATTTTCCAGAAAGAACTGCTTCTTATTTCTGTTCTTAAGAATCTTATCCAAATCAAGTTGTGATCATAAGGGAAATTTGATTGTCACTTGTTCAAGCATGAGTTGAATGAGGGATATTTGGACCTATTTTTCATATTTAGGAGGGTTTAGGTGGTTCTTTCTGAAAATGAATAAGCGTTGCCTGACCAGTTAAACTAGTCCGTCTAGTCGGCATTAATCAATCGATATCATCAAAATCGTTAAAAAAAATTTAGACCTAGTAGTTTAACTGTTTTGATTGCATTTTGATTGGAGAACTTAATGCTGAGTAATGAAATTACTTAAAGAAATTACTTAATAATGAAGACTACTTATAACAAACATGGTTAATTATTCCTTTTTGTTAGCTTACCTAAGCTGAAAGCTCAAGTGAGCTATTCTTATCACATTTTGTCCGTCGACTGTCTGTCTGTCTGTCCGTCCATCTGTAAACTTTTTACAGTTTGAACTTCTTCTCTAAAACTGCTTGACCATTTTCAACCACATTTGGCACAAAGCATCCTTATGGTAAGACAAATATAAATTACAGAAATAAAGACCAAACTTTATTGGTGTTTCTTGCTGGAAATGAACAAGCGTCACCTGAACAGTTAAACTAGTCTGCATTAATAAATCGATATAATCAAAATCGTTAAAATAATATAGACCTAGTAGTTAACTGTTTTTAATAAATCGATATAATCAAAATCGTTAAAATAATATAAATCTAGTAGTTTAACTGTTTTTTTTAAACCGATACATATATAAGAATTACCTTATGGGATCTATACAAGAGATTATTTATAAAATTTATATTTTCCTCTATCTCTATTTTATATGACTATTTTACATTCTGGTCATGATTTCTTTAGGGCACATTTTCTCCAAGAGGAAACATACCCAAAGTCTATATAGGATAAGGTTTTTCATGGGTATGTTTTTTCCTTGGTACGTTTTCTCTTGGGTACATTTTCTCCTGACACCTTTAGGAAGTTGGGCACAACCTATTATTTGTGGTTTTATTTTCATTTGGTGATCTAGTTTGTATAGCTTGTATTGTACCCCTAGTAAATAAAGCAAAGTAATGTGAATAAAATTTTATTAATTTTTGAGAATGAAAAAGGGCATTGCATACATGTGATAAGTTGAAGACCCTAAAAAAACTGTACAGGACCATAAAAAGTACTCGGTACTGGAATTTTGGTGAAAAAATGTATACTTCCTATAAAAAAATAATACAAAATATGGAACAAAATATTGCTTAAATTCTTCTGATATTAAAGGTAACTTATTTCTTAAATAAAAATATGTATATTGTCTCAAATGTTGTATCTAAATGTTGCAGTCAAGTTTTACATGCTCTAAATTTCTTTATGTGTTTCATAAACACAATTTCTCATGAATTTTTGTAATTTAGCTAGTTTTGATGATGGCTTGTAAAACTTACGTTGATTTGATTAGCTGCAGTTACCAACCTGTTTAGCACCTGGAAAGGTTAAGAATGGCTAAATTGGCAGAATAGCCAATTATATTTGTCTATCGCTGTGCGAACTGCAAATAACATTTCAACATTTTCAGCATCTTTTATGAAACTGCTATGAGTATCTTGACCAAATTTGGTGTGTAGCATATTAAGGAGGAGAGGAACATATATTGTGAGATTCATGACTCCCATCCCCACCGGCCATAAATTTTGGGTAAAACTGTTAAAATTGACGCAATTTTTGAAAATCTTCTATACTTCTGTACATTCAGCAGACAAACTAAGCATATGCCTATGATGAGCAAAATTGTGTTTATAGCTCCAGGGTCAAAAGGGTAGATCTTCAGTAGTCATAAAATAAAAATGAATTATTTCTTTAAAAAAATCTTCCTCTTTCCTACTGGACATACAGCAAACAAACTAAGCATATACAGTAAAACACACTTTTAACAAAGCGCCAGAGACGGGCGATTTAACTTTGTTATAAGCGCTATTTGTTAACAAGTTATAAAGTCTGGGGGAAAGAAAGTAACTACGCTGAAAGTGTTAATTCATTATAAGCATGTTCACTATAACCGTGTTTTACTGTAGTTGTGAATGAGTAAGGAAATCTCAACTCAATAAGGGAAATTAGGACCCAGAGTCAAGAGAACTGGTGTCAGGGGTATGAGCTCTAATGGTAATTTATTGAGAATGCATTTACTTCTCTAAAAATCTTCTTCTTCACAACTGGGCATCAAGCAGGCAAACTATGTGCATGGTTAAAATGAGGAAGTCTAAGAGGTCTAAAATTTTAAATTTCCTGGTTCCACAGTCTGGATACTGGTACATGTACTAAGGTGGGGCTCAATTGGTTATATAGTTAGCATGGAACAGTTAACTCTTATAAATAACCCAGTGGTTAGTGGTTCTGGTGTTAGGGAAATGAAGGGTTTATCACTTCTTCTGTATCAAAAATGTGTTACACCATTGGGCTTAGTTTCCCCCCCCCCCCAAAAAAAAAGATACACCTTTGAGCATCCAGCAGGCAAGTTGAGTAGTGTTTAGAATAGTAAAGTTCATAGTCCTGGAAATTGGAAAACAAAGTTTTCCAAGATAATTCTGTGTCAAGGGAATTTTTTTCGCATATTTAAAAACTCGTGGCTTGTTATTAGCCATGTTAACATTAAAGTTCATAGATCCGTCCCTAATTTTCATTCAGCAATGTGAGATCCCTTGAATGAAAGCTTATCAAATTGTCTTGGGCTATTTAGGCCTATGGGCCCCATGTTTGATTAATGAATGAAAAAGGAAAGAATTAAGAATTAATTTATATCTTTTTCAATTATATTCTCTCCTCATCTCAATGATTTTAGGAAATTGTTCACAGATTTGACATCATTTGTCATTATATCAGCATTTATTAAAGTATCATTTTGTTCATTTTTCAAATCAACTTTATAATTTTACTTTCACAGGATGACAATGGATTTGTCAGGCAGAAAGATGAAGGGATATAAACCAAGAGATAGAATGTTCATGTAAAGCTTTATAAAGCATCATATCTTCCTCGTTAACGACCATGGCCATGCTGCCCCCTCAGAAATCCCTTCGTTTATGTCTGTCCTTATGGTTTGCGATTATGGATCCATGTATGGCAAAGAAGCAGTTCTAAACAAATTCCATGAAGTTTCCTGAGCATAAGCTTTTCATGGAAACTGTGCGACTACCGTCGCCAGTTCAGAAATGGTTCGGTCACCAGCTGGAGATTCGTGGCATCGACTCCGTCATTTATTCCAGACACATAATTCATCTTCTGCAGCAGGACGAAGATGAGATCCAGGACTATGTGGACCTCTTTTTCGATTCTAAAGCAGAGAAAAAGCATCAGTGTAAGGCTGCCAGATACGACAAGAAGAAAGTCAAGAACTCGGAGGAGCGGAAAAAATCTGCTGCTATTGAATGCTTGCAGGCAGTTTCTGATGAGGTAAAATAACAATTTCACTTTTTGGCTTTGTACTTGATCATTTAGAGGTACATTTATTCTATTGGCCCACTATCTGGTTATTTATATCACATGTAGGTGTTTATGTTAATTTTGATTCACACATGTGGATGATTTTACTTAACACTCCAGATTTTAGCAAGTCTCGCACATATTGTTCCAAATCTTCAAACGTCTATAAGCTGTCTGCATTAAATCATCAGGTTTTTTTATTGAGCCAATTTCAGAATTCTAGAATCAAAATAATAGCCACTTTTCTATTTGTGTGTCTGATATATTTATGGACCATCATAAGAGATTCCAACAAACACTTATCTCCGATATATATATATTTAGTTTAAAAATTTAGTTTGTGAATTGTTTTTGTTCAGTTACATATTATTGTTAATTCAGTTAATGACCATTTTGATTTGTACACAAACCTTATTGGTCCAATACTTTGTAGTTTTCATAAAATATAAAGTGATCACACTGTACGGTACTTGAAGTTAATGATATCCATTAAAATATTATTGAGTTCAAACTGTCCAACCTATCAAGGTTAAATAATACCAGGTCATTCACTTTAAGAGAGGGGAATTGTGTATTTTGGTTTCACAAATTAAGGTGTCTCACTACACCTTGAAATAGTTTCTCAGGTCAGCAGAAAATTACTTGAATAAGATAGAAAGCATGATGGATAAGAAGTATATATGTCAAATAGGCGAAAAAATGTGCAAATTTAGATAAAAAATGATATTTTCAAAAATATCACTCAGCAAACATAAACAAAAGTCCCACGTGGATTCGAACTCATGACCTGCGGTTCACAAGCCCGATACTTTAACCACTGAGCTATGACGATACACATCTGAATGGATTGATACAAACAGTTTAACAAAACATTTAAATCGCCATCTTGTGACGTAGTGTTTTAAAAAGTTTAAATCTCGGTGTAGAGTGAAGTACCTTAAGTCTTTATGTTAGTAAAATACAGTGAACTTTTAGGTAAAGTAAAACAGCAACAAACTTGAGTTTTATTGTACAATTCTTTTCAAAATAGTAATGAAAACATGCTTATAGACTATGTGAAGAATGAAAGACTGAATATATGAATTTAGTCACAAATTCACTATGATGAGATGCACAGTTGTTCACTCATTGAAACTTATAGATACTTTGAGACAAGTTCACTCAACAGTCGTATGTTAGAGAATGTCAGGTAATAAATAGAAAAGAGGAAGAAAAAAATTTGTATATAATGAGAGTGTAGGTAACCCAAATTCACAACTTTGATGTGTTAAGATGCTGAAGCTTTTTAAGACAAATGCAAAATAATGACTTTGACTTTGGACTCAAAGGTGAATGAAATATAGCAAATATGCGGAGTGGTTACTTCTGCTGATTTAGCATATATTTGTAGATCGTTGACCCAATGTTATTATTCAGAGGCCTTCAGACTGTCCCCTGTTATGTAGAATTTTGATAAAATGGAATTATGTGCATCTTAATGAAGACACTCTCTTCAGGCACAACCATGAAATGATTATGGAAGGGTGGTTTTAGTGTGCCTAATTATAACCACTCCAGTCTCGAGATTCCCCATGTTTTCTGCTCATGCTAGGAATACACAAGATCTTGGCTTTTAGCCAATATGTCCATTGTTGACTCCAGAGGGGGAAAAATGCACTTTGCTAGGTGTATCAAACATGGGTTTTAGTCTCTCCTCACCATGTACCTGAAAAACTATCTTTAAGGGGCCTGTACTCTATGCTGGAAGGTATTAAATGAAGGATCAAATGTTGAAAGTCTTTGGAAGTGGTACACAGATATACAATGTATGTAAATTGTTATTGTGGCAATGTATTGATTTGAGATCTTTTTTGTACAGGACAATGATATAGAAACTCTTGTGGAAGAATTATGTCACAAACTGAAGAATCTGGAACAACATGATGGTAAGACTTCTTTCCTGTGATTTAAAAAAAAGAATAACATGTTAATTAGTCATTAAAAAATATATACACACTAATTAAAGTATTCTTGGAATTTTTTACATCTTACAACGAAGAGCAATATAGCTAATGTCAACTTAGTACATACATTGTATATATAATGAATCTGTGCATGATTAATTAACATGCATCATAAGTACGCAGAGCTGTTTTCTTTTATTTATTTATTTTTTGGTGGTATGTGTGGAATGTTAGATGATCACATGTTGGGCTTTGTCTTCACAACACAGTACAGTATAGTCAGTCGTCATAATGAGGTCACTTCTCTTCTGCTCTATGAAGCATGGAATTCTGCCATGATTCTGAATACTTGATTGACTGATACAGATGTGCTGCAGTGTATTAGTTATACACTCTCTCTCTCTCTCTCTTTCTCTCTCTCTCTCTCTCTCTCTCTCTCTCTCTCTCTCTCTCTCTCTCTCTCTCATACCTGTTGCCAGAGTCCTTTAGGCTAATAAACACACAAGAAGTCTTGTCATCTGTTAGGCTAGAATTTCTTAAAATCAATAGAATCTTTTATATCAAAAAGATTGTCATATTGTATGTCTATCATAATATTAGCAATAGCTTTGTTATTGATCCCAAAAAGAAAATCCACACCCATTTATGCTTTGTGGTATAAAAAAAGATTTTGATAGAATATAATTAATGCATTTATGTGTGCATGAATTACATACATGTACTAGAAATACACTTGGTATGCAAATCAGTTATTAAAAAAGGTATAATCTTATTCCTGGGTCCTGATGTTGTATCAGATGATATTTTGGATCCAACAATGAGAGTGGTGGATCTAAGAGAAGACGCCTGCTCATTGAAGATTGATTTCTTTTTGTAACTCTGTAATGGGTACACAGACATAGTCATATTTTGTCTGTGGGAAAAGATAACGTATGTAACGTGATATATTTATAGCATAAGTCTATAACATAGATACCATGAAAAAGATATCATGATAATTACACCGTGTGTAGTTTTTGGTGTTTGATATGTGACCTCACAAGGTGAAATGGAGTAGGGAGTGAGTAGACTGTAAATCAAGTACAGGAGGTGGAAAGCGATGAATCACTGCTTTTATTCCCTATTTACTTTAGGGCTTTTGTTTATTTAATTGACAATTTTGACATGCTGCATATTTAACATGTAAAGATACAAGTGTAAATGTCAGAGTTGAGTTAATAGATTCTATGGTAGAAAAAAAACTTGAAAAGTCTTGATACACCTATGCTTGGTCATTTTAAAATTTATATCAGGAGCTAAAATTGTAATGTTGTTACACATCTGTTCACTACTCTTCTACTCTTTAGAATTGTTTGTATGAGCATTTTGATTGAGGAAATAGGCTACATTAAAGCTGTATTATAGCCAGAGCCTTGTATTGTAACATGACAGATCATCACTGCACAATGATTGCACCTTGTCTGTATGGCCTTGATCTTCAGCTGTTCCTACAAACAAACACAAGATATTGTTACTTTTCTTACATACTGCATGTATCAGACCTGCTGACAAAGCAAAATAGCTTTACTTCCTGAATCTTATTGCTCAAACATAAATAAAAAAAGAAGGCCAACCAGATACGGTGGTTTCAACAAGTGGAGGTTTTAAGATAAAGATTTTTATATATCTGCTATTGCATTGAATGAATTTTTAAAGATAAAAAGCAAAAATATGCATGAGTATTCATGCACTTTTTTATGTAATTTTCAATGTCAGATGATATAATCTGTTTATTAATTAAGTTTTTTTAGCCACTTTTGATCAAATCCCCATTTGTTGAATTTTGGAGTGATTGACTTGTTGTCAAAATCTACTGGTATTCACTAACACATGGAACAAAATGAATTATCAGATCATACATTCCACAGAAATTGTTGCATCTTTTCAAAGAGATGGCATGCAAAATGAAGTTGAAAAAGAGGTTACTTCAAGGGCTCAGAGCTAGTACTATGGAATGATTTAAATTCAGAGGGTCCAGTTTTGTGAGAGAGTCTGTTTAATCATGCATAACAGTAGAGTTGTCATCTTTATTATGCAAAAATTATGAAGCTAGAAAAGTCTGCTTTCATTATGGTAGAGAAGTAGTAAACTTCATCAATAATATTTAGTATTGCAGTTGAATAGTTATGTTTGGTTGTGTATAATGCTTAGGATGTGAACTTTCATATGACTTTTACCTGAAGTAGTTCTGTTTGATCATGCATGACTCTAGAGAGGTAGATTTTTAAATTAAAGAGATTTATAGGGCCTTCTGAAATCAGAATCATGCATGATGTTTTGACAATCCACACACTGCACAGCGCCACTTGAATGGGAAAGAGTACCTGAATAACTTATTCTGGTTGTAAATTTTGTTGCCTGAATTACTACAGTTATCTTGTTCAGTCTCGTGCAGTCTTAGGTTTCATGGAATATCCATGGTCCAAACTTTAACAAAAAGAACTGGCTATTCTGCTTTGTATTAATATTGTCATTAAGCACAGGTACATTTATAAACTTGCATAACAATTGCAGACTTTGTATTTTCAGAAGGCAATGCCACGAACAGCCAAGTGGCGATCACCAGTTCATCTGAGAGTGATTCCAGCAGCTCAGAACTTGAAAACCCAGCTGAAAGGTAAAACAACCATCTCTGAAACATTTTCACAGATCTAGCAAACTCACTAAAAACTGTTTAAATTTAATGTATATTTGATAATAGTATGAATATGCTTAGCAAAGTAGGATTTTTTTCGTCTCTCTATATAGACAAGCATGAAAACAATGAAAACAAATTTCAAAGAATCAGGGTATTGTTAAACTCATCATTTAGATAAAAAGTATTTCTCATTATATACCCTTCAGTATCAAACGTATACATACTGCAATAAAGGTTAAAAAAAAAATTCCAACCTACTAACCTTACTTTTTTTCAGCATGAAAGCGGAAACAAACCTTTATTTTTTTTTAGGCCTTATCAAAATATGATGTTTTTCTTTATTTGTAAAAAAGTGCTAAGCAAAATTTGATTTTGACCTTACAGAGTACTGAGTGTAGGCAAGTGATAATCATTTTTTTTTATCAGTGTGTGACAAGTGCTAAGTAAAGGTATCATTTCATAGCTTTATATCTGACATATAGCTTTATATCTGACATAAACAAACACTGTACAGGTTACAAACCTGTTTTTAGACAAAGGTAATACAAATATGACACACAAGCCTTCAAAATGTCAGAATTTGCACTTTTTGTATATAGGGTTTATGGAAGATTGTCTTAATATTTAGGCATGTGTAAACACCTTTGGCAAGAACTTGAATAAGGTGATGAATCGTTTTGTCAGACTATTGCACAATGTGAAATTTTATTCATAAATATATACTTTGAAAAAAAAAATGATTTATATATGTAAATTACATTTAGATTGATCTCTTCTAATGTCCCTGTTCTAAAAGGTTATTATTCAGGGTATTGGTATTCAATTTTCAAATACATTGATTTTCACACTGTGATATTTATGTGACCTCTTTTCTTGTCATTAAGATATTATGCCGCTTTCCCTGCCCTACATGGAAAAGATCAAAACAGCACTCCCAATGAATCACAGAGTGTTTGGAAAAACAACCCAATCACAAAACCAAAAGCTGACCAAACAGGGGAAATAGAGGCTGAGTCAAGTCAGGAGGAACTTCATCCAAAACACAACCAGCAAGAGCAGCTATCACCCAAAACCCTGAACAGGAAGAAGAAGAAGCAGACTGTTAAAAAACTGCATGCGAAAAGAACACCATCCAGAAAAGACGATAGCTGTTACAGAGTTTGTCGTTTTCTGAGTTTGCCAAATGGAAGTCTCAATATTGAAAATCCTGCCACCCAGGCCCATTCTTTGCAGGACCAAGAGCTCTGTTCTCAAGTGGAAACTATGCTGAAAGAAATGCTCTTGCAGAAAGAAGAACAAGCCTTGAAAATGCCTAGTCCTGAGGGAAGAATGAGAAAGACATTATTTGTTGGAGATACAGCTTGGGAAAATAGTCCAGAGGGAACCGATGGGTCAGTGAGTCCAGAACTTCAAGAGGATGATTCCTGGTACACTCAGCCGATAGATATCTTGTTTACATCTGAGGAGCCACGGCAACGTTTGTACAAAAGAAACAACAGCAGTTCAGCGTCACCTTACCAACAAAGATCTGGAAGCATCAGTCCCATTAGTCCCAACGACAGTCTCAACCAGCAATCTCTCAATGAATCCCCGAAAGAAAGTCAGTTTCTTTTTCCTTACTCTTCTTCAGATACCAGTGAGACTAAGAACTGCTTCCCTCCTGATCCGACCTTTTCTCTGTTCAACCAATCAGAGCCAAAAGCAATACCATCTCAAAACTCTGATTTGAATCCAGATATGTCTGGGTTTCCTGTCCTTTCTCCCTTTGACAACCTTCCACAAGCAGCACCTTCAAGTGAGAGGGAAGAAAGATACAGAGCAAACAGTTTCACAGAAAACATTTCTAACAGCTTGAGTTTGACAACGGTCAGTGACTTGGAAGATATAAACAAAGGAGTGGATGATCTTGATTTTGATATAAATTTGACATCTCCTGACAATTTGTTGGATCACCAGTACATGGAACAGTTTATGAATACAGCTAATGACCAAGAGGTATACTATTGGGATAACAATTTGCAGAGTTTTGATGGATTTCTACCATGGACGATGGCAACAACTTGGCCATCTAAAGTATTGGTGGACGATTTAATGCCAGTTGTTAGTTGGGAAGAAAGATATGAAGGCTATTCAGCAGATTTCTACAATCATTTAAAACTCGGAAAAATCTGGCAAGTCTGGGATGTAAATTATCAGAAGATAACAGGAGCCTACTGCAGTCCCTGGAAAAATCTTCTTCAAACCTGCTGGAGTGACCATGGATTGTTTGGAATGTCTAATCACTGGAACCCTGACACACATAGACAACAGGCAGACATCTGGGGAAATTATGGCATATGTTCGGAATCTACCTCTTGGGGGGATTACGGAAAATTGAAAGATTCTTATCAACAGAGCTGGTTGGATGAAGGCCCAGGCACATTGGAGACCCCTGATGACCGTATTCTACAAGAGGATCCATGTAATCCCTTGGTGATGGTTGATGTAGATCAAGATTCGATGGTGTGCCAACTTGAAAACCAGAACAGTGAGCTTATTCCTCAGATCCAGTTTGATCTTGTCTCTGAGACAGGAAGCGAGTATGATAATGTCCTTTCAGACGGAGAAAATGATCAACTTAGCAACAGTGAGGAGGAGCAGAGCTACTGTAGGAGTGTCTCCTACGGGGATTTCCAGACAATGTGGTCCATGGTAGAGCATTCAACTCCAAAGAAATTCAACCTGTCCCAAAGTTTTGAATTGGTTCCTTCTGAACGATCAGCATTTGTTGATGTTGTACCCAAGAAGATTCATCATGTCCAAAGTGAACCCAATTTAGTAACACAAGAAAGAGATTCTCTGTCAGCATCTGTAAACAAAAGTCGTAGCTGTAAATCTGACTCGAGCTCTCCAGAAGAACATTTGTACTTTTCTCAGAAGACCCACTTTCAACCAATTCAGTCACCAGTTGCCCAATACACAGGTTCCACTTACAACCTCAGAGACCTCTTTGGGGGTTATGCACCATCAAAGACGCCATACCAGAAGTTTCAGAAAAATACGTATGATGATGCTGATGATGATGAAGAAGAATTGTTTGTTCCTATGTTCAAGATCCGAAAAGATCAAGATAAATATATACAAACAAGTGAAAGTTTAGACAATTGTGCAGAGGATAAAGATTCAATTGAATATTACAAAAATCAAGCAGATTTTCAAGAGTTGGAAAATGGTGGACAGGTCTTTGATTTGTTTGGATATGTTGATAATTTAACAGAGTGTTTGGAATCAACCCCTCAAAACCTGTTGGATTGTGTGAACAATTATGTGGATTCAGGATATGAGGATATAGATCAGCCTGTTCAAGATAGAGAGGAAGCAGACAGAAGTGGCTTTTATGGAGTAGGCATCTTTGAGAAGAAAAATAGGGATCCTTGGTCAATAGAAAACTTTCAAACTAAGAGTAACAGAAGTTGTGGAGAGGGATTCAGTATTGGGGGAAATTGGCAGTCCAAGATAAGTGCACCTGTAAATGAAAATACACTGAAGCCATCGGATGAATCAAAACATGGTCCTTGTTCTTGTGGGAAGGTTGCAGATTTTGAAAATTGGGAAGAAAATACAAGCAAAATTGCTTGTGTATGCAAGCCTCCTGTTCACCGCTGGGTCATTCAGGAGGCTTGGGGCCTGAACCCTGGGAGTGGAGGCGAAATGGAGGCCGCCACTAAACACAGTATATGGAGCAGCGGATATGAAGATGGAGCATTTTCTGAAATGTTTTACTATCCAGGGCAAGATGAAGAGTCTGTATCAGAGCAGTTGAACATGGAAGGAAATTCTTCCTCAAAGGTCGAGGAGCATTCGGAAGAAAATGAACTCAACCTCTTTGAGTATAATCAGGATTTGGTCAGTGATGAAAATGAAGGCAACTGCAGAATGGGAAGTGAGAAGATATCTGACCAACCTAATTCATACCAAGCAGAATTCGATCCTTATGGCCAATCTTTTATGGAGATGACATCATATTTTAGGGATGATATTTCTGATGCTAGCAAGGCCAGACCTGATCAGCAGTGTGTTGGCCAGTTAGGGAAAGAAAATCATCCACCTTCTAAAAATGAGTCTGACATTGTCAAAGTAAAGTTGGTCATCAAGAAAGGAAAGAAGAAGCAAGACTTTGAGAATCTAGATACTCATGTAAGTGCTATTGACAAGTAAACAAAATTGAAAAATTATATTTGAGTTGTTTTGTTGCAACTTCATGTACAACGTACTATTTTACATTGTTTTGTTTATGTGCCTCTTTCATATATTTATAGCCACCTCTGTTCAAGCCAATGCCTGTTTCTGCTGTGTATTCATGTGAATTGGAGCATGCTTGGATGAATAATATGGAGGTGGAATATCTCTTCCCTCAATCCTCTAGCAGTAAGGGTAAGCTCGTGTTAAACTGTTCTATTTTAATGATATTCTGATTATTAATAAAGTTTTTATTGTGAGCAAAATTAAGAATTTAATGTAATCAATCAACAGAATGTGCATAGATCAAGGGGTTTAAAATGTTTGACCAGTAACTGAAGAAGTCAGCAATTAAAATGCTGGGGTATTAAGTCCTTGCACAAGACACTTTTTCTGCATTGTTTCGGTCCATCTTGCTAAAATACTGCAGGATTTAGTGTCCTATTCAGGCAGATTCAGAACTTGTATCTGAGCGGAAGTTTATTTCTAGGATCACATTGATTTTGATTACGTTAGACAACAAGCAGTAAGTAAACTGTTTATAATTGTAGGGAAGAAAAAGCCCTGCACCTTTTTCTTGGAGGGAAACTGTCGACGCACAGACTGCAAGTTTGCCCATGATCTGTCCCACATCACCTGTCGCTTTTGGGAGGAAGGAGACTGTTTCAAGGGAGAGTTATGTCCCTTTCTTCATGGATACAGTCCTTATAAAAGGTGAAGAAGAATTAATATCATAAGGAATATCAGAAATAGAGAGAGAGAGAGGAGAGATTTTTAAAAGCAGTTGCTAAAGAACTATATATGATATTAGTTAAATTCGGCCCCCATAATTCGCTATTTTCAAAATGATTCAGGTACATTAATTTGTTGTGTTAATTTATAAAAGAGTTGATATAAAATATGTTTTTCGCCTATTTATTTGATTTATATGCACTCACTGGCAGTATATGACGTCAGAAGTGACGCTATTTTTATAATTCAATCAAAATCAGTCAAAAATAGACATTTTTCTTATCTTTTTTCGAATGGGAAATATAGAGCGACTCTTTGAACAAGAACGAACTTTTTGTCACTTATAAGTATTGGAGAGATACATCTTTGGTGAAAATATTTTGTTTGTTCAAGCAGTCGCTCAATGTTTCCTTAAAGAAAAACTGCTTCAAAACAAGTTGTTTTTTGCTAGAAATGAGAAAATGGCGGGAAAAGGTAAACTTTATGATGTCATATTATTAAATTGTGGGCACTAAAATCAAAATAAAAATTATGAAAAAACTTCAAATGTATATTTGTACAAATAAAACAAAGAATTACAGTAAAATGACAATGTTCATTTAAGGGGGCCATTTTAGGCTCAAACCAAATATAGTCCTTTGTGGCTATATTAAAGACAAATAATTTTTTTTAACAATAATATGGATGGATATCATTTTACTCCTTTATCATTTATTTTAGACATGTTTCTGAAAGGAAGGAGTCAAAGCAATTTCATTTGGAAGCAGAAGATTTCCCCAACTTGACAAAAAGCGAATCCAAGGTATTTGAGCAAATGAAAGACTTCACTAGTTAACATTATTTTCTCAATATTCTATCTCCTCCATGAAGGCATCTTCTTATGATTATAATAAGCATTTTTCTATCAAATGTACATGTAATATTCACTAGGGTAAGTAACCCAGAACCAAATCAATTGCATAATGGTACACATAATTCATATTTTATTAGAAAGATCGAGCCAAGAAAGACAAGTATCACAAACTGAACAAATACAAGGCTTCTAAGACACAGCTTAGGACACAGATCAACAAGAAGATTCAGAAAAATAATGGCATCCAAGAAACAACAGCAAGCCTCTCCAAGAAATTAAAGCAAAAGGGCTCACAGTGAGGAAAAGTTGAGGGGGTGGTACGGGGACCCAATGAATGGAGGGTCCCCACAAAGATTGTGAAAAGAGGACCCTGTTTGATGGAGGATCAGCTCTCAGCTGTTGTCTTCATTAAAGTATGGGCTTGTGTAGAATCTAGTCAAAAGTTTTTTGTGCAAACAGAGACTAGTTGTCTTGTTTCTTTCGAAATAAGCAGATTGCACCCCCACAATTTTTTAAAGGTAAACCAAAAAAGGGGAAACCTTGGCTACCCTTTTTTTAAATGAAATTTTTTTTATCATTCATTTTTCTTTTGATTTAAATTCCTGGTAACAATTTGAATATGTTTGAAACTACTAATATGTATTAACAAATTTGACCAGATTGGCAAAAGTCCTTTTAGCAACCAGACACTGCAAAGCTTATACAATTACATCAACATGTTAACAGCATAGCAGATTATCATTAATAGATGATTTTGATGTATTGTTTTTGACATGTATGTATTGTTTTTGACACGTTTACAAAATTTTAAGTCAGTTGCATAAGTAAAACAGAGAAAAGCCTGTTTCATGAAGATAAAAAAAAAGATCTGAAATACTTGATGTTTATGGCACTTGCTGTAAACATTATTTTTATTTCAGGACCTAAATAAGTTTGGAGTTTCTATTTGTACGGTGATTCAAAAAGAGCAGAAATATGTTGAAAATAATTCAGAGAAATATGAAAATCTGGGGAAAGTGGCACTCATTGTTAGTGGTATAAGTCAGCATCAATACCCCAGATTTAATTTAAAATGCATGATACATGTCATTTGAATGATGTAGCCTTTCATATGTGTACCAAAATCTCCTTAATCAATCTACCTACAAGTGAACTCTGATTTTATTGTACATTTACCTGAGAAAACTGACGTAATGATGCTTAATTCTTCAAAGTGAAATGGTAGACAAAGAAAATGTTCATTTTGTATATATGTACATATATATAGAAGTCCCAATCACATTTGTTTCCATGGGATATGAACAAAGAAACTGACCCACGTGTGAGAGAAACTTATTGAAGGCAACTCAAAATTTATAAAAAACAGAAAAAAATCTTCAGGAAAATTGCTGAGAAAAAGATAAAGAGATTGAGTGAAAATGTGTGACTGTGTTTGTGTGTTTTAGTACCTGAACATGAATATGCCTGATTTATGAGATATGAAAGAGTTTTACCGATTGATTGTGTGTAAAAGCCTGAAGTGTCCACATGATCCTGAAAGGTGTGTGAAAGAGGAACATTGAAAAAAAATGGTTCATGAAATGCTAAAAATGTTACTAGTACAAGTTCAGAGTATTAAGGTATTGAGCAAAAATAGATTTTGTAGTTAAATATGGTAAAAAGGTTAGAAGAAAGTTTTTTTTCTTTCTTGCAAAATAATCAATAAAGATTTGATTATTACTGGTAGTTTACCAGAAGTTTAGTAACTACATGTAATTCCAATGAAACCTGTGAACTAAAAATTTGATGATTTTTTTTTGTTCAAAAGAATGGGTAAAAGAATGTGAATGAAATAAGGGTGTTTGAAAATAAATGTGTTGAATGTTGCAACAGAGGGTCCCAAGTCTACCAGTAGTGGGTAATGTACTCTGAATTAGAAAGTGGCTGAGTCGCATCACAACTTGTATGTGCAATTCTCACTCAGCCGCTAAAGGAAAGTAAAGTTTATTGTTTTGTGATGACTTTGCCTATTGTGTGAATGTGTGATACGCTGTAGAAATTGCCAACTCTGGGCTGGCTCTATTTTGTTATTTTAGAGGTCTGTAAATGTTTTTTTTTTTTGTTTTCAAAAGAACATTTAACTACCGGTACATGTTCTATCATATGAATAGAAACATAGTTTTTACTTCTTTGTGCACACTGTATGGACTGTGTTCACAGTGTAGTTTGGTATGTTGAAGATGAATCATATGAAGTAGCAAGTTACAAGGCAGATACAATTCTTTCTACAACCAGTTATCTGCTACAGACAAACATGTGATGGAATCTGTACATGTTACACTTTCTAGTTTATTGGAAGGAGGAATATGTGTATGCTCTAGTATTTTCATGTTTTTTGAAAACTCAGATGTTAAATCTCTTAGTTTTTGCTGTAAAAATATGTCAACACATTCATTTGTTAGCTTTAGAAATATTTCAATACTTTCTTTAATCTGTCTCTCCTCCTCCTGATTTTTCTGTGTTTATATATACCTGGATTTTCCAAAGCTCAGTTCTATAGTTTAATACTAGAAGCTTTTGCTTCCCTTGTAGTGAATATAATTGACATGTAAATTCCAATCTGTTCTAAAGGTGAAAGAAAGATTCGTCTTTTAAGATGCTGAACTTTCATTGATGATACTATAAAACCTTGTCATTCGTAGAAAGCCTAGTAAAGTCCAGCATGTACAATGAATAATTTGAAATCACCATTACTATCATAGTTATGGGTCTGTTATTGTCTTGCATTCTGCAGTGCTGAGATGAGTAAATATTCTTTGTTTAAGCCCTATCTACTGGGGCATCCATACCCCAGGAGATATTCATTGTGCATACAAAGTCATCAAATTCACTGTTTTATCACTAAACTAAGGAAAAAACAGAAAGAAAAACCATCATTATTAAATTTCATTCATTGATAATTATTGATGGGTTTTTTCCTTGGCATGTTTATTTATTTTTAGATTCCTTGAATCCTCTTCATTGATATTCATAAGCATATTTTTCTTTTGCTTTCATTCCAAATGTTTATGACATAGAACCATTTATTCACCCAAATTCATGTTTTATCCAAAACTTACCTAAAGTTTGGCTCCAAATTATTTATGAAAGTAACAAAATTTTATTGATTTATTATTTAACATAAAGTCATCATTGCCTTTATTTAAATCATATAATATGGTCATTTTTTTGTTTTGAAAAGAGAAAAAAAAATTGCTTAAAAATAACCCCAGAACAAGTTTGCAGTAGCTTTGTCAATTTTTTGTTTTAAGACATATGTAAAGATACAGTGTGTGTAGTCTAAAATTAGTCGAAATTTTAACAACTTTTTTTTTCTGTGTTCACACATGTCGGATAAAAATACATCGTGGAATCCTTACGCCATTTAAAGGAATATCAATTTACAAAGTAAGCACTAATTAAAAGAGTATAGCATTTGCAGATTTTCAAACTGTTTTTCTTGTTGAAAGCAAGTTCAAACTCTTTTAAATGCAGATTGATTAGGAATAAATGTTGTGTTAGAATCTTTTACTTTACTGAGAAGTAAATAATGTAATGATGGTGCAACTCATCATTGAAAGAAATAGTTAATGAACTAATTGAGAAATCTTTAAAAAAAAAATCAACTACAAAGATCTGAATACACTGAACGTATTTGGCTTGTTTTCCATCTTTGTCATAGCCATACAATCTACAGTTGTAGACCATTATTTAAACATTTTGAGGTGTGTGTTATTACCATACTTGGCAACACTAATGTTTTACATTTCTGAGTAAAGGTAGTATATTGTACACCTGAAGGTTATCTTTACGGAAATAAAGTGGATGGAAATAAATGAAGTCTTTTTGTGGTTCTTTTCTGTATTTAGGTCAATTGAGTCACTCGGACTAGGGTATGGATAATCCGAGATTCCTTTGACTCTAGCTCTTCTCTTTATATGAAATTATTGTTTTCATACATCAAGTGATAAAAGTTGGGGAGCAACAGTCGACTCTCGAGTTAGGATTAAGGCTTGAAATGTGAACATGAGTCAGTCCACAGGCTATTGTGATCAGGTGATCTACGGGCAACTGTACTCGGGTAACCGCCAAGGCCTGTAGGTCTCTTTTTTTTTTTTTCTCACTAAAGTGTCTTCAAATTCTCATTTTTTTTTTAATTTTACGTCAATTCAAATCAGCTGTTAATTTGACGTGATAGTGATGTGATTTCACAAAAAAGATGTCTCTATTAGCGATCAAAGCCGTCACTGGTGTTGTACTGGTAACAAATTAGTTTAAAACTGTTCGAACATTTGATCGGAAGCCAACATCAGCCGTGGATTTTGTAGATCTCATCGACCTTTCCACGACTCATTACGAACGTGTTCGATACACGAGATTTAGATTCGCTGAAAAATTAGTTCTCTCAATTATACCCCACGCAACGAAGTTGCGAGGGGTACATGTATAATGTTTTGACCCGTCAGTGAGTCGGTCCCGTTTTTTGTAAGCGGAACTCCTCTTAAACTGTTAAGATCGACGGACAACCCCAACAATCTTTTACGTGATTGATAGAATAACAAAAGTAGGTGTCAGACCCAAAACTTAAAAAAATTATCAACAAAAAGAGAGAATCTCTGTCAAGAAAATAAACGAAACAACCAATAATTTTGCAGAGGAAAGGTAAATATCTAGAAAAATTCGCGTCCAACCGGCACGGAGAAATACATAAAGTAAAGCAAGACGGCGCAGCTTGGCCGAAGATAAATGTAGTAAATAAGATACATGTAATCCAAAATAGCGATATTTGGCTATATGTATATTATGGCTTGGTAATTTTGTAATCTAACACGAAAAAAAAAATAAGAGGCACATCGATCTTCCTCTGAGTAGGGAAAACAGAAAATCAGAATCATTTTACAAATGAGACAAACATCTGACGACAAATTGTACCAACTGGACAGTAAAATACGATAAATTATCAGCAGACTAGGGACATACTTACCGGAATTCTCCTCAGACATTCAAAGAAATAAAAAATAACGACCGCTGTGGTAACAGCCGAATACCTTAAAACAGGTAGGTGTTACAACCACAAACTTTACAAAGACGGCATGAGCTGCTATTAAAAGTTGGCTAAAGGAAATATCAGAACAAGGTTAAAAGGATTGCTGGGAAGATCCAAATAGCACAACATCCACAGTAGGTAAGTCGGTGTTGGTATTTCCACAATATGTATATCAACAACTATGCTTACCATGTGTTTCGCAGTGCATATCATTCCCAACAACTATATCAACCATGTTTTTGTGCAATATAAATGACCTCCCGTAATTCAATAGCTCAACCATTTGCTGATGACTGCCCTCTATACAAAAAAATAAGTAGGATCTAAAAAAATTACAAAAACGGACAAGCAATTTGGGAATGCAGTTTAACGCCAAAAATATATTATATCATATATTGTCAATAAATAAGAAAACATTAAAATTTTAGCAACTCAACTAACATATTTTACAGGAAGTTCAAGACAACCCTTATCTTGGTCTACACAATTTACTGATCTAAACTGAAATGCACACATCTACAACGTGTGTAAAGAAAATGCAGAATGACCGCTTATATCTTCTTTATTCGATCTCTCATGGAATATGGTGCTACATTCTGGAACCCAAATTTAAAGGAGATGCATATAAATTGAAGATACAAAATAGAGCCACCGGAGTTATCTATAAGGATTACAAAAGAAGGAAAAAGGGAAAAATAACAAAGATGAGGGAAAGAACTTGAGAAAAGGGAGACTAGAAGATAAAAGATTTAGCTTACGGCTGATGCTAATGTACAAGATAGTGGAGAGTCGGTGCTTGCTCTACCCACCAAAAATCAAATTTCAAAAACAAAAAAGGCCAAACTACAAGATACCAAGAATTTGGAACATCAGACATTTAAGGGAACTGCGTGCGGAATAACTCTCGAAGTCCTCGTTTTGATAAAAGACAGCATAAACTAACAAAAAAAACGTTTCAGTAATTCCAACCATCAACTGGAACCACCTGATAGAAATGGTCGTGAAAGTCACGTAGTAGAGGCATTTAGGACCACCATAGCTGAACCGTCACTACTAACTCCTGAACTCCTGGCCGACTCTCTCTCTCTCTCTCTCTCTCTCTCTCTCTCTCTCTGTTGCATAAAGACCAAGATTGGGTTCTGCAACAGATCCAAATATTGCAGCGCTTTGGAAGCGTATAGGGGCATACACTGAATTTGTGAATGTGTACAATATTATGGCTTCCTATTTATACAAGTACATAGGCGTCGGAAGCAAATTGAAAGTGGGGGGGCTAGACTAATCCTCAGAAATATTGAGAAAAAAGTAATTCCAAAAATCATGGAAATCCTAATCCGTGGGGGGGGGGGGGGGGGGGGGGGAAGGATACCTATACTTCCAAAAACAAAAAAATTACTTACCCAAATTTTTTTTCCAAAATCATGGAATTCCTAATCCGTGGGGGGGGGGGGGGGGGGGGGGGGCTAGTATACTTCTGAAACTAACTGCTCAATCTTTCAAGGTAAATTTAGGAACAATAATCTTTCCTACGACAAAAAGTGGGGGGGGGGGGGGGGGGGGCTGAACCCTCTATCATGCTATGTTTGTAATGGTTACGTATAACTTTGCAAAAAAAGTGGGGGGGCTAAGCCCCCCCTAGCCCCCCCGGTTCCGACGCCTATGAAGTATATCTATTTGACAAAATATGGATTTTAAAATATCTCTTAAAAGAGAAATCCCGACATACAAGAAAACAAATATGATTTTAAATTACAGTTAAATCGATAGAATTCTATTGAGAATGATTAAAATATTTTGTTGAGCTGACTAAAATAACGGGTGCGGCAGTTCTAATAAGACGTCAACACCTCTCCAGATTTAGCTCCATAAAGAATATGTTCACTAATTAACATGGAAGGAAAATAGCGGGAAGGGCAGCTTTCTTCGAGTATGTTGTATCGTTTTTAGCTGAGCGAAAGGCTCAAGTGAGCTTTTCTGTTCAAATGTTGTTCATTTTACGTCTGTATGTCCGTGAACATTTTACATTTTCGACTTCGTGTCTAGAACCGATTTCAACTAAACTTGGCACTTTAGCTTCCTTGGGCAAAGGGGATTCAAGTTTGTTGAAACACAAAGGCCACACTCTTTGATAAAGATAGATACTAAAGAATGGTCTTGGTAAATTTGCTAGAGATTGCATGATTATCCGCTGGATTCATGAAGGCTTCAAGATCCTCAGTCTGATGCTGCGGATATTCTTTAGGCCAGTGTTAAATATGTGGTTAAAGAAGTGGTAATGCTTTATGTTCAAATTGAGTATAACATTGAATTTTTAATTAATTAGTAAAATTAATTTTTTAATGTCATTTCAAATATCAAAGTCTAATTATCATGAAGATTTCATACCGACTAACTAAATAAAATCAAAATTAAACTAACCCCATTGCGTACATAATCGGACAAAAAATTCGCTATTTAACATCCTGGATTAACCATGTATGGTTGGGGGTTAATATATATATATATAGAGAGAGAGAGAGAGAGAGAGAGAGAGAGAGAGAGAAAATAAAAGTGCTCAGTCAGCAATCTGAAGAAAAAAAATATCGGAAAATCTGGATTACCTTTCCCTATTTATTTTCTTTACACATGAAGTACATTTTCAAGTGAAAGAAATATCTCCTATTTTAACACGTGTACCTTGTTAGACTCCGATTCCTGTAAATACAAGATATTAGATTTCATGCACGTAGTGAATCAAAAACAATTTCATTATGTCTGAGTATTTATTTGCCAATAATTGCCAACCCTAGAGTTGAAATATCACCAATCACGTGATGGAACAGCGGCTATTGGATTCGTTTCCTCGCGTTTCCTGGTGTATATCATACACTGTTCTATCCTTGGGTGGCTCACAAGCAACCGATAGCGCCAACCATCCCACAGGTATTTATTATATAAATTCATTCATCAACATTGTCTCCTGAATACTTCTAACGGGTGTATCTTTGTTTCAGGGCATTGGATTTATTCATTAACCGATGGGAATTTTATCATTTTTAAATCCCCCGATACTTAAGAAACAGCAACTTTTGAGCGGCTGTACATATTAAAAGGGAAAGCAAAAATCTTTTAGAACGACTTTGGTGAATATTCTTTACCTTTCCCCCCTCTTTAGAAATAATCACAAAATCGTTCATTTTTCTCCATATTTTATCACCATTGCCGTAAATGTCAAGAGTTTTTTAAAGAGAGAGTCTGGCTCACTATTATTGTTAAAAATGTAAAATCCAGTATTTGTTGGATCTATTTGAATATTAAATACCGTAATCAAACAATACAAGGATACATGCAACCTTTAGAAAGCTAGACATACGCCGTCGTTGTTTAATAACGTTGTAACCAAGGATAAGAAGAAGGTCGCGAAAAGCTCCATAACCTACCAGTAACTTTCCTAGCTCTTTTTTTTTCAGCTATGAAGTTTGTTTTTAGACTTTTGGCACCCATCATCTTGATTTTGAGGTGAGAAATTCTATAATTTGCTATTAACAACATTTGATGAAAAAAAAAATTGACAAACTGAATTTATCTTTTCAAGTTCCACTGTAGAAACCGTCACCTGTACGAAATAATCGTAACTTTGCAACGAAATAAAAGATTCTTTTCAGCATTAGTTCAAGTTTGCAAATGAGGTGAATTGTTTAATACTGAAAACCAAATCTTTCGAAAAGAGTTTGCTACTGTTAATAATATTCTAGTCTAAGGGAACTTCGCGAAATTAATTGCACGAAAATCAAACTTGGTATTCATTATTTCTACCCTTTGTTCTCTTTTTTACCTTGATTTCAAAAAGACATCTAGATATCAAATAAAGAACAAATTTACTTCTGAGCACACGTTTTCCAAATTAAATAAAAAGTTATTGTTCTTTGATTTTTATGACGCACATTATATGGGGTTGGCCAATTATTGATCATTTGTTTTTCTCGATAATTTAAAGTTACAAAATAGGTGGTGTAAATTAATGACGTCAGAGTCTCATCGAGTAATTTTAACATGAAAATTATATCTCTAAGGTTATTGAAGACAAATCGAACGTGAACATGTTTTATATCTGAATGTAATTTTAATTTTTATTTATAAAATGTATGATTTTTTAAAAAATTGATATCTATGATATCTGCAGTTTTTCCATTGCAAGTGTTGTAATCTTAAGTGACCATTCTGTTGTAAATTAGTTATACATCAGTCTCTACAGTGGTTTATTCTTCATTAGATAACCCAGTTGGTCAATGTTTTTTCTCATCGAATATTTTCATCGATATCTTTAAGCCATTCACATGTCTGTTTATAGAAAACAAGCCGCAATTTCTTGTTCTTTTAATATTCCATTGTTAAATATTTTTGTTGGAAACTGTAAAGACATTTTGTTTTGAAAAGGAAAATCGCGAAATTGGAAATTTGTAGCCATTTACAAAAATGTATTTATTATTTGATATAACATGAATATCATAGTTCATAAATCTTTCTTTTGATAAATTAATCGCTGATTTGAAGCTTTATTTATCATCAAGGTATTGGTTGCTCGCAAATTTATCAAATTCAAATTTTTTCAGCAAAATATAATCTTAAAAAACCCCCCAGAATTCTGTCTTTAATATGGAATGAACTTTGAAAACCCGTTATGTTTATACTTTAACTGTAGGTAATTAAGATGTTCGGACCAAAACATTTGTCAAAACAAAACCAATACAACAAAAATGCAAGTTTACGTCTTTTAGATATACAAGATATATCTTGAGACACAGTTTCCTCTACAACTTATTTTTTTCCATTTATGGAATTAATACATCTTCATAAGGGTTATCTTTCCCCAAAATATTTTTTATCCTGCATGAATAATTGCGGCATACATTTTGCATTTAACCAGTGTAAATGGGAAGGAAATACCCGACGATGACTTTTTGGCAGTCATGTCCGGCAACAAATCCAGAGATCCAATGGACTTCTTTTTTAGAAACGCTCTAAAGATCAAACTGGGGCCGGCCGATGAAGTCAAAGAATCCATCTTGTCTTTTAAATCTGGCAACCGAAAAGAGAAAATGACAAATGAGGGTAAAGAAGATGTAACGACTTCCCGCCAAGAGAACGGCGTGAAATACAATGGCGTGATATCCGCAGCCATTAATGCCCCTACCAGAGGAAATGACGACAAGGTTTCCATTGACTACCGCATTGATGACGACGAGGAAGGGTCAGGTACATTTGATAATGAAGAAAATGGCCATAAGTTCCATGATGATGAAAATGGTGAAGATAATAACGAGAATGACAACATAAAGGAAAAAAGAAACGACTTGGAAAAGAATAATTCTCTGGGCAACGGTGGCTCAAATAAGACAGAGGCATCTGACATCGAAATACTCCCTTTGGAATGCGACTATAAAGACTCCAAGAACCCACTAGAAGCGGCTGCAGACTTCAGCCTGATACTGAACTTGCTGCTACAATGCTTGAAGCAAAAAACAGACGACGCCATGTCGAGAGTTCCCTTACCATCCTCTGAAACAAACGAAGGACACAAAGGATGGTTTATTAACGATGCAAGCAATGGCGTAGATCACGTGCGAAACAAACGTTCGACATTCCGCCGCATTTTCCGCGACGAATATTTCTGGTATTGGCTTTATCCCTACGTAAAGCATACTCCTTATCGGAAAACGTTCGACTCCATAGCCTCTGGAATCATCGGTAAACGCTCCCAGTTTGACAAGTAGGAGCATGACTTCCACCTGATTTAAGGTCAGACGTCACGTTCCTTAATTTTAGATAACTTTTTCCAGGAATTTGTTAATGGTTTACTATACTTTGACAAGCCTTCTTGCAAAAAATTAAGGTACTTTACCAGGCATTTCTGCAAAATACTAGAGTATGCAATTTCCTGTATAATCTTCGTGAAAATACACTTGAATTGCTGATATAAAAATAAATACATCTACACCACAGGAAAATTCACTTTAATAAAATTATATCTCCGCCGGGGCGGGGCTTTGAACTCACGACCTCTAGCACCTATACGCTTCTGGCAGTGAGCGGCCACGGTTCTAACCACTCGACCATCTAGACATATAACAATATCCAAGTAAATTTTCATTTTTAAAGTAATTATAAAATTAATATTTTTTATTGGAACTCTTTATTACGAGGAGATACAAAAAAGATTCTCGAGGAACGTGTCGTCTGACCTTAATGAAAGACCTGACAAACATCATGGTTCTAACTGTAAATATAATATTCAATTGTTCTATAATGCTGGAGAATGTTTCTTACATATTGTTTTCTATATGAATCGAGCAATTTGAACAAGTGAGCAACCCTTACATTTTGTATAAAATTGTTTAATTTTACTTTTTTAATTTGATTGAATTAATAATGTTTTGAAGAAGTTTAAATACTGTACCTCTTTGTTTCATTTGGGATTTTGAACCACAATAAAGTCTTTTCAAAAGAAAATAAATGTTTGAGTTCACCCACCATATACTTTGCGCTGTACACTACTTTTCAATTAAACAACCTTTTTAAGGTATTACGTCCCATGGGAAATAACTCAACATCATTGAATATCCATTATGTGTAAATAACTCCTATAACTATATAGCATTCATGATATAAATCATCAAGGCCCAAGATACTTCCTTTGAATCGCCCCTTTTATTTCTTGTGATTAAAAGTCATGAGTAAAAGTAAGAAAGTTTATTTGAATATTAAATAAAACTTGATTATGAAATACATCAGGTTTACGAACCTTACATTCTTATTTTCAGGTTTTTAATTTTGTTTATCTTGAACTTGTTGAATTTATTGAAATTTATACAATTAATTTCTAAGGTATTTATGTAGAAGAAATTAAGTTTGCAGTTGTGGATGCATTTTAAATCAGTGTACGGTAAAACCATCACGCTTTTATTTGATACGGTATAATAACTTGTAGATTCTAAAGTTATTTTCCCAATGTTGGGCCGCTCCTACTAAGGTACAGAATGAGTATTGGAAATTATTATAAACCAGTCATCAAAGGAAAAACCTTCACATACATGTCAGGAATTTGTTCAAGAGACGTTTATTATCGTAACTTTACACCATATTAATAACTGAAATAAACTGTTTAGTCATTTAAACCGACACTGGGCCGAGCTTCTACAACCATAATGAAAAATATACGATCGTGACAAAGGCAAGGTTGAAATTTTGTTTGATTTTTTCTTGAAGCGTTGGTGTAAATATAATCACCGCGTATTCGAGTACTTGTACTTGAACGAAAGAAAACCCCGATGAACTGTCGGCGAGAAAAAAATTGATCGATGGTTGTATGAATTCAACACTTTAGGAAAACAACATTGTGTGAAAATATCATCAACGTTTTGAAATTTCGCAGTTGTATAATACTTAAACCATAAAATCCTTAAAAGGGTAAAAATGTAAAAAACTCAAGCCTTAAGGGGGATGTGCGGCCATCTTGTACATTTGAGGATAAGAATGCAAACATTTTTTGAGCTGGCTTGTTTCTGCCCAAAACTGGTCAATTATGTTGCCAAAAGATATAAAACAGTAAATACGAAGTCCTACATGTTATTTTGTTTAAAAAGTAGGCATGCTAGAACAGGAACATGTCTTTTTAATCACTTAGAACAGCTGTCGAACTGAGCAGGTACAGACTTATTTTCAAGATTTAAAAATAAGAAAAAATAGGAAGGGGGTTCATTGGTGTCCTCTCTTATTTTAACAACATTTGTTGAAAAAAAATGTCTAAGCTTGATTATTTAAGTTGTAACTTTGTCTCAAAGTAAGATACCCTGTTCTTAAAATGGGCCTCAAAAACCACAAGATATATTTGTCCGTGTCTATGGAGGTACATTGCATATACATTTTCATTGAATTATGATGTCTATTCAAGCTTTTTCTCAGCAAATAGTTGTAGAGAGGACACCAGTGAACCCCCTTCATATTTTTCAGATTTTTTAATCTTCAATATATGACTGTAGCTGCGCAGTTCGACAGCTGTTCTGAGTGATTAAAAAGGTATTGTCTTGCTCTTGTATGCATATTTCTCAAACAAAATGACATGTCGGACTCCATATGTATTGATTTTATATCTTTTGGTAACATTTTTGGCCAGTTTTGGGCAAAAACAAGCCAGTTCAAAAAATATTTACATTCTTATCCTCAAATGTACAAGATGGTGGCACATCCCCATTAAGCTTGCAGATCAATAGCTGGCGCCTTAAAAAATTGCGCTACACTACATCAATACATTTAAATTAGGAAAGAAAAGGTGTTACAGTCTAGAATGGTGTCTAATACCTCCTTGGAATGATATCGTAAAGACAACAACTTCCACAGGGTTAACAGTGATAATGACTCTATTCACACCGTAATGTGTGAGTATCTTAAATGTTTCCACATTTAAATCTAAATGAAGAGATAGGTGGAATGTTCCAAAACTAATTGCATTTCACCTTGTTCGCGTGAAAATCGTGTAAATATTTTACTGAAACCACATAAACACGTAAGATTGATCACTGAACCGTAGCAAAAGAAAATTTCATAATCACAATTTCACTGACTAAGCTACAGTATACATTGCTTTATAGTGTATTAATTACACTATATTCAAAATGACAGGAAAAGGAGCAAACAAGGCACTTGAAATTAGGACTAAATTAAAATGTAGGTCCCTATCTGGCATTAAACCCCGAGATATTCATCGTGAGGTATATGCGATTTCTATTGAAACTGTGTCAAATGTCTCATAGCTTTATAAGTAGGCGGGAATGTAAATTAAAAACAGTTTACAAACACCCTAAAGATGCTGCTCGTCATTTAAAGATGCTATGCAACAGTTCCCACGTTATCCAATAATAACATCGTAAATATCCACTTAATCTTAGAGGAAAAAGATATACCGCGAGGCAATTTGGTCAGATGACAACCATGTCGTAAGTACGTGTTCATAGTATTTTGAAAAAATTCTAAAGCTTATGGGACACTTTTATATTGTAACGTATTATTTATCGAAATATACAATATCATCAAGTAAAGTTTTATAAACAGTTCTTTCCCATGATTGTCATCTAACATTGAAGTGCAGTGGGTAAGGATTCGTAAGTCATGAGTTCGAATCCCACTTGGAATTAAAAAAAAATGTTACCTTTCCAAATATTTTTAAATCTTTTTTTTTCGTTAAATATTGTAAAATCTGATAATTCTTTAACTGGTTAAAGTATTTCAATTATAATGTACTTGAATCCACATTAATATCGACAGATGTCTCGTACCACATTAGAAAGATAAACGCTATTGGATTTGCTTAGTTATGAACAAAAATCGGTTACTAGTGATGAGACTTTGGAATACTTTTTTAGCCAAAACGTAAGAGCTCTAACATAATCTGGGCTTCAAACAATGGAAAACGTCCTATTATAACTAAAAGAATACGAAAAGTTTACTATGCTAACACACCCCCGTTTTCTCCAGATTTAGTCCCATGTGACTTCTATCTGATTCCCAAACTAAAATTCCACCCTTCTAGAAACGAAACAAATCACAAATCCACAGGGTGTGCATCTGCAATTTATTGAACGTTTCTTCCTAAGGAGATTAATGAAAAATTAATAAACTGTCAACCATCTCAAAAACCCATAAAACGAAATGCAAATTCAAAGCAGAGCAACACGGACCTTTAAAAAGATAGAGGTAGGATCAGGTGCTTAGCACCCCTGCGAATGTGTTCGGAATGTTTTCTTTATCGTTGTTAAGTATGTAATAAATCTAGAGGTGCTCGAATGAAAGTTCACAAGACTTCACCGAGATTTGTTCAGTTCCTGTGAAATTTCGAGCGGAAGTATAAGTGTTCGGATAATATTCTCAAAATACGTAAGTACTCGTCGATTTTCTTATCATATCCTACTTGGATTTATGCTAAAACATCAACATCTTTTAAGATGTATGTCTTATTTCACCATCTAGCGGTTTTTTAAATTAAACGATGATATTCAGAACAGAGTTATCGTTAGTTAAAACCACGTGAACAGTTGTTGATAATATAAACATTGGGTTGCTTAATAAAATCATAGCCATGTTTGATGCTTGTGGTGTGCAATACCATGTTTTTTTTAAAATAATGGGTGAATGTTTTGCATAAAAACTTAGTATATCGAGCCATTTTCAAGGAACATTCTGCATAAAATAGTACAGTCTGTTTCACTATTGATGTTATTACTAGGTCAGGCGCGGATCGAAAATTAATTCTTAGGGGGGATCTCTACTACGCATGTTAATTGTCGCAACAGCAGAAAAAACCCTTTTTTTGTATTGTTACATTTATTTCTAGAACACATTTTATCCACCAATTAATGAAGATAAAGTTTAAAATAAATAAACCTCTAGAATTTATATTTGACTACAAGTACCTAGATTCTTTAAAATAGACTATAAACACGAGGCATATTTTTACTTCGGAACTGAAAGGGTCAAATAAAACCACGTGATCTAAAATTTGAATGACAATAACATTCGCAGGGGTGTTAGGAGGAGTGAGCATCCTCTACTGGCCGGTCACACCAGCCGTGTGCTCTTTGTCGTAATCAAGAATAACGGAAAAGTCCGTAGACAATTAGAGGATTAATTATGGTCTAACAATTAGTATGAAAAACGTCAGATAGCATGCGACCCAGTAGGAGATTGTATTTGCTGACAAGGTCGTTATATCGACCATAGAACTTACGAAAATATAACTTCAAACGCGACTGTTGATAGTCCTGTTTTTTTCAACTTGTTTGACAGTAGTTTGCCTCGTCTTATAAACTGTTCATACGAAGAGCTTGCCCTTGTGTATCGAATTAACTGAGAGACAAAAACACCATATGCAGCTGATGAAGGTATATTGCTACATAAGTAATGTATAAGTATAGTTTAAAAATGGTTACCACCATCGAGTCCTCTTAAAGAAGAATAATATGTTTCTTTTTTATATCTATCAAATCTATTGGTAAAACTCTATAAAGTCTCTAATTGACTCTAATGTAAACTTGTATTTGTCGCTAGTAAATAAAGAATTAACAATAAAACGCAACTGCGGCTATCAATTGTCGCCCGGGAATCTACGCAAAAAGTGTTTCTTTTTATAAAGTTTAGCTCTCAAAGCGTTTATATTGTTCTACGAAAATGAAATGAAATGCTTTTTATCCCCCTGAATCCGCAGAAAACCCCAGCGTATGCCGATACCGAATTTCAGCTGGATGGACTGAGACAATGTAGACAAATTGCCATGTCCAAGTGCAGATGAACTTACAAGATCAAATGACCACATCGGACTTGAACCATCGACCTTTGAGTTACTAGCCTAACATCTATGACCACTGTGCCGTGTGATCTTTACATTTCTTTTTTGTGTAAATATTAAGTCTTGTATAATTTCAATACATTGAAAACACAAGAAGTGAAAATTCTTTTAACCCATAAATCAGATAAACCTGCGAAATTAACTTTTTTAAGAGCAGCCTTGCGCTCTCCCCCGATCCTCCAAATATATAACGATGCAAAACCACCCATTTCGGCAAAACAAGACCGTGATAAATTGTTTTATTTCTTTAAAATGATGTAAAATGTTTGATTAAACGATATGGAATCTAAAATACTCTCATAATATTTTTTAAAAATGCAAACTATGATGGTTTCAATACAAAACCATTACCAAGATCTTAAAGAAAAGCTATAAAATGTGTAATTAGTAAAAAAATAAAGCCATATGGGATTTGAGTGTCAGGAACTCAATAATGAACTAAAAATAAAATTTCATTTAAAGTTTTTATTTTAGATTGATTAGTTTTAACACCTACGCAGTAATGTGAGAAATGCTGACTCATTAAATGCAGAGCTGTCATACCGTAAATTATATATTCATAGAACAGTGTTAAAATCCAATCTAAATAATCAGAGTGATGCAAAAAAAAAAAAAAAACCCAACCGGTATCGACTAACAACCTGATTTATTTCTACTAGTTTCAAGAATATTTTAAAAGTATATAAATGTATGACTTAGAACAAAATATTTTCTTGTTTTACTTAAAATATTTTTTTCTGCTTCCTGTACGAAAACAATTACACATGTATTTAAATTAAGTCGTAAATTGTGTGTTTTCTTTTCTATGTCTTTTAAAAAACGATTGCTGTTTATAATGACAATCCCAACCTTTTGAAGCTTAAAGTACTAGTATACTATTGGCAAACACACAGTGTAGAAATAAACAAACCTGAAACTATGCTTTTTTTAAAAAAAATCTTTGTAGTTTTGAGTTGCAAAAGCTTGTTATCACCTTTTCTTGACACTTTCTTTTCTTGACACATTTGGTATGATTGTTGTATTTTTTTCCACCCACTTAAAAGAAATGCAAACTCGAAAATTATCAAATTTTTAGAAATTTAGTAATTGAGTTTGAATATTTTTCACTTGAGTCGATAGTGATGTAAAAGAATAATTTGCTCTAGGGAATGATTTTTATAATCAACAGAACTAAGCTGTGCAAGGATAAAATTATACCCTTTTGAATTTAATTAAAATAAGCTATCATAGGAAATTTGTATATAGCATTTTCCAAACTTTTCCTTCGTTCATATAAGTTACTCTTTTTTTTATTTAAAAGATAAAAAAAATTTGAAAGATTTGTCAAGTCATATACCGTAAAAAAGAAACTTTTAAAAAGATATTTGTGAATTAAAAATCGATAGCTATAGCCATAATGATATGATAAATTGTTATTAAGGTCAGAAGACACGTTCCTCAATTTTATATAACTTTTTCCAGGAATTTGTTAATGGTTTACTACTACTTCGACAAGCTTTCTTGGAAAAAATTAGGATATCTTACCAGGCATTTCTGCAAAATACTAGAGTACGTAATTTCCTAATCTTTTTAAAAATACACTTAAATTGCCGATATTAAAGTAAATAAGTATACAGCACAGCGAAACACCATAGTGTAACTCTATCTTGGCTGGGGCTGGGCTTTGAACTCACGACCTCAATAACCTACGCTCGTGGCAGTGAGCGGCCATGCCTTTTTCTTTTCTTTTTTTTTTCTTTTTTGATCGGCAATGACTATAACCAGCCAGGCATGTTACCATCTACAAGTAGATTTTAATCATTTTGAAATATTTATGAAAATAATAATTCTTATATGAACTCTTTTTTACGAGGAGATACAAGAAAGATGCTCGAGGAACGCGTCGTCTGACCTGAATGTGATTTGAACAAAAAGTAAACAATTTACTTTCCTGATGAAAGTCCACCAGATTCTACAGTTGTTCCTAGCTGTCTATACTTGTCTATACAAATATTACGACACGTAAAGTCTGCTTTGTAGTTGGCTAGGCTGTTCTCAAGTAACATCGAGTAATAAGAACAAAATATGATTTTTAAGAAAAAAAAAGAGAAAACAATCTGTATTTTGCACCTCTTTTTGATATATAAATCAAGTTTTTCCTCCCAAGTTCCTTTTATGAATTTGTAATTTAAAAAAAAAAAAGACATACACACACAGAATATAATTAAAAAGTAATCCCAAAAATGAAATAGGTTGATGATTTAATATGAAAGATAAGAGCAAAAAAGATTAATCAAAATGTTTTTCTATATAGCGTTATTGGTATTTAATCAATCTATTTGTTTGCTACATGGGTATGACAATTGCTTTGTGTACAAAGTAATGCAATTTGAATACAAATGATTTATAATTTGAAAATGTTTTTTAAGAAAAAAACGTTTATCCATATGAGATAATGCTATTGATATTCATTTGGATGAATGCGCGCAAATCGTAATGTAATGTAAACGTCGTTTAAAGATTTGCATGTTGCACATATTTGAATCTATAATAAATTTTCCAAAAAAAAAAACTTTTTATAAAGGTGTAAAAAATGTAAAAGTCTTTACAGGTCGTGAACCATAACATGCAGATCAATAGCTTACACTTTTCAAGAAAGTCATGCTGTTAAACATCACGATTATAAAAGAAACTTACAACATATTGGAACATACCTTTTACTGTACCTTATTATTGTCTTTTATCAGAGAGAAAATACTGGGCTCGTTTGGGATTTAAACCCCGGACCTATCGCACCCAAACCAAGAATCAAACCCTAGACCAACGAGTCATTTCATCAAAGTTATATTTAATATACATGTATCTTTAAAATTTCAAAAATAATAATTTAAGATATATAATAGGTACCGCGGGCGTCTGGCAGATGCAGGCAGATCGCAATGGTCGTTACAATTTTTACAAGAAAAATCAGTTACCCATCAGAGACCTGATAATGTTATTTGGTGTCCCTCAGGCCTTTTCTGCTGTAACCAACATAAAATGATATGTTTGAAAAATCCCATGAGCGGAAGATGAAATAGTACTAAGATCTGGTTGTAGACTGTCAGAAGCAAAGCTGGAGAGTATGGTGTCTCCCAGTGGAAGCTGGATGCTGTGGATTTGTGGGGCAACTCATGTGGACTGTGGAGGGCCTTGCGAATTGTCGGAACAACTGCTACTCACAGACGGCAACTCATTGAAAGTCTTGGAAGAGAGGCAGAAATAGCATCTATGTGGGTAAGGAAAAAGCGAGAAGAGCAGTGAAAAGTTCAACAATAAGACTTTTTGTAATCGTTAATAAACATTCAGTGTGTTGCAGTTAAAATAGAAGGCGGATAGCTGTGTGGTTTCGGGCTGGTACTTGATCACTCCAGTAGTGGTCATCGCCTAAACAACCATGATGGAGGATCCACCTGATGACAAGACCATGGTGAATCATTTACCATCAAGATGTTTACAGGTATGTCACATTGATTTTCTAATGTACTAATGATTTAATTTTCTATGAATATAGTCAATAAAAAGTTTGTGAAATATTACACATTATCTCACACCATTTTCGAGGAACATATCTAATAGCAGATCTAACAAAGGATGGGAAATATACAAGTCTGCGATACGCAGCTGATTTGACACCTTTGAGAATTGCCAGAGATTTATTAATTTATATAGTCCACTCCCTCCATCGAAAAAAAGAAGATTAAATCCATCCTATTTCTTACATTAATGAACAAATAAAAATTGTTTGTACGTTCAATATACATGTAGCTGTAATATGTTCGCACTTTGATAATCGGTAATGACATTTTCATAAGAAATTTTATATTTATTTAGCGAAAGTTAAACTTTTTTATCGTTCTCTTTAAAAAAAATGTACTCGTGTAGATTTCAAGAATATCTAGAAACTAGTGCCAATCACATACATTTTTTAAACATATGATTAATAATTTTGTGCATTAAAATGGTAGAATGGTAAGAAATAATAATTATAACTTGTACATATCGTTTTGTCTTAGCTTCATCAGAAATATAAACGTCTGAGGGGCTTGAGAAGCAATTCATTACTTCGCTAATGGTTCGACACAATTGTTCAATGACCTAAAATAACTTACAAGTATCTTGTGCAAATAATTAAACATTTAAACGCGTTTTGTTTATTTGGTATTCATACGATTACATGTAAATTTAAGGTTCATTGTATTAAGGTAAGAAGAGTATTTATGTATTACATCAAAATTGAATTTGATTGACAGGACGACTATAACATCACAATATAACATTAAACTTAAAGTGCTAATCAGGTTTTAAAAATAAAATTAAATATTAGGTTTTTAAATTAAAATAATTTTTAAAAAATTAGAGCATTATCATAATATCATAATATTACACCATAAAATAACATCAAACTTACAGTACTAATCAGGTTTTTAAAATAAAATAAAATAAAAAGTTTTTAAATTGAAATTAAATAAAAGAATTAAGAGCAATCTTAAGAAGAGCTCGCTGGTCTAGGGGTATTACTCTCAATTAGGGTGCGAGAGGTCCCGGGTTCAAATCCCGGACGAGTCCGATAATTTTGTATGTTTAAGGGGAAAACATCTTTATTTTGACAGAGTTGACGTATATTTTTTGTGTTGATTTACACAAAACTTTTCAAATCATCTCAGTCTGTATGTAAACTTATCACAGCGAAATACATGGATGGTAAACCATACAGGGTTAGCAAACAAGTTTTACTCATTGGCACTTTTTTGTTTTATAGGCTTTTTTCTACAATAAGTACTTAGTGTTGTTTAACTTGGTTCTTAAAAATATAATTGAAATATATTTTTTTTATCTTGCGAGTCAGTTTTGTGAAGGTTTGCTTTATCGATTTGGTATACAAAAATTAGCAAGATTTGAGACTTTATAAGATCCTTAGACTTTTTAAGATATTTTATAAAACTCTGGAGTTGTATGCATAAAAATTCTAAGAGTTTCCTTAATTTTATGCTAAACTTTCTTAAGAATAATCTTAACTAATGAAGTTGTTAAATTTCCGTTGCACAAAATTTCTAAGCAATATGCTTAGTAATTCTTAGCTTAGCATATTGCAATCTGCTTGGAGTGTATCGTTGCTATGTCAAATGTCACTTCCGCTTTCAAATTACCGAAAACAATGCCTGCATGTGGTTTTAACCAAATCCCAATGAAACATCATCTCTTAAGGTCTTATATCTATTGCAAATGAGATTCTTCTTAATTCCTAAGTAAAAAGTAAAAGGGTTATTAACTATCTGATAATTGAAAATGTTATTTACATTGTGAAAATTCATTTCCTGTGCATAGATCTCTATTTGACAATAAAGCTGCTACTGCTACGGAAGTATAAATGGATAAAATGTTTTGAAATATCGTGTGACAATTTTTATGTGGATTCTTACCAATATTATTAAAGAAACTAACATAGATATACTTATTGATTTACTCATATGAGTTATTCTACACTCTGTAACGGTTCTTTTCAAAAGGGATTCCTTCCCATTAACCATTGGGATACGACTGTTTTTACTTATGTTTTGATAGTATTATTGGTATTAAAGGGAAATGATCACGATTTTGGTCGATTATTTATTCCGATTTTTAAAATTACAGTGCTTTAGTGAGGCATTTTAATAGGCAATCAAAATTTAAGTGTTATTCATTAAGTTATAGGCGAGTTACAGAGCTTACAATTCTTTGCTATGTAAACAAAGCTTTTGTTTACATTTTGAATGATGAAGTAAAAATTCCATTTTAACACCTATAATGAATTTGTGAAACTGTTTATTTATGCTAAAATGAATAAGAATACAATATATATACAAATAAGCTTTAAAAAATCTTTACTGTTATATTGAACCTTTGTAAACAAAAACAGAACGCGAGTCTTGTTTACAAGACAAATAATTATGAGCCCTGTATCTTGCTTATACATGTAACTCTACCACTGACTCTCAAATTTCGTTTAATCATTATAAATGCATTTCTTAAGGTAGTCCTATTCTCGGCACTAAATGGGCTCAATCATTAAAAGCTTAGCTTTAAATGATAAATATACATTCTAGCAATACATATACAAAAGAATATATGTATGTTTACATGCTAGTTTGTTTGTTATCACCTCTCAGATGGGTGTACCCCCTTGCGAAAATTATTGACAATTATGAAATTTGCCAGACGTCCGTTTTTCCTAAAAATAATTACCAATTTTGGGAAAATTAGAACTGAACATACAAAATAGAGTATTAATATTTATTTAAGCCATATCTCATCAATAGTTTTGCGCAAATTTTTGTAAGTAAGTACGCTTTATGGACTTGATGTAACAAAATAGAATAAAAAAAATGCAATGCTAGTATCGCGTTTGGTAATTTTTTGACTATTCTATGGACTCAAACTTAAATTCATGGTGTTTATTCTATAGATTGACATCTAAGAAAAAAGATTTGGTAAAAAAAATTATATGTTGACGGATTACTTTTCACGCTATAAGCACTAAACCAAGTAGACCCTGACGAAAAAATCTGTAAAAATCACATTTTGCTACAGTTTTCTGCCTAGATCTGTCAACAATGTTAGATATCATTTAAACATTAATTAATTTACGACTGATTAAATTCGAAATAACTTCTGTCTCTAAATTTAAACCGGTTTTAGTAAAAGAAAAAGAAAAAATCGGGGGGGGGGGGGGGTCAAATGAAAGAAGATATAAGCATACCTGAGATCCTGGTTAATCAGAAACTTCGTTTTTCATTTTACTTTAACAGAATCGAGTTCCTCAACATTAATCATTTCTATCTCTCATATAGAATACATATATTACCGTTCTAATTGCTTATTATTGCCATTGTTTAGGCCTACAACAGCGATGTAGAGCAAAATCAATACCGGGTATCAAAAACGCTTTGTAAAAGTCGAACCAATATTGTAAAATCCGTATTATGACGTAGTGCGATACTCGGACTACTTTAAGCATTGTAAATAACAAAAACAGGAAAATAAAATGTGACCAAAATCGTGACTATGCCCCTTTAAAAATTAAGTGTGTCACAATATATACTGTAATGTTATCTTAAATTAATTGTATAAACGGCGATTCTTGAATAGTTTTAAACTATTATTGTAAAATATATATATTTGGTAGTGATAAACACTTTAGCTACTTTATGGGTTTACAACTCAATATACATAATGAATTTTTCTTAAGCAAAATACATCTACGTTTATATATTAATGGGTGGAAAAGTTGAACTTCAGAACATATTGTAAATAGGTCATATGAATCCGAAGAAAAGTTATAAAATTTTAGCAATAAAAAATAAACTCAATACTGAATTCATAATCCAATTTATCAATACCCTAACGCACATGAATAATACATTTATCTAGAATACTCAATTCATGTATTTGAAACAGTACATTGAAAATTTTTTGTCTAAAAGTGATGGGCATTAATGCCATTATCGTTTTTTCCAGTGACACAGTTTGGAAAATCATTCAGTTTTTTTCTGTTCATATCACAATTCACAGTGCCTTTTAATCAGAAAATATTTTAAAACTTTGAAATTTATCTAGCACTATCAGTATAAGAAATGCTTCATCGAAATTGACAAACGGATAAACCTTTCTTGATACCCGTTGTTAGTGAATGCATTTTGCCTAAGAAATGCTTGTTTTTTCAGCAACGTTAATTTTATCATTATGATATACACAAATTGTTTTAAAAAGATAATCCGAAGAAAAGTTTAGCCTGAATGGTTGACAGAAGAAAAGAATTGAAAACCTTTAGAAATAAGAAAAAACATAGTTTTTGGATTTTATTTTAAAGTTTTTACCAGTGAAACTCAACCGAATTATCACCTGTATTATCTACAAAACGAAAACATATTTTCTGTAACATCATTTGCTTAACAACATTGTTCTGTCGTTAACAATGTGGATAAACTTATAGGGGCATGATCACGATTTTAGTTGAAAATTCTTTTTCCGATTTTGAAAATTACAATGCTTCAGTAAGGCATTTTTAATTGGCAACCGAAATTTGAGTGTCATTAGCTGAGTTATAAGCGAGTCACAGAGATTAAAAACTTTTGCTATGTAAACAAAGCTTTTGTTTACATTTTGAATGATGAAGCAAAAATTCCAGTTTAACACCTGTAATTAATGTGTTTAACGATAGGAACTGTTTATCTAAGCTTTAAATAAATCAGAATATATACAAATTAACTTAAAAAAGATTTCTCACTGGTATATTGAACAAAAAACAGGGCCGAGCCTTGTAAACATAGCAAAGAATTGTTAGCCGAGTATATTGCTTATATTTTTACAACTGTCTCTCAAATTTCGTTTGATCATTAGAAATGCATTCCTAAAGAATTGTAAATAACAAAAAAAAAAAAGAAAAAAAAGAATTTGACCGAAATCGTGACTATGCCCCCTTTAAAGGACATGTCATTTACACAACTGTCGACCTTACTCCTAGTTCTTAACATAACAGGTAAATTCTGATGGACATCAATAATCTCATCTTCGCTAGCCAAGGGTTTATGATCCTCTCTGCTCCTGTAGAGGAGCAGAGTGGATCGTAAACCCTTGGCTAGCGAAGATGCAATAATATTAGTTCACATTCTATTGCATGATGTACATAAATCATTAATATAGGCTCGTTGGTCAAGGGTTATGATTCTCGCTTTGGGTGCGAGAGGTCCCGGGTTCAAATCCCGGACGAGCCCGAGCTTTCTGTGGTAATTAATGTTGGGATAACACATCATCACAAAATTGCTGACCTCTGTTTGAAATTGAAAAGTCTTTAATTATGAAAAGTATTGTAATAGATAAACGGTACATATGCAGAATAAGCGAAATATCTTGAATTAGAGGTTAACAATTGATATCTAAAAAATTCAATACATTTATACATGTACAATGAAATTTAAAGTTCAAATGTTAATTATACAAGAGGATTTCTCCGGATTGCATCAGAGTTGTAGCAAATTGACTGGACTGCACTTATGATATGAAAACTAGAAGCAATATCGCCGCTTTTAAAATGAATTGATAAAAAAACCTTTAATCCATACAGGCTTGTTGGTCTAGGGTTATGATTTTCGCTTAGAGTGCGATGGGTCCCAGGTTTTAACACGAAGGAGGCCAAAGCCATTTTTATTAGATCCAAGGTTAGATTTGAGGAAAACACAAACAAATATTTCTTCTTACATACAATTGTATAAATATTAAAGATATAGGACACCTTGTGTAACAATATGGATGAAAGTTTATCAAATGTAAAAAATAATTTATGAGCTACATGTATTTTCCAATTGTATAGTTTCTGACTATTTTGAAATTATTTTTAAAATTTTTATAACAGTGGAAAGGCCCAAGCAGGTCCCCATGAC
Organism: Magallana angulata; assembly: GCF_025612915.1. Lineage (NCBI taxonomy): Eukaryota > Metazoa > Mollusca > Bivalvia > Ostreida > Ostreidae > Magallana > Magallana angulata. Next base: position 30,015,656 of record NC_069114.1, read on the forward strand.
GAATAATTTCGTTGCTGATTTTTTTTTTGATTGCCCTACAAAGCCTGACATCTCAAAAGTGACAGAAAAAATATTGAAAGATTAGTTTTATTGTTCATTATTAAAAAAAGGATTTCAAAATATGAAGATGTCTCCTACCTTCTTAAATAACAGGACTTCTAGTCATACAATCAATCAATCAGTTATATATATATATATATATATATATATATATATATATATATATATATATATATATATATATATATATATATATATATATATATATATATATATATTTGTTTGTTTGTTTCCTTTTTTTATATAATATAAACCATTGTACACAGTTATGCCAAAGCATATCGGTAACACGATTTTGTCACACTGAAAGATATAAATCAATATACACATATAAATATTAAAGATTAGTCAAATCATACAACGTGGAAACTTAAAAAAAAACATGTTATATGGTAGACTTATCTGACTCTGGACGTAGGTGGGATTCTAGCTTATGAAACAAACGAACCCAGCAATTAGCTTTGGTGCCAAAAGTATGTTATTTTTTTCTTTTACTATATATTTAATTGAAAACCAACACGTTTCAAAGAATCTTAAAAAAAAACCTTGACCGATTTTGAAAACACTTAGATTGATAAATTCAGAATTTCTCTGGTTTTTTAACTAACTTGTTTCAATATTTTTCCAACCTTCAGTTCTTAAGATTTTATATTAACAATCCAAAGTAAGATTTTTCGGCTCGCACATTGCAAAAGATATATAAAAGAGGGCTTGAAAAAGATCTCCATGTTTTGTTTGATATAATAATTTACAAATGAGGTGTCAAAACTGTTTTAATGTCAAAAAGTGCAAATTGAATCTACTTTAATCAATAAAAATTTCTTTAAAATCTGACAAAAATAACAGCAAAAACCCTTTTATATATAAGCATTGTTTTCAATGAAATATAAAGGGAAAAAAGAAAAGTTGACATACTTTTGGCACGTTAGTGTATAGTAAAACTCAATCATCTGATGCACACTACTGAATAACTTGTGATTTAATGAATTCCATTTTTTCCGAAAAAAAACAATGTTGATGATTATTGCGTGAAACTTATCAATGTACATATTTAAAAAAAATACAACGTTAGAATTAAAAAAAAATCATTTTTCAAAATTTTTCAATTGTATTATTAAATTGAAGTATAGAATATGGGAATTGTAATGAATTATGGATTTGTTTTGAAAGTACAATTCTGATAAAAGCAATTATACATGTATTCTGTATTCTATTGATAATCAATGAAAACGAGTAACTGAGAAAAAGGGGGATATAATAACTAGTGGCAACTATTCTTTTTAAAGAACAAGTTATGGTTTTCAAATTATGTTTTTGGTTGTATGTTAATTTAATTAATATGGGTAATTATTAAAATAAATTTGAATTGAAATAATCTATGATTTTTTCCCGATGTGCTTATAAGCTATTATCATGTCTGTTCTGTTGTTTTTCTCGCCGTTATTCCCGAAGGATGTGCTATTCAGACAGCTGTCGACCGTACCGTCAGCTCTCAAACATTTTACAGGTAAGACATTTAATAGACATCAATAATCTTAGTTCACCTTCTATTGCTTGATATGCATATAATATATTATCACACGGCTCGTTGGTCTAGGGGTATGATTCTCGCTTTGGGTGCGAGAGGTCCCGGGTTCAAATCCCGGACGAGCCCGATCTTTTTTGTGGTTATTCATGTGATCATCTGAAGGCTATGCAAAATATAATAATTTATTTATTTATTACTTGTGTTCTTCTACACAGGATGAATCTCCGCTATTCAGTCAACTCAAAATTGACTGAAAGGTAAATAAATGGCATAACTCTGTCATTCAGTCACGTTTTAGACCTCGGTTAATATTTAGGTGACTAATTGACACGGGTTCATCCTCTATTAGTTATTCGTCCACTAAACTAGTATATAAGTCATGCAATTCTAGCTTTTGTTAATATTTGAATATATTTAAGGTACGCTAGGAAATTTCCTAAACACATGTTGCATTAGACTTTTTTCGATCATATCAACCAGCGTTTAACATTATTTGACTACTGAATAATACCAGTAATAAAAAGATTTTGTGTTCGTTCAAGATTTGAAACCAACACTTCTAAAATCTAAACCAAAATTCATATCATTTTGTTACTTAGATTTCAAATTCAATAAATATTGCTTTTATTGTCTTATCACTGAAGAAGCAAAGTAAATCAACCTTAGTTGCCTTCTTACCTTTGCTGAAATAATCGCATACTGTGAACTCAATAGATTTCCTGGTGGCTCAATTTTCGTGGAATTCGTGGGTACCTCTCATCCACGAATTAACATCCTCCCCATATTATTGAATTAGTGTTATAAAGTCTATTTCCGCTTGTAGGTATAAGATAGTTCACGAAATTACGTCCCCACAAACCTGTAAATTTCAAGCACTGGATGAAATATCTGGTTTCAGCGCTGCGGAAACCCTTTGGAAACTCTGCGGAAACTTAAGGTTACCTTAAGTTTCCGACAGGTTTCAGCACGGAAACTTCAAGTTTCATTAAGTTTCCGCAGTGCTGAAACTTAGGCTGTCCATGAATCCAAATGGTTTCCGCAACGGAAACTTACTGAAACTTGAAGTTTCTGCATAGTTTCAATCTCCATATACGTTTGGGATACATATTGTTTACAAATGGTTCCGCGACGGAAACTTACTGAAACTTGAAGTTTCTGCATAGTTTCAACCTCCATATACAATTGGGAAACATATTGTTTACAAAGGGTTTCCGCAACTGAAACTTACTGAAACTTTTTATATTTTTGCTTTCACAAAAGCTGAGCAAGGTTTCTACTTTATATAAAAACAAAACAATTTCAAACAGTTCCAAATTTATTTTATTCAAAAATCTGAAATTGTTTCCAATAATAAATAAAATACAGCCAAGATACAATAATGGAGAAACATCCATATGGCAATTCCCTTATTAGGGACTTTTATGTAAAAAATGATAAAATTGCACAATAAAAAAAACTCCCATAGAAATCTTTACATTTGTATTTTTTTTATCTCGATTAAATGCCTATCAAATCTCCCTTTAAAAATGCAACAAAGATCTTACTTTTTTAAATATATGAATGCAATTTACAAAATAACTGCACGTACATGAATAAACAAAGAAAACTTCACTGTTACATGAACATGATACACTTGTCTCAATTTGTTTTGAACTACAATGACTATGTACACCATAAAATAGTTTTGAAAAGTCTAAAGTATCCATCTTTAAAAAAAAAATACACTACAAGATAGTAGTTGACTATAGAGGTATGACCCAGATTTGATTTGAATATGTCAATAAATTCCAAAATGAGGTCAAAGTGACCCACTTACAAGTTGGGATAAACCTTTTCTTTGTTAGTAATATAATCTAATGTTTTACAATAGAACAGGATTTGATATCATTTTTTTGATAATCCATTAAGTCCAAAGTGAACTTTTCATTTCCACCCATGATGTACCAACTGATCAGATTTTAATATCATAAGCCTGTCAGTATTTAATAGATGACCCAGAGGGAGATATGAAAAGCTTGTTGGCCAATAAAAAGCTAACAATGGAGCAGTCTGTCAAATCATGTGCAAAAATATGATGTACACATTTAATTAATTATGCTGATTGCAACACACTTCATTCCTGATGAATATTCTTCTTTACACACGGTTTACCTTCCTACATTTCACTACTTTACCTACATTAATATTTTTAAATATTTTAAATCCAAGACATGAAGTAAAATATACATTGTTTATATATGACAAGTATTACTACATGTACATGTACTTGCTTTTTGTAGCATGAATGTATAAAATACAAAGTATCACACAGATCATTCACCTTACAATTCTCATCAATACCAGCATTTTACTTATGATATAAAAGCTAACTCCAATTATATATTAGTTACATAACACAGATTGAAATAAAACCCACATGGAAACAACTTTCCATTCAAGTAATTTTGTTATATAAAAATTGTAATACATGGGGTATATGTTGTCTTTATATATTTTCATATACGACATAATTGAATATTGTTTGGTGTATTTTATCATTTCTATGACCCATGCATTCATCTCCTAATGCAGTGTTTTTACATTTAAGATTGGTTTCTTAATTTTTCATATATTGCTGCAAATAAAAACTAAGTTATCAATAAATGTTTAAACAAAGAAAATGGAAAAAAAAGTAGTTAACACTTATCCACTTGGAGGTGTGAGGATATATGTTACATGGAGTCTAATATTTTATGCAATATTTGCAAATATAACAAATTATTTAAGAAAATGAAAGTTAATATCTGCAAGGTCTAATCAATCATTTAATAAGTCAAAACCATGTGATTTTCTAAGATTCTAGCTTACAGACAGACATTGTAATATACTGGTATTTGATCATATAAAAAAAGTACTTTTATAGTTTATAGGTTTTTTGAAATAAGAATACTTTACAGTTAAAAAGTCTTGTTCTGCAGAGGTTTAGTCGGGTCGTAGAGATGTGTCCATTCGAATCAATAAGGAGTGTCCTTGGCTGTTGTTGATGTAACCCGAGTCGTGGTTTATGGAAATATGCCTTTTTGGGGGACTTTCGAGCATTGTCCAGACCGGTGAAGCACTCAAATGATCACATCATGGCTACAGCAGACTTAGTAGTTCTGGACAGTGGTAGCATTAAAATTCTTCTTCTTGCGATGAACTTGTTCCTTTCACTGGGCTGTACTTTATGTCTGTTCTATTTACCTTAAACATGAATAATAAAGTTTCATTTAGATTTTTATAAACATAAGTCATTCAGCCTAACATGTTGTAAATTAAAGCATTCTGAATAAAATTCTGAATACAGAAGCTACTATGCAGTTGCCAGTTGCTGTTTAAACTATGTCATATAATGACTACAGTAGTATCTGGTCTAAAATGTTTCATTTTATGTTTGAAGCTATGTTATTTTCATTTTGATTCAATTATTGTTTGTTGAACAATGGAAAAACTTATCAACAATAAGTGTGTCCCCCCCCCCCCCCCCATCAACATCCTTTTCAAGAACTTAGACCTGGATTTCCCAAACATTACTACAGTAAATTATAAACATCCAACAAATGTATGAGTTAATGGTGAAAATAATCAATTTCAAAGCAATACCTTGCGTTCACATCGTCCAGCTGGTCAAAACATTCACCCGAATCACCGAACAGAGGATGCAACTAATCACCGGAAACATTGACTTTGTATGCTGTCAATGCTGAAAAAGAAAAACGTGATAGATTTCATTTTCCGGGTTTAATTAATAATTTTTTTTCGTTACATTTAGAGTTTGTAAATTGTAAAATGTGCGAAAGATTCATTGTTTGTCTTGTTTACCAACCAAGCATTCATATATTAGGGACGTTTATATAAATATATATGTGTATACCCTGGATAATCTTGATTATCATGCATATGAAGTTGGTTAATGGTTAACTTGGTCAAAACGTATATTTAAAAGAGATACGGTAATAAAAATTAAAACGCCGAACCAAGTTTGAAAAAAATGACGCCATCTTGATTTGATGGCGCGAGATCTCGTTTACAAATGAGAGATAAATTACAGCCTTGAAAATGTTACTGGGAGTATCTATATTGTGAATTAAGTTACCTTGATATGAGTTCTTCCTTTCTGCATTATCTCCTTGTTGTAGAGGCTATTAATGCTTCCCAATTCTCCATTTTACATCAGCACCTTCTTGTCCATTTTAACCTTCGCTCGGAATCATAAAGTGCGCCAATACTGACCAATCAGAACCCGCTAAATCTTGGAAAAGTGCATCTTGGGATAGTTTAAAATGAATAATGTTTAATCAAAATTATCATTTTTTACCGAATAGTATACTTTTTACATGTATATTTATTTTAAATAAGAACTGTCGGAGTCAGTATTTCCTGGTTAAATACGACAACGTATTGGCGTGTGTTTGTTGCAATTGTATTTGTAACACGTGATAAACCAAAAAAAATGGCCGACCGTTTGTTTACAAATGTCTTATGAAATTAAACAAGTTTTAATGAGACATATGTATCAGATTTTGTCTTTAACTATATTTTATTTACATGTACTGATGATTTTGCCAAACTAAATATGATAGAGCCATATATAGTTTACTGACAAGTTAGTCGTGACTTGTCCAATTTTCACCGCGATTATAAGCACGGTCATATTCTTATTCAAAATATAGAGGTGTGAAAATATTATGTTCATCACAGAGCAGGTTCTGCATGAACACACAGAAATCACAAATATAATTAGATGCCGATCAATTAACAGGGTCCGGTTAACAGCGTTCACCCGTACGGTGAATTTACAACTACGATGAATTGATGGCAATTATTTTACAGTTACACATGTGCACTGATTGGTCATGCAATGAGCAGTACGTTAAGAATACTTATGAAATTAAAATACAAACGCGTTAAACAAGCCGGGAAGTAAGACGTACACGTCGGACTGACCATATATAAACAAAATATAATTTTAATTACTTGGTATACTTTCTACATCAAATGTATACGAATGTATAATCAAATTTTAAAAATGGGATTAAAATCACTTGCACCACATGGCTAGTGCTGGATTTTAAACTGATTTTGTAATATAACGTATAACTTCAGTAAAATCATAAATAATGCTTATTATATCTTATAACAGAAACATGTGCATGTTTCATAAACATGTAACAATATCTGTGTTTACAGTACAGAAAGTAAATACAAAGTATAGAAATGCACGAATCACATAGGCGTCGAACCGAGGGGAGGGGGGGGGGGGGCTAGGGGGGGGGGGGCTTAGTGCAAAGTTAGACTTAACCAATAGGCATATAGCCCCCCCCCCCCCCCCCCACTTTTTCTCCCCGGAAATGTAATTGTTCCTAAATTTACCTTGAAAGATTGAGAAGTTGGAGTAATAGGCATACTAGCCCCCCCCCCCTCCTAATATATCAACTTGTTTCCGTAGAATTAAAGGTAGAAAGAGTTTATGCCGTGCACATTGATATCTTGGATAAGCTGCAAGAATAGTAAATTATTTTACAATTGCTCCTTTGATTAGGAATTTCATGATTTTGGGGAAAAAAAATTGGGTAGGGAAATTTATTTTCGGAAGTATATAGTATAGGTATACCCCCCCCCCCCCCTCACGGACTAGGATTTTCATGATTTTGGGAATTAGGGTTTTTTAGGGTTTTTCCTCAATATTTCTGAGGATTAGTCTAGCCCCCCCCCCCACTTTCAATTTGCTTCCGACGCCAGTGAATCATGATACAGTCATACATGCAGTAAAGTCTGAAATGCATGTAAATAATTAAACAATTATTATATTAGACTCAAACTCCAAGTGGGTTTTACTTGTTATTATCAACTGTAGAATTTAAAAAAAAAATTCCTGTGTACATGTGTTGGCGTGGTATTAAAAAAGAAATGAATTAGCTCTAAACTTCAGGTTGTACGAATATTTGGTACGATTTGTAAAAATTTACAACGACTTTACCTTAATTTGTTTGCTTAATTAGTTACTGTACCTCAATGTTCATTCAAATGATAACTAAATGATTTAAGAAGGAGTCTTACAAAATAGGTATATTAATTTATTTTACTAAATAATTATAATTTACTTATCAGTTTTACTAACTCAGGTACACACAAATTGAAAAAAAATTCCCGCCGGGCTCCAGTTATAAACTCACGCTTTGTACTGTGTATATGTTATGTAACAGTCTTTTGTTCACTCCTGACAGAAAAAACCCTGCAATCCACACAGAATATACAGGAAAATCACAGAGGTGGTCACCTGGACAAAGAATGTATACACATGTATACACGTGCCCGAGTACCTAAGATTAATGATTTCATCATATGCATTAAACAAGATCAGACATCAGTTTTTCTTTTCAAATTCAATTAATTACTTAGTAAGGTTCTTAATCGCCTTATTTGGCACATTTGAAGATAGTTACATGTATACATATAGTTTCAGTCACGCTGAAACCTTACTATACATTTTAGTATGTACGGATTCATTATCATTAGGCTAGAATTAAACTTAAACCTGTTGAAAATAAATGATATCACTATTAAACTCAAATCAATTTTAGTAATAGTTTCAGCAATGCGTAAACCATTTGGAATCTTAACTTAAAGTTTCAAATTCAAAATTTAGTTTCCGCATTGCGGAAACCATCAGGAATCTTAACTTAAAGTTTCAGCATACTGAAACCTAGCGGAAATGTTCTGAAACTGATTGATATTTCCATAATAATTTACACAACTATTCACACGATTCAAATTTAGTTTCCGCATTGCGGAAACCATCAGGAATCTTAGACTAAAGTTTCTGCTGACTGAAACCTAACGGATACTTGCTGAATCGATATAATGGTTTCCGCATTGCGGAAACTATACATGAAACTTCAACTTCAAGTTTCAGCAAGGTTTCCATATAGTTTCAGTTTTGCTGAAACTTGATTTTTCATCCAGTGAAGCAATTCATGATACCACATTATTGTTCATTTTGATCTTCAACATGACGATGTTCCATACCTTCTGAAATAGCTGAACTTTGAATCCTTTAATTTATCAATTAGTTTGAAAATTCTTTTTTTGATATATGAATGACTATTGATAGCCGATAGCTTTTGATTTGGTATTAATTGAAAACTCGTTTCCTTTTTATAAAAAAATAATCACTGTACAAAGTTATGCAAAGGCATATACATACGACGATTTTGTTATATTGAAAAATAAAAATCAATATACAATTTAAAGATTTCATATCAAACATCGTAGAATTATTTTTGAAAAACTTGTTATATGTTGGACTTATTTGACTCTGGACGTGGGTGTAATTCTTGCTTATGAAACGAACGAACCTAGCAATTTACTTATTGTAAAATAAAAGTTAATCCTATGATACACAAAGTTAAGTTACTTTTGCTTCAATGAATCCTACTGTCTCCAAAAATAACATTGTTAAGGTGGAATAACACACCTGGAAAAAGTCACTTAGATTAACAGGGAATTTTTTGATGATGAAAGATATAATGATAAATAAACTGTACAAATGTCAAATAAGCGAAAAATTTGCGGTTTTGGGATAAAAAAAGAATGTCTAAAATAATTATTCCAGTAAGTAAAAACAAAAGCCCCTGCGGGATTCGAACTTGGGATGTACAGATCACAAGTCCGACACTTTATTCGGCTATGGAGTAAGTTACATGTTACATTCCATAAAATCCTTTTAATAAAAAAGAAATGTCGTTTCGATCACCGGTAAACCATTTTGTGATGATGTGTTATTCCACCTTAATGACGATTGCTTGAAATTCATCAATATACAAATAAAAAAAGACTACATTGTAGGAATTGGAAATTCAAAGGTTATTTAATCTATTTAAAAACAGGTGTAGAATTTAAGAGTAGTAGAGATTAATGGATTTTTTTAAAAGCACAATTCTGATAAAAGCAAGAACTCAATCATAGAAAAAGGGGAATGTAATAGGTAGTGACAACTATTCTTTTTATAGAACAAGTTATGCTTTTCAAATTATGTATTTGAGTGTATGTTCACTTAATGTATGTATGTGAATGATGAACAAATAATCTATGACTTTTTGATATATTGTTGAATTATGTTTGTTTTGTCGTTTTAGTTGTTGTTATCCCTGAAGGAAACGTTATTAACACATCTGTCGACCGTACCGTAAGCTCTTAAGGTCAGACGACACGTTCCTCAATTTTATATAACTTCTTCCAGGAATTTGTTGATGGTTTACTACTATTTTGACGAGCTTTCCTGCAAAAAATTAGGGTACCTTACCAGGTATTTCTGCAAAATACTAAAGTATGCATTATCCTATATAATCTTCTTGAAAATACACTTGAATCGCTGATATAAAAATAAATACATATTCAGCACAGCAAAATTCACTCTTTTGAACTCTGTCACGGCCGGGGCGGGGATTTGAACTCACGACCTCTAGATTCTATATGCTTCTAGCAGTGAGCGCCCACGGTTGTAACCACTCGGCCATTTAGACACATGACAACAACCAATAAAATTCTAATCATTTTTAAGATAATTATAAAATTAATATTTTTTATAGGAACTCTTTATTACGAGGAGATCCAAAAAAGATTCTCGAGGAACGTGTCGTCTGACCTTAAATATTTTACAGGTAAGATTTAATGGACATCAATATTCTTAGTTCATTTTTATTGCTTTGCAACATTTTATGGCTCGTTGGTCTAGGGGTATGATTCTCGCTTTGGGTGCGAGAGGTCCCGGGTTCAAATCCCGGACGAGCCCAACGTTTTTTATTTAGAATTTGCAAAGATCATTTATCTTTGAATGTTTCAAAGGTTTTCACAGTTGTTCCAAGCCCATATTACTATTTGAGACAAACAGCTGCAGCTTATTTATATTATATTTGATAGACTCAAGATAAGATTTAAATAATCCTTCATTACCCCATTAAACTTATATTGCAAGTAACAGACAGTTTAATATTTTAACTAATCGGTTTTTTTAACCTTATCACTTTTTACTGTGATGTGTGATCATTTGTTGGGTAGATTCTACGAAAATGTAGAAATGAATTATTTTGATTGTCTGCATCGAATCCTTTAGTACTACTATTCATTACAAAATTAAAATATAATTTAGGACCACAGAATGACCCAACCTTTCCCAATAAAAAGAGAAAGTATTTATTATTCAATTATTTGCTTTGTGCTTTACGCATATGCTAATGTTTGAAGGCAAAGAACATAACATAGATACTTTTCATATATGAGTAAATGTAAAGTAGTCATAATGTCATTTTGTTATTTTTATTATACCCTCATTTTGTTGTTCCTCTATCGTTGGAAGGGCAAAATATATTATTGAATCAATCATAACTGGCATTAAGAATTGCAGTAAATTAAAACGCACTTTGTTAAATGGGTCTAACTTTGAGATATACAACGCATTTAAATTTCTTTGTGTCATTAACACAAGTATTTCCTCGGATTGTATCAAAATTGAGGTTGATTGACAAGGTTTTAATTTAAAAATAGGACAAGCAATTAAAGCATTGGTGACCGTGCCTCTTATAATCTTAATAACTACTTTATACATGAAAACAAGAGTCAATTTTAATGTAAAATCATCTAATTTTCCTAAAAAGTACTTTTTTAAAGACTATCAAATAAAAATGTAATTTGTACCAAAAAATTTTTAAAACCAAATTAACCTTAAGTTACTGTTTATAACTTGGTTCCTTTGGTCTTTTAAGGAGAATACTAGTATACAATAAAGTAAACGTTTAGAGCATTAAATAATCAACACTATTTCTTCTGACTTAAACAGAATTCAAAATGATTGGTAAGATATCGTCTCAAAATTAGAAAAACATATCGTTCTCAATGGCTCGTTGGTCTAGGGGTATGATTCTCGCTTAGGGTGCGAGAGGTCCCGGGTTCAAATCCCGGACGAGCCCTAAAAGTTTTTAGTTCAGTAAAAAAGGCATGGATTTGTCATTTACCAGGAAAAATAAAACCTTGATATCGTGAAAATTACTTTTGTTTAGTTTTTTCTGTTTTCCGAAAGAGTTATCTTACATTGTGAGAGAGCTCACCGAACAACAGCTGTTACGGTAGTGATGATAAGAATGATGTTGACAACGTTATGTAGTTAGTTCCCAGAAAGTAAGTTTACATAACTGGTACGGTAAGACATAGAAATTAACATTTGTTAAATGCATACATCGTTACAAAAACACTAGCTTTTTTCTTAACAATTATAATATTCAATTCATTCCCTTTAAATTTAGTGTAGTTAACTGGCTCGTTGATCTAGGGGTATGATTCTCGCTTTGGGTGCGAGAGGTCCCGGGTTCAAATCCCGGACGAGCCCGATATTTTTTATATAAGGTTTATTAGATAAGTAGATAGTCTATAGGAATCATTGGCTATTGATTATTGGTTATTATAACCAACTACAACTACAAGTAATAATCAATTCAAATCGGATAAGGTAAGATGAAATGCTCTAAGCAAATTAGTACATATATACAAAAAATATACGTAAATGAGTTATCCAGAAGGAAGAATCTAATGTTAATTAATCGGACTTCGGTTACATTTTTGAAATACTGTTTTAGCAAAATTCTTACAATACTGTTATTGTCACGTTAAAAGGGGCATGGTTTTGATCAAATTACATTTTTCTCTTTTTAGTGTTTATAATGCTTTAAAAATGCATTTCTAATGATCAACCAAAATTTTGTGTCAGTCGTAGAATTATAAGCAAGATACAGAGCTCACAATTCTTCCTCATGTAAACAAGGCTCGTATCCTGTTTATGTTTACACTGGGTTAATATACCGGTAATAGATCTTTTTCAACCTGATTTTTTCCTTGTTCTTATTCATTTTAAAGCTGACATGAATTCATAAAAGCATTTGGTCGCCATATTAGTTTCGATCGCTCCTCTACTGCCACTGGGGTATATATACCGGTTGAGAAAGTTACGGTCGGTTGCTTTCCGATCGAGGCATTCGCGTTGCACGGACTTCTAAATGCATGAACTACACATTGTAGTAATAAAGAATAAAGAAAACAACAATCAATGAAATACAAAATATATTTATCCTTTGAAAGGATGTCCAAGGTATCCATATTATTTTGCACAGACAGTGCTGCCTTACTTCGCATGCACATCGAACACGTGTGTCGTTCATACAGAGTGCATAACGTCTGCATCTTCTTGAAAACCCCGGCGACACTACATCCAACACAGTAGCTAAATGATAGTAAATCCAACAAAGTAACAACGTTTCCATCCGTTTCTACAAAAACGCCCCATTTCTAAAATCCATGCGATAATTGACATTGCTCGATCTGCCACAGTGTGTGGTTCGCGCATGTGCGATGTTATAACATACACAGGAAAACGGTCTACAGTTATCGAGGAATTTTCGAAGTATCTGCACCTGGATTTCAGTCTGTCTTGTTTCGTCGTTTATTGGATATATCTTGCCATGGCAGTGGTTGTCATATTATTTTTGTTCAAAACGCGTTTTTACAAGTCTTTTCGTCCAAGGTAACGTGTTCGGGTGTATGAAATTTCTGAATGCGGTGAAGCATGAATAGTGCTCTCGGCCTTATATAGGGGGTGTGTAGCGATGAGCAGAACAATAGAAATCGACAACTAATATGGCGGTAGTCGGAGATAAAAGGGAAATGATGCGAATTTATGAATTCATGTCAGCTTTTTAAGCATAAATAGATTTCACTTCAACATGCAAAACGTAAGATTTGTTTACAAAGAATTGTGAGCTCTGTATCTCACTTTGGACACGACGGCTGTAACTCAAATTTTGGTTGACAGTTGGAAATGCCTTATTGAAGCATTGAAAACATTAAATACGGAAAGATAATTTTTGACAAAAATTGTGACCATGCACCTTTAAACATGAGCATTGTTTTAGTGACTAACAAAGGGTATAGATAATCATTCTCAGGTGATGAAACTAAATTTATAGACGTTTTAGAATATGATTAATAAAGATCAAACGGTTGATTAAGTCAGACGGTAAGATCAGCCAAACACAAACCAAAAATAATAAAAGTATTGGAAGAAGAGTAAAATTTTCAATGTAAAAAGAATTAAACTGAAAAATAGGACATGATTAGATAATAATTAATCTCTCATGCAAGTAAAGAAAAAAAAAAACCCATGCTTTCCTGTACATGTGTGTCTTTATAGTAAAAGAAAAGTCCTGAATCGATACATTTTAGGACAAAATTTAAAAAATCACAGTTGCAAGAGTATTATTTTCGTTCCGATTACAAAGAGAATGTCATTGCTGCTGAGCTTTGCATGTATCTACCTGAAGAATAAAAAAAGTATACTCGTATGGTTTTTTTTTTTCATTTTCTCGAGAATACTTGTGATTTATCTTATAATACTCCAGAAAAACAACATTTTGGGACGTGGTTGGGCCTTGACATGAGAATCATTGCAGGATATGCAAGATAATATACAAAATGAACCAGTGCCAATTAGACAACTGAACGTAAACTGAAAGGTATTAAAAGGTGACTGAATGACAAAACTATGCCATGCAATCACCTTTCCGTAGTCATTTAGTCACATTTTAGTTGACCGAATGGCAGAATTTCATCCTGTAATACTTGATGACAAACGACCGCTAATGTCCAATGTGCATACATCCCTTAAAAAACATCTCTTTGAACATTCAATAAAAGAACAACTGGAAGTTTTACATACAAAATGCATTTAGCAAGGACAACTAAAAAAGGAATTATGTTATTTATTTGAACTAAAGTAGAATTGGTTTTGTTAACATCAGTTATATATCAAAAAAAATATATAATAATAAATTAAACGAATAATATCAACTTAATTTACTTGTAGATAGGATATCAATATCACACGGCTCGTTGGTCTAGGGGTATGATTCTCGCTTCGGGTGCGAGAGGTCCCGGGTTCAAATCCCGGACGAGCCCAATATTTTACATAAATTTAGATAAGCTAAATCAAAATTTAATCAAATTCATCAAGATAGATTTGGAACATTTAAGAGTTATTCATCTTGTAATAAATTAGTTGCATGCAATGCTCTGAAAATCGTAAAGCAGGATCTTTTTGTCATTAGACAAATAATGTTGAAACTTCGTATTCCTTAGGCACTTTAACACATATGGAAAAATAAATGAAACCTTATATGTGGCGTCGACAAAAAGAATATCTTATATACAGTTTATATTGAAGATGGTCTAGATATTAAGTTATAAATGGGCCTAAAAAGAAAACCCATAATCAATATCTATATCTTCAAAATAATCTATCTGTTTATTAAAATTAATGTTGAAATCGCGTGGGATTTAAATTAATTGGCTCGTTGGTCTAGGGGTATGATTCTCGCTTAGGGTGCGAGAGGTCCCGGGTTCAAATCCCGGACGAGCCCAATATTTTACTTAAATCAAATTCGGTAAGTAATGGATATATGCCGGAAACAGTTCTGTAAAAAAATTGTTTGATATTTTTTCGTACAGAAGTGTTTGAGGCATATATCGTACTTAAAACACTGCCATTAAATTTTATTGTTGATTTACCTGAGACAGTCCGATTTTGAAGGATATCAGTACTGTAACCACTGGTCACTTTCTGATATTAAGAAACTCACTATTATTGGACTGTCGCAGGTATAATTTTAGACTGCTGGAATAAAGGAATGACATCACAGCACTGTTTTAAATTAAGTTTATAGCGCTTTAAGGTAGAATTGGAATATTTATTCTGTAATAAATATACAGTTCAATGCACAGATATGCTTTCGTAGAGTGGAATCTCTTAGTCATCAGAATGAATAATATGGTTGTGAACTTCGTATAAGATAAGATGTCCTTAATAGTCACTTCAATAAGTATGGAAATGATTGAGAAAACTTTATTTGTAGAGCCATCAAATATTATGTTTATAAATGGTGGTTTCTATAATGTAAAACATCACCATATAAAAATATGATAAAGAAGTACAAGTCACATGATATCAAGTTAAAGAGGGAATTTTAGCTTTTTTATCTAAAACAATATAATAATTAATACTTTTTAGTAAATGACATATTGAAGTCACGTGACTTTGAACACAACCTGTTAACAACTGGTCTTGAGATATGATTATCGCTTGAGGACCCGGCTTGAAATCCTTGACGAACTAATTTTTCAGTTGAATCGACAGTTTGCAATTAGATAGTTACTCTTGGATCTGCTCTAGGTTGAAATCCCCCAAGTCTAGCTGCAGGTCTATAGCTCCTGGTATGAAAAAAAATCGGATGGACGGCCTAGGAGCTACAGTGCCTACCATTTAAAAATTTATATATTTATTGCGCACTAAAACAAGCGCTGGTTTTGGATTGATTAACCTTATTTACACCCAAATTGTATGAAAACTATTAGTACCATTAAATTTTCAATGCAATTTACAACTGATATCGTCTCTTTACTTGCCTCTGATAGTCACCAGCCCCGTAAAGTGGAGTGAAGTTTGTTTACTGTAAAAATGGCGACTCTCGATCTCGATGTAAATTTAAATACTTGATTTTCTGAGGTCGGTTGCGTGTTCCGGAGAAAGTCTGCGGCAAGTAAGATGACGATATCAGTAGTAAATTGCACACAAAATTTAATGATACTATTGTTTTTACAGTTTCTGAGTATTGATAAGGTTAATCAGTCCAAAACTAGTGCACGTTTTTGTGTGCAGTAGATATACAATTTTTTTCAATTGGTGGCACTGTATCTCCTATAGGTCGTCCATCCGAATTTTTTCAGACTGGGAGCTACAGACCTGCAGCTACCCCATGTCAACCAAAAAATTGGATATGTTTTTAATTGTACCCTCTTGAAACTGATTTTTTTGTCGAAGACAAATCAACAAAAAATTGAGCCTGAAATCTCTCTGTCATTACGACTGCGATTATAAGGTTTAATAATAAAAGACTATGACATTAATGATGAAGGAAGCTGGATGGTTAACATATTACCCATCATGTATATTTATTAAGTCAATGAAAATACTAAATAATGTTGTACATAAATGTTTTGATTTTTTCCTATATTTTAAGGACGAACACTTCTCCATCAGAAGATTATAAAAGAATTTCGATGGGCACAACCGTTGTGCCCTTTTAATTGAAATGTTCGATAACCCAACGCATCCCGATTTCAGGTTAATGTTAATTCTTTTTAACGAAAATGGTTAATATTTTGTAGAGCGTAATGATAATTTACTTTAACATATCAGCAAAATTACTAGGTTTAGTGATGAGGATATTGTTTTTGTTTAACCGCACTATATTGATATTTTCAATCATTGATCTATTTAAATTTATATAGGAAACAAATTTAATAGTTAGAATGAAGTCACGAAAATTACTAGGTGAAATAAAGAAATCATGGCTTAAAAAGAAAGTTAATTGAGAGATCTTTGAATCAGAAAAAGATATGGAATATATTTTTAAAGGTTTACCATTGACTACTCAATTGATACATGATAAAATAAATAAACAGGAATACTTTGAGTCAATCAAAACAGAATTGTTTGTCATTTATTACCTAATTCACATCACCTCAAAACCTGTACATTGTCTTGTTACACTAGTGATTGCTATTGTGCCCTAAAAATATTAGGAATTGAAACTCACTGCTTTAATGTAAACAGAAAATTCAGTATGTGCATTAAACTAAATCTAAGAATTCGGAAGGCGTTTTAATAATCTATACAGACTTACAGTTGTGACTGTTGTTTATTCCTTATATTTTATTTTATCCATATATTGAAAAGATGCAAAAATAAATTGCGATTTTAATTTCTTGAATATTTTGTTTTATTAGCGAATTAAATGCTTGACCAAACTGTTTTTGACAAGCAATAATAGATAATTATAGTATTAGTGAATTGCGACAAATTTTAAGCTCTAAAACATTAAGTTTGTAGCAAAAACGTTTTTTCGAGTATCTCTCCTCATTTATTCCTTATGCACATTTTATTGAAAGATTTTATAAACTACTTACACATGAAACGCAGCTGTAATGTCGTTTCAAGTGTTTCAATTTAGGTAAGTGTGTAAGCATGTCTTTTTATCAGTTGCAGGATAAAAAGTGAAAAGATGAAATAAACAGCTTAAATGGTCGTTTGTGTGTTAGTATATAAATCTCGGTATGGCTACTGCAGGATATCTATGATAAATAAGTAGTGCTTGTGCCCTACATGAATCACTTTTGTCCTCTATATTATTATGACGTTGAAACTGCCATGTGTTCGTTTTGTAAATAATGGTATATGATTATACCATTATAATATGATATTTGATCTGTTAGAAGGTTATGGTCACGTTTTTTTGTCAAATATTATTTTTTCGTTTTAATGTTTACAATGTTTTAGTAAGACATTTCTAGTAGTAAATCAAAATTTAAAGGGACATGGTCACAATTTCGATCTTTTTTTTCCAATTTTAATGTTTACATTGCTTCTGTGAGGCATTTTAATAAACAACCAGAATTTGAGTGTCATTCGTTGAGTTGTAAGTGAGTTACAGAGCTTACAATTATTTGCTAAGTAAATACAACTTTGTCTAAATTTTGAATGTTTAAGTACAAATTCCAATTTTTAATTAAAAGCAATATGAGCTGTATTTTTTAGAATGTTATTTTGCTGCAAAAACCTGCTACTATGGTAAGTCTGCATATAACTTAAACTTTTATGATAAATAAGGTTGGAAAAATCATTAATTTTTGTCAGAGGAAGGATATCTCTTCTACAAAACATATAGCAAATCAATTTTTGTACAGGACGACAATAATTCAATTTCGCTTCAATTAAGGCTCCTTAACAGCCCTTTTCACAGAAATTTGGCGAAAAGAAATTAAAAAACCATGATATTTTTGCCATTTTAGTATAAAATAACATTTTCGTTAAACAAAATTTCATCGTGAAAATTGCAGCTCATATTGCTTTAACCTAAAATGAATGTGTTAAACATTAAGAACTGTTTATTTATGCTTTAAAATGAATATGAAGATAGACAAATCAGCTTGATATGATTTTATTATGGGGCACGAGCTTTGTTTACATAATAAATAAATACGAGTTCTGTACATACATCTTGCGTAAAACTTTACGACTGACTCTCAAATTGCATTTGATCATTAGTAATGCATTCCTAAAGCATTGCAGATAATGAAAACAGAAAAACAGAATTTGAACAGTACCAGGGATGGGGTAATTGAAAAAAGTATTTGTAATTGAGTGTAATTAATTACATTTTTCAAAGTAATTGAAAGTAATTTGTAATTGAGTCTGTCTTCAATTACAAGTAATTGAATGTATTTAAATACATTCCAAAAATATTGTGTATTTTCAATTACTTTTCAATTACATCTCAATTACTTTTTTTTCCAAGTTTTAAATATAAAAAAGGTGTCTTATAATGATAAATAGATTTTATACATGTTTGGCATTGACTTTTGTTTATACAATAATTTAATGTCCCATAATGTTTCATATGTTTATACAGTCAACACTGCCCAGGGCAATAGGTAAAGATCTTATTTTGTGGAGGTGTGAACTCTGTTAACACCCAAGACCCCCCATTGATTTTAGACTTAAAGGAGTCAAAATATCTCATTCTTGTGAATTATAACAATTATCATTTATATATACTGATATGCTGTACTGCCGTAAGTTGTACTTTCTGAATAAACATAGTTTTAATATGTGAATAAAAATTAATTCACTATAGAGAAAATATTATTCAGAACCAAAAATGAACTCAATGGTACTTAATGAATTTATGGTTAAAGAAAATTTTTTATAGAAATATTCAAGAAATCTGATCTGAACTGAACTATACAACCTTTAAAAACATAACCGTACATAAAGCTCTGTATATCTTAATGCTGTTAATATATGTATATGTTCTCAAGATTTAAAAAAATAAAACTAAAGTATTTGAAATGTAATTAATTACATTTATCAAAGTAATTGAGAGTAATTAATTACATTTTAAAAAATCAATGTAATTGTAATTGCAAGTAATTGATAAAATTGTCAATGTATTTGAAAGTAATTAATTACTTTTCAAAGTTATTGACCCCAACTCTGAACAATACTGTGGCCATGTCCCTTTAAGTGTCAGTCGAAGAGTAAAAAGAGAAATACAGAGCCCACTCTGTTTGACGTTAGTCGAGAATCATACTTCATTAATCTATTCAAATATTTTGAACAGCTATCGGGAATAATAACTTGGCTTCGCTACAGATTGCAAAACTCGCGAGGTATTAAGTTTTTTTTTTCATTTGTGTTATTGTTATTGATTTTAATATATACATCATATAAATGATCAACAGATTAAAATTTTGATCTCTTAATTTATTTGTATGAGATTTCTAAATCATTATTTTAAAGTATAAATGTATCACACAAACTTGTTCTAAAGAAATGTAAGAACTATTTTAAATGCTTGTATTTTTCGTCATTATAAAATAAACCTATTATTTTCTTGTATGTTCTACAAGATAGCACTTCATTAAGAAATAAGAAAAAACTGTATAGTTAGAAACATGACCACAGAAACACAAGATAAATAGAAATCGAGAGAAAGATAAACATGAAAAGCGACTTAGCAATAGCATATGAACTTTAGCGAACACAATCACACAAGTGTCTTATCTTGGCGGTACTAAGATTTCATAAACCTTGATTATTACAAATGTTTTACCATGGCTCGTTGGTCTAGGGGTATGATTCTCGCTTTGGGTGCGAGAGGTCCCGGGTTCAAATCCCGGACGAGCCCGAAATTTTTTGTTAATGTTTTTAAAATAATAAACTACCACTGTTCTGAAAAATAGAATATTAAAACACATTATCCACTATTTTTTTTTTAAATTTTTAATAATACTTTTGATGAAATGAAGCAAAAATTGCAAAAAAGATTTAGAAAAAATAAAGTTAATTTTCCTGAATATTTTTTTTAACTAATCAAATACTTGACAAGATAATATTTGGCATTAAGTATTACATGATTATATTATTCATCAATAGTGACCTGGAGTTAAGCTCTAAAATATCAAGTTTGCAAAATCAATCTGTACAAGATTGGAGAAGTATAGTAGATAACTCACCAAAATGTATTAATTATAGAATTTTTAAAACAAATCTCAATTTAGAAAAGTACTTGTTGATTTTACCTACAGATCTACGGATCACGTTTACAAAATTAGGAACATGTAATCATCGATTCCCCATTGAAACAGGTAGATGGCATAATATTGAAAAACATTTAAGAAAATGTACAATGTGTGATTCTAATAGTATTGGGGATGAATTTCATTATGTTTTAGAATGTACACATTTTGTAAACGACAGAAAAATGTTTTTACCCAAGAGATTTTATGAAAACCCAAATATTATAAAATTTAACGAGCTCATGAATACTTTCAATGTAGAAAAACTAAAATCTTAAGAAAATTTTCAAAGTCTGTTCTTCCAGAAACCAACTTTAACAACCTATTGTATGGTGATTTTAACCTTTTTTGTCATAATTACTTCTACTGTACATGAGATCCTTGACTGTATTCGTGTACATTTGTATATACTGATTTTGAACCTCAAATACCAGTGAACTGGTCTTGAGTGAATAAAGAATTGAATTGAACAGCCAAAACAATTTTCTATTTTTCCGCTTTATTTACCCGAGATTCACTTTTTATTGAATGATTTAATTAATTACTAACAAAGCTGTTGACTCTCATTAAGTGTTTAATGAAGGGTTAAGTGTGTTGTTTTTTAATCAGTTATAAACTGTGTGTTAGAATGTAAATCTCGGTATGGTGCTGCGGGATATTTTGTGTTTGATTCAATGGTAAATAAATAGTTCTTGTGTCCTAAATTACTCACTTGTCTTCTATAAAATTATGACCTTGAAACTGTCATGTGCTCGTTTTGTAAATAAACATATATAATATAAATAACATTAGATTAAAAATCTTATATTTCTGTTGAAACAGCTGCCTTTTATCAATTGGACATAGCAAAATCAAGAGAAAAGTTCCGCCTTGGAATTAAGAACTCGTTCTTGAAAGGGGTGATTCATTAAAATAATATTATCAATGACTCGCTGGTATAAGTGTATGATTCTTACATTGTGTGAATGAATTATAGATTTGAATAACTTTGTAGTAAGAATCATTTATAAATTGACGGCAAAAAATATGAAGTTAATGGTTTATTGATTTTCACACTCATTTAAAGCTTAACTCAGAATTGACGATCAGGAATGTGCTATGGTGTAAATCAGTTCTTTGATTAATATCAAGGCATGTTTATTTGAGATTAAATTGATAATATTTAAATGTTACCAATATCACTAGTTTATAATATTTTAGGAAAAGATTGTTGAACTACAAATGTATAACCAAAATTAAAGTAAAAGAAAGGACGAAATGTAATATAATACAAAATTAAAGTTTACTGAGTGAATGCAAATCAATACACATGTTTATATGATTTTAAGGAAAATCTGACAGATTTAAAAAGTATCCCCATTGGTTTTAATCCCGTTATCACCCTTACTATAACCTATCATGAAACAATTCTGATGTATACCATGATTGCTATTATCAACCAATCCTCGTGATTTTTCATTTATAAAGTTTTACTCAATGTGATTTTATAAATGAAATACGAATTTAAAATTAAAAAATATACGTGTTTGAAATATTTTTATTTCAGATTTAAGTAATTTAAAAACCATTTGGATGGTAATTGAATTCTACTTTTTTTGGCAAGTACTTGTAATTCAAATAGGTATTCGTGTATTGTTTATACATATGACCCTGTTCTTTCAGATTAGCTGATAAGGTTGGAAAGAAACTTTGCATCAAGTTGTATAAATTGTAAACTTAAAGCACATTTGTACTGTAGGTTAAAAATAAATAATCTCAAAAGTTAAAACTAAACATTGTTTTGTAACTGGTATATAAATGAACCATAGCTGTTAATTTATTATGAGCAAATTTAAAAATATTCTGCTTTATTGATTATCAATTCATTCATATATTGATGTTTTTAAAAAGAAAAACATTTATCTCACTATAGATACTCATTTTATATCTGTCCTTGTATATTATCAAACTAACGGAGGGAATCCAGCTGTTGTACCATATTAAATAAAAAAAATAGGGTTGAGACTATCAGTTAATGGCATTTTAAAAATCTTGAGTTGCAACAGATATATGGCTCGTTGGTCTAGGGGTATGATTCTCGCTTAGGGTGCGAGAGGTCCCGGGTTCAAATCCCGGACGAGCCCAAATATTTTTGCAATAATTTAAAAGTCATATTTATAAGATAAAGTTAATTCACAACAGATAGGCGAAGATTATTTTTATGCTTTTATGTTTATGTTTAGTTATATGGAATAAAACCTCTTGATATTTAAAATATAAAAGAAATCTCACCTCTCATTTTCCTTCACATTTTTCAAAGATGCAATTTCAATCTTCTTTCAGAGAAGTGTTTAATGGAAAATTCATTGTTTTAACTAACATTCTTAAAAATTTCAGTCATAAAAATGAACAGGTTTGCTCATAAATCTTATTGATACCTAAAATAATAATCAGAGAACTAATATATCAGAAATATAGCAATTCCGATGGCTAAATAAATTATAACTTTTAATGCTCACTCTTTGTAGCTATATGTAAATTACAGTGTTCAGCTATAGAATATAAAAGTATGCTACCTTTCTCTTCTTAAGAAATGAAAATGAATGTATATAAAAAAAAAAAACAACAACTCTGAACTTAATATATTTTACAACGACCTGTAAACAAGTTTTACAGCTTATATTTATATCTCTCGACGGCACGAGGGTTATATATGCATATAAATCAGATGGCGCGTTAAAAGCGTTCATTCTGTTCATTTTGGAGATTCTATAGGCCTAGTTGCGGTTTATCTCTAGTTTTAGGACATTGGTAGTCCCTTATCTAAAAGCCAAGAACAAATATTTTGGAATCGTCCGGGATTTTGACCCGGGACCTTTTGCACCCAAAGCGAGAATCATACCTCATTAATCTATTCAAATGTTATAGCTATTGGGAATAATTTCTTGGCTTCACAACAGTTTACAAAACTTATGAGCTATTATGTTTTATTTCTCTTAATTTGTGTTATTTTTTATTAATTACAATCAACCATATAAAATATCTACATAATATATTTTTGATCTACTTATGATACATTATATGTATATTTTGAAGTGATTTCTAAATATTTTTTGAAAAGTAAAAATATACATGAAAAATGACAATAACAAAATGTCAACCATCTCATAAATCCATAAAACGAAATACAAATTCAAAGCAGAGCAACATGGACCTCCAAAAAGATAGAGATTATCTAGGAGGAGTGAGCATCCAAGCTTCACATTTTTTTTGAATTCCAAAGAAATGTTGTAGATTTTTGAATGATTGTTTTCATCGTCATTCTGAAACATACCTTGTAAATTTATTTGCATGTTCTAATAGTTAAATAGACAACATTGCATTAACTAAAACAAAATTTATGTAATTGAAAAACATGTCGAAAGCTACAGGAACAAAATTTATGTTAGTGGAGAGATAAACCTGAAAAGCTATTTCGCAGTTGCGTATGAACTTTGTCGAACTTTAATTACACACGCGTCTTATTTTGGCGGTACTAAGATTTCAAAAACCTTATTATTGCGTTACACATACCATGGCTCGTTGGTCTAGGGGTATGATTCTCGCTTTGGGTGCGAGAGGTCCCGGGTTCAAATCCCGGACGAGCCCAAAATTTTTCTGATAGTGTTTTAAAATAATAAACTACCAATGTCCAAAGAAATAGAATATTAAACAGGTCGAGACCACTATATTTTGTGACGTCGGCATAAATTTGCATACTAAATTAGGCACCTGTTTACTTTTATCGACAAACCAATCAGGTGAATGAGTTGCAAGGCATTGTGGGCTACTACAAGTATCAGTGTATACAAAGCGTATTGAAAATATATACCATTTTGAATTGTCCTTTGGAAACTCATTTTGAATGATTTTTCAGAATTTATGGAAGTAATATGGACAATTATGTCTGAACTTCAATTTCTATGCTCACATTTAAAAACTATTGCATATGAGGACTTATATCAACCTATTTAAATACCCCATTGTCAATGTTCAAAAGAGAGGTACGTCCTAATGAATTAAAAGCAGTGAGTTCTGTTTTTTTTTCACGTGATACCCCATATTTGGGACAACATTAGTAGAACCACGCGTTGATATTTTCTTCAGGGACATTCATCAGAATGCTTAACGGACAAAATACTTTATGCTGCATATAGCTTGTGCTTCTGCGTTTGTATAGTTGTGCATTTCTACTACCGTGGCTACTAGTATTCACGTATGTTAAAAAATGTACAGTTACCTGTATTTATTTCTAGTGCACAATGATAAAGTCACCAATACATACATGTGATGTTTTTTTTCTTATCATAATATGTTTGTACTTGTATGCGTATGTTTGTCAGTCGTTTGATATTGATCATTTTTGAAGCAACAATTAATCAACTAAAACAACAGTATTTTTTAATGTGAGCATGGAATAAAGTTAATGGTACGTAATCTTTAATTTTTTACCTTCTAAAGTAAAAATCAAGACGTACAAACATTCCGGCAAGCAATTAAATATTGTGTATAAAACAGACAAATACCACGTGCGTTTGTTGAATCGTAAACACGTTATAGACCGTCATGCATTGCAACTCATTCACTGGATTGGAGAATCTGTTTGCCAAAAATACTGTCACGTGTTAAATAATGCTATCCATATAAGGTAGTGTACCCGACCTGTTAAAACAAGTGAATAATTTGTTATGATTTATCTAAAAGACTTTTAAAAGAAATTGAAGCCAAATTATAGAGTGGGGCGGTGGTTTTTAATTTATTGTCTTTCACATCTACAGCTTGTGTTAAAAGTGCCTTTAAAGAATTATTGCCCTTAGGCCATTGTTTGACAATTTGATGAACTTGTAAAAAGCTGTCAAAGATGTAATGATTGTAAACAGGTCTATAGATTTTTTTTTAAAATTTCAGATCTTATCAAACAAAGAAACACAAATCTCAAAGAAAACTGGCGAATAAACACAATTAAAAACACTTGTAATGATTAATATCAAGTCTTGTACTTTGAAATTAACTCGACTATACCCTTCAAAATGCAAAGAATATACATTCTGCTTATCTAAGCTTAATGTTCATCTACGAATATTTTTCCTAGCGCAATATAATAGTAATTTCGAATTTAATTAAGATATTATTAAATTATGTGTTACAAGTCATTTCAAAATCATTGTACATGCAAGTATAGAGGCAGTTGAATTTAAGACTTTTGACAGCAAGTTAATACAGTTTTATTGACAACTTTAGTATTTCGCATGTAAATGAACCCATCCATACAGATAAAATGATAAGGTTGGAAACAGACATTGTACAAGGTCGCTTTAACAAAGCATATGTGTGTTGTTGCTTAGCTCTAACGAACTAAAAATTGTTTTGTAATAAGTATGTAAATGAACCATAGCTATTGTTTTGTGAAATGCTTTATCAATAATGAAATCATTCAAATCTAGATATTAAAAAAACCGGTGACTATGTAGTCAGTTTAGGTCTGTTGTTTTTTCTATGAAACGATAATGGTAAGGGTTAAAAGTATTTAGTTTTTAGCATTTTAAAATCACAAAATGAAATAGACATCTGGCTCGTTGGTCTAGGGGTATGATTCTCGCTTAGGGTGCGAGAGGTCCCGGGTTCAAATCCCGGACGAGCCCAATGCACATTTTTGCAATTTCTTTTTTTAGGTGTTAGGGAGGATTCCAAATATTTGATGCTGACTTTCTACTGAAATATGTTGGGTTCTTAAAGGGGAATGGTCACAAATTGGTCACAGATCTTTTTTAGATTTTATTTTTTTTTGCAGTATTAAGGCATTTTTAATATGAAACCAAAATTTGAGTGTAATTCGTTATAAGAGAGTTACAGTACTTACCGTTCATTGGTATGTAAACAAAGCTTTCGTATACAGTTTGAATGTTAAAGTGAAAACCTTTTGACCTTAAATGAATGTGTTAAACGTTATAGGAACAGGTTATTTATGTTTCAAATGAATAAGAACAGAGACAAATCAAGTTGAAAAAAATGTTTTCTTGTATATCGAACCGATGTAAAGAAAAATAGGCCACGAGCCTTGTTTACATTACAAAGAATTGTGGGCCCTGTATATTGCTAATAACTCTACTACTGACTCTAAAATTCATTTGATCATTGGAAATGCATTTCTAAAGCATTGTAAAAAAAATTGGTTTCCTTCTTGCGGATATTATTTTCTTTACATGGAAAAGACTTAAGTGTTAACTAATTACAAATGCTTTAAACATTTATTTGAATTACCAATACCATTGCGATGGTTTTGAAATGACTTGTAATTTATCAAATTATAATTTTTGTTAATGTATTTTGATTAATTTACAAATTACATATTATTTATTTATAATATTTTATATTATAAAGCTTTCGTTTACAATTTGAATGTTAAAGTGAAAACTCCAGATTTTGACCTTAAATGAATGTGCTAAACCTTATAGGAACAGCTTATTTATGTTTTAAATGAATAAGAACAGAGACAAATCAAGTTGAAAAAGACATGATGAATCATGTTTTTCTGGTAAATCGAACCGATGTCAAGAAAATAAGGGCAAGAGCCTTGTTTACATGACAAAGAATTGTGGGCCCTGTATCTGACTCTAAAATTCATTTGATCATTAGAAATGCATTTCTTAACCATTGTAAGAAAAAAACCAGGAAAATAGAATTTGACAAAAATCGTGACCATTTAAGTCCATAGAAAGCGAATAAAGCAGAAGATGCGAAAGGTCCCGAGTTGAAATTCCGGGCAATTACAATCCTTTTAATCACAGATGAATAGAAATAATAAAACATTCTTTTTTTCTTATTGTAGATAAACTTGCGTATTATGAATCATGGCGTATTTAGAATCATGATTTATTATCTTTTAGCCAATACTTAAAATAACTGAGATAGGAAAAAAAGTGATAGTGTTTTTGTGTAATCAGTTATAACTATCCCTGCCAGTGAAAGCAATCTTTTATAAAAGGGATATAATATTATTAGATATACACATTATTGATAGTGAATGAAAAAGTTTACCCCCCCCCCCCCCCCCGAAATCAAAGCTTAGTTGATATTTCTATTTTTAAATCTTTTTCCTCTAAAAAATAAATATTTTCTTCTTAGTGAATTGATATTTCTTCAAGTCCATTTTTAAATATATATTTTTTTAATTTGAAGTAAACTATTCTATTTGTACTTAACTTTAAAATAAGACATTTGAATTTAACATCAATAGGACCTTTATATGAACTGATACACAATGAGTTAATGAGTTTTTATCCATAGTCTTCAAAATACATTTTAATGGCATGTGTTAGATGTGATAATTAATCAAGACTTACTACGTGTCATTAGGTCATACATGTAAACAAGAAGGTCCAAAAATCTGTAAAAGAAGTTATTAATTTTTACACAGCATTAAGATAGTATGACAATGCATGAACATTAAATATGACAGAAAACATTGTATGACATGGAAATGCGAAAATATTTCAAGCGGTGAGTAAAGTTGCCAGCCGGTATGTATCTTTTCATATGACATGCAAGTAGTATCGTAACAGTATAGGCCTAGTAGAATAGGGCTATTGAAAAAATTCACATTTAGTACATATATATTGAGTGATACATTACATGGTATTTCAAAGTTCAAGGAACATTAAATGAAGTCATAAGAAATGGTAAAGTGATCAAAGTATATCATAAACATTTTTGTTAGACCAAGAGACATAAATCTTACAAAATAGCGCTTTGCATAAACAATACTTATTGACACAATTAAACCAATTTGGTAATCAATATGTAATAACCAAGACTAGAAAACGAGTATTATCGTTATCTACCTTTAAGATTAAATCGACTCTCTAATCCAAAAGGTCACAAAATTCAATATCGTTTGTATAAAGTTTGATTTTACGATTTTTATATCAATTTATAATTAAAATGATATAATAAAAAGCGAAATGCTCTGAACAAATAATAATTGTTAAAAGATAAAAGTTTTTTGAGTAAATGCATACAAACATACTATACATTAAACTAAAGAAATCATTCCAATTGATCCACGAAGTATTTCCACTATTATCTTTCTTTTTATGAACCTGAACAGAATCTCTAACAAGAAATTCTCATGTACCTGATCTAAAGGAGAAATCTTTTGATCGTCCATTTCAAGTGTATGTCTCCCTTCATGTTTTTAAAAAAAATTTAAATTTATTTTATGATTGTATGCATGCGTCTTTTTCTAAAGTTTCATAATTTTTTTTATAATATGTAATTTGAAAATTAATCAAAATACATTAACAAAAATTATAATTTGATAAATTACAAGTCATTTCAAAACCATTGCAATGGTATTGGTAATTCAAATAAATGTTTAAAGCATTTGTAATTCATTAACACTTAAGTCTTTTCCATGTAAAGAAAACAATATCCACAAGAAGGTAACCAATTTATCTGAGATAAAGACTTTTAGGTCGCTTCAACATATCTATATATAAATTCACTGATAAAGCGTACTTGCACTGTACCTTGGAAAACAATTGTAATTAAAGATGACTTTTTGCAATTTTCCCTAATTACCATGTGTGTATAACCACTCGTTTATTCATTGTAACATTTATGCAAAATTTGACATAGTGTGTATGAAGCAAAAAATCAATCTCACTGATTTAATCTAGGTCAGTAGACATTTTTCGTACTTAAGGAAGAAACCAAGCTGTTGCGTCTGATCAATTAAATAACGATTTATGATGACCTTCCTAATATACAGAAAATTGTAACCATATCCCATCGGAAATAACCGGCTCGTTGGTCTAGGGGTATGATTCTCGCTTCGGGTGCGAGAGGTCCTGGGTTCAAATCCCGGACGACCCCAATTCATTTTTTGGAAATCTCCATTAGATTGTTTTTCCAATTGAAATTTATGTAAAACGGAAGAAAACTTACGTCATAATTCTTAACTTCAGTTACTTAGACATGATTTGAGCTCAAAATTTTCAAATTTTACTTTTCCCTTTTTAATATCTTAGATGATTAAAATGGGCATCTTTAATGGTACGTCAAATTTTGTAAGTCTATTATCGAGTTACAAGCAAGATACAGAGTTTGAAATTCTTTGTTCTGTAAACAAAGCTCGAGTCTTTTTATTGTTTACATATGTAATGTATTGCCGTAAGTTTTCATCAAATGTTGCTTTCTTTGTTATTTTCAACATTATTTATGAACGCATAGAATTAGTTCATGTTGTCCGTAACAAGTTGTCAAAAAATGCTTTATTTTTTTACTTAACCTTATTTGTAAACAAATATAAAACTTAGACTTTCTTTGCGTAACAATGATCTTTTGTTTCTGCATCTTGCTTGTAAATTGACTTCTGACATTCAAACGTTGGTCAACCATTCAAAATACACAAGTACAGTATTTTAAAGGGGTACGGTGACGATTTTCGTCTAATCTTATTTTTTATTTTTATATTGTTTACATTAGTTTATCAATGCATTTCTGGTGATTAACCCTAGTCAGTCCTAGAGTTAAGAATAAGAACCAGAGCTCACAATTCTTTAGTTTGAAAACAAAGCATGTGCTATGTTTTTGTTTACATTGGTTAATAAACCGGTAAAATTTCATATTCAAGCTAATTTTTCTATCATTTTTAACGTCAGTAAACAGTTTCTCGCGTTTGTCATATTCATTTTAGGTCTTTACCTGGAATTTTCTTTTCAACGTTCAAAATGTAAACAAAAACATGACCTAGGCTTTGTTTATATAATGTATTGTGAGCTCTGTATCTTGCTTAAAATTCGACGACTCAAACTTTGGCTGACTATCAGAAAATGTCTTACTAAAGCATATTGTAAACAAAAACAAAAAAGAAACAAAATTTTGACCAAAATCGTGACCATGCCTCTTCAAACTTATCTTAAAATAAACATTGAATAAACATAAAAGAAAACAAAAAAAAAAGTTTCGGCTCATAATGGGTCTAGGTCCCTTTAACCCTTTGATTCATATTACAGGTGTATACAATACGTATAAATATTTATTTTAATCATTTCATTGAATAAATCGATGTGTCACAATACTCAATCTCGTTTTCAAAAGAAAAAAAAATATTTATCTTATTAATTCAAACATATTCCTTATTTATTTACATGTATATTCTACAACACAAAGATAGCATGAGAAAAAGGACGGAATTAGTCAACGTGTCAGAAACAACTACAATGTTAGGGGAAAACATATGCATCAACCAGAACAATCGATTGACATCGACTTATCAAGTGTTTATGAACCATGTCGAGCTTTATTTGCAAGCATGCATCTTGTAGGTGTTTACGATTTGAATACGAGTATAGTTATAATGGCTCGTTGGTCTAGGGGTATGATTCTCGCTTTGGGTGCGAGAGGTCCCGGGTTCAAATCCCGGACGAGCCCAATCTTTTATCACTTAATTAATAGTTGATTTATAATGAGTTACTAATGCCCTTAGGCATTAAGATCTTGTTCCTAATTGCTCAATTAATGAAAAACAAAATTATAAAAAGAGTAAATTGCCGATATTTCATTGTCTTCAAATACACAAGTTGTGGTTAAAGTGCATTTTGGGAATATTTATCTTTAGGGCATATATATTTGAACATTTGATGTGCTTATTTAATACAATGTTTGAGCGATACAGGACAATTTTTATCACTAATGATTAAATTAAAATACAGTCATAAAGTATTCGTATTTTTATTTGTTATAAGTCATTTTAATATCTTTGTTATATTAAAGGTATTTAAATTGAAAGTTTTTTGGCAAGGAATTGCAATTTAATCTACAGTACTCCTTAAGTTTTTTCCATGTAATTAAGTGCCTTCCCTCAGAAAAAGCTGATAAGGTTAGAAACAAATTTCAGATAAAGAATGGAAGCCACTGTAACATGCACTGCTAAAATAAACACTTAAGCTCTTGGGTATTGTAGCTTAGAAAAAAATATTAATAGTTAAAACTAAAAAAAAAACAATTGTACTTAGTGAATAATTGAATATTAAAGTTAATCATACTAAATGATCATATTTGTTCAAAACATTCAGTTTTATTGAGAATCAATTCATTCCAATCTCGAGTTTCTGTATATAGGATCGCTCTAGATCTGCACGCACGTGTGGTCATACTTACAGAAGAAACCCAGCTGTTGCGTCTTATCTAGTTAGGTAAGTTGTGTTAAGATTCTATTGTATGGACTTCATCTGGCTCGTTGGTCTAGGGGTATGATTCTCGCTTAGGGTGCGAGAGGTCCCGGGTTCAAATCCCGGACGAGCCCAAGAATTTTTTTGCTGTTAAATGTTTTCTTTTTGGGGGTTCGGTGTGTTTGCAGAGATATATTTAAGTTTAAGGTAGTATGGGACAACTCCATATTGATTAGTTTAAGGGGCATGGTCACGATTTTGGTCAAAAATTATTTTTCCGATTTTAATATTTACAATACTTTAGAATAACATTTTTTAATAGGCAACTTAATTTGATTGTCATTTGTTGAGTTATAAGCAAGTAACAGAGCTTGAAATTCTTCGCTATGTAAACAAAGCGTTTGTTTACATTTTGAACGTTGAAGTAAAAATTTCAGTTTTAAACCTAAAACGAATGTTTTAAACGTTAGGAACTTATTATCTATGCTTAAGATTAATAAAAAGATAGACTAATAAGCTGGAAAAAGATTTTTTACTGGTATATTGAATCTATGTAAACAAAAACAGGGCACGAGCTTTGTTTACATGACAAAGCATTGTGAGTCCTGTATCTTGCTTCTAACTTTACGAATGAATCTCAAATTTTATTTGATTATTAGAAATGCATTTTAAAGTATTGTTGATAATAAAAACATAAAAATAGAATTTGACCAAAATTGTGACCATGCCCCTTTAAAGCAGGCTGTATTAATTGTATTTTCTTCTATTATTTTGGTTTGTTCTTTGCGAATTTTATATTTGACCTTTGTTTAACCTATAGTCAGATTGATTGACCTGTTAACAGTGTTGTTATACATCTGACTAAAATTTTAAACCAATGAAGGAAAAGAGAGAGATTTATGCAAACTTATAATTTTTGATATCTATTAAACTCACATGTGGAAGACTTATAAATGTAATCCAAATGATATCATCACCCAGGAAATTCAATAGTTTGAATAACTTTGACGACTTCCTGTAAAATACCAAAGCTGTTTATTTACTGGCAGGAAATCATTCCGACCGACTATGCATGGTATTTGTAATCTGACAAGAATCGTACAGGAATTTATCACACCTAAAAATAATTTGAAATTGGAAAGTTCAAAATTATTAGTTTTGATCAATGTTAACATTTTGTTTAAAAATAACTTTCTTAACCCCATCTTATTATTGTTATTTTTGTGTTTTAGTTAAAAATTGTGAATATCAATTTGAAAATGGAAAGTTATAAATTCGAAACCTTCAAAAGTTTAAAAACATAGTTAAAAACTTAGTAAATGTAAGAATGTCTTGATTCCTATTTTGTTCTAGCATATTTTGTGACCAGTTTAAAAAATGTTAATGTCCAGGACAGAAAGTATGTGAATTAAAACACATAAAAAGTGTGAGCATCTTGATTATACTACATTTGATAACAATCAAATATTCGCTATAAAAAATAGTTTTTGAAATGTAGATAGAAAAAATTAGTATTACATGAACTGAATTTTTATGAATTTAACAATCTATCAAAAGATTATCATTTTGTTAAGTCAATACATAATGCAAAGTATAAAATGGGTTAAATAATGGTTGCTCGGTCGGAACAATGATATGTCATCAGTTGATATGTATATTTTGAAAAAAATATATTCATAAATGTAATTTTGTTTATATAAAAACACTTAGTTAGCAAGGTATGATTCCCAAAGTAAGTTTGAGTAGGGGGAATTGGAGATTTGTCGATGATAAATTATCATTAGATACTCCAGTAATTACTTTGCCCGTTTGATACTGCTCTCTTATGATATGAAAGAATTCATGTTTTGTGCTGATTTTTGTTTTTGGTGCTGTATTGTATTTTTGACTAAGGATGGTTATTCCAATCACTTTCGGTCGATTAAACATTAAAAAAATAACAAATGCAGATATCTATATTTAACACTTTATTTTAATCTAAGTTCCTGTCTTTAATTTAAATTCCAATGTAAATGACACCGATCAGTACACTTAACGATAAATTTGGCTGAAAAATTCAAATACATAATAGCAATAGTGAAACCTTAGATCGTTTAAGAATAAGATTAGTGTATTTTGAAACCCTTACCCATCATTCTGAAAAATTATGTAGGTTTAAAATATTCTGTTAAATCTATAATCAATTCAAACACAACCCCAGACTTCTTTTAAGCAAATCATTGATCTCAGTGTGTAGTAAACTATGCGTGTCAACACTTTTTTTAACTCACGAAGGAAAGCCAGCTGTTGCGTATCATCAAATAATAGTGGGGGGGGGGGGGGGGGGGGTTAGACCTTTAAGTATTTAGCATACAACTGGCTCGTTGGTCTAGGGGTATGATTCTCGCTTTGGGTGCGAGAGGTCCCGGGTTCAAATCCCGGACGAGCCCAATAGTTTTACTTAATTGCAAGAGCTTGGTTATTTACTTTGAATTTTTGGGAATTAACAGGTTTAAATGATAACTGATAAGGAATAACATATCATGGAAAAATACGTAAAACTGAGGAACTTCTCGTGTGTCCTTAAAAAGGAATGGTCACGATTTTGTCAATTTATTATAATTTTAATTGTTTACATGTACAATGCTTTAGTGATGCATTTCTTATTATATTTAAAATTTGAGTATATGTCGTAGGGTTCTAAGAAAGATACAGAGCTCACAATTCTTTGTTATGTAAACAGGGCGTGTTGTGTTTTGTTTACATTTGTTCAGTACACTGGTTCTTTATAAGCTAATTTTTCTATCTGCTTTTTCGTTTTGAACATAAATAAACAGTTCCTAACGATTTTCACATTCATTTCAGGTCTATAACGAATATTAAACCAAAAACATGACCTGAACTTAGTTTTTATAACATTCTTAGTTGTCATATGTTATCAAATAGTTTTGTTTACGAATTCAGATTTCAGTAAGGCTACGTCAAATACATGAGATCAGAAATTAAGGACGTCAAAATAAAATTCCTATAATGGACTTTAAAAAATATTTGAGAGGATTTGATATTAGTAACAATGAGAGGCACTTGTTTTCAATAGGCAGTACATTGAACAATTGTTCTCGGTCTTTCTATATATTTCCTGCTTCTTTATTGTCGTCTTGGTTGATGTATTATAATAATATTTTTGGACCTTTTTTTACCTGAAGACTATTAAAAGTTAATAACTGTGTTGTAAAGTTGTAGAATTAAGAGCGTGAATCACAGGAAAATATGCAAAATGGTTTGGTTGATACGTTTTCCGATTGACTTTATACTTTGTGATCTAAACTTGTGTTTATAAATAACGATCATATTTTATTGCTATCATGTTGAAAGTATATATTGTTTCATCTGTACCAAAAAATAGACAATAAGAACTTTTCGTCTTTGACTTAAAGTTGTTGGTCGAAATTGGGTCCCATATTTTGGGGAAAAAAATAGAAAAAAGGCTTTTTTTGTACTTACATAGTTTCCAAACATGTTTTTACACTTTGAAGGTTCAATAATTTTCCATTCTGAAATTGATATTTATAATATTTAAACAAGATATATATGTGACCTAATGCTTACTAGTGATAGCCCCGCTCTGATGTGAATATGCAAAGTCGGCATTTAACAGAACGTTGGCATCCCATTGATACAAAAATATATCCCACAATATGGCATGCCTAAACAAATGGTGTGTTAAAATTTCAAGCATCTGCGATAAATAGTTGCTTTGACAAAAATTTGTTCGAAAATTTAGGCTAAAAGTAAACAAATTCGTCATTTAACAGGAAGTTGACGTCTGATGGGTACAAAAATGTATCCCACGATATGGCATGCCTACACATATAGTGTGTTAAAATTTCAAGCATCTGCAATAAATAGTTGCTTAGAAAATGCGACAGAAATTTTTGTTCCGTACGGACAGACAGAAGTACATACGGACAGATAGACACACAAGGGTAAAACAGTATTCCATCTTGTCCTTCGGAGTGGGGTTATAAATTTACACATGAGCAAAGAAAGAGTGTATATAGGTTATAGTGAAATTACCTTTAAACAAAATGTTAACTTCGATTATTGCAACAAATTTTGTACTTACATGTAAAAGAGTTCACAAATATATTAGGTTTGATAAATTCCTGTACATTTAAGATAACAAATGTTGTATGGTCCGTAGAAATGGTTTTTTGTAATTATACACTTTATGAATTATTAACTCTGTTAATAAGCCAGGACATTATTTTGATCGGAATGAG
Source organism: Magallana angulata (assembly GCF_025612915.1). Lineage (NCBI taxonomy): Eukaryota > Metazoa > Mollusca > Bivalvia > Ostreida > Ostreidae > Magallana > Magallana angulata. The sequence goes on from NC_069114.1 coordinate 30,051,955, forward strand.
TAAAAATGAATAAGTCTTGCACAAATAAAAGATGACTGTACTAAAAGACATGCGATATTTGGTAATGGTAAACATCTAAACTGCAACTTTAGGTAATTGCGTTAAATAAAAGTATATTGTTACCAAGTACAAATTTGTTTTCATAGGCAGGGGTCATCACGATTTTTTGAATCTCCATACGATAAAGAGGGCGCCCACTTTTATACTGACTTCATACATAGTCAGTGCATGTTTGTCTGTTGTTCTCCGTTTAACAATAGTTGTATTTTTGCATTATCAAAATTATGTCAAAGGGGTTTTAATAGACAAACATGCGCTCATGGTTTAAATGAGAAAAAACCGCTTCTTCTGACTTTTGCTTTCCCCAGTGTAACCAAGGGTTGATGCATTTTGAATATTATAATTCACCACATAATTTCTCACCTCGGGTAACTCTGTGAATGCAAAATTCTATCACGTGACGTGTAAGATAGCATGTTATGTACAAACTAAGACAATATTTTCGAACACATTAAGTTGTCAAGTGTTGATTTGAAGTCTAGTGGTCTAATTGTTGAAACCATAGTAAATAGTATACTTGTACTATATAAAATAGATAGGGCTATGGTGAAAGAGTGATCACATAAATTTTTATACATGGCATTGTTATTCATGCAAGTCTAATAACAATACCTGAATATTCTGATAATGCCAGCTCCACCTATCATGTATATCAATATCAATCGTATGTTTGATCACTGGCAGAAAAGCTAAAATTATCCCATTTTCGATAATTGGAAGGAGAAAAACTTAGAAAGAGCTTATTGTATCACAGCCTAAAATCTTAATTCATTTTGGAAATTTACTAGACTCTTTAAAAAATTTAACAGAAGTGATATTAGGTTAAGAAATAAACGCAACAGAAGCTACTGAAAAGGACCCAAAACCCGGCGCCAAGTCCAGCAAACCTTTAAAAAACAATCAAAATTCTTGAACTTGGATTTATCTTTATTTTAATGTAATGATTTTAACTAGTATACTAGTATTTGAGCTATAACAATCATTTTTTGCAAAACAATTAATAAAAGTCTCTGCAAAAACAACGGTCCAGCAGTTTTCTTCGTAATTTTGTTTAAATTTAGTTTCATGCATTTTTTTCAGTTTATCTAATCTTGCACGCTGGTCTAAACGCGATCACGCATTATTTGCTAAAAATAAAAGGCGGTCTTTAGTAAAAAAAAAGAAAGTTACAAAAATAAAAAAGATTAAAAAAACAATTAAGACAACAAATAAGATTTGTTTGTTTACTTTAGTTAAACATACCGATAAAAGATCTTTTTCAAGCTGATTTTTCTATCTGCTGATTCGTTTTTAATTTAAATAAGCAGTTCCAAACGTTTTTCACATTTATTTTAGGTCTAAACCTGACAATGTAAGCAAAAACATGACATTAAGGTCATATGACTTCTATTGCAATAATACAAATTACATGTATGACTTCGATTATTACCGAATTGACGAGTAAGTTCATTTTCAATATATCTGACAATAAATCCGAATGAATCACTCGGTACTCTGTCGCAGGATACTGAAGAATTATATACGTGGGCAGATATCGTTGATTCAAAGGTTTGTTTACTTTAAATTAAAATATAGAAAGTTAACCCCCCCCCCCCCCAAAAAAAAAATTAATTAATTTTGAAGAAATCGTCTACTATTCAATAACAGATTTACTGATAATATGATCAAAATCTCATCGCAAAATATACATTTACATTGACAATTCTGGAAGAAAATGTGCCATTAACTGCTTAAACTGATGAGATTTTCAAATGTATTTTCAAACTTGTTCGTAAAAAGAGGAAGGATCAGGAGTCATTGAGGAGTGAGTATCCTCTGCTTCTTCTTGTAAATCCTTCTGTACATTAAACACCTTTTATGACAAAAAGAATTGTTCAATAAATCAGACATAATGAACCAGTCTAGTAGTCCTTATATTATTTGATGTGATTTTTACATCCACTAATAGACATCTAATTTACGGGTTCAATTTCATTTCGATTATTAACTTTTGTTATCCGGACTGCATATTTTCATGACAAACAAGTCTTTCTGTGCGTTTTAAGTGTAAAGCCTACCTACACTTATTAAACATGTTATTACATTAGGCAAGATTTTGAATTTAAATCTTTATAAATGAGCCAAACCAAAAGTATCAAAGCTCTATTCCCTAGCACTGTACATGCTAGTAGTCAAATATTTGTACTGTATTAGCGTTGGCATGGACCTGCTTATGCAAACTTTATTAAAATACATATTCCATATTTAACAAAATTACGGGAAATTATTTCAAATGTGTCTTAATATTTTAATTTGTTAGACATGCGAAGCAGCAAAGTGAATTTGGAAGACAATTTGTTGTATGAACCTCAAGATTTTTAATTTTTTTTTTACTGTCTAACTTATTCGGCTAATTTAGAAACTACGGAACATCTCAATTTTAATGAGAAACCTAATATTGTGCAGAGAGAAATACATGTAACACAATGGCCATTCATATATTGCTTTAAATACATTTATCTTGGTGTACAATATCGTCCGGATAAAACTCTGATCACATTGTTTTAATATCTAGGTCTTACATGCTTTTGCATACATTATGAAAGTCGTTAAAGTCTATAAAATAAAAAAAATTAACTTTTTCACAATTGTTTTGCAAACACAGGAAAAGTTCTGTCAGACACATATTATTTCCAAGGTAATCAACATTATATACAAAAAGGTTTTCAACACGATCTTGTGTTGATAAGGATATTTAAGCAAGCAATAATGCAGATCCGAAGGAATATTATAATTATTGCACATATAATTAATAAAGAAGAAAATAATTTAAAAGGTGATATTTATTCATCAAGTCTCTTAGGAACCATAAACAAAATTAAGATAGATATTAATATATTTTCGATAACAATTAGATACACATCCAAACCGAATTGACTAAACATATTTTTGATAAACTTCAGCTGATAAAAACACTCAAATTAAAATGACAAAGCACATTTATATTGATTACTCATAACAAACATATTATGATAAATTTAAAGAATGTTTTGATGATTGTATTTAATAGGTTCACTTATTGATAGAAAATTAGACTGTTTTTATCAAAATTATTTTTAAAACAGTTAAACGCATGATTTTTATATTTTTTTTATAGCACATATTATATATGTGCTATGGAATCAAATTTTAATTTATATGAAATAATGTGCGTGAGACATGGGGAAACAGTTCCATTTTTTTTTGTTTATTCTACTTATTTGACTAATTTAATTTCTTTTATTTTAAAAATAACTTTTTAACTATATGCATTTTTAAAATATGATTTCAAAGATTTTTTATCAATGTAAAATGTTAAAGACAGGCATTGTTCCAAAATTAGTTCAAAAAAATATATTGTACATTGTGCATATTTCAGTCTTTGACTACAACAATATGATCTGAATATTTGGCACTAGAGATTGAAAGATCATTTCATGAATTTAAGTAACACTCATGGCAAACCTTTAAATACACCATTTTTTTTAATTTCACAAATTTTGCATGTGTAACGTTAACATTATTAATACTGGACGTTGCCACCAAAGGATGAAATTCATTCGGTTTGAATTCACTAACGAATTTCATAAAAATGTCTTCCGTCTGTGTTTAATTGTCAAAACAGAATATATGCATAGTTTTGAACTACTAGTACATGTTATAAAACAGTTATTTCTTCATGTTTTATATGTATTAGATTGATTACAAATAATTTTCAAAGAGCGTTCCTGAAGTACGGGCGTTTGTGGATATAATGGAGTTAACTCGTGTTTTACTGTCGAGAGTTTATTCTATGATAGATTTTCCCCGCTGAGTGTGCTTAAAATTAATGTTTTGTAAATGTATGTACGTATTCCATCTAAATGACTTTAAAGTCTATTATCCATTCTCTCTTTCTGACTTTTTGTAATTTTTTTTTCTAAATGACTTTTTTTTTGGTTTTCACTCTATCTGATAATCAGTTTTGTTAAAATTTTTGTTTTCACTCTTTCTAGAGGACCTTTATATTTCCAAAAGGATATTTTGGTTTCCGTTTCTTCTGAAGGACATTTGCTAAATTACTTCTGTTTCCATTCTCTCAAAACGACTTTTTTGTCTACATTCTCATTAAATTACTAATATTCTTTTTTCCATTCTTAGATGACTTAGTAGAGTTTATTCTTATAATGTCAAGGGCCAACCAACACTGTTGATCTGGTCGAATAAAATTAATGAGTAATTTTTTTTAGATCTGCGATTTACACAATTTCATCTGAATATTTTGTAAATAGAACATCCTTTTGGTTTTTTTCCCTCTAAATCTTGCTGAACTTATCTACTTTATATACATATATTCGAGGTACATGTAGTGTTGACCACTATTATTCTGTCGTCGCCATTTTTAGACTACTATTAATTTCCATAAGAAGAAGAGCCTCATCAAAGGATATTGTTAAGTAAAATTTCAAAGCCAAAATAAACAACAGATTGTTTCATTACCAAATAATTTTTTTTAGCTAAAACACCATACCTAAAATTTTATGGTAGATCTAACGCTTATTTTTTTTAACCATCTAGCCTCTTTATACAATATTAAAGTGAGGCTCCTTTATAATTCATTTTATTAATTCAGAATGTTGTATATTTTGCGGAGGGGGGGGGGGGGGCGGGTATGTGTCATACATTATCAAGCCCTTTGTTGTACATCTAGGTGTTAAAATATTGGGATAAGTTTATAAAATCCCATTAACAGTTTGTTTGATTATAACAGTTCGTGCTTATGATTCAATGATGATTAAAGTAGGTTAAAAACTAATTGATAATTCAGATAGCAATCCTTTTCGATAGTTCTATATCGATCTTTACAAGATAGCATAAGAATATTAAAATGCTTTTAAAACACTTATAAATCTCAACTGGGTGGTAGAATGTGTCTAGTGCACAGGATCAAACGTCCCTAGATCTCTTGCTTTCAATGACTACACATGTAGCTCACTTGTAGGTGAAACAGGGGTTAAAATATGTTAATTCGTCGTGGTGATGCAAAAACAAAACTGAGGTCCATGCATCGTGGGCTAAATTGAAGGACATCTCGGAACTGCTGGGACCCCAGAGATGAGGTTCTCGGTCCATCGGCGTATTGATTTGCAGAAGCATTAATCAAACTGGCCCCACCTATGTGTTGATAGCCGGCTAGAAAGGAGTTGTTAGCCATGGTTGGCAACCCTTCTAAAAGATAACAATTATAAATGTATAGATGTATAATCTAACACAATGGCTAGATGCTAGTCATTAGCTCTGGATATAAACTTATCTAGAGGATGGACACCTTGACTACAAATACCTTGCCCTACATGCAGGGGGTTAGGCGTCAGGTTAAGCGTCAGACGCCATATTCTGTTAAAAAAACCTAATGATTACAGACTCTATTACAGACGTTCACTTTGTTTGCCCATCAAGGGTTGGATGTCACTGATATTACTATTGATAACGAAAATGCAACTAAAGATCGCCATACAAAACAGAGAATGATGTTCAACAAACTGATACTTCTGTCTTTGCCCAAATCAGTCACAGAAGTTGCCTAGTGAATGTCGGTACCATGTGCGAGACATGACGATGGACACAATAAGAAAATAAAGTATCGACGTGCAAGGCATTAGTGGAGCTAGATAGAAGAAGAAAGAGAGGAGAAGACGTTCTTTATTCAGGCAATGAAAATAATAAAGATCACCACACAAAGAGAGTGGCTATAAAATTGTCAAAGAAAGCAAATAGCGGTCTCGTGGAATGGAAATCTGTCAATAAAAAAAGACGTTTGTGCGAATTAAAGCTAAATGCCACACGTCTATAAAATTGTTCAAGAAAGCAACAAGAAGTCTTCTGGAATGGTAATCTGTGAATAAAAAAAGCAGTCTCCTGGAATGGTAATTTGTAAATAAAAAAAAATGTTGGTGCGACTTAAGCTAAATGCCTCAAACTTACCGCCATACAATGCGAAGAGCCAACTAACGTGGCTGAAGAGAAGGTTATTAACATATCTATGAAAAATTACAACACATATTGGTCAATACTCCAAGGAAAAATACTAAAGTACTAATGGATGGCATGAATGCCAAGATCGGTCAGAATAATAAAAACAAAGAAAGAATGATATGAAAGCACAGTATTGGAAAGATAAATAAAATTAAGGGTAGACTCGCTCAGTTTTGTGGGTCAATTAATGAGTGGAAGGAGGAAGCATATTCCCCTCACAAAAGCATCCACAAACAACCTGGAATCATGCACCCAACGACAGAAAAGAATCAAATCAATTGCGTCAAGATAAATAAAAGATGAAGAAGTATAGGATGTAAGAGCTAAATGTGTGCGGGGAATGGATGTTAGTTCCGACCATCACATGATACTAGCAAAAGTGAATGCAAAACTGGCAAAAGAATGCAAAAACCAAGACAAAGATAATAAGATACAACGAGAAATCAATACGACAAAGACATATTTCTAATTGTAGCTGATATTCCTATGAAAGATACCAACAAGAGCAGTATAAGAATATGCTTTAAACGTGATGAATAGGCAGGCTTTAGATCCAACAGAAATTGTAATGACCAAATTGCAACTAAGATTAATTTTGGAGCAATAGTTTGAATGGCAATCATCACTTAACATAAATTTCGTCGACTTCGAAAAAGCCTTTGGCAGTGTCAAAAAAGATGGAATGTGCCAACTGCTAAGACACCAGAATACCGGAATACCATCTAAGATATTTAATATTACCAAAACCTTTGATGAAGAACTTTCGGCACAAGTGATACATTAAACATTCCTCACTGACTTATTTCAGGTAAAGACTTGAGTGGAACAAGGATGCTTATTTTTACCTACTCTCAACCTAATAACAATGAACTAGATAACGAATCAGGCATTTAATAAGCCAAGGAAAAAAAATTGACATTGGTTATAGGATTGGAAGACAAAGACTTTGCTGATAACCTTGTCACAGTGTCCCACCAGAATAAAGACATCACATCAGAAAGAAGTCCAATAATCTAAATGAGCTTGGAAAGGAAAAATACTAAAAATTAACAGCAAAAGTAACAAAAATTTATAATGATTAAAAAAAGGAAAGGAAGACCAGCAATTTACATACATGTACTATGGGTCTATAATCAGCAAGACTGTTGACTCGAACGAAGACATCAAAACCAGAATAAGCAGAAGCCGTCAAACCTTTGCAGAGCTTAAGCCAGTGTGGGTTCCGTTGTGCTATGTGAAAGCACCAAGAGGAGAATATTTAATAGCAATGTTAAATCAGTGCTTCTCAATGGATGTAAAACCTGGAGACTAACAGCGGAATTACAACAAACAAATCCAGGAAATAATTACTAACAAATGCCTGAGACACAACTGTTTTGTCTTTTGTCTACTCTCTTCCTAAAAAAAGGTTGTTACACTCCTCAACTTTCTTTACTGTTGACCAGTAAAGATAACAAAGGAGGAGTGAAACAACCTTTTTTTTTAGGAAGACGGTAGACAAAAGAAGGCAGGCTTGTATTTTGTTTTTTGGGTTGGGTCCATTACTGTCTATTATTTCTATGTTGGCTATACAGAGTATCAGATAGATTATTTAATCGGTTTCTACTTTGCTTTATTTGGTTTTTTTAAGTTTTAATCTTTTAGGCACAGGCTCATAAGAAACATGCATATGGCAATTACTAAAAGGTTAATTAAAAAAAGTAGTTAAGTATAATATACATGTATTATTTAAAAAACTCATATGATGTAGAATTTTCAGACTAAAGATGAACAAAAATGTTTCTTATAAAAGAAAAGTTTTGTTAATCATGCGAAAAAGCATGTTGATCTTAGTTTATGGAGAAGGCTTACATAGGCATTGCCTGCTGCCAAATCCATTTATGTCAATGTATATTTGCATAATAAAATATGTTCAAATCAAATCAAAAATGTTACTTAAAAAGCAGAAAAACGAACGTCTTTAAAGAATGTTTTATGAAATTAACAAAACTAATTTTTTTATTTGCTTCTTTATCTTGACATTGAACATACACTATCTAGAAGCTGCATATGCACGCAAAAAAGTTATGATTATTTAAAGCATGTGCCTGTTAGATTTAAGCTTATATAAATAGAAGAAATGGAAACCTAAAGATTTAATAATCTACTTAAACTTTTCAGTTCAGCTACATGTATCACAAAAATAGACACAGGGGCATGCGAAAAAGCATGTTATCAAGACAGTGATATTAATCATAATTGTTTAATCGTTAAAGTTTTTGTAGTAGACTCGAAGGATACAATAGGATCTTATGATAAAATGTTGCATTAATGACAATTTCATTTGTAACGTTCTACCTAACCGTTCATTATCAATAGAATTTCAAAATTATATCACCAATAGTTAACTATTCTGGAACCACTAATGATTCGAAGTAAAAACGCAGATTAAGGTCATTGTTGACCATTAAAGATATACTTTTTATTGCATTAGTGGATTGTTCAAATGATAAAAAAAATTTATATTTAGTCAGAATTCTGACCACTTATGCAACTTTATATTATTAGCGGATACTGTACCATTAGATGTTGCTACAGGCAGCTACTGGAGCATACTAGACAGGATCAGAAATTGCACATGGCAATGAATTGGCCACATATGAAGATTTTGAAACCATAAAACAGTATTAACAGAAAGACATTGGACTGAAACCCACAAGGTCATAGGAAACAAAGGCTGCCACTTCAAAGCTGGAGAAAAAACAAGAATGAAATAGCTGAAAACTTTTGGAAAGACCTGGAATGAGAAAAAAGAACAGTTCGGAACTAAATAAGATGGTAAACGACTGTTTGCTTTGCTCCACAAGGAACAAAGGGGGCTAGGCAAAGTAAGTAAGTATATGTTTTGAGTTGTACTACAATTTCTAAGTAAGACCCCCAACCACCACACCCCACCCCAAACCAACCACAAACCCTCATGTACTTACTAAGCAAAAATATTTAGGGCTCGTCCGGGATTTGAACCCGGGACCTCTCGCACCCTAAGCGAGAATCATACCCCTAGACCAACGAGCCTGTGATTAATCAACATTAAAACAACTCCTTATCAACCTTAAAATCAATCTATTTAATAATGTTTATTAATTAAAGTTTTATTTGATCTTAAATATAAATTATTTGTTTCTACGTTTGAACATTTGTTGATTTTTGCATTTGGTGCAAAGTAATAGGTTTTAAACATCTCGAAACTTGTAAAGATGATTTAACAACTGTTAATGTTTTTCTTGCACGTACAAATGTAAATATTAAAAAAAAATACATTAAGAACTTAGTTTCAAATTTCGATTTAGGCATCAATCTTTTCTTGGTAGTATACAGTTAAAGCAAAATTTATATATGTGCAATCCATTTTTTTTAATAAACTCAAATTCCAATTGAATATCAAACCATGTCAATGCATATTGTTGAAAGATTCCCATAAATTTATCAATTGCAGAAGTAAATCGGAGGAAAATTTTATATTTGGACACATTTTGATATTCTTAGTCTATTACAGCCCACGATCAAAAGTTGTCTAACTATAAACTTTTACACATGTATTAATATCTAATGTTTATCATTTGGAGTCCTTGAATCGTTCATAAATCAAGTTGGGACTAAGCAGACATCTTATAAGAGATATTTCAAAAAGAATTCTTATAAAATGCGTCTGCATTTTGAACTAAACGAATGTTTTTTTAGATAGCAATTGTTTGACATAATTTTTTTTTTTATTTTTTGAGTGCTCTCTCTTGTCAAAACACTTCAAGAATGTACATTTTAGATCTACGAGCAGATCAACAAAATTAAATGCATGCAATAAAGTTTTTTGTTCTGGTTCCATTCAACAGAGTACTTCTCAATCTCAATCATAAATACATGTTACACAGTTACACAGGCACGTAGCGTCGGGGGTAGGGTTGGGGGCAACATGTAGAGAGTGAAACAGCAACCATCAATGTAAAAACCAAAAGTGAAATGTGAACACACATATGATGTTCCTGTATCTTTTGACAGCGTCTTTGATTAGCATCGATCAGGTATTCTTATTCAGGTTTTCTTTCCAATCTGTTAATCACGTTTTAAAGCTACAGGTATTTCTGTTGTGCAATTACACTTTACAATGGTCAGAAATATTTATTGTTAAATTCCCATGATTAAAAAAAAATAAAACAACATAATATATTCGAGATAATTGAAGATCTCTATCTAATTATAAATGTTTTCATGAAAAAAATGGCTGATGGAATGTCGAGCCTACATGTATCCCACCATTGAAATTTGTATATGATAAGTGGTGTCTAAAACCGATAGAATCAATGGGTCAGCAGTGGATATTGGCAAATATCAATTGATAAGAAAACTGATAAGTTCAAATCGAAGGTTGTTTTTTTAGGATACTGCTCACTACGTTACTATTTGTCTTATGTCGTTTTAATATATTTATTATTTTAAAACAAACTAAATCACATCTAATTGATCTTAGGTCGTATGATCATACACAATTCAAATAGGAGAAATAAATATCTCTCTCTCTCTCTCTCTCTCTCTCTGACTGAACCTAAATTTAAAAAAGAAATAATTTATTAGAAGTTATTCTCGTGATAATAAATTAACAGTGATACGGAAATAAGAACTAATTGTCGTAATACAGACTAATGATATTTTGCGACGGAATAGCAATGCTACAAGTGCCGAGTCATACTAGTAATGAACAGCCATACCGCTTTCAGGATTACAAATATTAATAGTATGAACAGGTAGACCTTTGTTCATCAACTGATATTGTCTTCATCCCATATAAACCATTGTCATGAATTAAAAAAAAAATACTATTACGTACATATATAGCATGTAAGGTATTTTGCCATTACAAATTGAAAATTATATTTAACTTATCGCTTCAGTGTACTATTTAATTTTAAATAAGTATTCTTATTTACCTTAGTTGGCCATATGGGTAATTCACGAAGTAAAATTTTTTGGAAATTATTCTTGTATAAGCTGTGGAATGTACATTTTTAGGGAAAGTGCGAATAAAGTTTTAGAACCTGCCTTAATTAAACCCTATTATGTATCCAAAGATTACAATATAAATACGTGCAAGACAGAGAAAAATTAACATTGATTATAATCACCATGTGAAGCTTAATTTTAAATTTAGAGTAAATCAAGACGAATGGACCTGAGAAGTTGGATTTTCTAACTCTATCAATATCGACTGAATCCCCTTAAAGGGGCATGGTCACGATTTTGGTCAATAATTTTTTTTCGACTTTAATATCCACAATGCTTCAGTAAGGCATTTTTAATAGGCAACCACAATTTGAGTGTCATTCGTTGAGTTATAAGCGAGTTAAAGAGCTTACAATTCTTTGCTATGTCAACAAAGCTTTTGTTTTCATTTTGAATGTCGAAGTGAAAATTCCAGTTTTAGACGTAAAATGAATGTGTTAACCGTTAGGAACTATTTATTTATGCTTAGAATGAAGTAGAAGATAGACAAATCAGCTTGAAATTTTTTTTACTGGTAAATTGAACCTATGTAAACATAAACAGGGCACGAGCCTTGTTTACATGACATAGAACTGTGAGCCCAGTATCTTGCTTATTACTCAATGACTGACTCTCATATTTCATTTGATCATTAGAAAAGCATTCCAGAAGCATTGCAAATAGTAAAACAGAAAAAAAGGAATTTGACCAAAATCGTGACCATGCCCCTTTGAGTAAAATATATATTTTTTTTATTTCAAGCAGTGTTATTTTCCTGTGTACATCCGTCTATGACCTACATACTTTTGGCTTAATTTCTATCCCCCAACGTGTGTCACACACACCTGGAAACACCTGTGCTAAATGCGTCATCAAACTTAACGATATTTCCGGTTTGTGTAACTGCTACAGACCTGGTTGTAACCAACTGATGAGAATTTAATTGTTGGACGACTGTCTAAAATTACCTAAGAGACTCAAAAGTACACACTTGTTTTGTACTTTTCCCCTTACATTCCTTGCTTTAGATACCAAAAATGTTTACTTTCTATGACTGTGAAAAAGTCTCATTTTATTTTTGCATGAAAAAATATGAATCCGATGCAATAGGGCATGGTATCGAATCTGGTCAAAATTTTCTTTTTCCGTTTTTTAATGTTACAATGCTTCAATAAGACATTTCTTATATTCAACCTTTCATTGTTATATCAATCGTCCTGTTATAAAATACAGAGTTTACAATTCTTTGTTATGTAAACAAATCTCAGGTCATGTTTTTTGTTTACATTTTGTTTACATATTCCAGATTTAGACCCCCCCCAAAAAATGTGACAAACGCTAGGAACTGCTTATTTATGTTTTAAAAGAACTGTTACTACTATATTGAAAATATGTACTATACAAAAAACAATTGTTTTAATAAATAACAAAGAACTGCAAGCTCTGTATCCTGCTTATAACTCTACAACTGACACTCAAACTTTGCTTGATCATTATTAATGCATTACCTAAATATTGTACCCAATAAAAAACGAGAAATACAATTTGACCAACAAATTGTGATCATGTCCCTAAAAAGAAAAGTTCGCAAGATTTTAGCTACATGTATGATGTAATTCATTCAATCATGTTCAATTTAGAAAATTGGTCGTTTGCAGTTCTTAAAAAATTGTTTGTGCTATTAAAAATGGTTTATTTAAAATATCTGTTGTGCTATTCACTAAATCATATGTATATATTATAAATATCGTTAAATTGATTGTACATATAAATATTCTTTGTATACAAATAATTAAAAGAAAGCTTTTGTATTAAAAGAAAGTGTTATTTATATTACAATAAAATAACACGTATAATTCACTTTTTCTTTATTCATTGTCTGAACAGGATACATGTATAGTAAAATTTACATAGGACATTTTGCCTTATCAATTCATAATAAATCTTATGTTATTTACTAATTTTTACTATACACCAAGACGTTCTATGTGACCTAGCCATGCATGAATGAAATATTTGTAAGAATCACATGTAAACAAGGATGTTTCCCCACAGTGGAGGATGCTAGTGGTAAATTAAATCATCTAATCCCAGACTAGGATGCAGTTTGCATAAAAGTTTAAAACACATACAAGCCCTTATTAATCATTGGATCACAGCTACCGGAAAGAAGGATGTTGCGCTGGTGTACTTATTGAGTGCATGGCGCGGGTGCCTTGAGGTGACTTCCTGTTGTGACGAGACAGTGGTCAAATTTTGTACGTATAGCAATAGATACATGTAGATATTGTAAATAACAATTACTGTGTACACAAAGTACCGGCTATATCATTCAACGAGGACATCAACTTTTTGAGGTTACCAACTTATTGACCAAAGGTCATGTGACTAAATACTAGTAGTTAATTGTACAATTTCGCACTTAAAAACTTTACCTTTACTTTATTTATTAAATTTGACCTGCTAATTTTAATTTTAAAAAGTATGAAAATTTAAGGGGGATGTGTGCGGCCATCTTGTATATTTGAGGATAAGAATGTAACCATTTAATGAACTGGCTGCACGGAACTGGCCAAAAATGTTGCCAAAAGATATTAAAGCAATAAATATGAAGTTCTACATGTCCTTTTGTTTGAAAAGTATGCATACAAGAACAGGAAAGTAATGAACCCCCTTCATATTTTTTCAGATTTTTTTTAATCTCCAAAATAACTCTGTAGCTGTGCAGTTCGACAGCTGTTTCAAGTGATTAAAAAGGCATTGTACTGTTCTTGTATGCATAATTTGCATAGAAAACAACATGTAGAATCTCATATGTATTGCATTTATATCTTTTGCTAACAATTTTGGTCAGTTTCGGGCAGAAACAAGCCAGTTCAAGAAATGTTTACATTCTTACAAATGATAATTTGTAGTAATAAATAATTTGATAATAATTATTTGCCCCTCAGTATGTTTCAATGTATAAATAATGCCTGTTTGGGAGGGAAACAGTTGAAATTGACATGCACCCCTCGAAAACGTTAACGATTCCCAACCGACGTGAATATGGATATGGATTCCGGAAAGCTGAAATTGTTCCCATGCATGTCAACATTTGCTGCTAATGAAAATATCGGTTTCCCTGAGATTTATAAACTTAAGCTTTTATTTTTCACTAATTATCAAGGGTCACAGGAAAAATTCTATTCTCGGAAAAGATCCTGTTTCATTTCAAGATGCTGCATGGTGTTTTCTGCACTCTGTCTGTACTATCTGGCTATTGAAACCTAATAACTTTTTCCAATAAAAATTATTTCTACAAATTGCGGATAAATATACAATGTACATGAATATTTTCAATTGAGCTACAAGTGAGTTTCAAGTAGACACCTCTTACGCCTATCATTATTATGGTATAATGTAAATGGGAGTAAATGGGGACGAGTATTGCAAGTGTATCTTCAAATCTTAATATACATTATGCAATCACAACTAGTACATGTATTAGGTTGAATTATCGAGTAAAAGTTATATATAACTAGTGCAATACCATACATGCTTTGTGTTTTTGACTTGAACAATTAAAAAGAAGCGAAATTTTCCATTCTCATTGTTAAATTAAAAAATTAACTATTCAAGTTTTTTTTAATAAAACTGTGCGTTGAGAGAGAGAGAGAGAGAGAGAGAGAGAGAGAGAGAGAGAGAGAGAGAGAGAGAGAGAGAGAGAGAGAGAGAGCAAACAGAACATTAATAATCAATAAATTTTACATAAGCAAAAGAAGTTATTGATTCTATTGACTGAATTTCTGAACACAAGCAGGATATGAATTTTTAAAACTATCTTTTTGCATCAATAATATTGATTTTCAACGATACATATTTATTAGAATTTATGATAAGAGATATATTCGTATGAGAGAGAGAAAGAGAGAGAGAGAGAGAGAGAGAGAGAGAGACAGTCTTGATGGGAAAATTGAACAAGATTGTTGATTATTAGTAAATGATGTTTATCATTTTTTTCACCAGTTTGATGTGGTAATGATGTGATGTTATGTTAAGTATTTTTACAATCTGACTTTTGATGATACATATACTCCAGACAATCCTTTCTTAACAATCAATACATTTGAACTGTACTTATAAACGTGGATAAAATACGCAAGGTGTGGCCAGAGTTTATTTGGATTTGTATGTTAATTTTCTTCTCTGTGGAAATGAACTGAACCAACAGTAAAACATGGATTTTAATAGCACAATGTATATATTAATGCATTATATGAATGCACAAAAATTATACACTTTAAAAGCTCTTTACATAGAAAGACAGGGGAGAGGACCCTATAAGTTGATGTTGGCCAGCATGGAGCTCTCCTGGTTATTAATTCCGAGAACTCTATGAAATCAATGCAAACGATCTCTATAAGCAATTAGCTTTCCTGTTGCGATGTATATTTATTGCACGTGTATTGAAGCATGACCAACGATGTTGAGAACTCCTTATATGCAAAAAAGATAGAGACCCTTATATAAAACAAAAGTAACATGGAAGGAATGTGAATTCTAATGCGTTCGTCGTGTAAATATAGCGCGGCATTTGGCACTTTTTATTCATGTTTTGGTAATTGCTTAAGATTCACTGACATGCAGGGCAAAAATGTAAAAGCAAACAATGTTGAAGACTGCCCTTTTGAAAATATCTTCCGTTCACTAATGTATTTTGGTGCTTGTTAGAAATGGTTACATTAATGTGTGAAGATAATGAATCAATATTCTAAATTAATAAACAATATTTTTTCCAACAACGCTTAAACACATGCTGTCTTTTTTTCAAAATGACTTCATCTTTTGTAAGTATCAAGGTCGTTGAAATACCTTGATCAAAGTTCATATTTACATTTCTAAGTCGCACGCACGTGCATGATAATGGATTTCTCTTTTTTATTCATAAACACAATGTAAGATAGTCAGTATTTGAGCATGCACTAATGTCGTCTCATAATGGAAAAAGAAAAAAAAGTAAACTTGCATTATAATAAGCCAAGACTCAATCTGATTAAAATCAGATCTGTGATCCGCTGCGACAAATTCGATGTAGCGACATCGAATTTGTCGGAGCAGATCAAAGATCTGATTTTAATCAGATTAAACCAAGACTGTTTCTCCGTTAAGGAGGTTTGATGGTCAACAAATTACCTATCATGTCTACCTTAAAATCTTATATCTGATTTAATTAATTAAATTTAAAACTGTAATTATTAATTTTTTATTTGGGATTTTAAAAAAACAATTTCTACATGTATAAATATCTTTACACAAAGCTCTTTTTTCAAGGAGATTATTATAGTCTAAAAATGGCCACGGCCATCCAGCATTCTTAAACCAAATTTTATTCATATTTTCGATCAGATGTGTACATTATGACCCTGTGTCTCATAAGCCAGAGGAAGGACACTTGCCTCCAGGGTTGTGACTTCTGGCGAGGGAAATGCATGACGTGCATATCCGGCCACCTTGACATAATCATGCATACGCCGAATCTGCAAACATCCTTTTGTATATGACTGTTTGCTGGGTTATGCATAATAAACAATGGATTTTCTGGTTAGTCAAGCATCTGAAGGTGCAGTAGAAGTGCATTGATTTTCTTGATTGTTGTGAGAGCGGGTGGCAATTATAATTGTCCCGCGATTCAATCAATGTAAAACTTTGTGGCAGGAACTGTTTTCCTGAAGTAATGCCAAAGTTTGTGTTTTGTTGTAGAACTCCTAATCTGATGGTACATGTAAAACCTCTAATCTAATAGATTCGATTATCGCTAGCAACGAAAATCTGCGGCGTTAATGAAGGCAATTTTTAGACAAAAAATATGTTATTGACCACTCAAGATATGTCAATGTTGTAAAACCGATATAAAAGTACAAAATGGAGTGAACAACTAACTCGGTGTGCTAATAATGCATGAATCATTAATGTCAGTAAAGGGGCTGACATTAGAGAGAACGCTCGCTCTCTCTGTCTCTCTCTCTCTCTCTCTCTCTCTCTCTCTCTCTCTCTCCATACATGTGAGGATTTCAGCGAACATGTTCGATATGTTTATAGGTACATGTACGACATACCTTTGTGTACAATTCTCTAGCTATGCATGTCAAATATGTCTATCTCTATTCACGAACAACATTATGATAACTTTCAAGACTCATATATATATATATATATATATATATATATATATATATATATATATATATATATATATATATATATATATATATATATATATGATGCATTGCTTCAGATATTGATGTACATAAACAATATATCTTGTAATGTACATTTAAACCCTTATTTTCTTTGTACATTTACAATATATCTTTTCATGTATTACTGCAACATATTTTCTCATTTTCTGTCCTTTTTAAATAGACATGGTCACGATTAATATAATGGTCAAAATTTATTTTTCCGTTTTAGATATTTACAATGCTTCAGTGAGAATTTCTAATGGTCAACTAAAATTTGATTGTCAGTTGTCCAGTTATTAGTGAGATACAGAGCTCATATTTATTTGTTTTGTAAACAAAACTCAGGTGTTGTTTTTTGTTTACATTTTGAATTTCCAGGTTAAGACCAAATATAAATGTGACAAATCTAGGAACTATTTATGTTCAAAACGAATAAGCAGATAAAAAATCAGCTTAAAAAAGAACTTTTACTTGAAAATTGAGCCAACGTAAACACAAGGCACGAGGCTTGTTTACATAACAAAGAATTGTGAGTTCTGTATCCTGCTTATAATGCTACGACTGACACTCAAATTTTGGTTGATCCTTAGAAATGCATAACATCAACATTGCAAACAATAATAAAAATAATTGAGTAAAATCGTGACAATGAACAGTTGTGTCCTCTTTGTAATTTCATGATATTGACTTGTATACATCTAAGATATTTTTTCTGTACATGTTCAATATTTTTCTCTTCATACATAAACACTATCTCCCTTTGTACATGTTCAGTGCATATCTTTTGACTGTATATGTCTGAGAAAAATATCTTTACACATGATGAAAATATCTTTCTTTGTACGTACCTATGCAATAAGTCTTGCACTGTACATGAATACCATATCTACATACTCAACATGTCTTTCTTATTTCATTTACAACATCTCTTTACTCTGCACATGCAAGAAAATCGCCGGAAAATGATTCAAAATTTAGCACCAAAAAACTTGAATTTTCTCTTTGTAAATCAATTTTTGCAGAGTCACATCCGCAATCTATTACCAAAGCGACGGAAACGTGAGTTGAATCCATGCTTTTACTTCTTGATGCAGATGGCAGTTTGCATTCTCTTTCGTCTGTCAGAGACTATGCGAGGGCAGATATTAGTATGTTGGCGGTTTTCATTAACAACAAATCAAAGAGATTATAAGGTAAGACAATGAAAAAGGGGAAATTAGGACACTGTGCACAGGAGCGGGGGCGGGGGAAGTAACAGTGACATTTCAATCGATTCAGAGAACTCACCAGAGAAGGAAATGACATTTGCATAAGTGTCATCGGCCGAACAGTAAAGATGGAAATTTTATCAAAATCTGGGGACTCTGAAGGTGGCCAATTCTAACATTAGAGGTAAAGGACCTTCATGTGTCAATTTTGGTTTGGTTGAGGAAGATGTTTAATCGACGTTTTTGACCAATCAAAATTTATGACCAATCGACACTCTGTCCAGTGCATTTTAGCATCTCTGGAAAGTTGTCTGAAGCGTTTTTAAATTAATTAAATGATGTGGATGCATTTAAAAATAAAAGTAAAACTAAATTAATCATAATCATACCAACACAACCGTTGTGGTTTGGTAAAAAAAAGGTGTTTTTTTTCAGTCCATGCTTTCACTTCATATAATCAAAAGTAAAAGAGAGAGAGAGAGAGAGAGAGAGAGAGAGAGAGAGAGAGAGAGAGAGAGAGATTGCACTTGATGGTCTGGATAACAAGGTGGTATGAACACATGTCTTGAATATTGAATGCATTAAAACAAACGTTTGCATTTTAAAAGAACTTTGTGAACTTTTTAATGGCTTGAGTCTGTACAATGAATAACATGTCACCTGTATTCCTGGTGCTTTTTATGCTAATTATATATGTAGGTATTGGTATGTGAATTCTTTTAAGCGCATATATCCAATCAAACAGAAGGGCGTCACAATACGTGCCTCTCTGATATAATATTATTAGGTACCAGCATTTTATCAAATTGTCATAAAATGCATAGAGAAGATTTCATGATAGGCTCAATGCATAATTTCAGCATTTAAGGTATTCGATGTATAACGGCCACATTTTGTACCTAATAAAAGAATGGTCCGATATTCTTAATCATGATATCATTTGAAGGTGTTTTCAAAATAAAATACTCCACCGAAGGAATTTTCAAAATTTTGATTATGGTCAAACTAATTACACCTTGAATTTTGCATTGAAGTCTATGGGCAACATATGTTTTATTAAGATATTGTAAAAAAGAACCTATAATTTGTAAAACTCTATTGGTTAATACATGCATAAACTGTCTCTTTATCAAAATATGAAATAGAATTAATCATTTACCGCAGATATTATGACAAAATTAAAATTTTCTTTTTTTCACAAAGGGGAGCTAACTCTTTAAAAAATCTTAAGGTGCAAAATGACCAGCTCCTTATATGTTGTCTGTCATGTGAATTTGGTTCATTTCACTTTCATAGTTATCTAGCAATACATATTTAACTAGTTTAAAATGATTCAAAATTGTTCAATATCCCTTCATTATACATTGAATACCTTAAATAGATATAATTTGTGTTAACAGTGTTGTACAATATTTCCATTTATGTGTATCCAATGGTAAGAAAGAAATTGCCTAAAATATCTGCATTGTAGGTTGACCTTCGATCTTAAGATATCCGACCCCATTTTAGGACCTATTTTTTTTAACCTTGAATATCCATCATGGATTAAATACTCTGACATTAATTTAAAGCAATTTAGAGTAGAAAAAGATTTACCGAAAGAAGTTTTCAAAATTATTGTTAACTAAGCAGTAATTAATCAATGAAGATTGCATTAAGGTCTATGGTGACAAGCACATTTTTTAGAATAAAAAAGTAAATACAAAGAATATCAATAAATGCATTGGTGGAAAGATTTATTTAATCATTATGAATACAACAACTATTGGAAATAAACTTTATTCCGAAAACAATTTTTTAGAATTATCTTTTTTATAGTTTAAAAGCAGATGGGGATAACTCTTCAAGAAAAGGTTAAGGTCATTTATTAGGACACTTTACTCTCTTACATATTGATACTTAAATATGAAAATTATGTCCCAGTTTACAGAGTATTAAGCCCATATACACCTGTTATGCATCCAGATTCATTGAATTTGGTGCTTTTATGGATCGGATACCTTAAATAACCATGAAACCAATTTCAACCAAACTTGGCACCAATCACCATTGTAATATTGGCCTTTAATGGTCACACAAATGATAGACCACTTGCTCTTCTAAGGAAAGGTACTGGATAATTAATAGTTATGCCATGGATAAGTGAAATGTTTTAAAAACCTTCCCCAGAACAATTTGAATATTATCAATACCTTTGTTATACAGCTTTTGTTTTGTAGTTATGCTCCCATCGAAGAAGAGAGGGTTGCTGCTGTCTGTCGGTCGGTCGGTCTACCAACAGTTTCCAATCATTTTTTCAGCACAGGTTGCATACACTGATATAAAATTCGGTGTACAGATTTATCATAAGAATATCGATTTTGGGTACGATCGAGCATTTTTTTAAAACAGAGTTTAACCCCCTTGGACTTTGAAAAATGCCAATTAATTGCTTTCCGTTCGTTATTTCTGCAAAGGTTAAACAGATTGAGCACTGATATATCGTGAAAAACGTGTTTTGCCGAAGATGTGATGTAGAAGACTATTTGTTGAATGCACTTGAATTGAGGTACCTGGGATTCAAGTCCATAATGTGTTAACTTAGACACGCCATATTTGATACTTGATACATGTAGGTTGATGCATGTAATACCAGTAGATGACCCTTCATTAGTTTTAAGTTCAAAAGGTCAATTTCATTTCCATGTAACCTGCCCATAATGTATACTTCCCATAATAAAGGCTTGTGCACCCTATAATGTATGTCTAACGGCGTGGGAAGGGGGGGGGGGTGAAGGCATAAGATAAAAGCAAAATTAAGCAATGAAATTGTCAATGTGTTTATTTAACTTTACCAACAATTAGTCCAAGAAAAATTGGGGGATGTGGAAATTCTATCGATTTTTTTTTCTTTTCTAGATTATGTAAAAGGAAACTTTTTTTGATCTAAACCTTATCATTCCTGAATAAAAAGAATTATCACTTTTGATAATTGATGCTGAAGTGTTCAGTGAAATGACCAACTATTGAACAACTTTTGAATCATTGATCATTTTAGATGACTTATGTGTGAAACATTCTTTTACACCTTTTAAATTTGTATTTAAATGTGCTAAGAGAATCAGCCCACGTCAATATATTAACGAATCGGCAGTCGCGCGTGTTCTGCACGCGCAAACAAAGGACGAATATGCGTTTTCAAGACGTGGCCAAACTTTTTGACACTCGTTTAAGCTTATAAAACTTTTCTGATCACATTTTATGTTGAGTCCGGCGTTTATCGTTTACTTTGGTATATAAAGCTCCCATTGTTCTACAAATGAAAGATGTGCCCTTTAAGAACGAGAAATTGACAAGAAAAATTGAAATTAGGGAGTGTCTTTTAAGATTTACTTTTTAAAAACTCCAGCCCAAATAATAAACCTTGTACTAGTATTTAATTTAGCGAATTTTAAAGAGAATATTGAATTATTACAGCTTTTCATCGTTTCTGGTCAGTAGAAAATATAACTGGAAGTCATCGCAACCATGCATTGTTGATATCATCAAGAAGGCGTATAATCATAATGAATAAAATTCAATAAAAAACCTACATGTAATCAATGAAACTTAAATTCAATTAAAAAACCCATATATATATATATATATAATAAAATTTTGAGTGTCTTCTACTATCGTATGCATTATTTGTACTCCCTTGCTGGAAACAATTCGTCTCTCTCTCTCTCTCTCTCTCTCTCTCTCTCTCTCTCTCTCTCTCTCTCACGGATTTATACATGTAATAGCAAAACACAAAAACAGACATGAACTTTTGATTCTTACAAAACAATTCTTCCCCAGATCTTGGCGGACGTTATAGATGATTATGATGTTGTTGCATCTGTTCCTGCGTCAAATCGACCAAACTGTTTATATCAGCTGAAGTCATCAAGACAAGGGACTTACAAACATGTGTCATACCCTATTGGGTATTGTTTAATTCGATAATGATTCCATCAGTATCCTTCCATTCCCCAAATCCCATATATAAAACCGATAATGGCTGTATTGTGATTCTTCGTAAACAATCATCATAAATTCGCGGGGTGCCTTATTTTTCATGAACTGAAGATGGTGGGTTGTCAACAAAATAGCTATCAGATTATTTTTCTCAAATAAGTTATTAACTATTATTCAGTAAAGAAAGAAATTCATATTTTATTTAAGAAATGAATTCAATATTTATTTGTTTTATACGATATAAAATGGCTTGGGGGCACTTAACGCTTTATAAACCGCAAAGCGGTTTATAAAAAAGCGTAAACCGTTGCAAACCATTTTATATCGTATAAAACTAATAAATATTGAATACATTGCTTGTAATTTAATTTTTTACTCTTCACTGTAGATAAAAACGGTCATTTGACCTTTAAAATGACGTAAAAATTGTACAAAATTCAAACGTAACGTCAGGCGTATTGATACGTTTTTGACGTTAGTCTTACTATGGCGTAGGCAACATTAAATTTTTTTATACGATATAAAATAATTTTTTAGCCAATCAGAAAGCGCGTTATAACCAGAATTAAATTATTGTTATACATAGCTTTTTTTTGGAAGGAGATCAATATCGTCTAAAAAAATGACCACGACCTTCCAGTTCTCTCAATGATAATAGTCACACAAAATGAAGCAATAATTTAATTAATAAAAAGTTAAAAATTCATGGATTGATTTATTTAGCGTATTTATATTTGTATATGTTTAATGATATTCATTTCAAAGCCAAGCATTTTTTACGTTGTTAAATGCAAAACTATGTCGTACCAATGCGTATGAATTTCAGTAATATACAATCGCAGAGCTACATATATTTTTTGCAGCTTCTTTGCAGCTACTTTGAAACAACACTGCACTTATGTCATGGAAAACAACTTTTAATAGAATTAGACTGGAGGATATGAATATACATGTATATTTCGGTCACTTTAATTCATTAGTCTAAGTGTATTGATTCGCTTAGTAGAAGTCGTTGTCGTACAAGCGATATTGAAATCAGTGAAGCGACAAATCGGATATACTAGTGATACATATCCACTCCTAGTTTACTATAAATATTGTCGGGAAATCTCATCCCAGAGTTCTGAAATTTCACTAATGACTTTTTTAATATTTTACACGACCGTTTCTTTTTATGCAATCAAGAGTCATTTAAAAACTCTAAATTCTACTTCTCGCAAAGCTGCAATAAAAATGAATTATTCTCTCTGTCAAACCGCGCAGCCTTGGAATTAAAAGAATTAAAAGAATGCGCCGACGTTTAGGTATGACAATTCTCGCTGCGACTCTTAATTTTTATTTAAACACACCGGAAGTGCTTTTCTCTGATTTTTTTCTCTATATTGATCCACTCTGTATTTTATCCCAAGAAAGTGATTTTTATCATTTTTTCTCGGCATGCCTTCTTCATCCTTCTAGGGCTTGACTGCAAGCTTGCAAAGAAAAGTAAGGGATAGACCAACCTGTTCAGGCGGTCCTCTACTCAAGTCCTTGGTCTGCGGTGAAGTTGCGGTTTTGCGGGGTGATCGTAAATTCATGCAGAAGCGTTGCATATTTGATTTTGAAACACACGGTACGCTTATCATCTGAACAGATCAGCATTTTCTCAATGTAAGAAGAGATCGCACTATGTACGGAATGTATATATGTAATGGAGTGGATATCAAAACACCCCTGTATCATCTTCGTAATCATCAGTTTAAAATTGTGTCTTTTGACAAAAACACGCGAAATATTTGACGGATTCCAAACTGGGCAAATAAACATTGGATGGTATAAGGTTTATACATTAAACCAACATTAAAAGTGTGACAGCGATAGAATAATAAATTCCCCTTTGCTTAGATTTTCTTTTTTTTTAAACTGCGAGGTGACAAGCATTAAACTTACATTTTTAATTGCATTTGTCTATGAGAACATTACGAATCAATATTGAACCCTAAAACCCAATAACTTCATAAAACATGAGTGACACAAATTGGGCGTGTCTTAAAGCATAACCGAGAGACTGTATTGGCTGCGCCAAGCATGAGCTTAAGCTACACGAAAAAAATATTGGATTTAAATAATGATGTTTTGAAGTGTACAAATTGGAAATAATGTAAATATAAGTAATAAGGAATCATTCTTTGAAATCATGAGGGGATAATTTCGGTCGGAGCGTGGTCAAATCTATCATAAAGCCCTTCGGGCTTTATTGGATTTGACCACGCCCCGACCGAAATTATCACCTCATCATACTAAAAGAATGATACCTTATTCCTTAAATAGTACTTAAATACCGACACACATGTAGACCTTCAACTCTCTGAAGGAGTATTTTTTATAAATCTAATAGTATAGTGATATGGGGTATCTTTTTAAAAATAAATTTATTTCCTCTGTACACCAACGTTGCCGTAAGAAAGGGAAATGTGTTTACAGGAAATAATCATAACTACATTCTAGATATACAGGAAGAAGTTACATAAAATGACAGAAATGCCTGATTTCCCGTATCCATCTACACACCTCGCAAAAAGCAAACCTATCCCGCGGGACCAAATAAGGTTTCCAACATGAAAATATTTTCTATCTCTTATGAAGCCAATTTGTTGATTCAATAACAACCGATTCCATTGTGGATTAATACATAGATATCAAACACAAAAACACAGACATCGAGTCAACATTTGCACGCTGTCTAATTCAGTAAAACAAATACAGTATGCACATCGGTCCCGTGCGATTTTTTTTCTAGCATTTCTGGGTCGATCGGCTGTTTGCACTTTCTTTTGAAGCTAATCGATGACTTACATCAGGAATAGTCGATGATCTTTAATAGGACTATATTGCTACCCAATAACCAAGTTGGTTTGCAATATCAGCTTAAGGTTTAGATACATGTAACCCAAAATAAATTAAAAATGGGGGTGGGGGGGGGGGGTGGGAGGGTCGCAAAGAAAGGTCTTCTACCAAGTCTGACACTCGACACTTATATGTATCCAATCAAAACTAAATGTCACATTCGATATTATTATACTTACATGTTAAATACTCAATTCTGATTGGCTAAGACGCAGTTGATAATCCGTTCTATTACCCTCAGCGTTAGCAACACACTTGGCAACGGGTAACACAACTCATTGTTACATGCGCGTAAATTATGCGCGTACGGTTCGCCAAAGAATTCACGTCATTCCTATATAAAAGCAGTAAAGTTTTCTTTAAAATTAAGACATTCAGTATAATAAAATAAATAGTGCCTGTTTGGGAGGGTAAAAGTTGAAATTGACACCCCTCGAATACCATTGTCAACCTCCCGTTTGTGTCGGTTGACAATGGTTTTCTCGGGGTGTCAATTTAAACTCTTACCCTCCCAAACAGGCACTATTTATACAGTATGATTGTGTACCATACATTTAACATTAATTCATGTTGGGGGAGAGGGAGCGGGTAATGTCGATGTAAGTATTCCAGGTTTGTACATTTTAACTGCAATATCAAACCCTGTTGATGTGATTAAAATACTTATGTATGTATGCAATAAATATTCAATGTTGAATGATTTGAAACTGAAACTACATGTACTTGTATGCTCTCCAAATATTGCTAAGGGCCTTATTGAATTTCATTGCTCTTGTCGTTAACGAAATTACATCGTAAATAATTGATAAGAATTGTGTTTATATATATAGCTATATTTAGCTCTGACACTTGGACCTTTCCCTCGGAAGAAAAATATATCCTTGTTTCAGCAAAAAGAACGCATCCACCTTAAAGGTCTTTAACATGCATAATACATGTCTTTTGACAAAAAGGCCCCATGTCCCATTTTTTTAATGAATGAAATTGTTACATTCAGATGCCCTGGGCCCATGAGGACCCCTTAGTGATGAATTAATACTTGAATGATAATATTATATAATATGCAGTATGTCTAAAAAATCTTCATCATGAGGTGATATACGAGAATTTTTTGCTCTGACATTGCCTTCACAACGTAAATCAAATTGCCTTTTGTAGAAATTATAAAAGAACACTCCTTCCTGAGCGCTGTAATTATTAATGATCTTTTTTCAATGGGTTTAATTACTTTGCTCATTGATAAAATACCCATTACGATTATGATTTTATTAAGCACTGGGAGAGAGCGGATGAATTCATTTCCGGGATTTGCATAACTCTGGAGACTTTTCACTCACCAATCCCGTAGATGAATGCACAATGAACGCTTTTTATTCATGTTTTTTTTTTTTAATTCTGTCTTTTTATGTTCGCTTTCATTTTTAAATACTCATGAACATTTATTTAACCGATCAGTCACAAAAATTTAAATCCTTAATTCATACATGTGCATGCATAAACCAATAATTGAAATTTTAATCCTCACAAATTACCACTACTGTTTACTCATGTGTAAAATTCCAAAATGTCTGCACGTGTTGGTTATAATATCAAATATCAAGAAATAAATAAATCGGATCTATTTTAGGAAGGGCTAATCCAAGGGTTTAAATAGTGTGTATCTAAGATCTTTAAGTAGTTCCTCTCTCGACATTTCGCTTTATCAGTCTACACTAGAACATTGCACATTTAAAGTGCCGTGTACAACTTTTGTTATCTGAATTTCTGATAATCTTCCGCATGCATTAGTTACTGTAAAAAAAATATCAAAATAATATAATTAATCAAGTATTTAAATGTAAAAATAAATAAATGGATAGAAATATAAAACAATTTTGATACTTACATTCGATCCATTCTCATATATAAAATATACGAAATTTGAATTACTTGTACTAGTATGTTTGATGCATCATTTTGTTTCAGCGTATTTATGTAATAGATCTGTGGATTTTTTCCCTTCTTTTTTGCACTTTAGTTGTAACGTTTGTACATTGTATAATTATTTATTTATTCATAGGAATATCCCTCGGGTATTGTACCAAACTTTTGTTAATCTAAGCGACGGAAACAGACGTCAGTTATCACACAAACAAGTACTTAGTTCATTGTAATCGATTTTACTTCACTGATCAGTCATAAAAATCATGACCTTTTAATAAGTGTGTATTTAGTGTGTTTACCGCATTGGTCACTAATGGTCAATGACTACGACCTGGCGATAGCACATGCTGTTACCATGTAATCCCGCCGTCGTTTTTATAAACTATACCAGCAGACACAAAAATCTTTTTTTTTAAATCCTACTACACTTGTACAACCCATAAAACCACAAATATTTGCCGCGTGTCACGTGACGCGGTAGTTTCCCATGTCTCGACTCAGCTGTCACGCGATTGGTGGTTTATTTTTAATACAAAGTCATATACTGCAATCGGCGTGTCTTCATTCATTCAATATTAGCAGACGAGACCGCGCGTGGTCGATACCAAAACGACAAGATGATTCTAAGTAGTGTCAACTTTGTTAAGACCAGCAGCCGACAACCAAAGTCACATTTTGACTTCAGTGATTTTATTATTGGGAAAATTAAGGAGGAACAAGAATTCAACGATAGATGCAACAAATGCGGATCCCCATCAGAACATGTAAGTTGTGATTTATCTTATCAGTCAAAGTCCCTATGTTTTTAGTACTTCTATGTTTACTCCAGGGTTATAATGATGAAATACTCTTTACAAGATGCTACAAAGTGCTACTTTCATCACTTCTATATATATCTTTATATCTATGAAATATTCATCATTCCATGTGGGCTTAAGACAGATATTGAGATAAGTTCTATTTAATTAATTTTCTTGAATTTGGGAAGTGCGTGTAGTTTCTAAAGAAATGAAATGAAGGTGAAATAAAGCCCCCCCCCCCCCCCCCCCCCCCATGCTTTGAATCCCCAAGCATTACAACGTTACTGTAAATGAGGAAATGCCTGTGTTTATCTTATCTGTAATCAAGCGAAGCAGGAGAAGAGAAAAATGAAAGAAAAGAAAGCGCATTCTTTTGCGATCCCAATAGAAATGAAGCAGAAAAGCACGTGTATTGGGGGTGATGTGTATCACTTTAATTGGGACTGTTTTTTATATATACATCCACGGAATTCCAACGTTGTGACTACGGCATCGCGTTGCTATTGATCACTGCAGCAGAAGGATGTTGGATAATTAAAACTAATCGGTTTCTCTTGCGTCACCCCTTCGTCGATCCGTGTAGAGTTCAATGATAATTATTATCGTAAATAATCTTAGGACAACCGATGTTACAGTATTCAATTTGACACTGTACTTCCTTTTTATGTATATGTATATATATATATATAACATGCACGTAAAGTATCTTCCTAAGCTGAAATGTGATGATGCGTAATACAACTTGTAAAAATGACAAAAATGACATGATGTAAAAATCTTTTTATTGATGCTGCAAAAGTGAATTGAGATATCATCAGTTAAGTTTATCACGCTAGCTTTAAAGGGGACGGGTTTTAATTTATACCTAAAGCTTTTCTTGAAAAAAAATAAGACAATATTTTAATTGTTTGTGCAGAATTGATAAATGTTGTTAATTCAAGTTAAGGTTATTGTCTTTACAGGGCAATTGCAAAAGGGGGGGGCTAAAAGGTTTTGTTTTTCTTGACTACAAGCGAAATAAATAGTCTTAATTCAAAATTGAATTGTATCGACCTTATACCACCTGTCTACTCAAATAATCGAACAACCTGTATTCGTTTTTTAAAAAAAACCCTGTGTGACTCAACTAATCTTAATCTCACAATAATCCCAATATTACATACAGACATGCGGACATCTTATTCTAAAGTTAAACACAGGAATTCCGGGGCCGACCACAGTTTAAATCAAAGAATGTCAGAATTTCTCATCTCCATGTAAACCGCCCTAATATCGAGGTCCTGTATTTACACTGGTGGGTGGGGGCTATTTAGAATATTCAATCTTTGAACAATTGTCCCCCTTTAAATGCTTGGCATTCTTAACAAATTATATAAATGTTTATTCACCATACAATATTAGCCCGCCGATCACTTGATTTAAAGGGTGTTGATTTGGGGTATGTAGGTGATATGAGCAGGTTGAATAGATGAGCGTTCTAGGGCTGTATTTTTAAGGGCTTTTATCGCAAGATTTTTTGTTTAGATTGCCAATAGGCGATTTTAAGATTGATTAGACGAAGTGTGTGAAGATACATCAATATTGAAATCTACTAGCCGTTGAATGAAAAGAATTTGTTCAACACTAATCTGCTACATCCATTTATAGAGCGGAATTAAGTATTCCCCTAATTCGGGCCAGACAAACAAGGCTTTCTCATTTATTTCATAAAAGTACAGAGGGTAGCTCTCTCTTCGATTGAAATGAATTAAAAAAAAAATCTATAAAAGTTAATCGATGGAAAGGGGTTGATGATGCAAAACGATATATTGCAAGGTTGTGATGAAACCTCCCCAAATATTTTCATGTAGCCTACAGGTAACATCACTCCTATTTATAGATCAGACAGGTATTTTATAACGCTTTAATTAGAAACTTACCTGTACACCTTTTTATCAAACTTTGAATTTTGTTTTGCTGTATACTATGGCAATGGGTCTACAGAAAAGGACGCGACAGTTTAAAATTAAAAAAAATGTATTTCTTTGTTTTCACTTTTGTTTTGATACTTAATACAGTCACGCTGAAATACTGGTTGTCATGTTTTACAAACGTTTAATTGTATTTTTATGCCTGGGGTAACCCCTGTAGAGTATACAGTTTCACCCCATCCAGCTCGACCCCCAAGAGCTTTGTAGACACGCCGTGCACTGTAGTGAAATATGCATTGTTAATTAACTACACGTCCGTTGATTACATTGTGTTGAAAGCGCCAGTCCTCGTTGGCATTTTCTAAAATTTAAAAAAAAAATACACTTTTGAAAATTTTAGGAATGTCAGCGGTTGCTGGTACGGGTCACGAGTACGATATTAGAAAATTATGCAAGAACATGTCGTACAAATGGGTGTTTGGATGTGACCATTAGTGCTAAATTACCATTTTAATCATTTCAGACAAAGAAAACAGACAGTAACAAATCGCCAGCACGATCAAGCTATAGCGGTAAGTAATGAAATTAACTGAACAAAATTAATTAAAAATTTAATTTATTAAATGTTCCAAGTATCACACATGATTCTAAGAAATTTCATGTATAATTACATGTATATAGAAAAAATGGTAATTATTCATTCTTGGTATATATATATTTTTTTTTCATCAGAGAGCGTACGGAGGCGGAGTTCAGCACAAAAGGACAACTGTTCTAATGTGACTGTGGAGACCAAGGACGGCTACGTCGTCAGTCTGTGCGAGGAACTCGACCGCATTTATCTTGGTGACGTCGAGGACCCCAATAATTCAAGTGAGTTACTTCCCTTGTCTAGAACCCTTTGAAATAATATGCATGTGATTTGTATGGTGAAGTTTGGAGACATGCATTTTAAGGGTTTCTAAGAATTTAAAAAAAACATGTTTTCCACAAAATTTTCTAAAAAAAAACATCAATTAAAAAAGAAAACAATATACATTTGTATAACATTCACATGGGCATATGAAACAGGGAAGTAAAAATCTAAATATATCTCAATTTCCCGGTTTCAAAAGGTTTATTTATTTAGAAAAGGAAGGTCTTTGTATTTTTCCCGTTTTCCTCGTCTGATATTTCTAGAATATAGGAAAGCCTGTGTGATATTTTTCGTCTTTCCTGGTGTTTTATCACATACCCCCCCCCCCTCCCACACACAAACATTTCAGAGGTTAACACAGATTGAACAAGAGTTGATTATGATGTGCTGGAAATATTCAGTAACCATCCGAATAATTTTCATTGATGAGGCATTTGTTAAAAGGGAAATGGTGAATACTGATATTTTCCTATTACATGTAGCGCCGATGCAAATTGGTGATAATTCAACCAATCCCGATAAATTCCGGTAAACAGCCTCGTTTTGATATTAATCGTGTAATTAGCCACTCATTGACAACAATTGTTGAATGCTGTCACTTCGTGCAAAAGCAAGAAAAAATATGTCTTATCATGTATTTCTGTACTTATACAATTATTTTATTATATTCGTACTTTTGTACAACAATTTTTGGGGATTGCTGATACATGTATAAACAAAAATGATAAATCATTCATTATGCGAAAATTATAATAAATGCCACATAAACAAATCCAAAGCAGGCAGAATTAATTATCAACATGAAGAGTTCCACCTGTGGGCTTACACACATGACAATAAAATTCTAACCGCATTGAGACATGTTGATTTCGTTGTTTACCGGTCAGCTGAGTACACGGTCAAACTTTCTCACAACTCTGTGAGTGACCAGTAGAATTATTTCCGTGGCGCCGCGGCTCCAAGCAGCTTATACTTGTGTCTGAGGACATGATCCAAGGACTAATACAAGTACACAACGCAATACTGCTGGGTTTTTTTTTCTTTTTGCGATCTATAACAGTCGCTCGTAATCATAAGATGATGTCTCTCGGAAGAGATTTATCAAGATAATTACTGATTATTCTTTTAATATATACCGGAATTACGTTACCCAGTATTACATGAAAAATGTTATCTGGTTAAAGCCAGAATTTCTCGGTGTGAGACGGATTCCGTGGAAAAGAAATTTATCAATTAGTAACAGATTTATATGTGGGAATTGTGTAATTTCCATCCCGATTCCCGAACATTGACATAAACACGAGTCAACCAATTTAATTTCTTTAATCAAGGGAGAAGCAAAAATCACGATTTGTAGCCTTGTAGTATAATTCAGTATCATTATATGATTTTAAAAAAAATGATGTATCGTTTTGAATGTTATTAAGTGTAATTTTGAGAGTTTAATTATTAATTTCATTTGATTTTTTTTTTCAAGATATATTCCGCCAGACTAAACACACACTCCAGGACGGAGAGACCAGCCAGGAATTCTGCTCATTTCGTCTCCACAGTCAGAAGGACCTGTATCTGTCCGTGACCCCGGACCGACAGCTCGCTGTCCAACGGTCCGACACAGTCCCCGACCCCCAGCTTCCGGACGACAGGTGCTTCGTCCTGCACCCGGTCTCCAACGGCAGCGTGTTTATACAGCCGTACCACCACAAAGGTAGGCGCGAGTTATCTCTGTCAACAAGTCAATGGACCGAACATCCCATTCACTTATCTTAAGCATCTCAGTTTATATATATGTCAGTTATCGCAATCCAATCATATGATCAAAAGTAATCGCATTTTTTTCTTCGTATTTTAAAAGGTTTTTATCTACATCATCTCGACAAGGCCCTTTCGGTCCGGAAGTTGGAAATTAACTGGAGACCCCCGGAAGAATACTTCTTCAGCGTCGGGATCGTGGATGTGCCGGACCCCGATGTTTTCGTCGCCCCAGAGGACGCCCCTGTCCAGAAATCCACGCCCTTCATAGAGGAGTCCTCCCCCGTCAAGCCTAGCCTATTCTGGGGATGTTTTGGCGGAAAGTCCAAGAAGCTGTCCTCCAAAATCAAGAAAACAATCAAACAGAACTCGCGCGTCTAGAAATCAACGAAAAAAAATGAACGGCGCTAAGTGATATACGCAACCTTCCAGGTGCTACTACATAGAATCATTCCGAATTAGCAATTGACAACCATGGACCAAGATTTACACTGGCCCTAATCAAATAGTAAAGAATCGACGATGTCGGGTCTTAACAGACCCCCCCCCCTTTTTTACCCGTCCTCCTTCCCCTGACACAGTCGATCGCCAGCGATGACCTATGACCCCCGTGGCTTGTTAGCCACGGCTGAAATTAGGTGGTGGTACTAATTTCGTGTGTGATACCATGACTGGCATTATTTACTATGCTCAAAAAAAGGCCTTTGTACTAACTTGTATAATCCTTCCTCTCTATCATTTGACAATCCGCCGGCAGTTCGGTGCATTCTGTGTGTGATGTGAAACTTCAGCCTCTTTTTTTTTGACTACTCAGTCTCTCATAAACTAACTTTTCCTCTGAAATCCATTAAGAGGGATATGGTTTTGTTAATTTAAAAAAAAAAAGCTGGGTTTAATTTCCATTTCTAGTCATCGCTTGTGAGACAGTGCAATATATGTATTTATTATTTTATTTATTTATTGTGAGTGTATCTGTAGTATAAGTATGTTTTCATCTTGGCATGAAGACATATTTTAACTCTGTAAAAAATGAGAGAAAAAAAATGTAAAAAAAAATCGAAACACTACACGTAGAAGGACATTGCTAAGTGTAAAGAGTTGCGCGGGTCAGTTTTTGGCCAAGTGTGAATTTGATATTTAAAGACATTTTGTACATATCTGTAAAGTCTGTCAAAACAACAGACTATGAGAGATATTTTGTTATTTATTCAGTTTGAAGTTTTAATGGAATGGGGGACTTTCTGTTTTGGAAGACTTCCCATTTTTTTCTACCACCGATATTTGATTTTGAGGTCTCCGCACGAGTTTGATATTTGTTTTGTTTTCTTTAAGTAAGAAAATGTATTTTGTTTTATCAGTTGAGAAAAACTATTTCAATAAAATTTAAAAAATGAAAGAGATATTGATCTTTTGTTCTGTCTTGTCCTTAATTTATGCCATTAAATTGAAAAGTTTTCTTTTCTATTGGCGCTATGAGCTTTTAAATCCACGCATGGAACAGGTGCAAAATTGGTCAACGCCTATATTTTGACGGCTGGTGATTGAAATATTAACATTCGTTGCCGTTCTGCGTTGACATTTTTGAAAACCTATATTCTTATAAAATATAGATCTTTCCTGTAATTAAATTTACTGGAGACTCGGACAGCAAATCTCCGTTAGCCCCGGGGGAAATCGATTTTTTGTCGATTTTTTTTTTTATCAACCACATGCTTTAATTTCCCAAGGGGTGTATATCATTTTGATTAAACATACAAGCTTAATATGATTCTTGGAATAAAGAAACAGATCTAGACATGTAGGTAAATTTATCGGGATCCGTCACAGATACAGTAAGATTATACATGTATATGAATTATAATCAGTGGAGATGACATCTTCACGGGCTTCAGGAAAATGCGCCTTAATTACTTCGTAAAAAATCTGAAAAAAGATAGAGAAAAGAAAGTTCAACAATAAGTCAAAATAATTATGTCTTATACTGTCTCTCAATTTCCACGTAAAGTCAAATTAAATCGGATAAACGTCTTTTTGATTGATTAACGAACGGAACGCAAGCATTTATATACTCGGATGCCTTATTTCAATTTCCGAGGGAAATTGTTCGTGGAAATGGTAGGGGAAATGGGCCTCGGTGCGATTGACGTCACGACTTCTCTATAATTAAGGCGGGCTTTTTAGTTGATTAACTAATGGCGGATAAGACCAGAATCGAAAATTGTGTCCGTGTTTCACTGTCCCTTGCCCCCCTAAGTTCCTCATTACTGTATAGAATCTCTCTCGGATCGATTTTCTGCTAGCCGCGAAAGAAGTCATTTACTGAGATCTGTCGCAGAAACTGAAAAGCTAAGACGATCTGTCTGTCACTTCCAAGAACGTGATGTGATGAGGTGGGTATTAATTCAGCCAATGACCTACATTCGGGTCAACCAACCATCAAGACTTCTCTGTCGGGTTGAATTAGTGCACCGGACATGTTTAGGAACTTGGAGGTGATGTCCTTATTTAAATCAAGTCGCACCACTTACGCAACCATATACATGTAGTTCTAATTTATACCCCCCCCCCCTTTTCTAAAATACCTTCTGGTAATGTTAAGCTTCAGGCAACTGTCGAATCTATTGTGTGAATCCTTTTTTTATCATACAGTATTAAATACTTTTAAGTTTCCAACTTTGAATTCAATAATCCTGATCTTGAAGAAATATTATTTTAATTACTTGTTTTCATAACTTAAATAGCAATCTCTTCTAAACATCTCAGTTTCAGTTATTATAGTAAATATACTCCAGGAATTATAACAACTTAACATTATCATGAATTACAGCTGTTTTATAATGTGCTGGAACTTAGAAATTATTTTTATCAATAATATTGAAATTCTCGCAAGATTTTTCACAATGACAATGTCGTGGTGAAAAGGAACGATCCAAGAGAGATAACTCGCACGATGCAGCATGTGAAAAAGTGAACATTGAAAAAAAAAACACACAAAAGATCAGACAATTATCAAACAATATAAAAAAATAATATAATCAAACTATATAATAATAACTTTTTAATATAATTATAATATAATAAAATATTATCAAACAATAATATATTATGACAGTAATAGGAGGACAGCAATCTCATGATTTCCTAAAGAACAATGTGCTTTTGTCGTCACATTCAGCACACTTCAAGTAGGTGATGAAAAATATAGGGAAAAGGGTAAGAAAACACGGTTTTTCCAATATCATGTGTAAATCCTTATTGAATCAAATTAAAGCATTGAGTCACTTTAACAATAATTTATCAATATCGGCTTACATTGATATTAATAGTGTGCATTGCTCAAATATTTTAAACGAAGAAACACTTTTTAAAGTTACACACTAATATTTATGAACAGTTTATGTGTTACCTCTGTTACCTTTGCAATAAAATCTGATATAATTATACCAGGCCTGTATTATTTACAGGACACACTTTAAGTTCTGATTCGTTGTACCTTTAGTTGATATATCTTAATGAGAGCTAGGGTTTTTTTTAATTTATCTATGTTTACATACCATGTCATACTAGTATACTGACCTGTTCCAGGGTACCAAAGGGTTTCACAATATAATTTATATTCCTGTATAAAATTTTACATGTACACATACACATGTACAATTATATTATCTATACACATCTACTTTTTATCTAAAAAAAAAAACTGTACCGTGTATATTATAAATGTACCATGTAATGTATACTGACCAGAGCAAGAATTACAGAAGGGTTTCACAGACAAAGTAATGCTTGTTTTCACAGTTGCCATCTTTCCATAGGAATCCGCTACCCCCGGAGATATGGAGGCAGTGCGCCAAGTTATGCCCGTTATTTGGAGCCCCTTGGGCCCAGTTCTGGTATGTAACCTAAAGAGAAAGAACGATAACTCAGACCATACATTGTTTCCTTAAAAACACGAAGTCAAAGTTAGACCATCTTCCCAAGTCAAGGGTTTCTGATCCGTACGAGTGGACCGAAAACACTTGGCTAGCGAAGATGAGTTAGACGAGCCTGGATATGCATTGCAAATGCAGATGTAGCACTTTGGTACATGGTACATGTTTTTTGAATTGAATTTTTGAATCGAAATCAAACAATATCAACGAAAACAAACACATAATTACTAAATTAAAAAAAAACCTCAAATCTGCTGGTGGTTTTAATTAAAACAACTCGCACCTAAATTTTATCTTAAAGAACGAAACCGTACTACTAAATGGGTGCTAGTAATTATTGTTAAGTTCAATAAAGTTGTTTCGGTTTTAAGAGCGATAACTCGTCATTACAACTGCAAACATTCTTCGACGCAACTGTTTTACTGGGCATTTAAAGTTCACAATTACTATTCCCACAACTGCACATGTAAGATTGAATTTTTAAAAAAACAAAATGTAAAACAAATTGAATTTCTTTGTTCTGGAAGCCAATTCTTGTAAATTTCTAATTTTCTTGTATGTAAGGTATAGATGAAAGTCTGTCCTTCAGTCAACTAAACGTTAATTGAAAGACAACCAAAAGGTGAATGAAAGAAAACTAAAAGATAAATAAAAGTTAACCAAAAGGTGAATGAAAGGCAACCAAAAGGTGAATGAAAGAAAACTAAAAGGTGAATGAAAGGCAACC
Source organism: Magallana angulata (assembly GCF_025612915.1). Lineage (NCBI taxonomy): Eukaryota > Metazoa > Mollusca > Bivalvia > Ostreida > Ostreidae > Magallana > Magallana angulata. Next base: position 30,089,317 of record NC_069114.1, read on the forward strand.
AAAAAGTAAATGAAAGTTAACCAAAAAGAAAATAAAACTAAAAGATAAATGAAAGGTAACCAAAAGGTGAAGGAAAGGCAACCAGAAGGTTAATTAAAGAAAACTAAAAAGTGAATGAAAGGCAACCAAAAGCTGAATGAAACGCAACCAAATGTGAGTGAAAGGAAAATAAAAAGTGAATGAAAAGCAACCAAAAGGTGAATGAATGGCAACCGAAAGGTAAATTAAAGAAAAGTAAAAGATGAATGAAAATTAACCAAAAGAAAAATGAAAGACAACAAAAAGGTAAATGAAAGAAAACTAAAACTTGACTGAATAGCAACCAAAAGGCGAATGAAAAAAAAACTAAAATATGAATGAAAAATACATGTACAACCAAAAGGTGAATGAAAAGCATCCAAAAGGTGATTGAAAGTTAACCAGATGGTGAATGAAAGGAAACACACAGGTAAATGAAAGTTAACCAGAAAGTGAATAAAAGTTAAACAAAAGCGGAATGAAAGTTGAACAAATGGTGAATGAACGGAATCTAAAAGGTTAATGAAAGGAAACTAAAACTTAAGGTAAATGGAAGTTAACCATAAGGTGAATGAAAAGAAACTGAAAGGTTAATAAAAGTTAACCAAGAGGGTAAATGAAAAGAAACTAAAAGGTGAACGACAGTTGACCAAATCGTGAATGAAAGGAAACTAAAATGTGAATGAAAATTAACAACACGGTGAGTAAAAGTTAACCAAAAGGTAAATGGGGAAACTAAAAGGTAAATGAAAGTTAACAAAAAGGTGAATGAAAGGCAATCAAAATGTGAACGAAAGGCAACCAAAATGTGAATGAAAGAAAACTAAAAGGCAAATGAAAGTTAACCAAAGGTAAATGAAAAGAATCTAAAAGGAGAATGAAAGTTAACCAAAAGGAGAATGACAGGAAACTAAAAGGTGACAATAAAAAAGTTAATCAAAAGGTGAAATCAATGAAAGAAAACTAAAAAGTGAATAAAAGGAAACTAAAAGATGAATGAAAGACAACCAAAATGTGAATGAAATGCAACCAAAATGTGAATGAAATGCAACAAAAATGTGAATGAAAGTTAATCAAAGGTAAATGAAAGGAAACTAACAGGTGAATGAAAGTTAATCAAAAGTTGAATGACAGGAAACTAAAAGCGATCGAATAAAAGTTAAACAAATGGTGAAATCAATGAAAGAAAACTAAAAAGTGAAGGAAAGGTAACTAACTGGTGAATAAATATTAACCAAAAGGTGAATGAAGGAAACTGAAAGGTAGCAAAAGTTAATCAGAAGTTAAATGAAAGCAAACTGAAAGGTGAACAAAAGTTAAATGAAAGGAAACTAAAAGGTGAATGAAAGTAAACCAAAACGTAAATGAATGGGAAAACTAAAAGGTAAATGAAAATTTTTTTTCAATCAGGTTCATTGAATGGCACAGTATTTTGTGATGTACCGTGATCTTACTTGATAGTTAAATGAAAGCAAACTGAAAGGTGAACAAAAGTAAAATGAAAAGAAACTAAAAGGTGAATGAAAGTAAACCAAAACGTGAATGGGGAAACTAAAAGGTTAACGAAAGTTCTTTTTCTATCAGTCACTTTCTGCATCGTTCAGTTTTTTATTAGGTCCATTGAATGGCACAGTATTTTGTGATGTACTGTGATCTTACTTGATATAGATAATTGTAGTTAGATGAAATTAAAGACAGGGGTAAATTATAAACGATAACATACTTTCTTTGCTGTTTCATATGGCTTTGAGTGTAACAACCACTGCAGATATTATGTATTATTTTTTTTTTTTGCAAAGCTTGCTACCTTCATTACTGCATCTATCACTAAAGAAGACATTCTGTTGGTTTAGGTATGCAACTGTCACGATTGCAAGGAACCAATTATATCAACCAAAGATTGGCATGGAATACACGTGTGACACACATACAACTGTATGGTACATAGTAAACTTTGAACGCAATTGACATCAATGCAGAGCCAACGAACTCCGTGGAAAATCGGGCAGTTATTCATAGCTATTAATGAAATGATGATTTAAGAAATAATTGCGTGGACCCTGAGGTCCACGCAGAAAATATATAAGCGAGGTTTAACCGGATGCTATGGGAAAAATTCAGCCTGCGCATGAGCTAGCCTGGTTCCTGTGCGTAATGGGTAGCTCAGGGAACCAGGATAGCACACGTTTATCTGAATCGGGATCGGGATTCCGTGCCATATGCACACATAAGTTCAAAGGCGCTGTAATTGTAAAGTTGTCGGTAAACAGTAAGGAAACAAAGTATTCCTTTTAAAGAAATGATTGGCTTGTGATATGAACTATCAGTATTATGAAATAAGTTAATGTTATGCCGAAACTACAACATGCATCAATTAGCATAATTTGCAATGTTTTGATGTATTCCGAATACACATGTACATGTAACTCAACTTTACTTTTTATAGTAGGCGAGGCTAGAGAACTTCCCGATTAATTTTTTTAAAGCATTTAAGTATGATTGAATAATTATGTCACTGTATAAAAGTTTAAATCTCAAGAAAAATGCATCAAAATATGAATTTTTTAATTTACACAAAGCTGTCACTGCATAGTTAACAAAGTAGTGCGAATCGTAATGTGTGCGCAAATAGTAGAATTCATCGAATGCCTGATACTATACATGCAAACTTCATTCATAGATAGATCATAATTATTTTAGAAGTATTAATCCTTTAAATTCTGAGATAAAAAGTCAGGGCTATACATACATACGTAATACAACGTACAAATTTAGTGGTTAAAAGCAGAGGGCTAGAGTGGGTGGAATCTGTGATAATTTTAAGGCTTTCACGTTTTCGTTAGAAGCACATGCAAATGGTCCACGTATTGTAGTCCTTTTTTAAAGGACAGCAACTTGTATTGTATTATAGAAGGCGAACAAACATCACGAATGTTAATACATCAAGGAAGAATAGGTAAAAGCAGAATCAATGAAACTCAATGTGGGTCGAGAATTAATTTCACTTAGGAGGTAAAAATCGAGTCTGAGATTTTTGGTTCAAAATCACTTGAAGACTAAAGTACTTTTGAGTAAGACAAACTCAGTGATGTGTAAATCGCTTATTCTGACGCGGTAGCCATTAATATAGCTGTTTATGATAAATTAAGATTTGTAAGTTGTACGATAATAATTTGAGACCGGTTCCAGGACCCCCCCCCCCCCCTCTCCCGGCAGAGGGAGGTTACTAGGGGAGGAGTGAGTCCTAGGGAGATTTTCGTTTACGAGGAGGAAGCTCAATATTCTATTATTTGATAACTTTTGCATTTAGATTTAATAGTAATAGTAAGTCTGAATTATAAAGGTATAGTTATCGGCCCCTTTAACCTCTTCTTAATCCGCGTACGAGATTATATGAACTACTTAAAATTATCATGAACGAATTTAATTAATTAAGGCTGTACTCTACTTGAAGTGTTAAATCGATATGATTTAAACAAAAAAAACCTTTTTTTTTTTACATTTCAAATGGTTTTTCAACTTAAGACTAAAAAAACGCGCATGTAAATGTACACATGTATTAAGGACAGGGTCAAAGTTTTCCCCCTTGATCCCCTGCTGTGCACTTAGAGATCAAATACTTCAACCGTTTGTTAAACAAATAAAGAAAATGTAGCTTTTTTAAAGAATCAATCAAAGTCAATATAACTTTTCGACCTACAGAACTATATATGGCGAATAAACAAATACAAACTTGGCTTACATGTTCTGCATGTTTTTATGCCTCTTACTTTCCAATAAAACAATGAATTTTGGGACTTAATTACCTAGTATCATTTATATGACCAAACTATCATTAATAATGACATATTCTACCCTTACAGCATCACGTAAATCTGTATACTGATATTTTGAAATCAGTTAAATCAAGCTTTCTATGATTTTTTTTTAAATTTTACCAATCTGATTATTGACCCACTTACGTATATAGCGATCTGCATGGATGGATCAAAGGAAGCGATTTTTAACAGATCAAGCAATGTACATGTACGTTAAAGCATTATTAATTATATGTTAGTATACCAGTTTTCAATTCAAGCAATATTTTATTATGCATCAAAATAACTACCCAAAGGAACTGGACTACAGTCAGGGTCTATATATGGCTATCCACAAAAATCAAATTTTAATGGTTTACAATTATGTATAATATATATACATTTACCACTTTATTCTTAAAATTTTCAATTCTTGTTGCATGTAAACTGTGCGATTAATCTTAAAATATTTTATGATTTGTTATACATTCATATTCTTTTAAAGTGTTTCTTTTTTTTTTCTTTGGGGGGGGGGGGGGGTTGAAAAAGGTTGATGAAGGCTTAAATGTATATCGTACTATATTTTCTTTTTCTAAAGCTTTAACTTGGTCATAAATTTAACGCACCATGAAAAAACGATTTTTGAATTTTAAACATTTTTGAAAATTTTTCAAAGTGCGTGATTTTTTTCAAAGTGCGTTGTCACACAGGCTAACACAGTTGCCAAAATGGCGTTCGTAGAGTGTACAAGTCTTATTCAAATAGATCATTTCTTCGCTACATGATCGCGATCTTAAATGTGTCATTTATTAACAGTCTGTTAATCATTCATTATCGAATTATATACAATTTGGATTTAAATCTGAATGTTATGGATCTAAGTTAATGTTGCGATGGTATCTAGAAACATAATGTAGATTTTCTGATAAAAAGGACAATAAAATTATACTCAATTAAGAGTTTGGGAATATATTTGTAGGTTATCCAATCCAATTTGGTGTTCATAATATCCAGCTTAAACTCAAATAAAAATGAATTTGCAAAAAATAATAAATAAAAAATTATAATAATAATTTAAAAAAACTTTAACACGTTATCCAAAATTAACACCTGTTACAATTATATTTGTAGGTTATCCAATTTGTTGTTTCTAATAGTTAAGGCTTGAAAAAAAAGAATTTAAAAAAAATATAATAATGAATAAAAAATACGTAAGCTAAAATCAACACCTGTTATAATTATATCTGTAGGTTATCCAATTTGGTGTTCCTAATATTCAACTAAGGCCCGAATAAAAAAAATTATTTGAAAAAAAAAATCTTTAGCTAAAATTAACAGCTGTTACAAATCACGACAAACTAACCTTAAACAGAACCGGATGAATGAAATACTAGAACAACACGGCGGATTTTTTAAATAACACAATATTTAGCCATTCTCCTCCACAAGTCCACCCGGCTTCAAAGACCCAAATCTATAGTTCTGTTTATTATTAAAACAAATTTAAAAATTAGATGAAAGTTCTGCCATTGCATATAGCTGTTGAACGAGTATTTAAAAGGGGAAAAAATATCAAATTTGCAGGTTCTTTTATTCGATAAGTATTTTCTCAACTGATGGTCTAGGCCAGATTAAAATCAACACACAATACCTGGTCCAGAGTCACTGCCCATCGCCAGTCACCCTCAGTCATGATGTCAGAGGCACCTAACCAGAACGTGTGTGAAGACAGGGAAGCTGAAAGTCAAAGATACTCTTTTGAGCTGTGCTGGAGACCAATGATTATTTTAAATGATAATACCGGGTATATAGCTGAATATCCTTGGGGTTTTTTTACAGGTCGGTCCGTTAACTTGACTTTTTAAATTGCGTAATACTTTTGTAGGTTTTGTTTTAAATCTTGTTTTTACCCGCTTCTGTCTTGATATAGTTTTCCAGGAATTTTTGTTCCTCCGCTGATTGGATGATGGCCAGTTCCGCCCTGTAAGCCTCACAGTACGCCTGTACAATAAGTCACGGTTAGTTTACCGATAAAACTATATATAATGTTGGACTTTTTTTCTGTGCAACATTAAAAAAGTTAATCAGTTAAACAGATAATTTATTATTTGCATTAAAGTTAAGTCAAGATTTTACCAAAAAAAAAAAAAATAAAAATAAAAAATAAAACAAAAAATGAATAAAAAATTAACCACAATAGAAATTGAAAACCTACTAAAGCCTCTGGCCAGGTGGCCTGGATTCGAACCACCCTGTAACACGTGTTTTGTCCACGATAGAACAAATGGGGGCATTGTACGCCACCTAATGAATAAATTAATTAAAATTAATTTTGAATTCAATGTTATAATATTAAATACACTTTAATTGAATGAGAAAATTGATAATGTGTAAGAGGCGGGTTCATGAGAAGAATGTTAGTCTAGGGCACATGTCTTAGACAATCCATTGTTTGTATGTTGATAAAACGGAATATAATGAAATAAAGAATTCACTTGTTTATTCAAACGGATAAATGGATAAATGGTGCCATCAAAGAAAAGATAGAATGAATGAAGAATGAACAAAAGCCTTTTTTTTGTTCGTCACCCCCCCCCCCCCCCCCCCGAAATAAAATAACAACAAACCACCAAAAAACCATGATTTCATGTAGCTCGTATATAATACGAAAAGAGATATCATGTAACGAATTATTATATCAAAATTCGCTTTATTGTATTTGGAGATATTGTGTATATAAAAAAAAAGAATATTGTAATTACAATATGAATACGGTGTATATTTTAATTACGATAAAAGTAGTTACTGTAAGTAAACGAATACATAACTAAAAATTACGATATGATATCGATCAAAAAGAAAATCTCAAAATTCGTAATAAAAAAATCTCGTTCATAAAATAAATTTAAATTTTTTCGTAATTTTGACTAACTCCTAACGTACTTTGAGATTTTTTTCAAAGTGCGTATTTGTTTTCTAAGTGCAGTAATATTTTTCCAGTGGGAAAATACATAAAACATCATTAAAATATATTTTAAATTATATTTTGGAGAGAAATAAAATAAATATTTGCTCAACTAGATTCGGGGCAATCATGACCAAGGCTTTATTAAAAGTCGAAGGTTAAAGGTCAGTGTTAAAAAAAACACACTTTAAATCATGCATCTTAATAACCTAATTTTGAAGTTTGGTAACAAAAGAGTAAAGATGAGGTTCTGTTTTTCATGGATCATTTGCGAGTTTCAAGGGATTCAAGAGGAAAATATATATTTTATCCAATGGATTTTCTAAAGCTCCTCGCATAAGCAAAAACCCTCGCGCTTTTTTTTAGTTCTGCTAGACAGACTCAAGGAAGAGGAATATTGAACTTCTAGTCACAGGTACTTGGGGCATGGATACACCCCCTCCCCACCACCACCAAATATTTATCTATTGAAATTTTAAAAAACAAACCCGACGCCAACTAAAACTTATTTATTGTTTATTTTTTTATATGCATAATACTTCAATGATAATGAAACTTTTTCGTCTTTTAAAGTTGTTTTTTTTAAATTTTTTACTGACGCTATAGCTTTTACATCAATTTTCAAAAATAGTCCATGTTGTCGTAAAGGTATAATTACAATTACCAATGAAGTAATTTATGCAGATTAAAATGTTTTTACAGACAGAAAGGGAGTGTCGACCTCAGATTTTTTTAAAATCTAAATACATTGAAAATGGAGTAAAGGGGGGGGGGGTGTTTGAGTCAAGTGTCTGTGCTTTTATTTATACTACATTGTATAGTTGATTCATTTTACCGTGCGGTGTCCCGGGATCTTGACGACGTACGGAGTATGCTGAAATAAGAAATATAGATAAAGTTCAGATAGAGCTGATTTGACTGGACAGCGATGTAAAAGGAATTGTTTCATCAAGTTTGCAGGTTTTCACATTGCCTATCATTTTCTATTGAATAGATGGATCTCAAAATGAAGCATCTTCACTAGCCAAGGGTTTTCCTCCGCTCCCCATAAAGTGGACCGAAAACCCTTGGTTAACGAAGATGACAAATAAAACATAGTGGGTAGAGTTGTTTTTTTTAAAGGTATGTGCTGTTTGAACTAGAATGCACTCAAGCCATCAGAGAGAGATTTGAAAATAAGATTAATAATGGCCCTTCTGTTGTGAAAAATAACAGGTATACAAAATGGTAAAAACACATCGAATCGTCTACATACGTGTACATGTAAATACCTCATTTTGCATTTACATGTAGGTTATCTAGTGATTTAAAACATTTAAAAAGATTTGTCTGACGCGAGCTGTGTATTGGCTGATCAATGGCATGTGAGACTAAATCTAAGATTTTATTGCATGCATCAAAATAAACTAACCTTTTGTTGTCGAGAGACTGAAAAGAAGAAAAACAAAAATATTTGTGTGTTTCATACCGACCGAATTAATCACTTGAACTCCATACACAAACTGTTATCTCGGAAACAAGGTCAATATTGTTACATGACATTTGTGTTATAGTATAAATATGTGTAATCAAGAAAACAAGTATTAGCCTAATTTTAGTAAAAATACGTGAAATCCATACCCTTCTGGGGAAATAAAATAAAAATTTGATGTCGCAAAACTAAAAAAAAACAACCGGATGAAATTTCTAATTTAACATAATTGTTGAAACATCCACTAATGTATTGTATCAATGGTATTACAAAGCGATCTTGGTGTTTATTATCAGTAAAAATATAGCAAGAGAGGTGTAATTGTTCAGAAAATTGCATATTATATATTAGGAATGTCTTATGCATGTTTCTTCACTGCCAATTTTTATTTTTAATTAAATGCCTAGATGTTGATGAATGAAAATGTTTTAAATTAGTATAGTAATAATTTTAGTCAAATTCATTTATATACAATTGATATTTTAAAACATCCGCAAGCATTGCAACTATAGAGTACGTTTGTAATTTGAAATTTTATCCTAAGGTTGTCATCTTCCTTTTTTATTTCCGCTCGGGTTAAATCAGCAAAAATCATGATTTTCAATTACCATAACACATGTAGTAATTATAAATAATTCAAATAATATAAAAAAATGTAAGAAGTTCGTCGAGAAAATCGATAATGCGATGACTCCTCAAGTTTTTTAATTAGGTTAAACGGTCAAATTTCAAGCGAATTGAGAATCTGTCCAAGATAAATAGAAGGGAAAAAACTCGATTTGTTTGTTTAGTTTTCTTTAATAAACCGATTTTAGCTGTGTGTTGACACACAAGGAACCGTTACAGAGATGCAATAGGGACCGTGGTCTTTGAATGACAATACCCGCAGAGTCCGGTCTTTAGAACCACCCGAAGCATGTGTTTCCTTAACAAGAGAACAATTCAAGATTCCCAAACCCGATCTGAAAACTCCGCTAATCAAATAAAACATTATTATAATAGACAAAAGTGAAACGCAGCACTCGATAAATCAATCTCTAAAGGACTGGGGTTTAATAAACACTTTTTGACTTAACTGTAAATAGTGGAATCTTTAAACATAAAGGTTAATCAATTTAAATGCTGCTAGAATGTTTGAAATCAGGCCTGGTACAAAAGTGGTCATTTCTTTTGTTACATTCCTCGACAAAAAAAATTTCGATGAACAGCCAGTGTATCTAATTGACCGGTTTTGTTTGGTTAAGGTCTGCTAAGGTCTGTACCATTTTTGAGGGCATTTAGTAAAACCGTATGCTTATCACTTACATTGCAACTAATTCCAAAATTATCTTTTTTTTTTCTCTTTAAAAGTTTTTTAAATGTTCAATTGTATCAGTCTATTTTGGTTAAAGAAAAACCAAAAACAACCTGAATATCTTTGCAGATGAACAATAAAGATTTTGTTTAGGGAAAATACGAAAACTTCTATAATTTAGTTACAAAACAAGATAGATAAGCAGTTTATTCTATGAAATTGGATCATTGCACGTGTAAATGTAATTACGACACGTGCGAATAACGAGTAAAGTATACCGGGATCAAAGCATCAAATTCATAAATAAAAAATTAAAATCTAATTTTAATAAGAGTACTTGTTGTTTTTGGTTAAGTATTTTTGAAAAAAAAAAACGTGCTTCATATCCTGTTTGCAGCCACTTTTAAATGTTGAAGTCAGGAAATCTTATATCTAATAAGTATCATAAACCAATGCAACAAAATAAAAATTTCGAAAGTACTTTTTCATTTTTTGTACATGTAGCAAATGCGTGCGCAGCAAGCAACTTTCTTATGGAGGCTGGATGGTCACCAAACTAACCATCAGATCTACCTAAAATATTTTAGAAATTATTTCTTTAGCAATTAACAATAATTAAGAAATGAAAAATTCTAAATATTTTAGTTTTAAGAATTTGAACAGTTTCAGGAGTACAAAGATATAGGACTAAATCTTTGTACAAAGCTCTTCTTCTTATGGAGGCAAATATAGTAGGAATATGGCCACGACCATCCAGTGCTCTTAAGTTAATATAATGATTTGATATACAGCGAAATCAATATCAATTATTTTAGGTAGTTTCATGAATTAAGAAAAAAATAAGAGCAATTTTTAAAGTAAAGTCTCCGAAATCTACTCAACAGTACCTTCGATACATCGCAACGAAGAAAAAAATAAAGGTGCTCTTGTTTTAATGTTGAGTTTTCTTAAAGAAATTTATACAAAAATTTACCCTATTCCAAACAAAAATTGGATACATGTTTTCCATGCACATGTACACATGTATTGGATGTTTGCAGGCCTTCAAGGTCATACATGTGTATGTCATGATATCTACTGATTATTTTTACATCCTAAATATTGGAAACCACATTTAATTAGCTAATTTTCTTATTACGACATGAATTTGTTTTTGTTTAATTATGCATTCTCTGTATATATGACTAAAAAAATTTACAAATGAGTAAGTAATTCTGCAGCTCTGTATATTCATTATCTTCATCACAAATAATCGGTACTACTATTATATTTTACTTTCAAAAACAGTATCACGACCTTTAAGAATACATCTGTCTTCCAGATTAATGATAAATGTCTGATTACAGGGATAGGAAATCATTCACATGTATTTTAAATTATGTTGGCAAAAATTTGTTGATAAAATTATTATTTTGGTGTGTTTTTTGTGTTTTGTTTTGGTTTGATTTTGTTGGGGGCTTTTGTGTTTTTTGGTGTGGTTATTTTTTGTGGGGTGGGGATGAGGTTGTTTGTTTTGTTTTAGTTTGGATACAAAAAGGCAAAAAACAATTTGGCAGATTTGAAGATAAAAAATGTTTATAAGCATAACAACGTAAATGAAATGGTGAGATCAATCATAAACTCCTATAATCTTTGGTGGAGTTTGCAATGTTCTGTTTTAAAAATAAAACAGACATTTAGTAACACGATTTTTTCATGACGTTTGAAAAACATCTTGCTTTTATATTGTTATTTGTGTACTTACGTCTTCTTCCTTCATCATCTGAACATCTTGAAAAAGTTATAATAAATGCAATGTACACAAGTAGAACATTTTTGTCATACTCATGAGATCACTCTTTATGATGCAAATAATTTTTTTGGAGCTTGTTGCCTTATTTACCTTGTTTGAAAAAGAATACATTTATCTATAACTATATAAAAAATCGTATTTCTAAACAACTAACTTTTTATGAAATTCTATTGAATTATTTTATTGAAGAAATAAAAAGATAATCTTCGTATGAAAAAAATTGAAACAATTTACTTTTCTTAAAAAAATTCAATTATGATTCATGTTTTGTTTTAAATTGTACCAGAAAAAAGTGTTTCAGATTATACACAAACACATGCATTTGAATAGATAGAAATCAAATATTTCGAATTTTGGCCCAATTTTGTTAATTTGCCATCATGTTAATTTTCATCTATTTTTAAAGAAATTATCTCTTAACTAACATTAAACCGATTTAATTTTTTATAAGCTGAACTTTTTTAGTTAACCTTCAAACACTAAAGGCTAGGAACTGCTCAAGTGTTTTAAGACAATAAAAGTTTATAAACTTAAATTTTGTATGTATCAACGCCGTTATTTATGACAGATGCTATGATAGACAAACAAGCTAGAAGCGTTTACAAACAGAAACCACAACACCTGATGGTTTCGCCGGGTGTCGGATTCCTATAAGAACGGACCTTTTGCAATCTTTTCTTGCAAACTTTCACGGAATAATTACAATGAAATCCATTCAATCTAACCAAGGTATGTTCTTCTGTAGTCCTAAAGTGCAATGTTTACTTTTGAAGACAAAAATCAACAAATCTATTTCGAACCACGCCGGTAGATGCACATAAGGTGAGAAAGTTGACACATGCCGTAAATTAACGGGTTTTCACCAAAATCTTTCATTATTTGATGTAACAGTTAGTCTCTCTTGGCTGAATAGCGAGTGCTCTAATGCGCTTAATAGACTTACAGAAAAGTAAATTACCCAAATCAACAACAAAAGTCACATCAAACAGACAAACCGACTTCTTTCTCCCGCAAATCCAAACACAATCACAAAACATACTCGGAAATATTTATTTAAACTCAAATATTACTTTCTCTGCCGAGTGTTTACTAACTCAATACCATGCACAATGGCTGTTTTATTCCATCCGCGTGCGATTGGTCGGAGGGAATTCCACTACGCGTGCCCGAACGCCGCTGCTCGCGTGCTTTGTGTTTGGGGGCGTTAACCATTTATAGCAAATTATAAACTCGGCGCTCGTGCCCTTATATAAAGAAATCACTTTTTTAGTTGACAATAAATTTTCTAATTCTGATCAGAATGCCAAAATCATTTCTTGTCAAGCATAAGAATATCTGTGCTTTTTACGACCGTGAAGCAATGGAGACAAACCAAAGCGCCTTCCAATTGGTGATGCCTTCTTCTCTCAATCGTAAGTTTTGATATTGTTGCCTTCTTTAGTTTTCTTCAGTGAAAAAAAAAAATGCCAAAAGTTATTAACTATAAATTGTTTTGTAAAAAAGAATGTAAGTTTCATTTTTACATAGAGGATGGCGAATGTAAGGTTTTTTTTATTATACCGCTGTACACTGTATCAAATTAAAATACAATTATGATTTATCATTGTTAAAGTTTGCAATTAATTTTTAAAAGGAAATATTAATTTATGCCCAGAATAAGATGATGTTTAAATACAGACTTTTTTTATGATGAAAGTAAAACGTTAACTATTTGGATGATTTCATTATAGTTTCAAATTACATTGAGAGTTTTCAGTTTGGACATGGTTAAAAATTCTATTCAACATAATCAAATGAGTTTGATAAAAACCAAATATGAAAAAGATTTGAATTATCAAAATTATTGTACCATGGAAAAATTTTGTTAACGATACGAAAGGCAAATACAAAATCCGGGTTTTTGGGAAGAAATTATAAAGCCAAGATGATACATGTACCAAGATAATATGTAAGAATGTTTTACAACTTTCAGTTGCAGATTCAAAGTTCAGCGATAAATATTTATCAGAGAGACCCTCCTCCGATCTCCAACAAACTGATCCTCTCCTCCACCCCGGGGGACTATTCAGACCGTGGATGGACCAAAGCATGAAAAACTCCAGTAAGTCTCTCTCTCTCTCTCTCTCTCTCTCTCTCTCTCTCTTCTTATTCATTTTGGAATTTCTTTCTAATTGAAATTAGGTCTATATTAATTAAATTATCACTATTTAGTATATTTTTGTGAGCTGTTACTAATGTTCATAGTGAGCTATGATCTTTATACTCCTTAAGTACATCAACTAATTTTATTTTATAAGTAATATCGATAAAATTAAAAAGTAAAATAACCATAATATCATTAATAAGATTTTGGTGCGTTATATCTTTTGCCAGGCATGGATTCTTTAGCTGCAAGACACATGATGACGATGATGCATCCCAGTCTTAGGATCGGGTTCGACACCCGCTATCTCCTGCACAACTTCCTGTTGTCATACAATCATTACTTCGGTGGTTATCCTTTTAAATATGGGGCCATGTATCCTTCTCCTGTATCGGAATCTCAGTCGGCGAAAGAAGAAGACAACATCGACGACATTTCCTTGTTGGAAACAAGCAATGGAGCCTATGAGTGCACAAAATGCAACAAATTCTTCAGCACGCCGCACGGGCTCGAGGTTCACGTACGAAGGTCACACAGCGGGTCAAGGCCATACGCATGCGAGATCTGTAACAAGACTTTTGGACATGCCGTCAGTTTAGACCAACATCGAATTGTACATACCCAGGAGCGGAGCTTCGAGTGCAAGCAATGTGGGAAGTGTTTCAAGAGGTCGTCGACGCTTTCAACTCACCTTCTGATCCACAGCGACACACGGCCCTACCCCTGTCCGTACTGTGGCAAAAGATTTCACCAGAAGTCCGACATGAAAAAGCACACGTACATCCACACAGGTAACCAGGCGGTTTTCTTTTTAATAATAACTTTACGATAAAGATTTCTTTAAAAATATGTAGACTTGTAAAGCCTATCATTTTAAACATTCAAGTTTAATGCCTAAAATTGAAAAAAAAATCGTTTTAATGCATGTTCTGGTTTTACAAATGTGGTGTAAATTTTATTTTCATTTTGTATGTCCTTTCTTTTATTTACCGAAATAGAGCTAGTATATGGGGGAATTCACGGGGAGAAGGGGTTGTTGGTAGAGCAAATCTCTCATAACAATGACAAATTACGAACATATCCCCATAGACTAAGATAAATAGAAGCATTAGATCCTTGCATCCATTAAAACAAAGGGTGTATGAATCATTAGTAATTGATAAGTGGTACTCTATGCAGCACGGCTTCCGAACGTCAAAGGTTAAAATCATTTTCTGTTCGCGACATGAATCCTGGCTATAACTCTATGGAGCTGTACCATCCTGCAAAGCGGGCCAGATTTTGGTCTGTATTTAGATACAATCTGGCGAGATGCTCCCTAAGCAGTGAGCTTATGTCAATCCTAAATGTCACCAACAGATTGCATTGGTTTGTCCTCTGCTAAATCGCTAAAGCGGACTCGCGAGACCGCTTAGCCAAAATGTCACCTCTCTTAATTGAAATTAATGACTGACGCTACACGTTTTCCCTTGCGTTCTGTTTGGGTTTCTGAGACTTCCAAATTAATTAGAAACATGTCCAAATCATTTTACAAAGATTTTTTTTAATGTAAAATTGTTTTTCTCTAACCCTAAATACCAACCACCACCACCACTAAAAAAGAAGGAATTGAATCAAACGATATACCTTTAACAGTCGGTGTAAACGTTTGCATTTATTTAAATACACAAATATGAAAATAACTGTATATCATTTTATTTCAGGTGAAAAACCACACAAGTGTCTACAATGTGGGAAGGCTTTCAGCCAATCGTCAAATCTGATCACACACAGCAGAAAACACACGGGATTCAAACCATTCGCCTGCGAGAAATGTGGACGGGCTTTCCAGCGAAAAGTGGACCTACGGCGTCACGTGGAAACCCAGCATACCGTTACCATGGAGAGGGGAGTGATATCATCCATGATGTTTCCGTACCCCATCCATGCAAAATGACCAAAACAACTTTTTTTCCTTGTTATTGTATTGTGTATTTGTTAATTTATTAAAGACGTGAATTTCTTTTATGTAATAATAATTTGAGATTTGAAGTGAATTATGCACGTTGTATAATGTTTGATCAGTTTTGGGTGAATTCATGCGTGTGGTGTTGAGTAGAAAGTGTTAAATTTTTCTCTCCTAAGATAATTACAATTATATGAATCAAAGGTATTTCGGCAATCGAATGTGTCAAGTAATGAGTCAATCTGTTTAAAAGGGACACGTTTTACTTTTCTTTCAAATGAAATCCACATGACATAAAACTTGAGATTGGACAATAAAAATCTTTAACAAAACGAAACTGCTACAGTAATTAATTCTGCTCTATAGAAAACGAAGTTTCTCAGTAGCCGACACCTGGAATTTCACATCGAAGCCTTGTCAATATATTGAGAAGAAAACTTTTTTTTTTATTTCTATGATCAGGGGCCAATATGTAAAGAAATGTGACGAGGTAATTATTAAAAATCCGAGAATAACGAATTCACCTGATTTTGTTTGCTCAACGTGAAATCGTATCCAATTAATTAAAGTATTGACCAAGTTTTCAGTTCCGAATTGACGGCCGGGCGCTGTTATTAGTAATTTGCTGGGAGTTCTCAATCAAAGAATCAATGGAAACGTCTGTGTGAGATATGCACTTTGTTTGATTTTTGCAAATCTTTTGAGAAAGCAAAGTCTAGGTAAGCCGCTACACTGTAATCACAGCGCGTGTTTGTAAAAGGTCCCGATTCAATTTTTGATGATGTACACCAATATTTTCCTTTACAATTCCTCGTTCTTTGTAAACTCTTTCTTCAGACAGATACTGTGTGTTCGGTGATAATTTCAGAGTTTGGTACATGACATTTGGCTTCTAAAGGGCTTGATATTTAGAATTTTTTATGGGTACAGATGATTAAAAAAAAAACCAAAATGGTTTAAACTTGCATGCATATTCTTTTTCTTTTTGCAAATTGCGTGCTAAACTTTGGGAAAACATGCCGTTCTTTTGAGCTTGCAATTTATTTTTAAGACTTGAAAATTCGTCCTATTTAACATATGAATATATGCATGCATTTACAGGCGTGCATTTTCATTTTTTTTTTTACATTTATTCGACTAGTTTACTAGTATTCAATTGAAACTATGTATAAACTATATAATGTATACAAAGCAGGATCGATTGGAAACTTCTTTTGAAAGTTTCATTACAGAGCTTTGTTCACAAAGCATCGGCACAACATCTACATTTATGTAAAGTAACAGTACTTAGGCTTCAATTTATGGGTCAATTTCAAAAAAAGGTTGGATTTAATGAGAGGTTTGGGGTCTCGGTTTGAATTCATGAAGCGTTTTTAGGTGTCCAGTTAGAACGTTCTAACCTAAGATTTTTTATGAATCTTATACCGCTGACATGACATTTTTTTTTTAGCATCTTTAAGGTGGTATGGGACATCTGTCGATATTAATATGGATTAAAGCACATTATAATTGAAATACTTTCAAAGGTTTAGAATTTTAAAATTTTACATTATTTTACCAAAAAATAGTTTTCAAGAATATTTGGAGAGGTAAAAATTGTAAAAGCCCCAGCGGGATTTGAACTCACATTCAGATTCGTACATGTAGTAAACCCTCTTGCCCACTGCGCTAGGCTGTTAGGTGACAATAAAGGGAAAGAAACTTCTTACAAAAGTACACTTTATTTTATTGTTTATTTCGATAAACAATACGTCATAACATTGAAGTGTCCCATACCACCCTAAATAAAAGCGATAAAAAATTGATAGAATTACAATGTATTTTTTTTTGTTCCCAGTTCTGGTCTTTGGGAGTACAGACATTATACCGGGTATTTACAAAATAATATATTTTTTCAATATTTTTTGATTTAATATAAATTTTAACATTTAATAAATAAAGGACTAATAATAACCAGAGACATAAATAACATGTTATTTATGTCTCTGTAATAACTGAATTATCGCAATATACAAAGTTGTTTTCAAAGTTGAATGATTTAATTCTGGTTGTAACACACTATAAAAATAATTGTTTGGCTAAAAAAATATTTTATATTGAAGAAAAAATGTTGCCAACGTCAAAGTAAGACTAACGTCAATAAAAGTGATCAACCCGCCTTACGTTGTGTTTGGTTTTTGTATAATTTGTCGTCATTTTAAAGGTCAAATGACCGTATTCATCTACAATAACTGTAAAAAAAAATCATATTACTAGCAGTAAGTTCAATATTAGTTATATACGATATAAAATGGTTTGGGACAGTTTACGCTTTAATAAATATTAAAATAATTCCATAAAGAGGCATGGTCTCGATTTTGGTGAAATTCTATTTTAACTTTATGTTTTTATTATTTACAATGCTTTTGAAATGCATTTCTAAAGATCAAATGGAATTTGAAAGTCAGTCGTTGAGTTATAAGCAAGATACAAAGCTCACAATTCTTGGTCATGTAAACAAGGCTCGTGCGGCGTCGTGCCCTATTTTTGTTTACAAATGTTCAATATACCAGTAAAAAATCTTTTACAACCTGCTTTGCCCATGTTGTAATTCATTTTAAAGACAAATAAACAGTTCCTAACGTTTAACACATTCATTTTTGGTCTAAAACTGGAATTTTCACTTCAACATTCAAAATGTAAACAAAAGCTTTGTTTACATAGCAAAGCATTGTAAGCTCAGTAACTCGCTGATAACTCAAAGAATGACACTAAAATATTGAAAATGCCTTATTAAAGCATTGTAAACATTTAAATCGAAAAACTAATTTTTGACCAAAATCGTGAGCAAGCCCCTTTAAATAACAGATCATAGTTGAAAAGGGTTTATTGTATACAATATTGCTGTTTTACTCTAGAAATATCTTTAAAATCTATTGTTCAAGGACAACTGCAATTCATAAAGTTCATCGGGTTCTTTAGGTTTAGTATGAATCCCTCATATAGTCACTCTTGTCTGTGTCAAGACCCAAAACATGTCGTCTCGGTCCCCAACAATTCACAACTTACCATCCGCTGTATTGCAGAAAAAAAAGTTCACAAGAGAATTGAGAAAGTTGTCTATCCAATTAAGTAAAATAAATTACATCCAAATAAAAGTCGTAAAATATCTGCAAAGAATAAAATTCTCTGTAATTGATCAATTTATATCAGTAAGTACAGAAAATTAGACGAATTGTCTTTATATAAATGGCAAACAATATTGTACAAAACTAAAAAGTTACTTTTTCAACTGGATTGATATGTTTTTGAAGTAAGTCGTTGTGACGCAAGTGAAAACAGATTTTACAATTATATGTATTAAAAAATTTCCTTGGCCATTTAAATAGTGCGTTGCATCAGAAGCCCATTTAACCGCCGACTCTCATTTTTTTAATCCCCTTCTCCATTGCAGTCTGCTACTTGGCTATGGTACATGATAAAAAGGCCCAAACCAGAAAATAATACTGTGAATTACTGAATAATAAAAACTCGATCGGTTGGTGTGAAAATTTCCCATGGTCATTTAAACTTGTTTCTTTTCATAAATAAGTATAATTACATTTGCATTTTATAACTTTGATAGCACAATGACTGTGTTTTCTGATGAAAACATAAACACTCTTATTTATATATATACATCTAGATACTCATTATCTCTGACAGATTTATTGGTGAACATGGCCGCCATGACCCGTGACGTCACGATTCCTACAATGTAAAGCCTGACCTGAAGATAACAACGAACAGATCAGACGGAGTCCAAAACAAGGTAGGTGGCGCCACTCAAGGACTTGCGTAACCAAAAAATTATCAAATGTCTTGTATAATACTGAACGGATATACATGTATGGAATCAATGCTAATACATGTTCATGCAATTTAATTTATTTTATCAAAAATGCTTGAATCCTATTAAACATATCTAATTCTACAATAATGGTCTCAGTTCAATATGGTACGGTTCAACTTTCTGTGACCATACAGCAATTCTGTATTAGATAATTGCTGCTTTATATTACTACAATCATGTAGTTTAATAATGTTTAACAATTAAGAAAGCTCAAAAATTGAGCAGACGTTATGAAATTTTCTTTTTATCAAAAAATATGCAAAAATCATGTTCAAAATAAGTTGTAAATAATATGAGTTATGTAAATACACATGTATGCATGTACCCTTTATATTATAATACCGTATTTTCATGCACTGTGTTCATTTAATGCATGTAGAAGGATGTTTCCAAAATTCAAGTACAAAATGTTAAGTCTGATGAATTTGAAGCTTCAAACTTAAAGACATATAAACTTCCTGTAGAGTTCGCAATTAGTGCGGATGAACTATTGGTACAGATGTGTAATTATACATGTACATAACTTAGCATGCATTATAATACTATTTTGATCGATGCACTGTTTCCAGATTTATTATGGTGGGCTTTCTAACTCTCCTCTCTGTGCTGGGGGTCGCCTTGGGTGCAGCCGTACCCTCCGATCCATACGCGGCACTGACCGTCCTGAAGCAGTCCTGTCGGGATACCAATACCTGTCCACTGGTGTACTCGGAGGAAAGTCTGCGCGCGCGTCTTACGCCTGAACAGTACCACGTGACTCGTGAAAAAGGAACAGAAAGGTCACGTGCTCTATGTTTCTCTAATTATTCATTGCAAATTATTTATTTATTCAATATTCAATAGAGCAAGTTACACCATACGTGCAAGATGTGTTTCTTAAACATATAAAAGTTGCAGAATTATTTGATTTATATATTCCAGGCGGTTTTCTCCTGGTTACGACAACCATAAACATGGTTTGTACCACTGTGTCGTCTGCAACAACACCCTCTTCTCGTCTGCTCATAAATACAACTCCGGGACCGGATGGCCGTCATTTTACGACAGGATAGGAACACAGATGGGCATTGTTGACGATTACGCCTACGGTAAAAAAGAAGTTTTACGTTTATTAATTAATTTCATCTCAAATAGGATAGGAAAAAAATATTTTACGACGGCAATTCGAAAAACAGCTTTTCTATATGAATTTAATTTGCCTGCCGGAATTGTAATTCCTATAGGATTTTCGTTCAATCGGAATTTAAATTTTAATGGGAGGAAAAAATTATTCTCGAAGAAAGTTCTACATATCCCAGTGACTCATATGGAAACTTATTTTTCCTACGGTATATATACATGCAATTGTTCTTTTTCATTGGATTTTTGCTCAATCATTTATACTGCATATACTTAACAGGCATGCATAGACTGGAAGTGACATGTGAGCGATGCGGATCACACATTGGTCACGTGTTTAACGATGGACCTGCACCCACGGGTCTCCGATACTGCATGAACTCTGCCGCCATGTTGTTTGTTCCAGATCACAGCAACGAAAACCATGTGCAGCCTTTGGGCAAAAAATAAAGCTGAATTTTGTTTTAAAGTCACCATTCGTTATTATTAAATAAGTTTCGCGCAGTAATAATTATATATCGTTACACAACGACCCTCTGTTATATATGAATATGATTTATCCATGACTTACATGTATGTTCTATTAGTTACATCCATAGCTACATGCATCTATCATGATAACTTTTGGATTAACAACATACCAGCATGAAATATCAAGAAGATTGTTAGACCTACAATCAATGAATAAGAATGCATGGGTTCAAGGGCTTCCCAATTTACACATGCAAACATTGAGTTGGGACAATCCATGCTTTTTTATCTCTCCTTATGTTTCAATTTTTCTATCATATATAAATAGTGCAGAAAATATAATAATTGTTCTAATTAATTATAAAAATATAACGCAACTTTAAGTATAGATTGATGTGTCACATCAGAACCCATATAAAAAAAACTTCAGATCTAGTTTCTAGCACATTCAAAGGGTGTTGTAAAAGATGGAAGATTCTACAAGTTCTTGCAGACTAGTTGTAAACTAATTTTGCTATCCTGTATAAATAAAGGACATTATTATTATTATTATTAGTTTGATGTCAAATCAAACATGTAACACAGGCCAGAGTCTTAATGGTATTATGTATGAATTATTCATCATACCTGAAATGCTCACTATTTCATATTAAATCTACTGCAAAATTTGACATAATGTACTTTTTTAATATTTGACAACACTGGGCACAGTCTTGGAGTTATCTCTCTTATCTCAGAGGAACAAAGTCAATAAAATCTGAATTCAGTGGATTTTAACATTTATTTAAATATCAGGGTACAAAAAGTCTATCATCGTATACATTTCTCTTTAATCAACTTCTGGGATCCAATCCAATCCCTGTGAATAAAAAAAGTGCATACATACAGTATTTATCAGAAATATGAACAAAATTGCATACTGTATGTTCAAAAGACATAATGTCAGAAGTGTTAAATTTTAATTGTTTTACAAATGATAAAATTTAGTATACATGAATGCTTCATCAAAAAGAGAATTAAGTCATCAGTCACTATATCTTCATTAACAGAAGTTTGTCACTCTTTACTACATGTATATCTACATACATGTACACAAAGATTTGGGGGGGGGGCATATAGTCCCATTAACAATGATTGGCCTTCCCAATCACTGGGCAGGGGGATCCAACTTTGTACATGTATGTATCAAATGTAGTACCTTATTTCCTCTTTCACAAAATTAAGCTAATATACTAGCTGGCATCCGACCAATTCTCACCAAGGACCATAAATGTTTCATTCTAACATCATTTTTTGTACAAAGTGTTATGTGTTGACAAAATGACGTAACAATGCACTGGCGAGAAATGGTCCTTGGTGAGAATTGTTCGGATGCCAGTACTGTCTTTATTTTAACAAACAAAATATGTGCTCGCCCAATCGCAAACGCTCACACTGTTTACATACATTATAGTGAGAGTAAGCTGAACGTGTTGAATCTGATTGCTTTACAAAAACATGTACATGTGCAACTATTACAAATAACCCAGACTGTATAAGTACCTGTAAACATACTTGTAACTCCACACTTACCCGCAGACTGCAGGTGTACACATTCAAATGCTTAACCTCTCTATTTTCTAAATGGTAACACATTTGGGCGATTTCTCCAAAACTTTTTTTATAAGAACGACAAAGTGGAACATTGTTAAATTCTAATTTGCCACGATAAAGACTACAGAAATAGCACATACCCTCCGAACGTATCTGCTCCCCATTATGAAGTAATCCCTGTGGCTCAACTGAAAGTCCATTGAATCATAGGTATCCCTATTTATATTCTTTGAAATAAAAATACAAAATAGTGTGTTAGCATAGTAAAAAAAAAATAATCATTTGCATCATAACTGTTCAAGTTAATATACAGAGTTCAAATTGTTAAAATTGATAAATGTTAGCCTATCTTTTAAAACATTCCTCGGAAACCGAATTTTCTCTGTTTTTTTCTAAAATGATCAATATCATACATGTACATTGCTTTTACCTTGTCATTATAACGAACAAATCGGAAAAATCTGTCTGACAAAATTCCAGGCATACACAGAAATCCCACCGTAAGGAGAGAGGAAGGCAGGACAGACCACCACATTGCCCTGAATCACTGGCCACTAAGAAAGTTCACAGAGTTGTCCTTGTCTTACTACCGGAAGTAAACAGATCGGGTTGGTATAATTACCCAAATGGACCCAAGTAAGCACATGCTCTCATAAGAATACGTGATTTGCATTTATTATGTAGAGAAGCCGGGCTATAATGAAGATCAAAGAGGAAAAAATAGTAAATTACAGACTGAACAATCCAATATTCATAAACGACAATTTTATTCGAGATCGAACGATACCCCTCCCCCATCCTCACAAACCACGCACAAAGAGAAAAAAAAAACTTGCCTAATAACATGACGAAATTAAGTACCAATTCAGATGAGAGTGATAATACTATCAAAAGCAATGACTTGACTAAAATTGGATTTGTAAGTGTATTATTAATTTTAAGTAAGTTGTGTTATGGACAATGGCATTGCACAGGATATGAAAAAACAAAAAAACGGGCTAGAAGCCTTAGGGTGATCAATTTAAGTTGTTGGGGAAAATAAGAATCTGTGCTGCATGCAGAGTGTACAGGTAAAACAGAGACCTACCATACTGTGAATTTTCATGGAATTCATACTTGGTGGGTGTAAATGCAATTTTGTACCTACAGGTGTATTTTCATCCATTCAGTAATTTCCAAATTTGCAATATGATAAGACTGTAATAAACAGATATTACTGACTGGACTGATTTAATACCACTACATACGGCCATAAAGATAACCAAATGAACAAACTATTGACGTTGCAGTCATTTGTAGCACGGAAACTATTTCTAAAATTATATACCTATTATAATATACCTATTCACTGACTATGAGAACGGTAGCAAGTTTTTTGCCCCCCCCCCCCCCCCCGACAGCAACTACAATGTTTTTACCTCGGTTTGCCTCGTAAAATAGTTGCTGTCTCGAGGGACAACAAACTTGCTATGGTTCTCATTGCAAGTAAATAGGAATTTCTGTTATAACCTAATTGCGGTATATAGTGGAAAACAATCAATTTCAATCAACAAAAAACATGAAGAAGACTATTCTTCATTATGGAAATAATTAACAATTTGCATCCCAATTGAAAAAATAAAAATAAAGGAAGTCTAAGAAGCCTAGGCCAAAGTCAAATACTAGTACACCATTTAAATTAACCACTTTGAAACCAGATTTTTTTATAATACATGTAAGTCAACCCCCCCCTCCCCCAAATATAGTTCCTTACTAAACTCTGTAAAAATGTAATTTTTTTAAAAACAGTCTTATTCAATGAAGTATATTTGGCATTGTAGAATATAAATATATTACTAGAATTAGTATGTGATGCAGAATTTTCAGACTAGAGCTGACCCAAAATGGCTACCTAAGGAGCAAACCTCTTTAACCATCAGATCTACCTAGGATTTTAAGCTATTGATTCTTATTAAACTGTTATTCAGTAGAAAAAAAAATCTATAAATTTTTCCTTTTAATTCTGGGTATTTTTCTTTATTTTCATACACAGCTCTTCTTCTAAAGGAGGTCAATACAGTTTTATAAATGGCCACGACCATCGAGCTCTCTTTAAAAGATTCCTTCGGTATAATAACCGCGATATGGCTGTATCAGCAAAGTGAGTAATAGCTTATAGTAACAGTAATTTTAAAAGTCTAGTCCTATATCGTTGTTATAATATGACAAACCATAGATTTAAGCAGTATATGTATTATTTAATTATTTTTCAAATGATGTTAAAATAAAAGAGAACTTTATAAAAGATTCAACCTGTTTGTAGATAAATGCATTGAAGAAAACGAAAGTAGAATATATTATGATTGATTTGTTATTTTAAAATTTCAATGTGCCACACATAACGACTGCTGATATCACCCAAAGCTGAATAACGTTAGAAATGTTGAAGTTTATTAAATCTGCCTCTCAGCTGCCCCCCCCACTCCTCTCTCTCTCTCTCTCTCTCTCTCTCTCTCTCTCTCTCTCTCTCTCTCTCTCTGGGTGCAACCTCCATGTCCTCCCTCCGTAATATTAGTTTTCCAGGTCCAATCAAGGATGTACGGATATTTACCCCGTGTTGTATTCCATAACGTTACATCTTGAGGCTTCAGGGTGTACATGTATACAACACGGTGTAAATCCCTGTACACCATTGAATGAACCTAGACAACGAATTCGTTTCCTGTGTTATACGAATTTTAAAATTATATTGTTTTACCAGTGCTTTGCAACTTGAAAATCTGGTCTAATTTCACTCAGAATAAAGATTAATAAATCATATAACATATATAAACAATGTGCATGTATTTTAATTTAATTTTCAAACTGGGAATTTGACAAATTAATAATTCATTAACTTCATTTAACGTTAGATCTGCAGGTGCACTTGTAAACAAGTATAATAATTGCATTGTAAAGTCACATTTTTTTACACCCGGCTTAAGAATATATTTACACCCGACTTGTTAACCAATCAGATCTCGCGTTAAAAGGACATAGGAAATAATACATACCCTCCCTTCGCAAAAAGCTGTGCATGAGGAAATTGCTTGCTGCATGGTTGATAATTAAACATAATTTTAAAGACTTGTTCAAAAGATTTTTTACCTGATTTTTTTGTCATTTAATAAGTGATCCTCGCCCTTAATTGTGTATTTATGTCATTATGATAAAATGAACCTTTGTAGGAGTATGTTATAAGAATTTGACATACAAAATGATCAAAGGTGTACCCCAATGATATTTTGCAAACAGAAATATTTATATCTGCATTCATATTTTTCCTACTTTTCAATGAATTCATTGTACCAATCTACGTTTGTAATGCTCCAAATAAATGGCAAAATTTGGTCCATTTTGATATCATGAGATGCTCCTTTTTAACTACTAGATTGTGCCTCTAAGAACCACGCGGTATGTTCTTGTGAAACTATGCAGGGACAGTAGAGTTGATGTGCATAACACATGGTTAAAAATTAAAGAGTTTTGCTATTGTAGTTTTTTTTTTACGCAAAACAATGAAAAAAAACCCATTATTTTAGGGAACAGTCAACATACTGCAACATCATGGAAGGAAGGCCCTGTCGAGCTGCCTGTTTTGACTGGGATTTCAGGAACGTAGCTATTACAGCACCAGCAGAAAGGGAAGGAATTTTTAATGAAAGACAAAGATTTGTGAAGATGATCAAGAATCTTAACTTTACCATCTATCCTTCAGAAAAAGAAGTTAAAGTAACCCGAAATTTACCCAAACGAAACTTTATCAAGGAGTTAAAAAAATGTGAGTACTGTATTGAATGGGTTTAATGTGTAATATATATAAATAATACTTTATTATATGTTTTGCCTGTGTGTTGATTTAATGCATATACATGATATAGATATATGGCCTCATAACTAGCAGTATTGATAATGGGTACTTTATATCTTTAAAATAATTTATGCAATGCCTTTGGACCTGAGGCTGAAATTGCAGTGGCGTCGGAAGCAAATTGAAAGTGGGAAGGGGTGGGGGGGGGGGGGGGGCTGGTATATTACAGAAATCTTGACAAGCAAAAAAAGATAAGCGAATTCCCAAAATCATGAAATTCCTAATCCTTGGGGGAAGGGGGCGTAGTTTACTACCTATTAGTTAAAAAACTTGCTTACCAAAAAAAATTCCCAAAATCATGAAATTCCTAATTCGTAGGGGGGGGGGGAGAGTAGCTGCAATCACTCTAAATAGTTCCTTACTTCATTTTCATTCCTTACTTTCTACCAAAAATGTAGGGGTGGGGTAAATTTAAGAAAAATTATATTTCCTGCGAGAGAAAGTGGGGGGGGGGGGGCTGGGGGGCTGGCCCCTGCCTGATGCTATGTGCCTAATGGTTAGGTCTACCTTTGCAAAAAAAAGTAGCGGGTGGGGGGCTAAGCTCCCCCCCAGCCCCCCCCCCCCCCCCCGGTTCCGACGCATATGGATTGCATATTGTCTCAATTGAGTTGATACAGAGAGTAATTTGGTAAGGGATTACTCTGATTCATTAATATGTGAGGGCATCAATTTTCAAGTACAATGTATACTTTGATTTGTGACTAATCAAAATTTAATTATATACTGCACTTCAATAAATATTTAATTAAGGAATGAATTCAATATTTATTTGTTATATACGATATAAAATTGTTTGGGGCAGTTTACAGTATTTAATAAGGAATAAGGAATCATTCTTTGGGTATTATGAGGTGATAATTTCGGTCGGGGCGTGATCAAATCCAATAAAGCCCGAAGGGTTTTATGGTAGATTTGATCACGGCCCGACCGAAATTATCACCTCATAATATTCAAAGAATGATTAATTATTACTTATATTTATATAATTTTAAGCTTTCAAGCGATTAAATATATAAATATAAATAAGCAAACCCCCCTGGCGCCTCAGTTTGGCGTCATTTGTATTATGGGTTATATAGTACAAAAATCAATACGTAGTGTTATCACAGGCAAAGACACTGGAAAATGTAAATATATATCAATAGTACCGATCAGACTTAGCCCAATACAAGAGTAAACCTCAACTAAACTCCATGTACTCTAGGTTTACTGTTTGAAAATTTGGGTCTACTCAGGGTTTACTGAGTTTACTTGGGTGTTTCTTTCGGTTTACATGGGAATTGCTTTTGGGTTCAACTAACCGCACTGATCTGTAAAGCAGACCCGTCTTTTATTTTACCCTCTTACTGCCTGTAATTCCTGCCCCTTGTATATTCCGAATACACATATAGCGTCTGCTTTCAGGAGTATACTTCTGATCGGGGTTTAATCTCTGTGTCCACTTTAGGGTTTACTTTTGGTTTACTCTGGGTCCACTTTAGGGTTTACTTTTGGTTTACTCTGGGTCCACTCTGGGTCCTTACGGACATTCCGGGAAAAAGAGTAATAGTTGTCATGTACAAAATTTGATTCTCAATAATCTAAATATTTTGTAAAGGACAATACTGTTTACAAGTACATGTATACTATGTGAACGTTTGGATATTTTTGCTTAGAATGTGGAATTAATTACCGAGGCCCAAACTGGCTTTCTGAAAGGACACAGTGCGGAAGACCATGTATTACTTTTAGATTTTTTGTGCAGATTTATGGTTTTTAGCAAGAAACCCCCGTGGCAATCAAATCACAAAATTTTAAGTATAAATCGTTCTTTTTCAGTATCTAAGTATGAAAATACATGTAACTTAAATCGCATTAGTGATAAAATATATCGTTTCTTAAAATATATGCTTACTTTTGTTTACGTCCGAACTGACGCCTACCTATGAGTGGACGTACAATTTGGCCTTAACTTTAGTCGGACGTAAAGATGTGCTTTTTAATGAAACGCAAATATTCGAACTAGTACGGTAACCGTATTTACACCAGCGTAGCGCTAAGTCTAGGCGTACAACCCCCTTTATGAAACGAGCTCCAGTCAAGACATGATTTTTCACTCGATCCTAGCTGTTACATGAATCTCTCATTGTTAAACATCTTTAAAACTTTTTTGTAGTTAAAAATCTGTGTGTGTCAGAACCTTGTGGCTGCATTTTGCTGTCCATTTCTTCACATGGAGTGATTGTGAAAATGAATGACCAAATAGACAGTGGGGATTTTGAAACATATGAAGATTTTATCCTAACTCACCCTGAGCCTGACGAAAATGAGTTTTCCGAGAATTATGTTGATGAACGTATCTCAGTCAAAGAAATTATAGACGTGTTTACAGATAAAGGATTGAGAAACATTCCGAAAATATTCTTAATTCAGGTATAACATTTCATATATATTTATGGAAGGAATTCAATATTTATTTGTTTTATACGATATAAAATGGTTAGGGGCAGTTTACGCTTTATAAACCGCGAAGCGGTTTATAAAAAAGCGTAAACTGTTTCAAACCTTTTTATATTGTATAAAACTAACAAATATTGAATTCATTGCTTATAATTTAATTTTTTTACTCTTTATTGTAGATAAAAACGGTCATTTGACCTTTAAAATGAGGTAAAATTGTACAAAATTCAAACGTAACGTCAGGCGTATTGTTACGTTTTTTCCGTTAGTCTTACTATGACGTAGGCAACATTCTTTATACGATATGAAATAATTTCTTAGCCAATCAGAAAGCGCTTTACAACCAGAATTAAATTATAGCCAATCAGAAAGCGCTTTACAACCAGAATTAATATATATATATATATATATATATATATATATATATATATATATATATATATATATATATATATATATATATATATATATATATATATTACAAATATTGACTGGGGTTGAGGGCAACATTGATTATATTAGCCCCCGAGGGACGAAATATTGCCCGACGCGAAGCGGAGGGCAATATTTTCGTCCCAAGGGGGCTAATATAATCAATGTTGCCCGAAAACACAGTCAACATTTGTTTTGTTATATGAAGAAACAAACCAAAATTAATAAAGTAATTGAAAACAGATCGCCGTAATTTTCTCAGCTCAACAAAGAATTCATGAATTCAAAGAATGAAAAGTTCATTTCCAAAATATCAGCATCTTGAACGGTCACTGGTGATATTCCGCCGACCGTAAGAATTAACGTACAGATGTTCTACCTTATTTTACTTCACAGTAATTTGCAAATCCTCAATCCGTTATGATAGCAAACGTCGCATTGTGCGTCCGTTGTTTACTTGCCTTGACTGACTGTCTATTATGACGTCACCTTGTTTTGGAGTCCCAAAGAGTTAATTACGTCATTGTTTACGAATCAACAAATCAGAGGCGATTATTTGAAATAGCGGGAATGTACTCTTGATATTATTCCTAGCCGGTCAATATAAAAAAAATATTGACCGGTCAATATTTTTCGGACGAGCTAATATTACAATTTTTAACAATTCGTCTATATAGAGTTATATAGTGAGAATATACTACTGAATATAACAAATATATATATATATATATATCTCACCAAGTTTAAAAATTTGTTTCAAAGAAGACAAAATAAATCGAATAAATCCATGGATTATTATATTCATTTCATGCATGCAATTAACATATTCATATTTCATTGATGGAGGATATATCAAAATGAATAAACGTTAAAATTATTTTTTATAGGCATGTAGGAACCGATTTCATGCAGCTAATCAAGGTGAGTGTTCAGAACGATGTTACATGTAAAGATGCTCCAGGAATTGGTAAGTGCACGGCTACTGTAGATTCCTAGTTAACCACGAGGAGTTATTGTCCGCGTAAAATCGCGAGAAGCAGACAGTTTTGAACTATAGGAAATCATAACAAAAAATTAGTGATTTCGTTTTTTATATTCTCGCGATTTGAAACAAAATAGCGGAATCGCGGAATTAAGAACTCGTGTAAAATAAGGAATTTACAGTATTACACATATCATAAAAGTTAAAGACGAAGTTCTCGTAAAAAAAGAAGGTTGACTGGGGAGTGTTTAGGTTGGGATGCTAAACTACATCAGAAACTTTAATATATTACATTTACTTTATTGTAATCGCACACAAAGTATGATGAACATCTATTGTGTAGACATTTTTAGGGACTACTAGTATCTCAAATCTTAGCTTCATTTACGAGTGGTTTATTTACATGTACAGACAGAGAAGGACTCCTTTTCTCCAGTTCAAAGCAAATTATCAAAATTATTAAGATAAATTTACATTCCAAAATGTTTTGCATGAAAAGTGTGTGAAAAGCTACAGTAACTGCAGTTATAGCGCTGTAACACACACATGGTTCTGAAAGGTTAAAATGACGAGTTTTATTATGACGTCACAAACGTTGAACGCTGTAAAATACAACGTCACAAGCAAAAATAAAAGTTACGCTTATGGCTGTTACAGTGGCTCTTCCATTTATTTAAGGAATGAATTAAATTTCTACCTATGTTATACGATATAACTTAACTTGGGGTAGTTTACGCTTTACAAACCGCGAAGCGGTTTATAAAAAAGCGTAAACTGTTTAAGTTATGTTATATCGTATAACATAGGTAGAAATTGAATTCATTTTGGTCCACTTTGCTCCCCATTTATGGGGAGCAAAGTGGACCGAAAACCCTTGGCTAGCGAAGATGGGGTTGTTGACACCTTGTGAGTTTTATTTTTTATGATAGTTTGTCACAAGATGGCGATTTCAACTCATTGTGAAACTGTTTGGATCCATATATGGTCGTCTAACTCTGTATTGTAATAAGTAAAACTTTGGCCTTCTGATCCAAAGGTCCTGAGTTGTGATCAACGCAGGGTCTATTGTTTTTTTTAATAATATATATACTGTTTGTGGTGAAATTTTTAGAAGTTGATTTTCTCCCCAAAATTGAACATATTATCCGTCATTTTCAAGTTAAATGATAATATAAACTGATAATACCACTTTATATTAGAAATTTAGATTGTAATTGGAATGTTTGTTTACAGATTCAGATGTAGATATTGGCTTTGATGTGTGTGTTGTACGAGATAACGGAGAGGGTGTACCATTGCCACTAAATGGTAAGTGTCAGTTACAATGCAAAAGTTTTAATAATCAATTTTATATTAAATTTTTTCACAGTCTTTTTAGAGTATAAGCCCCTACATTTTATTTTTTAGTTATGCAAATAATAATGAAAGAACAGGCTGATTTTATACAATTTGACTGATAAAATTTAAAAGGAAATTAAAATTACTTGATCTGCGTGTTCACATATTATGAATTAATGTTAAATAGAAACATTTTATGATAACATTGCTTACAGCTCACATTAAAAATCTATCTGACGTTCTGTTTTTATGAAATATGCATGCATTTACCATGCCTACTGACAGAAAAAAATGCTTGTTCAAAATTGAAC
Source organism: Magallana angulata (assembly GCF_025612915.1). Lineage (NCBI taxonomy): Eukaryota > Metazoa > Mollusca > Bivalvia > Ostreida > Ostreidae > Magallana > Magallana angulata. The sequence goes on from NC_069114.1 coordinate 30,121,187, forward strand.
TACAAGCTTTCCACAGAATAAACATAGACAGCTGACATTATATATTTTTCTAGTGATAAAATATATACGCAGCACAGTTAAGGCTGTCAATAAACTCCGTTCAGACAAAAAGTACGGGAAATGTGCATTATGACATCACAGTATATTACAAACCTCGAAAGTACTTATTAATCTATTTATTAGTAAAATTAACTTATACTAATCTTTTAATTAAACACAACAAATTCTATTACTTACAATTTTGATGTCCGTTATATCGTACACACTGAAAATAAGCGAGATGTCGTTCTCGCTGTACTACAAAATATGACGTCATATGCTTCAAAATGACGCATTAAGTTAAATCATTGAAGGCTATCGTGCAGTTTTATAGCGAAGAAAAATAAATGTCATACATTAACGGAAAAGTATAAATGAATATTTTGTTTAAAATTATTATTAGTAGAATGCTACCTATATAGTCTTATTTTCATTTTGTTAAAAGTATGCATCGTATAAAGAAGCCACCTCGGTTTTGTATAAAATATCGTATATCTAAAATCTGAGTACCTAAATAAATCACTTAATTGCAAGGGCATACACTTACCTGATCCCGACAAACTTTTACACGTGAATTTGAAATATGCTATGTTACTTAAAAACTTCTACGATCCTTGTAAAATCTTACAAATTAATTATTTTTTAATGAAATTAACCCTGTGACCTTCAAAATTATTCAACATATGCATTATAAATTACGGTTTCTACTAAAAAATATTCTTATCTTAAAAAGTTCGCACCGTTTTTCAAAATCTACGATATAACATCAAGTTATTTCATAATTCAGTTGTGAATTTTGACATGATTATGCCCTTGCAATATTGAATTTTTTAAATGACCTCAAAACCACAAATACATCTGCTTGTACCATGCGACTGCCATATCACGTGACCACTATGAACATGAAATATTGTACTGTTATATATATATTTTAGAAATATACATGTATTGCATTTGAGTGACTGTTAATGATTTTAAAAAGGACATGCCAGTTTAACTAAAGTATACGTGTTTTCATCACAAAAATTTGCCCATATTTTTATTGACCGCCTTAACTGTACTGCGTACCCTTAAATTGCACTAATAATGCACATTTTAGGTATAGTGGGTATATTTTTTTATCATGAGAAAAAAATTATAATGTCTGGTGCATAAGTGAGTATATCAAAATATTCAATTTTGTCTCATTGTACCCACCGCAAACAAAGTCTGGGGGATATATAGAAATCGCCTTGTCTGTCCGTTCGTCCATCTGTGCATTTATAAGGATAAATATTGAAAGTTCTCGCTTCACACAAACATTGCTTGACCTAGGGTCAAATGGGCAAGGTCAAGGACAGGAAAAGTACAAAAATCATGTCTGGTCCATATCTTTTTATGGAGAATCATTGAAAGTTCTTACTTCACACAAACATTGCTTATTACCTGAGGGTGTGTCATGAACTTGACCCAAGGTCATCTTGGCAAGGTCAATAGCAGGAAAAATGCAAAATTTGTGTCCGGTCCTTATCTTTTTTATGAAGAACCATCGGAAGTTCTTATCTTACACAAAGAATGCTTATAACCTGAGGATGTGTCACGATTTTCCCCCGAGGTCATTTGGGCAAGTTCAAGGTCATTGATTGTTTATGTTTTTTGTTTTTTATGTATTTCGGCCCTTTCCCCTTGCAAATATTATAAAATTGATTTCAAAAGAATAATACAATGTACAAAAAGTGGATCGAATTAGAATAGATCAATTACGTACTTAATAGCTTATCTATTAGTACATAAATAAATAAATACACAAGTATTAGACAATTACATACATATATGATGAAATATGATTGTAGATTTACGAGTCCCACCAGATCCTCCAGGCACAAACATAGCGTACTCCCCGCCATATTTAGAGAACAGTGTCATTGTCTTCTCCACTCCTTTTGGTAAGTATATATATCTTACAGATACATCGATTAATTCCATTATCTTTATTTAATGATATAAAAATATTTCACAAAATAATACATTGTGACATTCCATTGTGTTCTCTATCTTTTTGCTTACATTAAGTTTCTAAATACAATACATGTAACTTTGTAGGGAATTAGGACACAAGGTGTAGTTATGCACATCACCAAGAAATTCCGTTTCCATTATTTTTCTGGGAATTTTGGCACTTTCAATTTAAAGTTTTGTTGTTAAAGACAAAAGTATAGATGTGGATATTTGCTTAATGTTTTGATGCTATGATTTTTAGGAGTAATGCCCTTTTTGAATTATTTTGTGCGTTTAAGACATATCCTGCCATTCATTATGTGTAGTTTTGTCATGTAAGGTTGTCCAAAGTTATTTCTATGTTTAATGTCACCTTCAAAATATCAAGCCTACGAGGGAGAGCAATAAAATTAAAACAGAAAATTTTTCAAACACGTGATTTTTATTCATTTATATTAATACAAATACATGAGTGTTTCAGCTACATGTAGTTTAGCTGTTTAATGATCTTTCCTGTCAGTTTTAAAAACTATCCCATTGAGTATCCAATGCATGTATAACCCATCATGTGCCATTAGCATTTCTTATTACCATAAATTGCAGTATTTTAATTGCAAAAACAGTAAAATCAAATGGGGAAAAAAATTTGGTTTATTGCTTTTTTTTATAACAGTAATTTCTCTTAAACCTATGTGCTCGGATGACATGAAACATAGCTTTATTTGTGAATAGCCTAATTAATGGGGTAGCATGGGGTATGTGAGCTTGCTCACTTTTTCTTTCTTTCATTATTATACATGTATATGGAAACAAATAAAATCTAAATTTTTTTAACCTTTATATCTGTTAAGAGAATTTTATTTGAATATCTAATTTTGGCATATATTATTAGCACCTCCCAAATCCAAAACCAACATTTTTTTGGACCGTAGTAGGAAAGGAGTAATGAACATACATGTTTTTACTATGAACATATATATGGCTGAAATAGGAATCGAACCTGGCAAGGACCCCTGCAATAATAGTAGGTTTAAACCTATATGCACGCATGGCATGAAACATAGCTTTAACTGGGAATAGCCTAATGGGGTAGCTTGGGATATGCTTGCTCACTTTTTCTTTCATTTATTATATATGGAAAAACCATTTGTAATCTACAATTTTTTATAATAATAAAATCTTTATATTTGTCAAGAGAGTTTGATATGAACATCTGGAAATTAATATGGCATGTTATTAGCTATTAGCCCTAGCTCCCAAATCCAAAGCCAACATTTATTATTAGAACTATTTTAACAAGAGCTTGGACTTTGGGTAGTTGTGTCAAACAGCAATGTGACGTAGGCATGTCTATATCACTGAAGGCCACTCAGCTATGATGGTTCTTTGAAATCAACAAGATTTTTCTGGCTATTGAGCCAAGAATACGCAATCGGTGTATATTTCGCTTAAAACCAGCATCATTTTTAACTTGTTTTGACGCAAGAAATAGATAGCTACGTCCTATTGAAAGTCCAAGGCCTTGTTAAAATGGTTCTATTTGGCTAAGTTTATGTTGAAAATGTATTTCATATAAAGTTGGAGTTAATTACCGATAAATTACACATCAAATAAAGGCAATTAAGCTTGACATATGGCCTTTGAAATGTGGTTCAAGAATTGGTACATTATATAACATGCCTGCTATATACATTTATTGGGTGTGTTTACTTAATGTATTTTAATCTTCCATCACATTTCAATAGCATTATGAAAAGCTTGTCAATGTGTTATATAATTGATCTACATCACATATTATATTTCAACTAGCAAAAGGCCATTTCAGCAGAGCAGGCACATATACCAGAATTCCATATTCCTACTACACATTGATAGTTAAATGAAGTTATGCATAATCATTGATCTATTTTAATATTTACATGAACATTCTGTTCACGATTACCAATTTTATTTTCATTTAGGTTATTCTACAGGAGCCATGTCTAACTTTGGAAGTCACGTGTGGTGTGTTCTTCAAGAAACACTAAAAAGTATGGTACCAGTAAATGGATCAATAAATCTTCTTGACTGGTTAAAGAAGACAAATGGAGATCTGGCTAAAGATGAAAAATTTGAAATTAAAGATAATTTGAAATACAAACCTCTTCTCAGTATCAGCCATACACTGACAAAACAAATTTTGTTAAAGCTACAGCGCGACTGATTTTCAAATCTGGTAATATTTATTCTTTTAAAGTAACCGTGAATATGTACGTGATACGTTTTCATAAATCAAATATATACATCAATTAAAATATGTAGGTAAATAATAAAAGTTCTTCAATCCTCGATCAGCCCAATAAAATTTATTTATTTAAACAGTATTTTATTATGCAATATAACACATAAACGGATGGGATAGCAGGCATTGCCTATATAAATCCTCTCCGACATACAAGGTCAAGGTCATATATATATACAATATTTAGTGCCATAATGAAAATAATATTTGAAATATATGAGCAGAAAATGCAATAGGTATTATAATAGTTATCATTATAATATTATAAATTGTAGTAACTAAAAGTGATAATAATTAGAAAAAAAATACAAACAAAAGGTTTTACACGCTGGTTCAGGTTCTGTGGTATATGACAATAGGAAAGACTAGATGGATTATTTAAACTTTGAAGTGTTATTGTCATTCAAACGACGTCTCAAACTCGAGATTTATGTTTTTGGAATCTCCAGTGAATTGTGTTGTACTTAATTTATTACAGTGTATCAATAAAACATTATCAGATTACAACATGTGAATTTTTTTTTTATTAAAAAGTGGAATCTAACAATCATACAAACAAATAATTCTGGATTTATAATTTATAAATCATTACTGAAGACTTCAGGTCGTCAGATCAGCAAAATAAATATTCTCTAGTAAGTGATAAGTTTGATTTGTTTGAAGGATTCCCTTTTTAAATTGTTAAACATTTGTCTGATTATTATTGTATTAACAGAGGAAAAGAAAATTAAATGATTTTTGGCAAAATAAATGAACCTGTATTTAACTATTAATTTGCTGTACCCTTTCAATAACCATGTCCAGTTATGAACGACGGAAAAGGTAAAAAAAACGTAATTGCAAAACAAACAATTTTACTTTAAAAACAAGCTATATTACGGAACTGACCAGCTTAAAACAAAACCAACAGCCTCCTTTTCAAATTCAACAGACACCGATGCAAATTTTAAAACAAACGATCACCGATGCAAAGTCAAGTGAACAGTTATACACTAAATTAACGCTGGGTGGTATGCCAAGTGGTACATGTATCAGGAAAATTCGAAGAAGTCGTAACCTGGAGAAAACGTACCCTCTAATTACAGGGAACGTTTTTATGCGCGGATCCAGAATTTTTTTTTCAAGGGAGAAAAGAGGAGTCCGAGGGATTTTATTTATTTTATTTCAATTGATAAATTACCGACTGATTTAACTTCTGAGGCGACGCTTATTCATGCGTTTACTCAATTATTGCAAGCTTTTGTCATGGGGGGGGGGGGGGGGGGGGGGCAGAGAGACCTGTCTCTCCCACTTTTTCTCACAGCAAACATTTTGTTCTTAGATTAACATTAAAAAATCCGATTTATCAAGGAGTTGTCCCCTCCTTTTTTTCGGAGCATGTAAAAACTGAAATTGAGTTAAAATAATAAGCGTACTCCTCCCTCCCCCTCCCCCCAAAGGATTAGTCTTTTTTCATGATTTGCCATGATTTTTATTGTTTTCTTTTGGCTTGTCAATGTTTTTAAAGATGGGCCTGCCCCCTAACCTCTAACTAACCCCACATTCAAAAACGGTGCTACGTGCCTGTAATGTGTAACTATTTAATGTGTTGGTGCGTGATTATGTATAGGCAGCCCCCCCCCCTTTTTTTCTCGCAGCAACTAGTTTTCTGATATTAACATATAAAAAAGTGAATGAACATGAAGTTGGCCCGCCCACATTTTTTAAAGGGGGGGGGGGGGGGGGGGCATGTAAGAAGTGAAGTGAAATGAAGGAAATTAACAATGACTTGAAGTTATATGTACATGTGTAAAGTACGCTACACCCCCCCCCCCCCCCCTTTCCGGATTCGGGGTTTCACGACTCTGAGAGGTTGTGTTTTCCCTTTTTTTGGCCCGCCCTTAAAAACGATAAGGTGTGCCTGATGTTAACAATGATGCAAGCAAAATGCACAAATTTTTATTGAATAAGTCTTTTTATTACTTAGGAACAGTTTTTAAAACTATTTCAATTCTTGTTACGATTTTTCGTCGGGAATTAATTTTCTAGATAGATTTGGTATTTAATAATAGGACAAAGCAGGCAATTACTATTTTTTTATAAGGGTATCAAAAATACTGTCCGCAGATTTTCTACATTTACTTCTTTGATCAGGACTGAAGGTCTACATAGTTGCTTGCAATTCCATTATGAATTTCGAATTCGAAAGTGCAGTATTATAATAATTTGGAAATATAGATATCTTATGAAGTTTGAGTCGCAGGTGAATTGAATGAAATACATATGTATTTTTTCATTGACTTGCTTGAATAATTCACAAAGAACAAATCAGGTTTGAAATATAGACAACATTTAGCCTGTCGTAGAATGACGACCGATGCACTTCCTAGGTAATGATTCAGTGCTCTGAGTCATTTGAATTGACCCATCATTTGGCTTCTAGTTTCCAGAAAAAAAAACCAAGCATGGCATCCCCTGAACTAAACCTTCGGTGTCATCCTGAACGATAAGATAGCTATAACAGTTCCACTGAGGTCGTACGTGGCTTTTATTCATCAATGCCACAGAGTTCACAACACACCTAGTGGGATGTTTGGTAAATAAACTGAACACTGTAAACAAAGTAATTGCCGGAAACAAACATTGCTTCAAATGCACACAAAAAAAAAACACATTACAAAAAACGCTGCACTTTTATCGTAATTGAGTAAGAACATGGATTGGAGCGCACATGTGGGTCAGGAAGGTCTGTTGATGGGGATTTGATCAGGAATCCTCCGTGTACGTTCCGCTTGACTGCCGCTGAAGCGAGGCAGACCTACCTCACACGTTATAAAAGAGAAGTTCCCGCCCGACATCCCGCTAATCGTCAGTGATGAAGACTTGTATCGTCCCCGTTGTCATTATACTGGTAGATTACACAGAATTTCTTCTCAATTCTTATAGTGTTATTATATCATGTAATTGGGACGTATTCGATTACGATTTTATAAAAGTGGTGTTCGTTATTTGTAGAGCTTTGTGCGTGATGTGGTTTCCCAGGGAGACAGGCGGCGGCCCCCTGTTGGAGCCACCATAGACCAACTGATAGCCCGGTCCATGGGGGGAATAGAAGGTAGGAAGGGCAAATTTGTTTATGTATGATGTAATCATGACGTACATTTTTGTAGTTAGTTCTGAGATATGAGTAATGCATGCATGATGTCATCTTGATAGATTTCAGAACGTTATTTAATCTAAGTTTTATAATGATAAAATATCAAAATCTAATCTTACACTTGATATATAAAGAAATGTAATAAATGGAGATATTTAAAGAATACAGTTTTGTCAGTCATCCTGCGAAGACAACATGGTGATGAAACATACAAGCGGTCATGTCAAAAATTCCATTATTTGATCGGTTATGCCGTTGTTGTTTTTAATGGTGTATAGATAGTTAGATATAGATTTAGATTAATTCCAAACTTGTAAAGTAATTTCAATCAAAGATAAATTGTTTATGAAAAAGCATAGTTAAAATAATTCAAATGGCGAACCTACCTATAAATGCAAATATATAGACATATACAATGTATTGTTACGAGTTCCCTTACAAAATGGCTAACTGATGCAGTAACAGAGAATGATTCATAAGTAATTATCCAAAACCTTGAACCTCTGTCTCCACCAGCTGATAATTGCATGAGTCGTACCCCAAACTTAAACCTTTGAACATATAATCATACGGATGCTTTTTGATGAGAGTGAAATGTCAAACTCATTTACAAAAACGATTTTTCAAAAGAAATTTTCCGCACAAAAACCGTGGAAGAATTGATAACGCAATTAACATCAGAAAAAAAGATCAAAGTTTTGCTGTCATCGCGTCATGAAACCGCCAAATCTTGCACACCAAGACGAATTACATGTAAGAACAAACTTGCATGAAATTTCATTTCTCAGCAATGATTAGAATGAAATGACTGGCTCTGGTATATAGTAGAAATGGAATTTTACCAATGTGCTCAGATTCGCAATCGTTATCGATCAAGGTTGAATGAATTCTGTACCAAGGTTGTGTAACGTTATTTAAAGATTGGTCCATCAATTTTTGTTTTTGACCGCGTTTGAAATTTTAATCTCAACAAATTCTGGTTCAGACAAAAACTAGTTTACCATTGCTGACAACAAAGGTGATAAAGACCCTAAAAAGAGAAGAAATTTCACAAATAACTTTCCACACCAATGCTGATGGTGTCAGAGCAACAAGATAGTAATTTAAAAACACCTAATGAACTTACAAAAATATATAACAACTTGTAATCCTTAGGAAACGGCGTGTTTTTGACATGAATTTTGCACGAAAGGTCATCGAAAGTGAGTTTGGTATGATCAAATGTCATGCTTTTAATTAATATTTGTAGGCTTGATTTGAAATTACATAATACAGTTTTTCTTCAGATATCAGTCATATAAGTTTGAGAACAAAAACACCAAAAAGTGTCTTTGGCTGTTTTATTTTCGTTGCGAAGGCCAGCTATTCTAATCTAGTATTCACATGCATCAATGGTATAAACACAGACGCATACGCATGTACGCATGTTAAGTCTTACGTCATTTATTTGATACAATACCGGTGCCATTTTTATTTCTATTGTACATATAGACATTCATTTACTAGTACCTGCCAATCTGTGACACAGTGCCTATGCGCGCTCAGTAGATACAATCGGCCACGTACATGTACATCAAAGATTTTAAAAAAGTGAAAAACAGGTATTCCGTACAAACTGCAGTAAATAAATTGTAACGATGTACAAAGTATATACATGTACTTTAAGGTTATGTATGGGTATTATGCAATGCTTCTTTCCTTCATATCTAGTAAGGTCTACTAAAGACGGCGTTTTATTCTTAAAATAAAAGTTTTAATAAGTTGTGCCTTCGAATACAACATGAACTTACAAAGAAATACTACTTATACTGTTTAAGTAACGACCAGAGAGTAACTCACTCGACAGAACCAACATTTTGTCGTCAAGCACAGTCTATGTGGTGGGTTGTTTTTAACGTTGCTAGATCTTGAATTAGTCTACCAACTCAAATTAACCTCAAAAGTATAAAATACATGTACACGTACGTAAAACTTCAAATATAGACCGTTCATACACTACAGGAACTGGTTGTCAAGTTTCTTGTAAAATATAAAAAGAAGACAAAATACTCAGTGCATTGCCCATCGTCGGAAACCCACGGCCAGTCTCGCATACGCATACTAAGCGTATGCCAGACTGGCCGTGGGTTTCCGACGATGTGCATTGCCTAGCTATTGCTCAAATGTATAGTCCTGATTCTGTACAGAAATACATTTATGTAATTTTGTACAGTAATGTGTATTTCGTAAAGATTAATTAAAGTTTGTGGCATATATTAATACAGGTTATGTAAACATAAGCAACCAACTGGTGACTCCTGATTCCAAGATTCTGGCAGAATTAGACATGTACCTCACGTATGACCAGTACAAGATTCTATTCTCTCCTGAAAGGTATGGCTTAACATTCATACTAGAATTTTCACGAACATTGGTACATGTACTTTATATGTTACAAGTACCAAAAGTTTTTTCCATTGTACCCTAACAAAGAAATGTACTACCGTATAACGGGTAATTTTACTGCTGTGATTTTTTTACGAATTTGTCTTAAAATAGGGCGATTTGAATTTTTACGCGTATTTTTTTTACGAATTGGACATGTCCGTAAAAATTAAAATAATCTGTGGTAAAAGTCTTGCATATATGTAACGAGAGGTATCTATTGATTATATACATGTACATGCACCTGTATATTTGTTGATATTATGGGTCAAGATTATGACAATAATCAATATAAAAATATCTGATACTGATGAATATAATTGAATATTGAAAAGAAATCCCAATCAATATAGAAAGACAAAATTTTCAGAGAAAGAACAAAGCGGAAGGCAGTGCGATCGGGTGTACTGCGTTGGCCCAATGGTGAAATACCTTACGAATTCAAATGGGGCGCATACAGTAAGAAAGTTTCTAATTGGCTGAGTACTGAATTTGAATTCAACTATATTTCCAATGTTTTTAGATTGTGATTAGATTAGATTTTTTTCCCTTTTTGTGTAATAGGTAACTCGGAGAAATATCTAATCCGTGTCGCCATGCGTGAATGGGAAAAGTATACGTGTCTGCGATTTAGAAAAAGACAGAGGGAGAATAACTATGTCATGTTTCAAGACAATTTTGGGTGAGCGCAAAAATTGTATACACGAAACATTTTAAATGCAAAACGAGATGAAAATCATCTGTAATTTTTCAACGTTCTGATTTCAGCTGTAACTCCCAGTTAGGCATGGTCGGTGGAGGACAGCCTTTGAATCTAGACAGAAATGGCTGCCGATACGTAAGCTGCTAAGTTAGTTACCGATTCAATTATAGTTAATGCAATTATGCACAGAATGCCATGTGCACAATGCTTGTATGCTGTAATTTTTAAGCGAATCAATGCAGAATTCTGCAGATGAAAGTAACCCGTCTTGTGTAAAAAAAAAAAAAAAGCATTGTTAACAGACACAAGCCTTTCAAGCTTGTAATATCGCCCAAGGCTTTGGTTTAAAGGAATTAAGCATCATTAACAACTGAGGGTAAAGGTCTGTTCCTCTTTTTCAATAACCAAGACAACAAAATGGTAGCCATAGCGATTTACAAAAGTGCGATGCTACTAAATTTAACCTTATAACTAATATTGTTTCAATACCTAGTTCGACATTTTTTTCTTCATTTGATGGTAAACTGGCAAACTTTCTTGTATTACAGAAAGGGCTTTATCTTCATGAGATTGGGCACGCTGTTGGTTTGGTTCACGAACACCAGCGGCCGATTCGGGACCAGTTTATTCGAATCAATTACGGAAATGTACACCCAAGTCTACGACAATGGTTTCAGAAGTATCCACAGTACCGAATCAACAATTTTAATATTTCTTACGAATTTTCCTCTGTCATGCATTACGGAATCACGGTAAGAAATTATGCTTCCATTTCACAATTACGTTAACTTTAAAAAGTTTTAAGTTGAAAACATCGGATACTTTACACTTTCTTTCACTGTAATGTGTAAATCAAAATTTACATTTTCCAGTGCTTTTGTCTTTGGTTATGATTATTAGAAATCGATTTTGTAACGTATATTCTACTGCAGTTCAACAGTAATGATAATATAATATTCAATTGATAGAATTGCTGAAAATTATGTAAATATAGGTAATAGGTTAATTATTTTTTGAATATTATTAGGTGACCAAACACGGTCGGGCTTGATCAATCTATATGTATAATAATAAGGCCCCTTTACCGGATGGCAGCAACAATTTTGTCGTTGTCATATTGTAACTTTGGTATTTACTGCCACCCGGTAAATTCCAAATTCACAGGACCACATTTTATCGACTATAAAATATTATAGAAATTTGTAAAACGGTGTATTCAGGTTTACTTATTGCTTTAACACAATATTAATAAAAAATTCAGCTTTATGAATAGACAATTTATATATATCTGAATATGAAATAAATGACACTTAAAGTTGAGCACATGAATTGGTATTAAATTTTACATAAAAAGAAAACAGCTAAGATATCTCTGTAGCTGCAGATCTATGCAACAACCAACGTATCACATCAGAAAGTTATGAACTCTTAAACCATCAATTAATGAATGAATGTACATGAAATATGAATGAATTCATGAATGAAATGATACATGCTGTACAATATTAGTTACTGTGAAGTAAACACAGGTACGTTTAAATGTTTTCCTTTCTCTCCTCGTCCGTAGGCATTTTCTGTTGATGGGCGATCAAAAACTATAGAGACGCAGCCTCAGTACAGATCACAGGAACCGGATATAGGACGCGTGTATTCCAAGGAGTTGTCCTTCACCGATATAGCCACTGTTAGCAATATGTATCATTGTAGTAAGTTTCCAAGTAGCTTCCGGTTTGTAACTTCCGGTCTGAAAACCCCAGTTCGTCCATCCAATTTTTTTCCAGACCGGAAGCTACAGAGAGTTTCCAAGTATATATCTGAACATGCACGTCTATAGCAAGAGATGGGTTTGCCGGGCCTGATCTCTACACTATTTTTGAAAGTATAATTATATTTTCTATATAATAATTAGCTCCTCTACGATTGTTTGACTTTTTATCCTTGAAAAACAAATTGATGATACATGTCTGCAAAAATTGATTCAATTTGGTTAAAACGATGACGATAACTTAAAGCTCTCCATGTAATTTAACCATTAATTGTTCTTGGTGGTTTTAGATAGACACTGCAGTAGAAATATACGATGTAGAGATGGCGGCTATGTTGACCAGAATTGTCGATGTGTTTGTCCGGACGGGTCGTCAGACTGCGAAGAAGGCAAAGCTCCACAATTTCAGTGTAGGTTTAGTCAGCTGTGAAAAAGACTTTAATTTACACTTAAACCTTTTCCTTCCTGTATCTTGAATATACCAACCCTCTCATGTATGTGATCATTAAACAAAATTGTATCATAGATTAAATTCTAAATTATATTGTACAATCATATACATCTGTATAACTATATCCAAGACCTTTAGTCAGTATAGCATCTTTTAATCACAAAATGAGCTTTTCAATCAAGCTTTTAAAAATGTATTATAACATCATAAAAAACTCAAAATCCAATCTAAAGCACAGCAAACCATTGTTTATAAGTCTGTAGGAATCAGGACAAGGATTGGTCGTGCAGTGTGTGGGCCAAACAGGGGGAGTGCGACAGAAACCCTAGGTACATGAAATCCAAGTGTGCGCGGGCGTGTGGAGTGTGCAGTGACGCAATGGCCGCCGATAAAGGTTACATTTTAGATTCTGATTTTATCCGTTATGTCGAACATCCACGAATATTATTGGACTACTAATCGCACCATCTTGACATTAAACTTTTCGTTGTTTTTATAACTAAAAAATTTAACGACCTCTTTGATCTATGTATTTTCTCGCGTGAAAGCTAGACTAAGTATTGAAAGCTTTCTGTTTTCTAATCCAAAAGCCTTTGTGTATTTTTGAATCAGTGGTTGGAGCCCAGTGTGTGAATGCTTTTCCCGATGACAAGTGTAAAAGCTGGAAAGAGCTTGGAGACTGTGTGGCCAACAAAGTATGGATGTCACAGAACTGTAAAAAGGCATGTGGAGTCTGTGGCAGTAGCAACGATTCCACCGGAAGTAGGCTTTCAACACACTGTTTCTTCTACCTTCTGCAGAAAGGATCAAACACATTACTCGTTTCCTTAAATTTAATCTGACGTTGTAGAAAAGAATAATGTAAAAAATTATAAAAAGATGACTGATATCTTTTTACAATGGCCTCGAAATAAAATTCTCATAAACGTTTAAATAAAATTAACTTCCTTGGATCAAAAACAGTTTTCTAGTTCTTGCATTCCATTTCTTATCCTTTACGATAGCTGGGTGCTCAAACAGGCAACCCGACAAGAAGTGTGACGACTGGGCAGTGAGGGGAGAATGTACTGTCAATCCGAGATGGATGGCGAGAAATTGTCGGAAGTCGTGTCAACAATGTACCGACGGCAGTGGTACAACTTCCAGAATACCAAATACCACTTCCACTCCTAGACCCACCGTACGAACGACTGCTGCCACCACCACCACCACAGAAAGAACCACAACCTCAGAACCATTTACCACTGTGGATAATGGGACTGTTGCCACCACCACCACCACCACAGAAAGAACCACAAGCTCAGAACCATCTACCACTGTGGATAATGTTACTTCTTCTACCACAGAACCGCCTACCACTGTAGATACAACCACTACCAGAGACGAGAATCTAACGACTACAATCCCATGGCAGTCTACCACTACCACCAGTCGACCGTCTACAACCACCGTATATACTCCACCGACCCGAACTACTACAATATCACCTACCACACGGAAACCGGGTTTGTTACATCAATCTATTAAAAATAAGACTTGTTAAACCACTAAATGCAAGTTTATATGCAGGATAATGTAGAGGTCTGATTTTAATCTGATTGCAGGAGCATGGTTCAATGTTATCTATATAATTTTGCACCCATTTCTGCATTATAGTATATCGAAATATACTGTTGATGAAGTCCATGCTTCCAGTGTAGATAAACCTTTAATTGTTTTTGCATCCAACCATCGTCTGACGCCACTGCCCAAGATGGCCACGGTCCGGAGTCACACTTTGGCCGTAGATAGTAAACAGCGGTCAAACTGTAAAATGTTCTCTCATCAACAAAAGGAACAATATTTGGACAAAGAGCCGTACTAGGAGATGACGTACTTGTATGTATGTCCAAAAAAAAAATCCCTAATGCATTTCTTGTTTCGAATTATAGTCAGACTCTTACCAAAGGCACCTGTTATTTCGGTAATAGAAGTCACACCAGACTTGGTCAGATTCCAATTGTCATTCCGGAGAGATGATGGATCTACACTCAAACTTCTTGTTGTCAAACCATTCCAGAGGGAACTGAAATATAAAAACTATCCAATAGGTAAGAAACGAGAATTACATGTTCCTTTCAAAAAATTAATCAGTTATTCAGTAGTTGAAATTTTATTAGCTTTAAAATCTTATTATGATATACCGGTTAACCAATGTATCTTGCAATTCTCCAATATTCTGTGGTGGCTAGAATGAGATTTTTCATAGTTCCGCAGAATAGGTGGGTTCCAACTTAAGAATACGTAATTTCACAATATCTCTATTTAATTAACCTTCTACAGTAAAGGCTAAATTATGACTGCCGCCAAGAACTGCAACTATATTTTTATGATAAATCAAGTTGAATATGATAAACATAAGGTTGTTTATAAAAATTATAAATAAG
The DNA here is from genome assembly GCF_025612915.1 of Magallana angulata. Lineage (NCBI taxonomy): Eukaryota > Metazoa > Mollusca > Bivalvia > Ostreida > Ostreidae > Magallana > Magallana angulata. The sequence goes on from NC_069114.1 coordinate 30,136,389, forward strand.
AGATTGTGATTGAGTTATATTATTCTTTTCTCTGCAGGCATGTAATTTCCTTTTTTTATCGCTTAAGAATTAACAGATGGCGGACCTAGAGTTATAGAAGTGAAGTACTCCGGTCTAAAACCGAAGTCTGCATATTCCTTCCGATTCTATGCAATAAGTGATGCTGGATCTGGTCAATATATTGATGAAAAAATAATGACAAAAGCCAAAGGTAATTATTTACCACACTGCATGTATTAATCAAGAGTAGCAAGAAAGGAATTAAATACGGTTAGCTATTTTTAAACTCAGTGATTCGATTCTTTTCCTCAACATGCGTTAATAGAAGTTGGATGTTCTATAACCAAATAATCTAGACACTGCTGCAACATTATACCAATACTCTAAATGAAACTATTTTTAAAATTATGTACAATCAGCAAATACATTTTTTTTTCATTTATGAAAATATTATGTAAATGTTTAGCAAGATATCATTTCATTTCATTCCCCCCCCCCCCTGAAAATTGGCATTTTTAGAAAACACAAGAAATGGAACAATTAATATGAATCGTAAATTATATTATAATTTATATACCTATTCATTGACTATGAGAACGGTAGCAAGTTTATTGTCCCCCTCGACAGCAACTACAATGTTCTTCCCTCGGTTCTGCCTCATGAAATAGTTGCTGTCTCGAGGGACAACAAACTTGCTGTCGTTCTCATTGTCAGTAAATAGGTACATTGTATTTTATCATACCGAAGAAATCTTTTAAAGAGGGCTCGATGGTCGTGGCCATTTACAAAACTGTATTGACCTCCTTTATAAGAAGAGTTGTGTATAAAAATATAGAAAAATACCCTCAAATAAAAAAAAGGATTATATTTTCTTAAAATAGAGTGCATGTTTCTTGTTAAGGTATCCGATCCATATTAGGACCAAATTTTTCCAACCTTGAATATCCATCATGTATTAAATACTTTGATATTTATTTGAAGCATTTACGAGTAGAAAAAGATTTACCGAGAGAAATTTTCAAAAATATTATTGATTAAGCAGTAATTAATTAATGAAGATTGCATTAAGGTCTATGGAATCTATCACATTTTTGTAAATAAAAAAGTAATTACTAGGAATATCAAAAAATGCTTCGGTGGAAAGATGTATTTTATCATAAGGAATACAAAAAATATTGAAATTAAATTTTATACCGTGTAGATTGTTTTAGAATTAATTTTTATAGAATATTAGCAAAGGGGGACAACTCTTCAAAAAAAGAAAAGGTCATTAAAAAGGACACATTCCACTCTTACATATTGATACTTAAATAGGAAAATTATGTTCAAGTATACTGAGTATACAGCCCATACATAGCTGTTATGCATCCAAATTCATTGAATCTGAGGCTATTATGGATCGGATACCTTAAGTCCTATGGCGGCACATGAACACAAGCAAACTTGATAAGGATCAGCACTGATCCGCTTCATTGATATGTTTAATAAAATTAATGCTACAATCAAAAAGATAATAAAATATTCTACTGAAAAACCCAAACCAATAAATCGATTCCGTTTTCGGCGAAACAAGACTTTTTATTGCTGCCGATTTCCATTCGCTCATTTGGAAGCCAAGATTTATATTCATACATGTATATATGGGCTGCGGAAATGGTAAAAAAAAAAGAAGAAAAGAAACATTAATGCAAAACAAACAAATTATTTTTTAAAACAAGCTAAATACAGAACAAGCCAGCTTAAAACAAAACCAACAGCCTCTTTTGTAAAAATCAAAAGACATCGTTGCAAGACAAACGATCACCGATGCAAAACTAACAGTCACGCACTGGATTAACGCTAGATGGCGTACAAAGAGGAATCGGGAGAAATCGTAAAAGTTATGGACTTTCACCACTTTACACCAGCATAATCGGTCTCCTTTCAAAGTTAGAATTATTCAAAATAAATAAAAATAATTTCTTTATGGGAACACAAAAAAAAAGAAACAAAAAAAAAACCCCACAAAAAAACCCAAAAAAACCCCCACCCAAATGAATCATGGGAATGCTTAGAAAGGGAGACCGTTTGAATTCGTCCCCAAATGATTGGGTTTATTCAACCCGCATGGTTACGCATCGATTGTATACAAAACGCTTTTCAGAAATATTAGTGAACAAAAGTTAATTTTTGATTTGCCAAAATTTTTGATTTTGCGATGTCGTAGTCGTAATACTACAATTAGTAACACATCCGCCTTTTATATCGTTTGTTTTGTAAACAAATTCTGTATATATATATATATATATATATATATATATATATATATATATATATATATATATATATATATATATATATATATATTTTCATTCAAATATATGGCTTAATTATTGACCGGAAACACTACTGCAATGTCTATTATTTCACACGTACTTAGCATATTCATCGTTTAAAAGCGAACACAAAATTTGATATGAAATCGGACCAATAGCTTGAAACAGTTTCATGCTATATAAGCATATAACTCTATTTACGGGTTCTCCGGCTTCTTCCCACATTAATGACTCCCTCGCGCTAACATCCCTGCCAACGAGAGATATTAATATAAGTTGTAGAACTTGTTTATCAATCGTTGTAAAATAAATAAAGTTCAGTTTTTTTTAAATTTACGAAATCATTAATAAAGTCATTTGGGGGTATTCTGAAACCCTCTTTTTTTCAACTGGACCTCCGCTCTCGCCCCCAGAAAATTCAAATTATCAAAATAAGATAGTAAAATTCCCAAAATAGGCCCCGGACCCATCATCCATCCACTCTGGAAAACAAAATTATCGGACACCCCCTGAATTTTTTTTATTGATCCGCGCATGTATACCTTATTCCTATTTTATCATAAGGATAAGTTCATAAGCAAAAAATATGTTGAATGTAAATATAAAGAACCTACCATGGAAAATAAAAGCATGGATGTTACTAAAAATCTATATGAAGATTGTAGTACTTATGCCACTTAATGTATATACCCAACAACAAAATGATGATATGTCATACGAATTGTATTGATTATAAGGAAATAAAAATAACAGATAATTTTAAAGGGGCATGGTCAAGATTTTGGTCAAAAATTATTTTTCCGCGTCTAATATTTTCAACGCATCAGTAAGGCATCTTTAATAGGCAAACAAAATTTGAGTGACGTTCGTTGAATTATAAGCGAGTTAAAGAGCTTACAATTCTTTGCTTTGTAAACAAAGCTTTTGTTTACATTTTGAATTTCCAGTTTTAGACCTAAAATGAATGTGTTAAACGCTAGAAACTGTTTATTTATGCTAAAAATGAATAACAACATAGACAAAGCAGGTTGAAAAAGATTTTTTACTGGTATTTTTAAAATGTAAACAAAAATAAGGACCGAGCATTGTTTGTACATGAAATAGAAATGTGAGCCCTGCATCTTGCATATAACTTTACGAATTCGAAGTCATGGGGGGGGGGGCTCGGTTGTCAGACACTGAAATTTATCAAAATTTTTTCCCGAATAAAAAAAAATACGTGAATGGTCATTCAATATATATGTTCTATGGTATCGAAATAAAATCCGCCGTTAAAATCGCCCTTTGTCGTTGTTTTAAAAAAATGTGTATCATACATGTATGTACATTAAAAAAAGTAAAGGGAGGACACTCGCCATCTTGGATTTCAAGGGGGGGGGGTGTCAGTTCACAGTTTATTTTCAACAATGTATCCCCTTTGCCTATCGGTCTCTGGCGAGATATAGGTCACAAAATGATCCAATGACTTCTCCCTATACTTTATATGTGTACATATGTATATTTACATTCCAAATATTTTTTGCATGTCAAGTGTGTGAAAAGACACTGCAGTTATAAGACCGTAACACACACAGGGTACGGTACTTAAAGGTTAGTTTTATTATAACGTCACAAACGTTGAACGCTGTAAAATGCAACATCATAAGCGAGAATCAATGTTCACGCTTGTGGCTGTTACAGTGGCTCTTCCATTAATTTGAACTTACCCTTAGGATAAAACGGAAATTTTGACGTATAAATCACATTTTCAGACAAGGCAAGAAGTTAAAAAAATGTAAATATATGCATTAAATCATTATTTTTTGAAAAATATAGTCTCATAACTGCAGCGGTGTGTGCATACAAATTTTCATAACGCGCCAGCGCGCGTTACTCAATTTTTATGCACACACCGCTGCAGTTATGAGACTATATCTTTCAAAAAATAATGATTCAATGCTTAAATATTTACATTCCACATATTTTTAGCTTGTAAAGTGTGTTGAAAGCTACGGCAGTTATAACACTGTTATGCACACAAGGTACTTAAAGGTTAAATTGACGAGTTTTATTATGACGTCACAAACGTTGAACGCTGTTAACTGCAACGTCACAAGCAAAAATCAAAGTTCACGCTTGCGGCAGTTACTGTGGCTCTTCCATTAATATGAACTTACCCTTAGGAAAAGATAGGAATTTTAAGGTATAAATCACATTTTCAGACAAGGCATGAAGTTAAAATAATGTAAATATAAGCATTAAATCATGATTTTTTTAAAGTATACAGTCTAATAATTGCAGCGATGCTTGCATACAAATTTTCATAACGCGCCGCTAACGCGCGTTACACTTCAAAAAATCATGATTCAATGCTATAATACATGCCGTATTAACCACCCAGTGACCCGAAACGTTCTCGATACCAGCCCATGTTCATCGAAAGCAAAGGAAGTTTGCATCGAGCGACGCGACGCCTAGCGGCGGCTCTCCATATATAAGTAATTTTTATTATTTTATTTGATCAAAAATGCTATCTATTTAAATAAATAAACAGATCTATCATTGCTCAATGAATTGAAAAATTGGTAGGGTGCGAATTGGAGCGTCGGGCAAGTTGATCGAACCGCGATATGGCTGAACCAGCAAAGTGAGTAATAGCTTGTAATAATAGTAATTTTAAAAGTCTAGGCCTATATAGGCTATATCATTGTTATAATATGTCAAACCTGAGATTTATTCAGTATGTCTATTACTTAATTATTTTTCAAATGATGTTAAAATAAAAGAGAACTTTATAAAAGCTTCAACCTAGCTGTTTGTACATGAGTGCATTGAAGAAAACGAAAGTAGAATGGTTGATTTGTTAATTTCAACGTGACACACATAAAGATTCTGATGTCAGGCACCATAAGCTGAATAACGTTAGAAATGTTGAAGTTTTACACTCTCTCTCTCTCTCTCTCTCTCTCTCTCTCTCTCTCTCTCTCCACAATAGAAAAACAAGGAGCGGATCGAGGATCTGATTATAATCAGATTGGTGCACTTGTAAACAAGTATTGCATTGTGATGTCACATTTCTCTTTTACACCCGGCTTAAGAATTTACACCTTGCTAGATCTCGCGTTATTTATAAGCGACATAGGAAACAATACATACACTGTACTCTCCCTTTGCAAAAAGGTCGTGCATGAGGAAATTACATGCTGCGTGGTATTCAAGTTTTCATTCTTGCACATTCGTGTAAAATTCTCAGTAGTTACGCCTTAATTGTTAGAATTTGTCGTTGGTATCGTTTATAAAATTAAACACAATAAAAAAATAAAGATAATTTTTTAGACCTGTTCAAAAGATTTTTTACCCGCTGATTTTTTGTGATTCAATGGGTGATCCTTCCTAAATAAATTTTGATATCATGAGATGACCCTTTTTTAATTCTAGATGGTCCCTAAAAGAACCACATGGTAGATTTTTACGAAACTCTGCACGAACAAGAGTTACCATGTGTATAGCACACAGGGACCAAGCCCGTTTTAAAGTTACAAATGTACATTGAAATTAATGTTAAAAACGAGCTTGGTACCTGTGGTATAACACATTGTTAAAAAATAAAAAGTTTTGCTATTGTAGTTTTTTTATACGCAAAACAACGCAAGTCAGCCTCCTTAAATTGACATTGCAATTTTTTCCTGAAAAATATTCTAATATCATTCAACTGAATATCTACTGCGATACATTTAAAATAGATTTCTTTTATATCTATCAGTTTAATTGTCATTATATTATTTTTTTTCAGTTTTTTTGTGTCTTAATGATTAAAATTAAAGAAATAAAAGATGAAAAAAAATTATTTTAGGAAACAGTCAACATACTGCAACATCATGGAAGAAAGGCCATTTAGAGCTGCCTGTTTTGACTGGGAGTTCAGGGGGGTAGCTAAGACAGGACCAGCAGCAAGGGAGGGCACTTTTGGTGAAAGACGAAAATTTTTGAGGATGATCAAGAGGCTTAACTTTACCATCTACATGTATCATTCAGATAAAGATGTTATGATAACCCGGAATTTACCCAAACAAAATTTTATCGAGGAGTTAAAAAGATGTGAGTACGGTATTGAAAGGGTAATATATATATATATATATATATATATATATATATATATATATATATATATATATATATATATATATATATATATATATATATATATATATGAGTCGAAAAGAAAAAAATTTCTTAGATTCAATACATATTAATAAATGGCCATATTTGCCTGAACCTAAAGCCTAAAGCCCTAGACCATGGGAAATGACTTTACAATTTTTGTAGAGGGCTTCATGGACATAACCATGCAATCAGTTTTTCCTTTCATGCGAGGAAGTAGAGAAGATTTAATTTTGGCTTTTTTGCATATTTTGCCCCGCCTGTAACGCACTGGTAGGTGGTAGAGCAATGCATTTCACAATTTAGATTCTTCTTTCCATAGAAATGATCCACGCCAAAAATAGTAACAATTGGCCTTGTCGTTTTTAAGAAGTTAAAAATGTAAAATTGTTCACACATGACGCACGACGACGGATGAACACAGACAGCAATAGGTAACCTGAGTTTATTAAAACTGTTATTGACGACCTGGTGCTACAGTGTGAAACAGTTGCTATTTACGGCGTACAAAATCTTGCACTAGTCTTGGATTAATTAAGCATATTTTCTGCACAAATAGTCGATTGAAAAAACTGATATTTTGCAACAGAAATCGACTTTCAAACAACCATTAACAATAATTATTAAGAATACTACAGCACATACGCTAGTGGTTTTGAAATAGTCTGTACTATGTTGTGTGTGACTGACCACTTAATTGGGTGTGAAACGTAAAAGTTGCAAACTTTTCCAATATCAACCCTTTATCATGCAGTAGATTTTACTTGTTCCTTTTGTAAAGTAAGTTTCAATGCTATTTTCAGACTGCCAAAAGGTATTTTTTAATGTATAATTACAAAAAGCTGTTTATAAACACATGTATACATGCATGTGACGATATAAGGCTTTGAATATTGTATAACTTACCTATATTCCAGGATGAGCAGTTGATATATAATTCCCGAAATATCTGATTTTTTTTTTTATCATTTGTACAAGCCTCTAACTCTATTTCGTTTCTGTCATTAAATATAAGCTTAATTTTTAATCCACGTGGTGATCCATTAGAATTCTTATTCGACATCGTGAATTTGCACATTTTGAGACAGGTAGTATTTGCTGTAAAATGAATAGAAAAGTTCATTTTTTAAGTTATATTTCATCCCATACAAATAATACAGATTAATCTTTTTTGGATAACAGAGGGCATATAATATAAGTTGTTCGGAATACTCGTGCAACTAAATCCAGGTGTGACTCAACTGGGCGCTTGGTAAAAATATATATTAGATTCGATGCAATACAGATATAATTAATACCAATAATTTCACTGCATAATAAAAAGGATATAGATTATTTATTTTATTTGCTTAGTCTTTACTTTCTGTTCAGAATTCTTTATAGTTTGATTTCTGTGAAATTCGGTAATATATATATACATATATATATATATATATATATATATATATATATATATATATATATATATATATATATATATATATATTATATATATATATATATATATATATATATATATATATATATATATATATATATATATATATATATATATATATATATATATTATACTTTTTGCCTTTGTATTGACTTAAATAAATCATAAGCAAATTCTTATATTCTTCCGGACAACAAGAGACAAAAACTATATTAAGAAGATGGGGTAATTATTGTGCCCAAATGCCCATATGGTTTAAAGGTAATTTCCAACTATATTCAGTTTGAAAAATTTAAAAAAAAACGATAAGAAAAAAATAAATTCTTAAGTTTTTGTGGTATCGAACCCATAAACTAAAAACCCAAGTTCAATAAACTTACCTAATATCTGGTGCTCTAACAATTGAGCCATTTCATTCACAACAAAGTGCGATGTTTAAATCGAATTGGCCACGAATTTACGGACTTATTTTTCTAAAACGTTCAATTGTTGGGCTACAAAATGACATTTTTAAAGTATAGTGGGTCATCTCTTCACATTTTTGTTGATTAAAATCGGTTTAAATTCCATTAAACTGCATTTAGACTACGACAAAAATATGGAGCTCAGACCCACTATATTAAAGAAAAGGCATTGAAGTTATAAAAATTACACTATTTGGAGGTTTTGACACGCATACGCCAGTTTAAATCAGCCTATTGCAAGTCTTTAAAATATTTAAGGGTTACAAACCGATGTTACGTTAAATATACATTGTTTTTAATTAATTTTTTAAAAAGTATCAGATTTAATGATATTTTAATTTTGCAGTATCTAATCATTCCTCATATGGGCATTTTACACGCCTTATTCACCTATCTTCTTTGTAGTGTAAATATTTGCATTAGCAAAAGACATTGTGGCTTTTTTCAATCTTGTTCTCTTTTTTGGTAAATCTATAATCTTTTTTCAAACAGAGGAATTTTTTAACAATTCAATCAGACTATAATGAGTTTGTGACAATAGCTCAATGGTAAAAGCACATGTATAACAAAATCCTGATCCCTAAGACATAACTCTTAGTCAAAACATGATTTTTCACTTTTTGCTGTTACATTAATCTCTCATTGTTAAACATCTTTAAAACTTTTTTAGTTAAAAATCTGTGTGTGTCAGAACCCTGTGGCTGCATTTTGCTGTCCATTTCTTCACATGGAGTGCTTGTGAAAATGAATGACCAAATAGACAGTGGGGATTTTGAAACATTTGAAGATTTCATCCTAACTCACCCGGAGCTTGATAAAAATGAATTTTCCAAGAATTATGTTGATGAACGCGTCTCAGTCAAGGAAATCGTGGAAATGTTTAGAGATGAAAGGTTGAAAAAGATTCCAAAAATATTCTTTATTCAGGTACAACAGTTCATTTATATATATCACCAAATTCATGATTTTTGTTCTAAAGAAGACAAAATAAATCGAATAAATCCACTATCATAGGCGTCGGAACCGGGGGGGGGGGGGGGGCTACTTTTTTTTTTTTTGCAAAGTTTGACCTAACCGTTAGGCACATAGCATCATAGAGGGTTCAGAACCCCCCCCCACTTTTTCTCGCAGCAAAGATAATAGTTCCGAAATTTACCGTGAAAGATTGAGAAGTGGAGTCATAGGCATACAGCCCCCCCCCTTCCGGGATTAGGATTTTGATGATTTGGGGAATTAGTTTTTTTTCATCAATATTTCTAAGGATTATAGTCTACCCCCCCCCCCCCCCCCACACACTTCAATTTGCTTCCGACGCCAGTTACTATTATATTCATTACATGCATGCAATTAACAAATTCATATATTTCATTGATGGAGGAAATATAAAAATGAATAAACATTAGAATTATTTTGTATAGGCATGTAGGAACCAAGATCATACAGGTGGTCAAGGTGAGTGTTCAAAACGACGTTAAAGATGCTCCATGTATTGGTAAGTGCACAGCTACTGTAGATTCCCAATTCTACTACAGTTATTGCCGAGATCAAAGAGATACCGCGGACAATATTCTCCATTCTACTACAGTTATTGCCGAGATCAAAGAGATGCCGCGGACATTATTCTCCAAAATACCACGAACGTCATCAGTAAATTATCAGATCAGAAATACCTATTTGTCTCGCACTGATCATGGAAGTACAACTTCAAACCGTAAAAAGTTTTAAAACCATATCAATTTCACGTGTTACATGTAGTTCCAGTCAAAACAATGTGTATTGCCTCAATTGTTTATTTTTAAGAGATCAATGCGGCTGTTCCTAGGACCTCCCTAGCACATTTTCACTGCATGTTTTTAATTAAAATATATAACGTGTAGTAGTTATAATCGTAATAAATTGCTCTTAAAATATTAGGAATGTGATTCAAAGATATTTTATAAATAAGTGAAGAGTATTAAAATCACAAGAAAAAGTCTATCGTCTGCATGTGATTCCTTTGATCGATACACATGTAAACATTACTAACATAACCTTTGGGGTTACACGGAATAGCCCTCAAAATGACCTAGATCGTCTCTCTATAGGAGAAACGATCTATGGGTGTACTGGGCTGTTAGTAGAATAGAAATAAAGTTCTTGTTTTTGTGAATGTTGCAGGATAACTTCCTCGGTCTCAAAATGTTGTTTGAAATATAAAATCCTCGGCTAAGGCCTCGGCTTTTATATTTCAAAACAACAATCTCGACCTCGGAGGTTATTCTACAACATTCACGAAAACTCGTACTTTATTTCTTAAATATACCACGAACGTCATCAGTAAATTATCAGATCAGAAATACCTATTTGTCTCTCACTGATCAGGAAAGTACAACTTCAAACCGTAAAAAGTTTTAAAACGATATCAATATCACGTGTTAGTTCCAGTCTAAACGATGTGTATTGCCTCAAGTGTTCATTTTTAAGAGATCAATGCGGCTGTTCCAAGGACCTCCCTAGCACATTTTCACAGCGTGTTTTTACATAAAATTAATAACGTGTAGTAATAATAATCGTATTAAATTGCCCTTATGATATTAGGAATATGATTCAAAGATGTTTTAAAAATAGAAAAAGTCTGTCGTCTGCATGTGTTTCCTTTGATCGATAAACACATGTAAACATTACTTACAAAACCGTTGGCATGAGTTCCACGGAACAGCTGTCAAAATCATCTCTCTATAGGATAAACGATCTGTCGAAATACTGGGCTGTTAGTAGAATAGAAATAAAGTTCTTGTTTTCGTGAATGTTTCAGGATAACCTCCTCGGTCTCGAAATGTTGTTTGAAATATAAAAGCCACGGCTAACGTCTCGGCTTTTATTTTTCAAAACAACATTTCTCGACCTCGGAGGTTATTCTGCAACATTCACGAAAACTCGTACTTTATTTCTTAAATAAACGCGAGGAATTAATTTCCGCGTAAAATCACGAGAAGCAGACAATTTTAAACTATAGGAAATTATACCAAAAAGTTGTTGATTGCGATTTTTTGGTCACCTGAGTAAGCTAAATTTCCAAAATAACTTCATTAACATCTTATCACTTTTCTCTCGTAAAAATTCACCGGAACGAAAACAGATTTCCTACGGAGATATAATGGGGAATGTTGACATCTTTTTTTTTCATTTGGAAGTCAATCGGAATACCTCGCACAATATTTCAACGTTATCATCCGGGCTTCTTTATGGCTGATGCAATGCAAAATCCCCGTAGACTTTCTATTTTAGCCGTGTATTGAAAACTGACAAGCTAGAGGGGTGGGGGGGGGGTTCTAAAGGGAAATCTTGGAATATTTTCATACCATTGAATGAACATTGTCTGAATCAAGAGGTATTTATAAATATCGAATAATTTAAGAAAATATCTTGGGACAGACTATAATGAAGGTTGAATATTCAACAGATGGAACAGGTAAAATCAGTAACTCATGATGGCTTTTGAATTCTTTTGTTTGTTGGTCTATTTATGCCCACATGGAGAGTTACTGTCTGCCCCTGTTAAAGGGGGGGGGGTTATTTTTGATTAAACATGCATGCTAGCGACCTTGTTTAGTTTATCAATGAAAACATATACACATAAAACCTATCCTTAAAGTTAACAAATATGGGAAAATTATTTTTTATCAGAGTCTTGCACCTTTACAGTATCAGGTCGTGCACTCAATTATGATCTTAAAGTTTTCCGCTAGTGGCATTACAAATTTATAATTTTTCTACTCCAGAATGAAACTTTATTAAATGCATATATATGAGACTCTTAGACAAGTTAGTGTATAGGTTACATATATGCCACTAGTTGATTCCTCCCCCCCCCCAATAAAAAACAAACAAAAACAAAACCAAACAAAAAAAACCAAAACAACTCTGACCCTTTATCTGTCATTTTCAAGTAAAATGCATGCTAAAAATCCTCTTCATTAAGGAATACTAGAATTTTGGGGGTTTGGCAAAACTTTTCTTTATAAGGTACAAGTTTTGTAATGATGTTTTTTTTTTCTAAAGTAATAGTATACACTTAATAATACCTCTTTCCAATAAAAATCTCCATTGTAATTGGAATGTTTGTTTACAGATTCAGATGTAGATATTGGCTTTGATGTGTGTGTTGTACGAGATAATGGAGAGGGTGAACCATTGCCACAAAGTCGTAAGTGTCAATTGCATTTTAAAAGTATTAATAATCAATTTTATATACAATTTTTCCACAGTCTTTTTAAAATTAGCCCCCATATTTTATCATTTGTTATGCCCAAGAAATAATGAAACAGGGGCCAATTTCAATTTCACTGATTTAAATTGATTTTAAAAAACTTTAATAGTCCTTGATCTGCATGTTCACATATTAAATTTTAGTACAAACATTATATAATAACATTGCTAAATTAAAATCCACAAAATGAAAATCTTGTTCAAAATTGCACTCCATGCTTTCCACAGCATAAACATAGGCAGCTGATATTATATATTTTTAGCTCATCTGAGCTGAAAGCTCAAGTGAGCTATTCTGATCACATTTTGTCTGTCGTCCGTCTGTCCGTAAACTTTTCACATTTTCAACATCTTCTCAAGAACTACTGGGCCAATTTCAACCAAACTTGGCACAAATCATTCTTAGGCAAAGGGGATTCGAAGTTGTGAAAATTAAGGGTCACACCTGTTTCCAAGGGGAGATAATTAGAAATTTATGAAAAATTTCGAGAAATTTTCAAAAATCTTCTTCTCAAGAACCATAAAGCCAGGAAAGCTGAAACTTGTGTGAAGCATCCTTAGGTAGTGTAGATTCAAAGTTGTGAAATTCATTACCCCCGGGGGTAGGGTGGGGCCACAATGGGGGCTCGAAGTTTTACATAGGAATATATAGAATAAATCTTAAAAATCTTCTTCTCAAAAACTAATCAGCCAAGAAAGCTGGAACTTGTGTGGAAGCATCTTCAGGTAGTGTAGATTCAGAGTTGTGAAATTCATGACCCCCAGGGGTAGGGTAGGGCCACAATGGGGGCTCGAAGTTTTACATATGAATATATAGAGTAAATCTTAAAAATCTTCTTCTAAGAAACTAATCAGCCAGGAAAGCTGAAACTTGTGTGGAAGCATTCTCAGGTAGTTTAGATTCAAAGTTGTGAAAATCATGATCCCTGGGGGTAGGGTGAGGCCACCATAGGGGGTGTTAAAGTTTTACATAGGAATATATTGAGTTAATCTTTTGAAATCTTCTTCTAAGAAACTAATCAGCCAGGAAATCTGAAACTTGTGTGGAAGCATTCTCAGGTAGTGTAGATTCCAAGTTGTGAAAATCATGACCCCGAGGGTAGGGTCGGGCCACAATGGAGGTTGACGTTTTACATAGGAATATATAGAGTAAATTTTTAAAAATACTCTTCTCAGAAACTAATCAGCCAGAAAAGCTGAAACTTGTGTGGAAGCATCCTCAGGTAATGTAGATTCAAAGTTGTGAAAATCATGATCCCGGGGGGTAGGGTGAGGCCACATTGGGGGGGGGGGTGTTAAAGTTTTACATAGGAATATATTAAGGAGAGGAACTTGTAAGTTGTAACTTTTTTCCGATCCTTTTGATTATTCAATAAAATATGTTCAAAACAATAGGAATTTATAGAGTGAATCTTTAAAGATCTTCTTCTCAAAAACTAATCAGCCAGATGATTCTTTACAATTGTTAAGACGACATTGTCTCCAGGACAATTCTTCAGCCTCACAAGAAGGTTCAGAGTTTGATGTAGCTTTATATCCCATATATAAACAATTGTTAAGGATCTTTTTGAGAACTACAATACTCAACATGTGATATGACTATAAAATTATCCTGTTAGAAAAGGGACTAATGATTATAAACATAAAAATATCCAGTGGGGGGATGGATTTTATTTTATACAGGATCTACATGTATTATTGTACATTGTCCAGATTGTTTGTATTTTGACTCCATTAAGCTGATTTTATCATACCTATTGTTCCTCAGGTGAGCGATGTGGCCCATGGGCCTCTTGTTTTTAAAAGTGATAAAAAATATACCCTTAAACTTAATAAAACACAATTTAGCTTTAGAGAGTAACGTTATGTTTTTTATTATGAGACAAAATTATAATGTCTGGTGCCTGGAAGTATATCAAAATGTTAAATTTTTTAATAACGTTTCACAAAAAAACTTAATTGTTGCAGAGGTATTCTCTTTGCTTACGGTGTATAGCTGGATGTGTTAGACAGTGTGTTAGTTGTACTGTGTTAGTACTAGCTCCCGATTTTTTTTTTTTTGGAAGGGGGTGGGGATGGGGGAGAGGGATCATACAACTCCATAGGATTTTTCGTGTATGTCAACAACGAAAGTTGAATTTGTCCGCCATGTTTACTGACCTTGACCTGTTTTATTTTGGACAGCCAATGAGAATTCAGGAGCGGATCTTGAACTGAATTAGGAATTCCCCTATTTTAAACATAATTAACGCGGTAAATATGAATTTTTCATTATATACCATTTCCTTAAATGATGTTTTAGTGATATAACGAGGTAAGATCGATTATTTACACTGACATTCACGTTATCAAGCCCATCAAAACTCCAAGCGTAAATCCCATAAAATCACGCGAGAACTGTCATGGCTGCTAAAAAGATAACTGGTAGACACGCTGATGTGTTTTATCTGGTTTTGATTTATATACGGTTAATTTGTTCAACCTGAATTAAAAAATCATTTTATCTAAAGGAAGTCAAATATAAAACCGATCTTTTCAGACCGAAGTCAGCCGCATTAAAAAATTAATTTTGCACCATTACGGAGATCCTGTGGAATTGTGGCCCTCTCCAGTAAACATCAGATATTAAAAATCGGAGAGGGCTACATTATTGCAGCTATGTTAGTACAAGACTGATAGAAAATCATTTCACTTAAAATCATTCAACTTAGAAATTGGAAAAAATTAAAACCCTACTGGTATACATTTCCAAAGTTGTCAGTAAATTTGAGACATGTTATATTATAGAGTACATGTATATCATTTTTAAAACAACTTAATTTTTTCATAAACAGAACACAATAAAATAATAATATGAGTTCACTTGGTTTACAATGATAGCTCAGCTTCAAAAACACTTCCTGCAGTAGTGATTTTTCAACACTATTACTTATTACATGTAGGTTTGTTACTGACTGTTTACAGAAATTTGTGGGGTCGGTAAAGTCCATAGAAGGCGAGGCGGAGTGTTTTGTTTTGTCGGGGACCTAAAGGTTGATATGTAAAGTTTTTTAACAACAAAAGATAATAATTAAAAATTAAATTCATAGGCTCATTCTCTAATTTTGTATCTTCCTCGTCATACGGATGCCATTGTATATATAGGTCGTTTTATTACGTCACGGGCAAAGGGGGGGGGGGGGTAACTCTAAATATTTTGGGGCTTAAAAATTAAAGGTATGGTTGAACGTTTTTGTAAAAATCAGCTTAAATAACGTTACGTCCGCCATGTTGCCATAAATTTTGACGTCCGCCATGTAAAGAAATTTATAAGGCAATCACGTGACGCGATTCATCCAATGACGTCGAGACTAATAGAATTATTCATTATTACGAGTGCGGGATAGTGAAATTCCACAGAGGGGACAAGATTCACGGTCTAGACTGTGAATCTTGGCCCCGAGGTTGATTTTCACTATCCCACAAGAGTATATAATGAATGATTATTTTTCTCGGATTATATTACCTTAAAAATGTTGTTTGACAAATTTTTGTTGTGGCGTTCAAAAGATTACTTTCGGTTTATCCCTCCGCATGCTTCAAATAGTGCAAGTCAAAATAAGAGCATACGACAGTTTTTTAATTAAAAATATGATAAATTGTAATGAATTAGGCGAAACAATTACTTAATGGATAATCTCAATCCACCATCTTGCATTTCCCTACAGCAGACAACGTTTGTTTACGTTTTAAAACGGCGTAGTAATACACAGTGTAAGACAGAAAAATCTCACACTGCTGTCTCACACCGGACAAACCGATCTCACACCAGTGATAAATAAATGCTAGAAATTCTAGTCGAGGCAAAACAACATTATTTAAGGTCCGAATGTCGACACTTTACCTTAGCAAATATTATATAATTGATTTTAAAAGTAAAAGAAGAGAACACCAATCATTCAATTAGAATACAAAAGTACAAAATGTGGATTAAATTAGAACAAATCAACTTATTTCACTTTTGAATATAGCTTATCAATACATGTATATATATACAATGACATACACATATGGCATGAAATATGATTGTAGACTTACGAGTTCCACCAGCTCCTCCAGACACAAACATAGCGTACTCCCCGCCGTATTTAGAGAACAGTGTCATCGTCTTCTCCACTCCATTTGGTAAGTATATAATACAGGTACATTGATTAATTAATTCCATTCGTATGGTGTATACTACACGTGTGATGAACCTTTGCTATATCAAACAGGTGATGCTTTATCAAATACTTTCGGTCACTTCAACGCTTCAGTAACCTACATGTATTTTCTAAGATTTAATAGTATTTTCCACATAACTACGTGTATATAAAATACGAAAAAAAAAAATGTTTTAAAATGGATTCTGTTGAAGATTTAATTTACAAATATTAAGGAAAATACATAACTGTGTAGACTAGTTTATAAAACTGCAAATCACGTTATTAGCTAACAAGATGTTCCTTCTGATGACGCGTCATAAAAACAGAGCGCTTTGGTTGTGTTTCTGTACAAGAACTTACCGAAATAATGTTTCACAAGACTTTTATTTCACTACCAGGAAGCATCCTTATTAAATATTTTCAACTTCGAATCATTAGGCTAGCGTGTTTTATAAAATCTCAGCAACTGTTCCTCCATCGTCTCAAGCCACGGGTTTTGTTTCCATTCTATTTCCACTTTTGGAAATAAAATGGACACGAAATCCGTGGCTGTTTGTCGTTCGAGTCAATTCCTATTGAGTATCAATTGTATAATCCATAATGTGCCTTAAGCATTTTATATTTCTACAAATTGCAGAATTTTAGTTGCAAAAAGTAAAATCAAACTGGAAAAAATGAAAACTTTGGTGTGTTTGTTTGTTTGTTTTTATTTTAAAAGCCTAATGGGTGAACATGGGGTATATGAACTTGCTAACTTTTTCTTTCATTTGTTATGTATGGAAAAAACATTTGTAATCTACGTTTTTTTCACAATAATAAAATCTTTACATTTGTCAAGAGAATTTGATTTTAATATCCGAAAACTCGTGGCATGTTATAAGCCCCTCCCAAATCCAAAGCCAACATTTATTTTTTTTCAATTAAATGACTGTAGTAGGAAAGGAGAAATGAACATATTTAATACTATGAAAATAGGTATGGCTGGACTGGGAATCAAACCTGGCCAGGACCCCCATTTTTTCCTTTTTTGGCAACAATACACTTTTCTTTTTCTTTTTTTTTTTTTATTTTGCTGTCAAGAATTTTCAATTGATAAATCTAGTCTACCTCCCCCCACTTTCAATTTGCTTCAGACACCAGTGTCTTGTCATGAGTTCTACGACTGAGCTGTACCCCAGGTGGATATCCAAGGTCCATATACATGTAGCCCCAGTTACTACACAACAAATGACTTCCATTAGTGTTCAGTATGGAACGCCATCGCTGCCTTATAGCATAAAACTATAGGTACATAATGTCAAATTATCATTACTTTATGTCAAAGTCCATTACGTGGTGTGAATATATCTTTACATTTGGTCAAATCGTTATTACGTGATGTCAAAGGCACGTTAGGTGAAGTTAACATGTCTTTACATGATGTCAACTTTTTACGTTGTGATGTAAAATCATCCGTACATTATGCCAACATTGTACAACCAAAGGTCAATACATCACTACATTATTTCGACACTGTATTACATAGGGCAAATGTATCCTTACATTATGTCAACATTTTATTACATGCTATCAATATATCCTTACATTATATCAACACTGCATTACGTATCGCGATTCTTTCTTTACATTATGTCAACATTTTCTAACATATTATTAATATATTTTTACATTTGATCAACACCTTAATACATGGTGTTAACACATCCTTTCATTATGTCAACACTGTATCATTTAATGTCGAAAGTACATTACTTGATACGAAAATGTCTTGACTTTTTGTCTAAACTTCATTACGTGATGTGAATAGGTCTTTACATTAGGCCAATTCTCTATTCCGTCATGTATAAGCTCCATTACTTTAAGTCGAAACATCATTCAAACACGAAATCCATGGCCTTTATATATTTGTTATGTTTTAAATTCAAAATTTACAATAAAACAAATACTAGTACATAGAAACGATACGCCGATTTACCCAAATGGACCCAGAAAAACCCCAACAGTAGATACTAGTAAGAAGCAGTGATTTAATCATACTAAAACGAAAATATACATAGGCCTATGTATGCTCTTCTGAAAGCTCTAAGTGACTTTGTTGCTGACAATTTAATTTCCCGAGAGTGAAAGAACATCTACGTATTTAAACATTGAATTTATAGTTTAGATAGAATAAGACTTAATTAAAATCCAAGTTTTCTCGTGCTCATCGGCCCTTGAATACTAAAAATAAAATAGATATAAAAATTTAAAATTAATCTCTTTATTGTTTTGTTTTTTTAATTTAAAATTTTATTTTTGATTTGTACTTTTTTACTTCAAGAGTATTCACATCACTGGCGTCGGAAGCAAATTGAAATTTGGGGGGGGGGGGGGCTAGACTAATCCTCAGTTATATAGAGAAAAAACCTAATTCCCAAAATCATGAAAATCCTAATCCGTTGGGGGGGGGGGGGGGGGGGCTAGTATTCCTATTACTTCCAACTTCTCTTTCAAGGTAAAGGACTATATATGGTATGAGCCTAAAATTATTTTACTGTAATTCTCTGTTTTCTTTGTACAGATATATATGTGATGTTTTAACTTACTGTTCGTTTTGATTAAAGTGCCCACAATTTACAAATACGGCATTGTAAAGACAACCTTTTCCCACCATTTTTGCATTTTAGCATAAAAAGCTTGTTTTCAAGCAGTTTTTCTTTCAGGAAACATAGAGCGCATGCTTGAACCAACAAAATATTTTAATCAGAGATGTATCTAGCCAAGTCTAATAAGTGTCAAAAAAATTGTCCTGGTTCAAGCATGCGCTCTATATTTCCCGTTCGTAAAAAGATGAGAAAAATGTCAATTTTCGACTGATTTTGATTGAATTATAGAAAATTCATCACTTCTGACGTCATATACTGCAAGTGAGTGCAAATAAATCAAACAAATATGTGAAAAATATATTTTATATACACTCTTATAAATTATAACATAACATTTTATTGTACCCGAAACACTTTTAAAAATATTGAATTATGGGGGCCAAATTTATTTATGTATTCGCCGATTTTAGAATTTATTATAAAGAAAGGCAAACACTTTTAGTAGAATTGGCACTGTCTTCAGCGTTTTCCTCATAAACCTAACTTACTAATTTTTAATGAAATGAAATAATTCGACAGCATGAGTGGGTTTTTTTGTAAACAATTACATGTATGATCATGTTACATATATTTTCGTCGTAAGTATATAGAATTGGCGTGAAAATAGACAAAAAAGGAAATATACGCCCATTCCAATCTGTTCCGTTGAATACCAATATCCACACGGGTAATGGTAGTTTGCGGAACGGAACGGAACCAGAATCTTAAAAATAAGTCAAGTACTAGTACTGCTGACATTGTAATTTTAACGATGTTATGCTTGGGAATGTGTCGTTTGTTTTAAAGCTCTAACTAATATAGAATATTCATTTACTAGCTTAAACTAGTTAGTAAGTTCTGCCGTGAAAAACTTGTAATCTGTTAATTTTAGAGTAGTATCATATATACGTATATTTTCTTTAAATAACGAATTTAAACAATAAAATTAAAGATCAATCTTACTTTGAAATGTAATGAATAAAAACAAAATTGCTCATTTTTTTGAAAAATTCTATTTTCCCATTTGATTACCCTTTCCTGGTTCCGTTCTGTTCCACAAAGTTTCAATAGCCCATGGATACATTTGGGTAAGCTTACCGTTTCTATGTATATATAAAGGCAGAGGGTATCCGTGTTCGCATAACAAAATGATGTTTCAACTTAAAGTAATGGAGCGTGTACATCATGGAACAGAGAACTGGCCGACAGCGAAGACTTGTTCACATCACGTTATTCAGTTTAGACATAACGTAATAAACTTATGACATCAAGTTATAAAGTGTTGACATAATAAAACGATATAGTTACACCATGTAATAAAGTGTGCATATAATGTAGGGATGGAATCGCAATATGTACTGCGGTGTTGATATAATGTAAGGATATATTGATAGCATGTAATAAAATGTTGACATAATGTAAGGATACATTTGCCCCATGTAATACAGTGTCGAAATAATGTCATGATGTATTGACTTTTGGTTGTACAATGTTGGCATAACGTAAGGATGATTTTACATCACAACGTAAAAAGTTGACATCATGTAAAGACATGTTAACTTCACCTAACGTGCCTTTGACATCACGTAATAACGATTTGACCAAATGTAAAGATATATTCACACCACGTAATGGACTTTGACATAAAGTAATGATAATTTGACATAATGTATCTATAGTTTTATGCTATAAGGCAGCGATGGCGTTCCATAGTTCAGATTAAAAGCTGGTCTATTTTATGTTTGGCTCTATCTTGAAAATGTATTATATATAAAGTTGTAGTTGATTAAATTACACATCAATCCATCTTGACGTATGACCTCTGTAAATATATGTGGTCCAATTTTTTGGTACATGCCTGCTGTGTTTTTAATTGAGTGTGCATGTTTACAAGTGTATTTTAATCTTCCATCATATTTCTAAATTATTTAGAAAAGCTTACAATTATTAATGTGCTATGTAATTGATCTACATCAAGTATTTATAAACCAGCAAAAGGCCATATCAACAGAGCAGGCATATATACCGGAATTCCCTATTAATCAATTAATAAATAGTTAGATGAAGTTATACATATTCATTGACATTTTTAAAATTTACATGAACATTCTGTTCACAATTACCAGTTTTATTTTCATTTAGGTTATGTAGCAGGAGTTGAATCTACTCAATTTGGAAGTCACGCTTGGGATGTTCTTGAAGAAACACTCAAAAGTATGGAACCGGTGGATGGATCAATAAATCTTCTTGACTGGTTAAAGAAGACAAATGGAAATCTGGCTAAAGATGAAGATTTTGAAATTAATAATGTGAAATACAAACCACTTCTCAGTATCAGCCATACACTGACAAAACAGATTTTGTTTAAGCTAAAGCCCGAGTGATTTTCAAACATGGTATTTGTTCTTCTTTTAAAGTAACCATGAAAATGTACGTGATACGTTTTCATAAATCAAATATATACATCAATTAAAATATGTAGGTCAATGATAAAAGTTCTTCAATCGTTGATCAGCCCAAAAATTAATTTATTTAAACAGTATTTTATTATGCAATATAACACATAAACGGATGGGATAGCAGGCATTGCCTATATAAATCGTCTCCTACATACAAGGTCAAGGTCATATATATATACAATATTTAGTGCCATAATGAAAATAATATTTGAAATATATGACCAGAAAATGCAATAGGTATTATAATAGTTATCATTATAATATTATAAATTGTAGTAACTAAAAGTGATAATAATTAGAAAAAAAAATACAAACAAAAGGTTTTACACACTGGTTCAGGTTCTGTGGTATATGACAATAGGAAAGACTAGATGGATTATTTAAACTTTGAAGTGTTATTGTCATTCAAACGACGTCTCAAACTCGAGATTTATGTTTTTGGAATCTCCAGTGAATTGTGTTGTACTTCATTTATTACAGTGTATCAATAAAACATTATCAGATTACAACATGTGAATTTTTTTTTATTAAAAAGTGGAATCTAACAATCATACAAACAAATAATTCTGGATTTATAATTTATAAATCATTACTGAAGACTTCAGGTCGTCAGATCAGCAAAATAAATATTCTCTAGTAAGTGATAAGTTTGATTTGTTTGAAGGATTCCCTTTTTAAATTGTTAAACATTTGTCTGATTATTATTGTATTAACAGAGGAAAAGAAAATTAAATGATTTTTGGCAAAATAAATGAACCTGTATTTAACTATTAATTTGCTGTACCCTTTCAATAACCATGTCCAGTTATGGACGACGGAAAAGGTAAAAAAAAAAAAGGACGTAAATGCAAAACTAACAATTTTATTTTAAAAACAAGCTATATTACGGAACAGACCAGCTTAAAACAAAACCAACAGCCTCTTTTTCAAATTCAACAGACATCGATGCAAATTTTAAAACAAACGATCACCGATGCAAAGTCAAGTGAACAGTCATGCACTAAATTAACGCTAGGTGGTATGCCAAGATGTACATGTATCAGGAAAATTCGAAGAAGTCGTAACCTGGAGAAAACGTACCCTCTAATTACAGGGAACGTTTTTATGCGCGGATCCAGAATTTTTTTTTCAAGGGAGAAAAGAGGAGTCCGAGGGATATTTAGGTTTGCCAGGTTGGGGTGATGGTGATGTCGGTGGGGGTCTGAGCCATATATTAATTTTGGTAATTTTGGTCACAAATATACAGATACAGATAACATATATTGATAAATTAACGAATACACATAATCAAATATACCCAAACCATCACATTATTCTTATCATTATATTCATCTTTTGATTATCAAAATTATGATGCAATAAAAGCTATAATAATTAGATTTTTTAAAACGATTTCAGATAAACGTCTTTCAATTGATAAATTACCGACTGATTTTACTTCTGAGGCGACGCTTGTTCGTGTGTTTACTCAATTATTGCAAGCTTTTGGCAGCGGGGGGAGGGGGGCAGAGAGACCTGTCCCTCCCACTTTTTCTCGCAGCAAACATTTTGTTCTTAAATTAACATTAAAAAATCCGATTTATCAAGGAGTTTGTCCCCACCTTTTTTCGGAGCATGTAAAAACTGAAATTGAGTTAAAATAATAGGCGTACTCCCCCCCTCCCCACAACGGATTAGTATTTTTCATGATTTGCCATGATTTTTATTGTTTTCTTTTGGCTTGTCAATGTTTTTAAAGATGAGCCTGCCCCCTAACCTGTAACTAACCCCACATTCAAAAACGGTGCTACGTGCCTGTAATGTGTAACTATTTAATGTGTTGGTGCGTGATTATGTATAGGCAGCCCCCCCCCCCCCTTTTTTTTCCTCGCAGCAACTAGTTTTCTGATATTAACATATAAAAAAGTGAATGAACATGAAGTTGGCCCGCCCACATTTTTTAAAGGGGGGGGGGGGGGGCATGTAAGAAGTGAAGTGAAATGAAGGAAATTAACAGTGACTTGAAGTTATATGTACATGTGTAAAGTACGCTACACCCCCCCCCCCTCTCCGGATTCGGGGTTTCACGACTCTGAGAGGTTGTGATTTCCCTTTTTTTGGCCCGCCCTTAAAAAACGATCAGGTGTGCCTGATGTTAACAATGATACAAGCAAAATGTACAAATTTTTATTGAATAAGTCTTTTTATTACTTTGGAACAGTTTTCATAACTATTTCAATTCTTGTTACGATTTTTCGTCGTGAATTAATTTTCTGGATAGATTTGCTATTTTATAATAGGACAAAGCAGGCAATTACTATTTTTTATAAGGGTATCCAAAATACTATCCGCAGATTTTCTACATTTACTTCTTTGATCAGGAATGAAAGTCTACATAGTTGCTTGCAATGCCATTATGAATTTCGAATTCGAAAGAGCAGTATTATAATAATTTGGAAATATAGATATCTTAATATGAAGTTTGAGTCGCAGGTGGATTGAATGAAATACACATGAATTATTTCATTGACTTGCTTGAATAATTCACAAAGAACAAATCAGGTTAGAAATATAGACAACATGTAGCCTGTCGTAGAATGACGACCGATGCACTTTCTAGGTAATGATTCAGCGCTCTGAGTCATTTGAATTGACCCATCATTTCGCTTCTAGTTTCCAGTAAAAAAAAAAAAACCAAGCATGGCATCCCCTGAACTAAACCTTCGGTGTCTTCCTGAACGATAAGATAGCTATAACAGTTCCACTGAGGTCGTACGTGGCTTTTATTCATTAATGTCACAGAGTTCACAACACACCTAGTGGGATGTTTGGTAAATAAACTGAACACTGTAAACAAAGTAATTGCCGGAAACAAACATTGCTTCAAATGCACACAAAAAACCACATTACAAAAAACGCTGCACTTTTATCGTAATTGAGTAAGAACATGGATTGGAGCGCACATGTGGGTCAGGAAGGTCTGTTGATGGGGATTTGATCAGGAATCCTCCGTGTACGTTCCGCTTGACTGCCGCTGAAGCGAGGCAGACCTACCTCACACGTTATAAAAGAGAAGTTCCCGCCCGACATCCCGCTAATCGTCAGTGATGAAGACTTGTATCGTCCCCGTTGTCATTATACTGGTAGATTATACAGAATTTCTCCTTAATTCTTATTGTGTTATATACCATGTAATCGGGACGTATTCGATTATGATTCTGAAAGTGGTGTTCGTTATTTGTAGAGCTTTGTGCGTGATGTGGTTTCCCAGGGAGACAGGCGGCGGCCCCCTGTTGGAGCCACCATAGACCAACTGATAGCCCGGTCGATGGGGGGAATAGAAGGTAGGAAGGGCAAATTTGTTTATGTATGATGTAATCATGACGTACATTTTTGTAGTTAGTTCTGAGATATGAGTAATGCATGCATGATGTCATCTTGATAGATTTCAGAACGTTATTTAATTTAAGTTTTATAATGATAAAATATCAAAATCTAATCTTACACTTGATATATAAAGAAATGTAATAAATGGAGATATTTAAAGAATACAGTTTTGTCAGTCATCTTGCGAAGACAACATGGTGATGAAAAATACAAGCGGTCATGTCAAAAATTCCATTATTTGATCGGTTATGCCGTTGTTGTTTTTAATGGTGTATAGATAGTTAGATTAATTCCAAACTTGTAAAGTAATTTCAATCAAAGATAAATTGTTTATGAAAAAGCATAGTTAAAATAATTCAAATGGCGAACCTACCTATAAATGCAAATATATAGACATATACAATGTATTGTTACGAGTTCCCTTACAAAAAGGCTAACTGATGCAGTAACAGAATATGATTCATAAGTAATTATCCAAAACCTTGAACCTCTGTCTCCACCAGCTGATAATTGCATGAGTCGTACCCCAAACTTAAACCTTTGAACATATAATCATACGGATGCTTTTTGATGAGAGTGAAATGTCAAACTCATTTACAAAAACGATTTTTCAAAAGAAATTTTCCGCACAAAAACCGTGGAAGAATTGATAACGCAATTAACATCAGAAAAAAAGATCAAAGTTTTGCTGTCATCGCGTCATGAAACCGCCAATTCTTGCAAACCAAGACGAATTACATGTAAGAACAAGCTTGCATGAAATTTCATTTCTCAGCAATGATTAGAATGAAATGACAGGCTCTGGTATATAGTAGAAATGGAATTTTACCAATGTGCTCAGATTCGCATTGTTATCGATCAAGGTTGAATGAATTCTGAACCAAGGTTGTGTAACGTTATTTAAAGATTGGTCCATCAATTTTTGTTTTTGACCGCATTCGAAATTTTAATCTCAACAAATTCTGGTTCAGACAAAAACTAGTTTACCATTGCTGACAACAAAGATGATAAAGACCCTAAAAAGAGAAAAAAATTCACGAATAACTTTCCACACCAATGCTGATGGTGTCAGAGCACCAAGATAGTAATTTAAAAACACCTAATGAACTTACAAAAATTATATAACAACTTGCAATCCTTAGGAAACGGCGTGTTTTTGACATGAATTTTGCACGAAAGGTCATCGAAAGTGAGTTTGGTATGATCAAATGTCATGCTTTTAATTAATATTTTAGGCTTGATTTGAAATTACTTAATACAGTCTTTCTTGGGATATCAGTCATATAAGTTTGAGAACAAAAACACCAAAAAGTGTCTTTGGCTGTTTTATTTTCGTTGCGAAGGCCAGCTATTCTAATCTAGTATTCACATGCATCAATGGTATAAACACAGACGCATACGCATGTTAATTCTTACATCATTTATTTGATACAATACCGGTGCCATTTTTATTTCTATTGTACATACTCGTATAGACATTCATTTACCCGAGTGCCAATCTGTGACACAGTGCCTATGCGCGCTCAGTAGATACAGTCGGCCACGTACATCAAAGATTTTAAAAAAGTGAAAAACAGGTATTCCGTACAAATTGCAGTAAATAAATTGTAACGATGTACATACTTTCAGGTTATGTATGTGTATTATGCAATGCTCCTCTCCTTCATATCTAGTAAGGTCTACTAAAGACGGCGTTTTATTCTTAAAATAAAAGTTTTAATAAGTTGTGCCTTCGAATACAACATGAACTTACAAAAAAATACTAGTTACACTGTTTAAGTAACGACCAGAGAGTAACTCACTCGAAAGAGCCCACATTTTGTCGTCAAGCACAGTCTATGTGGTGGGTTGGTTTTAACGTTGCTAGATATTGAATTTGTCTACCAACTCAAATTAACCTCAAAAGAATAAAATACATGTAGGCCTACACGTACGTAAAACTTAAAGTATAGACCGCTCATTCTCTACAGTAACTGGTTGTCAAGTTTCTTGTAAAATATAAAAAGAAGACAAATTACTCAGTGCATTGCTCATCGTCGGAAACCCACGGCCAGTCTCGCATACGCATACTTAGCGTATGCGAGACTGGCCGTGGGTTTCCGACTTTGTGCATTGCCTAGCTATTGCCCACATGTATAGTCTTGATTCTGTACAGTAATACAATTATGTAATTTTGTACAGTAATGTGTATTTCGTAAAGATTAATTAAAGTTTGTGGCATTTATTAATGCAGGTTATGTTAACATAAGCAACCAACTGGTGACTCCTGATTCCAAGATTCTGGCAGAATTAGACATGTACCTCACGTTTGACCAGTACAAGATTCTATACTCTTCTGAAAGGTATGGCTAAACATTCATACTAGAATTTCTCGGACATTGGTACATGTACTTTATATATATATGTTAAAAGTACCAAAAGTTCTTTCCATTGTACCCTAACAAAGAAATGTACTACCGTATAACGGGTAATTTTTACTGCTGTGATTTTTTACGAATTTGTCTTAAAAAGGGCGATTTGAATTTTTACGCGTATTTTTTTTAAGAATTGGACATGTCCGTAAAAATTAAAATAATCTGTGGTAAAAGTCTTGCATATATGTAACGAGAGGTATCTATTGATTATATACATGTACATGCACCTGTATATTTGTTGATATTTTTGGTCAAGATAATGATAATAATCAATTTGAAAATATCAGGTACTGATGAATATAATTAAATATTGAAAAAAAAATCCCAATCAATATAGAAAGACAATTTTCAGAGAAAGAACAAAGCGGAAGGCAGTGCGATCGGGTGTACTGCGTTGGCCCAATGGTGAAATACCTTACGAATTCAAATGGGGCGCATACAGTAAGAAAGTTTCTAATTGGCTGAGTACTGAATTTGAATTCAACTATATTCCAAATGTTTTAGATTGTGACATGAAATTATTTTTTTCCCTTTTTGTGTAATAGGTAACTCGGAGAAATATCTAATCCGTGTCGCCATGCGTGAATGGGAAAAGTATACGTGTCTGCGATTTAGAAAAAGACAGAGAGAGAATAACTATGTCATGTTTCAAGACAATTTTGGGTGAGCGCAAAAATGGTATACACGAAACATTTTAAATGCAAAACGAAATGAAAATCATCTGTAATTTTACAACGTTCTAATTTCAGCTGTAACTCCCAGTTAGGCATGGTCGGTGGAGGACAGCCTTTGAATCTAGACAGAAATGGCTGCCGATACGTAAGCTGC
Organism: Magallana angulata; assembly: GCF_025612915.1. Classification (NCBI taxonomy): domain Eukaryota; kingdom Metazoa; phylum Mollusca; class Bivalvia; order Ostreida; family Ostreidae; genus Magallana; species Magallana angulata. Next base: position 30,164,869 of record NC_069114.1, read on the forward strand.
TAAGTTAGTTACCGATTCAATTATAGTTAATGCAATTATGCACAGAACACCATGTGCACAATGCTTGTATGCTGTAATTTTTAAGCGAATCAATGCAGAATTCTGCAGATGAAAGTAACCCGTCTTGTGTAAAAAAAAAAACCAAAAACATTGTTAACAGACACAAGCCTTTCAAGCTTGCAATATCGCTCAATGCTTTGGTTTAAAGGAATTAAGCATCAATAACAACTGAGGGTAAAGGTCTCTTCCTCTTTATCAATAAACAAGACAACAAAATGGTAGCCATAGCGATTTACAAAAGTGCGATTCTACTAAATTTAACCTTATAACTAATATTGCTTCAATACCCAGTTCGATATTTTTTTTCTTCATTTGATGGTAAACTGGCAAACTTTTTTGTATAACAGAAAGGGCTTTATCTTCATGAGATTGGGCACGCTGTTGGTTTGGTTCACGAACACCAGCGGCCGATTCGGGATCAGTTTATTCGAATCAATTACGGAAATGTACATCCAAGTCTACGACAATGGTTTCAAAAGTATCCACATTACCGAATTAACAACTTTAATATTTCTTACGAGTTTTCCTCTGTCATGCATTACGGAATCACGGTAAGAAATCATAAAGACCAACATGCTTACATTTCACAAAAATGTCAACTTTGAAAAGGAAAGTTCGTTTTACAATGAATATGTTTTCCTTTCTCTCCTTGGCCGTAGGCATTTTCTGTTGATGGGCGATCAAAAACTATAGAGACGCAGCCTCAGTACAGATCACAGGAACCGGAAATAGGACGCGTGTATTCCAAGGAGTTGTCCTTCACCGATATAGCCACAGTTAACAATATGTATCATTGTAGTAAGTTTCCAAGTAGCAGCTTCCGGTTTGAGCATCCGGTCTAAAAACCCCAGGTTTTCCATCCAATTTTTTTTCAGACCGGAAGCTACAGACCTGAAGCTAGTTTCCAAGTATATATCTGAACATACACGTGTATAGCAAGAGACGGGGCTTGCAGGGTCTAATCTCTTCACTATTTTTTGGAAAATATAAAATATTCTCTATATAATTAGCTCCTCTTCATTTGTTAGACCCCTCCATTTTGATTCTACGTATCTGCAAAAATTGATTCAATTTGGTTAAAAAAATTACGAAAAAGTAATAAAAGCTTTCCGTGTATTTTAACCATTGGCATTGGTGGTTTCAGATAGACACTGCAGTAGAAATATACGCTGTAGAGATGGCGGCTATGTAGACCAGAATTGTCGATGTGTCTGTCCGGACGGGTCGTCAGACTGTGAAGAAGGCAAAGCTCCACAATTTCAGTGTAGGTTTAATCAGCTGTGCAAAAGACTTGATTGTACACTCAAACCTTTTTCTTCCTGTATCTTGAATATACCAACCCTCTCATGTATGTGATCATTAATCAAAATTGTATCATAAATTAAATTCTAAATTATATTGTACAATCATATACATCTGTATAACTATATCCAAGACCTTTAGTCAGTATAGCATCTTTTAATCACAAAATGAGCTTTTCAATCAAGCTTTGAAAAATGTATTATAACATCATAAAAAACTCAAAATCCAATCTAAACCACAGCAAACCATTGTTTATAAGTCTGTAGGAATCAGGACAAGGATTGGTCGTGCAGTGTGTGGGCCAAACAGGGGGAGTGCGACAGGAATCCTAGGTACATGAAATACAAGTGTGCGCGGGCATGTGGAGTGTGCAGTGACGCAATGGCCGCCGATAAAGGTTACATATTTAGATTCTGATTTTATCCGTTATGTCGAACATCCACGAATATTATTGGACTACTAATCGCACCATCTTGACATTAAACTTTTCGTTGTTTTTATAACTAAAAAATTTAACGACCTCTTTGATCTATGTATTTTCTCGTGTGAAAGCTAGACTAAGAATTGAAAGCTTTCTGCTTTCTAATCCAAAAGCCTTTGTGTATTTTTGCATCAGTGGTTGGAGACCAGTGCGTGAATGCTTTTCCCGATGACAAGTGTAAAAGCTGGAAAGAGCTTGGAGACTGTGTGGCCAACAAAGTATGGATGTCACAGAACTGTAAAAAGGCATGTGGAGTCTGTGGCAGTAGCAACGATTCCACCGGAAGTAGGCTTTCAACACACTGTTTCTTCTACCTTCTGCAGAAAGGATCAAACACATTACTCGTTTCCTTAAATTTAATCTGACGTTGTAGAAAAGAATAATGTAAAAAATTATAAAAAGATGACTGATATCTTTTTACAATGGCCTCGAAATAAAATTCTCATAAACGTTTAAATAAAATTAACTTCCTTGGATCAAAAACAGTTTTCTAGTTCTTGCATTCCATTTCTTATCCTTTACGATAGCTGGGTGCTCAAACAGGCAACCCGACAAGAAGTGTGACGACTGGGCAGTGAGGGGAGAATGTACTGTCAATCCGAGATGGATGGCGAGAAATTGTCGGAAGTCGTGTCAACAATGTACCGACGGCAGTGGTACAACTTCCAGAATACCAAATACCACTTCCACTCCTAGACCCACCGTACGAACGACTGCTGCCACCACCACCACCACCACCACAGAAAGAACCACAACCTCAGAACCATTTACCACTGTGGATAATGGGACTGTTGCCACCACCACCACCACCACAGAAAGAACCACAAGCTCAGAACCATCTACCACTGTGGATAATGTTACTTCTTCTACCACAGAACCGCCTACCACTGTAGATACAACCACTACCAGAGACGAGAATCTAACGACTACAATCCCATGGCAGTCTACCACTACCACCAGTCGACCGTCTACAACCACCGTATATACTCCACCGACCCGAACTACTACAATATCACCTACCACACGGAAACCGGGTTTGTTACATCAATCTATTAAAAATAAGACTTGTTAAACCACTAAATGCAAGTTTATATGCAGGATAATGTAGAGGTCTGATTTTAATCTGATTGCAGGAGCATGGTTCAATGTTATCTATATAATTTTGCATCCATTTCTGCATTATAGTATATCGAAATATACTGTTGATGAAGTCCATGCTTCCAGTGTAGATAAACCTTTAATTGTTTTTGCATCCAACCATCGTCTGACGCCACTGCCCAAGATGGCCACGGTCCGGAGTCACACTTTGGCCGTAGATAGTAAACAGCGGTCAAACTGTAAAATGTTCTCTCATCAACAAAAGGAACAATATTTGGACAAAGAGTCATACTAGGAGATGACGTACTTGTATGTATGTCCAAAAAAAAAATCCCTAATGCATTTCATGTTTCGTATTATAGTCAGACTCCTACCGAAGGCACCTGTTATTTCGGTAATAGAAATCACACCAGACTTGGTCAGATTCCAAGTGTCATTCCGGAGAGATGATGGATCTACACTCAAACTTCTTGTTGTCAAACCATTCCAGAGGGAACTGAAATATAAAAACTATCCAATAGGTAAGAAACGAGAATTACATGTACCTTTCAAAAAATTAATCAGTTATTCAGTAGTTGAAATTTTATTAGCTTTAAAATCTTATTATGATATACCGGTTAACCAATGTATCTTGCAATTCTCCAATATTCTGTGGTGGCTAGAATGAGATTTTTCATAGTTCCGCAGAATAGGTGGGTTCCAACTTAAGAATACGTAATTTCACAATATCTCTATTTAATTAACCTTCTACAGTAAAGGCTTAATTATGACTGCCGCCAAGAACTGCAACTATATTTTTATGATAAATCAAGTTGAATATGATAAACATAAGGTTGTTTATAAAAATTATAAATAAGAGATTGTGATTGAGTTATATTATTCTTTTCTCTGCAGGCATGTAATTTCCTTTTTTTATCGCTTAAGAATTAACAGATGGCGGACCTAGAGTTATAGAAGTGAAGTACTCCGGTCTAAAACCGAAGTCTGCATATTCCTTCCGATTCTATGCAATAAGTGATGCTGGATCTGGTCAATATATTGATGAAAAAATAATGACAAAAGCCAAAGGTAATTATTTACCACACTGCATGTATTAATCAAGAGTAGCAAGAAAGGAATTAAATACGGTTAGCTATTTTTAAACTCAGTGATTCGATTCTTTTCCTCAACATGCGTTAATAGAAGTTGGATGTTCTTTAACCAAATAATCTAGTTACTGCTGCAACATTATACCAATACTCTAAATGTATCACAATTTTTGAATTAAATGGTCCATATTTTTAAGTAATTTATTATGACTTTATATAAGGAGGCTGGTTGGTCAAAACGTTTACCATCAGACCCGCCTTAAACTTTTTAACATGATATTTTTAGTCATACACTATTATTTACTGAAGGAACATTTTAAACTATCATTATACCACAGAGTAATACTAAAGATTTGCCGGTCAACTATAAGCTTCAATTGGCATCAAATTTTTAGACAATGAATAGTGAGATTATGATAAGTGAAAAACGTATAAAATGAATTTTAAAATTATTTTATATACAGAGGGTTCTTCACCAATCTATCAGGCGAAACAACAGTCAAAAATATGGAACAGCATACTCTACAATTAAAGGCTCTTTTACGAGCGCAGGTGCTCGGGGTCAGGAACACCCCCCCCCCCCTCCCCGATATTCACCCCCCACATTCATTTAGGGGCTTCCCTAAAGTTTCGTATACAAAACTATAAACCATTAGTATAAAAAGCGAAATTTTTATCGCTAAAGGTAGATGTATTTCTCGTGTCTTTAGAAATTGCAGTGACAAGAAGCACCTGTGGGAACAAATACCCAGATGAGAAATGTCAGAGATTAGAAACAAAATGGAAGTTCTGTAGAGTGCACAGATTGTGGATGTCAAAGAACTGTAAAGAGACATGTGGGTTATGCCCGATACAGAGAGACGAAGCAACGACCGGAAGTAAGTACTAAGCGTACGCGTTAAGCAGATATAACAAATAAATTGATACATTCTGTAGATTCCTTATTTTACGCGAGTACTTAATTCGGTTGTGATTCAACTGTTTTTCAATCAAATCGCGAGAACATAAAACCGCGAAATGCAAATGTTTTATCATAGTTTCATATGTAGTTTACATATATACTGATGAATGTCCAAAATATAAAAGCGGCATTTTAAAATCCTCGCGATTTTTCACGGATATTAGTTTTTCGCGTTTAATTAGGAATCTACAGTACTATATCCAGCCTAAAGTTTTAGCAAAAGAGACATCAGCATCATGATCAGTTGTTGTGGGGGAATCTTTCTAGGCAGCATTTTGTCTGTATGTTTTTACTACGGGTTTACCTATGCCTACACACGTCTCTATAGTTATTTATTCATTGTGAATTAGTTCGAGTACCAAGTAAGTGTTGTTTGGTTTTCCTAGGGACAGGAGACCCTAACTGTCAGGACGCTGATAAATACTGTCGGGATTGGTCCCGCTTCGGACACTGTCAATCGAACGCGTCCTACATGCTGAAATACTGCAAGGCGGCGTGCAGGGTGTGTACACCTACTGCCGTATAATGATAAACTGCAGCAGAAAGTTCAACAACAGTCAACAACGGTGATGTGTTCAAAAAATAACAAGGCGTTCAACAACAGTGAAATGTTCAACAACGGTGATGTGTTCAACAAACAACAAGGCGTTCAACAACAGTGAAATGTTCAACAGCGGGAATGTGTTCAACATCGGAAATGTGTTCCACAACGCTTAAATGTTCAATAACAGTTTTTAGAATGTTCAATAACAGTAAGGTTTTAAACAATAGTGAGAAGGTACAAAAACAATGTTTATAATAGTTAAATAACAAAATGGTGTTCAGCAATATGAATTGTTCAAGCGTGTATTAAAGCAACATTGCGATGATGAACAGTTTAATCTCGTCAAGTGTTCAGTAATTATAACGACGTACTCTTCTGGTCGGAGATATTATAAATAATCACTGTAATGTGAATCCAAGGCTTATCTTTTATCAATATACAGTTTATGAAGTTAATATTTGCAACTTCTGTATAATTATCATCTGAGGTACATTTATATGCAGTATTCGCACCAGACTTCTCCGAAAATATACATGTAGCTAAGGATTCCGAATAGGTGCGAATCCTATATGTACTAAGTAATGGATATTTAGCTAAATTCTATGACCAATTCCTTTTCATCAATCTGTATTTAATTTTGAAAACATCAACCGATCGCTTCGGATTATAATGAAGATTGTCAAGAATTTCATTTTTCTTAAACAAGCTTGAAGGTGTCAGAAATTTAAAATCGTGTAAATTTTATTGTTAAAGGTGTATTGGAAATCATGTGGTTATCAAATTAGAAGCATTTAAACTTTTAAAGTTATCCAAGTTCACTGTTGTAGGTACTATGATTTTGATTTAAATGTACATTTTAATTTAAATGTTATCCTTATTTTACATAATAACCCACTGTTTTTTTTACTTTTGTATCAAGAATGTATAACGTTTGTATCAAGGGTAGGCCCATATACTGTAGGTATATCATGCGCGGATCTAGATGATGGGTTTGGGGGTGGGTCTGTGCCCTTCTCCGGGAAAAATTCAAATTTTTGAAATTCACAGTAAATTACAGCAAACACAGTTATCATTCGGAAGTATCCTTAAAATATTCTGAATCCGCTCATGTATCAATGATAACGAAAAATCATTTGATTTGAACATAATATATATTTTGATTGTATTATTTAATTTATGAAAAATCAAACTTATTTACTTGGATGTGTTTTGATTTAAATTAGTTATGTGTGCAAATAGTTTGTGTTATTATAAACTTATAACGTTTTTTAATATATATTTTATATCTATTATACACATGTACATGTATTTTAATATTTTATATCATTGTCATATAGTCATTATTAATATTTTTTCATATGCATGTATACCATGTTTCAATGTGCCAATATCTATGAAATACAAATAGTTATCTAGTTAAATAAATTTATTGTGAAGAGAGTACACTTTTAAAATATTAACCACACATTAACTTGACTACATGTATATATGCAAAGTGGAACAAATCTTATAATGTGAACTTTAAAATAAAAAAGTGAAAGTATTAATTATGCTTTGTTATTAAAAATACAGATATATGTATTTCTACCACAATTATATATTTACATCCACCAAGTATTATTTCCTCCATTTCTTACGGAAACTTACAATTAATTCATAGCTCTATAGAAACAGCCAGACTGAAATCTACACGCCCTGTTTATCGATTGGTTAAAATCTACAGCGGCTGGAAAATGACACGCCCGGCCCTGTTTGTCGATTGGTTGTCAAAGCCTACAGCGACGTAAGAAAATTCACGGACTGCACGAAATAATGACGATGTCAGACTCAAAGTCTCACAGGAGACGATTTGGCTGTTTCTTTTAGCTAACGTACGTTTGTACATTAACAGTAATTTAGTGAATTTTACTAACTTTTCATAATCAATTTATAATAAATTAGTTAAAAGAAAGATGTTAATATATACAATAAAATGCTCTCTCTGTTGATTCATGCGGGTTATGAAGGTAGCGATTATTGCAGAAAAAAAATCACAAAGTTTTTCTGCAATATCGGTACCTTCATATCTCGAATGAATCACCAAAGAAAGCATTTTATTGTTTAAAAAGAAAAAATCAAATTCATTATCTCAAAAAATTCCAAAATCATTTTAACCAAGTACAGATCGTAATAACTTTAGATGAATAACAACCCAACATATGCGACAAAATTTTATGAAAGCAACCCCCCCCCCAAAAAAAAACAACACGCAAAATTGTATAAAGTGTGTTTAATAATAATAAGAAAATCAGCACGCACAATTATACATCAAAGTACTGCAAAAGCTCTGCATTGGTCAATGAATAATCATAAATATCAATCAATAAATCAAACATATAAAGAAGTTCTGAGACAATATCATTCAAATGTTATGACATTCCTTCACCAATTCATCAACTGACTAATTTATTATATTTTTAACTGCTTACATTGTTAAATAAGCATGTAGATTTGATCTTGAGTTCATTGAGCTGAAATATTAGTTCGTTTGCTCGATCCCAACAGACTTAACCATGCGTTCTGACTTTAGCATCGTGGAAACACAAATCGTGCTGCCATGGCAACAATTGGGGCCCCGGTGGGGACACCAGGGAATGGTCCGGAGGAGCCAGCAATGTCCAGATGGGAATAAGGCAAGGGTTTGTCCGAATCCTTCCCGTGCTGAGTTATAAATATCAAGTATCAGAATCAGCGCGCTAGTATTGCCAACGAGTTCAAATGTATAGAACTTGAGTTAGTAATCTTGCATTAATCTTAGTAAAGGACTGAATTTGATAGCTGTCTGTTTATTACAATTAATACTTTGGGTCCGGCTGGGTAAGAATAACTTAATATCACAAATATGTTGGCAGGTCATACAAATTCAATCCTGCACTTGATAATAACATTAACAAAACACTGATAATTCTAAACTAGAATCAATACTTCTAACTTAAGTTATGTTTTTTTTTTAATTATCATTTAATAGTTTAAAAGGTTTTTATTTTCACTGAAAGAAAATGTGAGAACTTTCTCTGAAAAACCTGTTTGTAAATACACATATACGTATATATACATGTATGTATAAAGACATGTATAAGACAAAACTTTAAACCTCAAAAGTCTTAAAAACCTTTATACCCATCTATCAATACAAAATTGATACAACTTTCTCTTATACAAAGATAAAAGGCTTTATATAAAAAAAACTTTACCTTCTCAAGCCCTGAGGCCTCTATCAGGAATGCGGCGGGTGTCTGGTGACCACGGGCCGTGGCGGAGGAGGGGGAGTTGTTACATTGCAGGACATCCTCATACTCCGACTTGCCACGGTGGAAGTCGTAGTCCTATGTTAGAAAAAAAACTCTGTGCCAAAAGGATAAGAGGCTTGCAACAAAAGATATTCTTGCAGGTCTCTTGCATATTTTGCATATTGGTCAATGTGAATTAAAAAAAAATTAAACCTGAAACAGAATGAATAAGCTTCCCAACAAGAATGAATTACAAATTTGAAATGAAATAAGATTTTGTTTAATTTTTTTTTTAACTAATAAGGTCATTTGTTAATTTTTTTAATCATGAGAAAATTCATATAGAAATAATTATGCTTTTCTGTCCAGAATTAATTGGATTTTGTTTTGTCTTCCATAAAAGGCTGAAGACTTACATCTCTCCTGAGGGTGGAGATCTCGAATGGATCTGCCCACTCATCCCCTGCTGCCTGAATCTCTTGGGCATTGTTCATGTTTCTAGCTGGTCCATTGTCAAGAATAGCCTAGAAACATATATAAATGAAAGCAGCACTTGCAAAACAAATCTTCCATTTCTATTGCATGTATTATAATCTTGATCAAGTTTTTGAATTCACAAATTACGGGTTATTGTACAGGCTAACTAGTTTTAGGCGTTTTTTTTTTATATATTTCTCTATAGTTTTCAATCCCATTTTTGCTGGCAGAGGAGAGTTGTAAAGGGGTGGTGGTGGTTTCACTGTTTCAACAGTCTGCATACCGAGTAATTTTCTCCATAGGCTCTGATTACGTGACCAGTTAGAGTGGCAATGGTAAACAGCTGAGGGTTGACAGCACTCAATGCCTACAAAATTAAACATGTACCAAAACCAATGATATTAAATTCGTTGTTTTTGCACAAGTAAAAATGGAAAATCAAAAAATAAAGTTACTGCATCAAAAGACAAATAAAAACATCAAATAAATGTACCTGCTCTTTAAGATGACAGAGAACATCGGCCATTGCCATTCGTCCCTCAGCGTCAGTGTTCCCGACCCGAACTCTGACCCCAGCGCGTGAAGTGATGATCTCATCAGCCACATAGCAGTCTGAATGAGACAAAGTAATTCAAGTAGTTATCATTATATTTTGACAAAACTAATACTTAATCAAAATAAAGCATTACATGTATGTATGTTGAGAAAGTTAAGGTTTAGGTCATCTAAGATGTTTTACTGCACTCACTTGATCCTACACTGTTTCTGACCATTGCCATGGCTCCAACAACCTTCAGACCTTTTGGTTTCATTTCACTCAAAATCTATAGAAAAGTTCAGTTCTATGCATTAATTACCATTATTTTCATAATTTGGTTGCTTCAGTATCATCTTAAAAAGAGTTGATTGTTTTGCACTACTGGTGTATTTAAAATTTCCCTGAGACAAAGAACTGTTCTGTATATACATGTACATGTAGATATATTGTATAGGAAAGAATTAAAATTCTAAAGCTTAAATACCGGTACTTACATTTGTTTTTTACTATATAAAAGCTTACGTCAAAAAATTTCATATCTTTAAAAATTTTAAGGTACATGTGAATCTGTTGGGTAATTTGTTGATCATCAAGCCTAAATAACACTGTCGATAGAAGCAAATTATAGGTCACCTTGAAGAATCCTGCCACAGCTGCCGCCCCACACTTGTCCCTGTGCATCCCCGCCATCACCCCACCGGCCTTGATGTCAGCTCCACCAGTGTCATAGGTCACACCCTGTTAGCACAGAAAAAAAAGAGTTTATTCAACTCATAAAAATAAGAGATTTGACTGATGAATTTTCACTGGTCACTTAAATTTAATTTATGAGATATTCGGCAAAAACTCCAAACTTGCATTAATTTTTTGACAAGATTCAACTATTTTCATAATAACTGCTAAAACTATCATCAATTGTTTGACCAATCTGCAAAATCTTATCATCTTCAACAAGAGCTACATGTATAAAAGATATGGTACCTTGCCAACTAAGAACAGTGTCTTCTCAGTGTTTCCTTCTCCTGTGTATTCCAGAAAAATCACCCTGCCTTGGTGCCTGCTGACCTCTGAGTAAGAAATCATTGTTAGACGCTTTAGAACAGTTTTTATAACACCTAGAATTATTTCAATATGTCATACAATATAGGAACACTTTACCCTAAATGCATATACAGTAAAACATGGTAATAGGGAACACGCTTAATATGATGAATTGATGCTTTTCATTCCCCAAAACTTTATTAAATGTTGTAAACTTGACCGATATAACGAATTATGCTTATAACAAAGTAACATAACCCGTCCCTGGCATTTTGTTATAAGAATGTTTTACTGTATTTTATTTTAGAAGTTTTGTACATACGACTGGCTGCCCTATTGACTGCCCCATACAGAGGGTACTCCTTGTTCAACTGGTCCTGGTCTGACTTCACAGACACCTGCAATGTTTGATCAGCCTTATTGTAAATGTTTTAACAAATACATGTATTTAATTTTTTATAAATCAACCTACCTGTCCAGTAACCCATAGACTGTGCATAAATCAAAAACTCTGGATAAAAATGTTCTCCAAAAACCAACAGAGCCTGTTTTATTTTTTTAAAAGGAAATTTACACATTGTAAAATCATTCTAGTCCCACTAATGTTTTCTCTTGTAACATTATGTTATATAACTTCGTAGTCTGATAATAACCTTGATGCATGTTCCCTTGAACACCTCCTCCACATACTTTGCAACATTAGGGGCCGCCATTCTCTCGGGGTCAGATCCACCAATATCTCTGGTCACAATTCTATAATACATTAAAAATTGATAAGCCTAAATACCTTGTTATAGAATAACCTTTATATCTGTCACATGTACTGAGTGGATTACTGTAAATAACATATTGACATTAATATGACTGACATACATGCATATGACTGACATATATGACTGAAGATTTAAGACCTTTCTCCATAAGGAGACAATAAGACAAAACAGATGACACATCATTTAAGGTGCAATGACCCTCTTGTAAGAGAAGGTAACTCTTAAAGTAACTTTACATCTTATGAACTTGTATAGTTAAGGCAATTTATGTCAAATATTACCCTGCAAAGTATGCTGCTGAAATATTTGGCATTTTATTTTGAATTTAAAATTCTTTCCGAAAATCATAATCAAGAAAGTAATAATTCACCTGAGTGAAAAATGCAGAAGGTTAATGAAGTTTTCTCTGGAACTTAAAGCTGTAAATCATGAATAAATAGGGAAGACTGCGGCATTTGTATGACAGAAAGACAACAAAGTGACTTTGTCATAAGGTGGGGAATTACGAACTTTATTAACAGTTACTAAATTTTCAAATCTTTCCCTAATACTGTACCAAATGTGAATATACATGTATCACTCTGATTAGGGTATAGTACCTTCCAGCTTCGACAGCGTTTGCCAGGACAATCCCCTGTTGAACCCGCTCCTCCGAGTTACACCAGATCCCCACCGCCTCCGCTTTACTGGCTCTGGAGGGAACATCCTCACGGATCTCCAAGGGCTATGGGGACATTAATCATTTAGAGATTCATTCAGAATAAGAGCATGACAAACAAAATTTCTTAGATCATACGTTTTTCAGTTTCAGTGCTGTTTAAGTATTAAAAGCAAGGAGAGTCAAGCAGTTCAGCTCAAATTAATTTGTCATTCATCCATTGTTGGTTAGTTTAGATGGTGAGGTACATGTAAGTTCTCTTTCCATCTTTGATTTTAACTTTCATAAAAGACATTAAAGTATATGAACATGTAGTGTTTAAAATATTAGACCTAGTCATCAACAGACCACATAGAGGGCTGACAGACATCCTAGTGTGGTGACACTTCCTGCCTTAGGGAAACTGTTGTCTACTGGACGCACAAGGAGGGGTTTCTTACATCCAGCTTGTAGGGCTCTGAAAAACAATGTGTTAATAACAAGGCCAAAGCTCCGGACATTTGCAACATTTATATTTGTTATAACCCTGTAAAACAAATACTATTTAACTCTTTACAAAAAAAGGTTCAGCATTTTGACTGGTGGACTGGAACTGTTGGATTAGAACTGTTAAAATTGACTTTTAAAAAGACTGTTGACCGGTGATGTCATATTCCGCGAGAAGGAGTTATAAATTAGTAGGGGTATAACAAAACAGTTGTTGACTATGTCTCGGGCAACAGTTGAACTGTCGGACCAACTCGCAAACTGTTGCCCACATCCTTGGGACAAGCCGGTCCGACAGATCAACTGTTGCCCTTGACCCCAGTCAACAACTGTATAATATTGACTTTACTACCTTACTATTTTTCTCTCTGTAAGTTTTAAAGAAGTCTAAACTTGTAACAGATTATTTTTTTTACAAATCTAAGATTGTATGTACCTCTTGATTCCTTTTTCAGCTGCATCATAAAATCTTCTCACATCATCATAATCCCTGTTCAAAGGCCCAGTAGGGGCAAAGATCTGCAAATAGCAATTCAATGAAGTTTAAATGTCTGACAAAAAATATCAAGTCTTAATTTCCATTCTAATTTCCATTCTGTGTTATTGACAATGCATGGTTGTATCATGTGTTGACATTTAAATGAGTCAAATGAAATTGAATATTCATAAAACTTACTAATCTTTTTGATGGAACAGCATCTGTGTTTATCAAAACTACATCTTTGTTAAAAGCAGAGTCCACCTGAAAATATGACAAACATTTGCAATCAACAAATTAACAATTTTCTATGTCTATTACATGTATATGCAATGCATTTAATTTGGATTTATCACTAATCTAAGTTAATTATGGAGTATCAAGATTGGAAGTTATTACTGTTGATGAACTTACTTTTGCGTATTCCTGTACTGCAGCAGCAACTTTATCAAGCTTATTGTCCACTAGCTTTTGGACAGTGTCTGTAACAACCACAACTCCATCAAACTGAGGGTCATTTATGTCCAAACATGGGATCAGTTTGGGTAATCTAAAAATAATCAAACGATCAAGATTAAGTGTAAAAATAAACTTATGTTCCCTTCCAGAATTAGCAAAATACCATTTACTGCAAAGACGACCTCCCATGACCTCGTTTGACCAATTTGGACATCCACAAATACGAGCGGCATCTACTTTCACTTTACCTTTTTGTACGTCTTTGAAAACATGTTGTACAAGTTCTAAACTATTGCAAAAAGTAAGAAAGTATACAAAATTTACCCATTATTGCCTGACATTTTCTTGTCGTCAATTTGGACCAGGACCAGGGAAGGACAATCTGCTGACGTTGATAAGTGTTATCACCTGATTTATGAACTCAGCACTTCACGAAGTGCCGTCCTATTAGCTGTCGGTATATTTAGGTTTCTATTTACAACATAAAAAATGCGATAGTTATCTCCAAGGTGTACACAATTACACAATTGATAGTATTGAAAGGCAATTTTGAATATTCTTTATAGAATGCTAACGACCGTAAAATGGATCGACAACCCAAGTATTACATCATAAGTTCGATTTTCCTAATTTTACACTTTACTTTCACTTTCAATTTCGATTTTATTTCACAGTAAACAAATATTGAAATAATTGTCCGAAGTAGAGCATATATTCAAGATAAGAGTTATCATGTGACCGTGTCAGTTATTCATAACCTCTGACACTTTATAGACCTAGATAATGCGCTTCGTACAGTTTGAGAGGGGCGGGGACCGACGCGTGGGGGTGGAGATTCGGGATGGAGGGGACATCGTGGACTTGTGTGCTGGAGATTCCAGTATACCATCAGACATGCGGAGCTTTATTGAGGGTGGCCAAAAGACATTGCTTGCGGCAAAAAGGTAAACACGCTTTTATACTGTAGAGGCATAGCGTGAAAAATATGCTGCCTCCCAATGTAAATCTCGTCAATGTGTCAACTGCACACGTCAAAATAAACAGCAGAAGGGTGTGTTGGGGGGGGGGGGGTGCAGACTTATGCTTAAATTGCCCTTAAATTCGTATATAGCAATTTAAATGATCAAGATAAAAACTTTACTCGTAGGAGTTCTAAATGCTCCGACCGTGAGTTGGGGGGGGGGGGGGGGTCATGTAACATGCATAGTACATGTAGGTACACATGATAATTTCTGACTTTACACTTTAACATGTTACAAGCTTGATACATCAATTTTTTTTACTTATTTATTGAATTTTAGATAAATAATAAAATAATATAACTTTATGCTTTATTACATTTGTTAAAAGGGATTTAAAAAACTGTTAATATCCTTAATTGACAGTGTGATAGACAGGGGTGGATCAATTATTCCGAGGGACTCCGTCAAAATAGTGGCCCCCATCTACAATCCCGACAAGGTGCTATGTGTGGGGATGAACTACAAAGACCACTGTGAGGAGCAGAATGCCCCTGTACCCATAGAACCAGTCATCTTCAACAAATTCCCAAGCAGCATTATAGGCCCCACAGAGGACCTTCAATACCCAGAGGAAACACAGGTTAGCATAACGAGAGGGGGCAGATTTAAGCCTATCATAAACATATGAAATGAAATTGAAATCTATCATCATAAAGAAAAATTGGATTCATATTCTGGGTTGAAAGGAAACAGTGCCCTATGAATTTAACAATGTTGTAAAGATTGTTCCCTTAGACTGCGGAAATTTTGTTTTTGAGCATCAGATGTAGATGTACAGGGAATTTATACATACTTAAGTTCTGAGTCAATTGACGTATGCGTAATCTCAAAATCTTATGTTAAGTCACGTTTCTCAATTAATGCATCGGCAGATATGCTACATTCAAGAGTAACCTTCAAGTTGTATGCTTATATTATAGACAAGATATGCCTAATCAAATACAAGGAATTTACTTCAATAACATGTCTAAGTACGTTACGCGTGTAAAACGCAGAGAAACGTGAAATGTGATGTTCCTATGCCGTACTAAGCGTTATGTAGTTGGCGTCTTGGTGTGAATGTTTGACGTGCATGTTGTCGCTGCGTACAATCCACTTATTTGGTGATAGGACATTAACCCATTCCATCAGCGTTAAGAATTTGAAATGACGTAAAAGGTAGCTTGTCACGCTATGGTGTTCTAATGCAAGAAAAAAAAACCCATTTCAAAATTGTTGAGAAGACGCAATAGAAACTCTTGTAAGGTATAAATGGCATAATATCGCCTGCAACAAAGCACCTGTACTTTAACAGAAGTTACAGTCTGACTACCCCCTCACCCTTTCTCTTTTAACTCGTCGGGTGTAAGACGGGGGGGGGGGGGGGGGTTAATCAGACTTTACATACACTATAGAATACAAGTACAAATGTACATATATGTATGTGGTACATATAAAAGAACAATGCAAGTTTATTCAATAAAAAGTAATTTTTTTTTATACCTATCAGGTATTAAAGGAAACAGATCAGAAGGTACAGGTACTAGTATAATTATCCCTTCTAAATGCCGTGTTTTGCTATAGCTGTAACGTAACAATTCAATCAAAACTACTAGTATAAAAATGTGTGGACAACACTCAAGGAGCGAATGTAAAACGACCTTCATACAAGCAGTTAACAGAGTTTTTCAGTTATCAGATGTTATGAACTGCCATAAAGATTCCTCTTCTAGCATATTCTATGTTTCTTCCATGACCTGTATAATTCTGATGGGTGAAATCGTGTCAATAGAATAAAGAAGTTCAACGCAACTTGTGTTTGTAAGGAGTAAAGAGTGAGCGTGAGATAGGCGTACGGATATTTTTAATTGAGTACATATGATACATGCGTGAAATTACACCAGTATTAGGTACTGCATTTAAGCGGACAATCGTGTACATGTTCAAGTTGAATGTCTCGTTTTTTGGTCCATCGTATTTACATCAGCTACTGCGAGGAAGCTAATGTGCAAGACATTTATATTCTCCACAAAATGCGGGGTTGTTTTTTTCTAGACATTTATTATGTCAATAGTTTTTGCGTTATTATTTTAAAAAAGGAAAATCGACAAATCTATTAGTACAAACGTTTTGACATTGTGAAAATGTTTCACGGTATGTACCCACATATGGCTATAAAGCATACCAAAAAAGTCTATCTAGTATACTTATGCAAAATTCTAAAGTCTGTTTAGCCATTTTGGTGAATTTTTTTAGATCATTTTCAGAAACAAAAGCAATTCCTTTTGTACATGAATACGCGTATACAATTAAAATTGACACAGTCATGCTCAATACATGTTTTTAAACTTAAAAAAAACATTTTAATTCCTTGTAGAAATTGGACTGGGAAGTTGAGCTCACAATTGTTATTGGAAAAGATGCCAAACGAGTTCAGGTGGAGTACATGTACAATATGTATTATTTACTGTTTTTGTTTTTTGTAGAACATATACCTTAGATAAAACATAATTAAATTGAATAATTACATGTACAGATAATTGTGAAATTCAAATATCCTCGTCCATTTATCTAATGTCCACCTCGCAAACAGGAGAGTGACGCAATGAATTACGTCTTTGGCTACACTGTGGCTCATGACGTCAGCGCCCGGGACTGGCAGCTCGAGCCCGGGAAAAATGGCGGACAGTGGCTGATCGGGAAAGCCATGGACGGCTTCTGCCCCTTGGGCCCCGCCATTGTAATGAAAGAAGACATCAATGGTATAATTTTAAATTTTTTCTTTTGGTGTTTTTGCCGGTTGTTTTGTGGGGGTTTTGTTGGTTTTTTTGTGTGGATGGGAAGGGGGTTGGAGCTCAACTTTTTCTCTATTTCCTTATCCCAAGCGATATTGCTTCCTGCTGTAGACTAAGTTTATTTTTACAATGTCATATCGTAGTGTTTGAAAACTTAGTCATTCTTGATGTGGAAAAATCTGGTTACAGATCCACACAATCTTGGATTGCGATGTAGAGTGAATGGGGTAACCAAACAGGACAGTAACACCAATCAACTCGTCCACAAGACCGCCGCCATGGTATCATTTATTTCCAGGTACTGACATTTTACAATGCATAGAAAGATCTGGCTTTATTTAAATATGTTATAAGTTCAAAGTTTTTTCTTCTTTTTTGTGTTTTATATGATTTACGATGAAAAGAAATTTTACTAAAGTAACCAGGTAAAAGATACAAAGATTAAATTTTATTCTGCAGTTTAGCTATAATTGAAAGTATGTAAAAATAGTGAAGATTTTCTTAACTTTTCTTACTCTTTAAGTAAAACTTAAAATGAATTATTATATAGAGGATAGAGCTAAATAAGAGCCGAATTTTATGAAAAAACCCAAAAGTCTCTTTGATTAATACATGTAGTTAGAGAATCTTGCCTAGGAACATACACCGTTTAAATGAAAAAATACAAGTATTTTACGCGAGCATGCATGGTAATTTTCATATACATTTAACTATTTGATAAGTAAATTTCCTTATACATGTATTATAAATTAATGCAATTTTGAAGCCGCGTTCTCTAGTGTAAGCTTTCATTTTTTGGTTGTTTCCACTTTTCGCAGTAAATTTTCAATGTCCGATGATTTAACGTTACTGTTGTAATTGACTTCCAGCTATTTATACACTAATTTAAACGTTGTAGGTTTATGACCTTACGGCCAGGGGACGTTATTCTGACAGGTACCCCACCCGGAGTTGGGGTCTTTAGAAAACCACCAGAATACCTAAAGGTACTGTGAAACATCCTGTTTTTGATAATTCCTCAATTTTTCATTCTTGTCAATCACGAGATAAAACCCTGCCATCGATTCATACAATTAAAAGGTAACTGAATTTTCACTTAAAAGTTGCCACATGCCATTCAGTCGATCATCTTTTTAGATTCAGTTGACTGAATGGCACGGTTCATTTTAATATCCAAACTTACCATTTACCAAGCAGATTCTATATTGATTAGCCGTAAATTGTTATCTACCATTTTGATTTAAATCCTATAGAAAATTATCTATTAGCTTTGAATTATTATTTTTCATTTTGTTATTTTTTTTTTTGCAGAGAGGTGACGTTGTAGAGTGTGAAATTGATGGCATTGGAAAAGTGGTCAACAAGATAGTGTAGAAAAAGGAACTTTACAGCTGCAAAGCATTTTCCTTGGCAGCATAATATTTACATTATAGATGTAGTATATAGGAACACAACGTGATCTGTATGGGGTAAAATTGGCGAATGAAGTTTTTATTTTTTGTAATATTTTCACTTACCAAAGTGAATTGATTATGCGAGTTAGAATGACATTCAAATTAACAATAAATCCATATTCAAGAAAACCATTTTTACTTGTTTTCAAACAATTATGTACCTACCTACAATGAATAATAGTATAAAAAGTTGTGTTCATTTTCCATCCTTATAAATATTATTAAAAATACGTCAACATGTTTAAAGGTTTCTTAAGATCTAAAAATATTTTTAGATTTCAATGAGTAAACAGATTTTTATACTTTTCACTGGTAAGCCGTATATATACCCCAGGTACCCGTATATAATTCTGATGTACAACAATTACCATTGGTAGTATGATTTTTTGCCCAAATGCAGTCATTATTTCTTTTGATATTAAAATGAATATCATAGATAAAGCACCATATCATATCAATTATCTTTTAACGTTAGTCTTCTTCGGTTTTCACTTTTGCATCGTTGACAAGCGTTTTTGAACAATTAATAGTGGGATCTTCCAGGAATTTTCTACTATGTCTCGAGTCGGCAGACCCTGTTCTTAAACGTTCCGTCGACTCAGATCGATAAAAGCGTTCGGTCGACGCTGATCGAATTCGGTTGATTCGTCTTGTGAAATTAATATTTGTAGATTCTTCGACCCAACGAATAAGCCTAGTGTCAACTTTCGTTTCTTCGTGAATTCTAATTTTCTTTTCGTCACCGGAATAGAGCGCGTCATGGACTCCCAAGTTATGCTCATTCAACATTGCTTGCGTTTCGTACTTTCCACCGAATTTAGCCTGAGTTTGTTCGACAACGTACGTGTTAACACTGGGAATGATTTCGGGATCTTCCCGAAACAGTTCCTTTCCGATGTTATCCGGAAGTCTGTAAGAAAACTTGACCTTTTTCTCTTCGGTGGAACCGGGTGATTTCAGACCTCCACTTTGAGGCCGAGTATTGGAGGAAGATGGACGACGAGGAGAGTTCGATCTCTGTCTGGCAGAGGTAGGGGTTCTAGGACGGGCGTGTAACTTTGACGACACTGATATTCTCGGCGCCAGGGGGACACTGTGATTACCACTCGATTTATTCTGTACATCAAGCTGAAGAGGAACTCTACGAATGATATAATCCGACTCACGAACAGTACTGTTCGGAGCCAAGTAACTATTCGGGTTGTTGTTAAACTTTAAGCGCCGTTTGAACACCTGCAATGAAGTGTGAATCTGAGCTTGTCTCTGTGCTGCCTCGGTTCTGCGTAATATTAATGGAACAGATTTATGAAATCCGGAGGAAGATTTTATGGCACTGCCGCGAACTTCGTATCCGGGGTTTTGCGTTCCTGGCTCGTGGCCATTGTTATCTTCGACCCTGAATCTCACGGTTTTAGCACTAGCCGTCCGCTGATCCTCCCTCTGAGAAAGATCACCAAAGTCCAGCGCGGGAAAACGATGTGCTCCTCTGCCTCGAGTCTCTTTCAACATTTTCAAGTGAATTTTTTTTACTTTCTCATTTTGTTTGTCCTCCTTGCTTTTCATTGGCTCAATTGGAGCGATACCCCCTTTCTTTTTGATTTGATATATTATTGCCGATTCTTCCACATTCATATCGAGGTTTTCCTCTTTCTGTTCATGCACTAACTCGATGATGTGTTGCCGAAGTTCATTAGCTACATTCGATCGCAGAGGACTGCGCATGCGTCCTTGACACTGGCTGTGTACAGTGGCTGGGGTGCACACTCGCAGCATTGTTTAGTCCGAGGTACTTCCACTACAAAACACAAATATTACATTCCATAAGCGTATTCGATGTTTATACTCGATAGATCCATTCATTATCCATACCGAATAATAGTTTCTAAGCAATTACATGGCAAACATTTCAATAATTATGTATATTCTTCAATCATTCCAGATGGTAAAATGGACAACACATTTGGTTAAATCGTATTTGGCGTAACCCTGCCTATAAATTGGTGCTCTATGGAACACTTTCTCTTTAATTTCACTATGACATGTAGTTAATAAACAAGTTAATCCGATCTCATTAAATCTTTTCTATCCCAGTAATACAATCTTACTTAATGCTCGAAGGAATCAAATTCAGAGTTAAGAATGTATGCGTTATGATGGTCAAAGCAAGAACAATGGAAAGGGAACGGGGAACGGGAAAAAAATATTTCAAGTGTTTGTAATCAGTCATTATGGCATAAAATTATGGTAAAGCAAAAATAATAAGCCCTAAAGTATGTAAAGTAAAACAAATGAAACACTCCTTACCCCAACTTTTTTTTTATATATATTCCTACATTCAAGCCATCTTGCTATCGTGTTCTCAGACCCTATAGTAACCCTTCGGTAAATGACTGTCAAACGAAACACAGACCACTCTGTTGTCTAACGAAGGCCTCCAAACATATCTATTTTTATAATCTCCAGAGAGGTTACAGCTATGATCCATATATCTCAATCCAAGGACTGCACACAAGATTTAATTTAATTACCTGGGTTTGTCGTACCCGAGCGGTTTTCAAAGATTTAAATGCAGGTTTTGTTGATTATATTAAATGGCGGCCTTTATCGTATTGGAGAATCACATACGGAATTAAAGTTGGATTAGGAAAACATATGTGTGCCCAATCTGCAGAGTCACGCGCCCCTTGCCGATAACATTGTCTCCGCAGTGCGCTCTTTTGTCAAGGAGGGATCTTGCCGTCTTTATCTCCTCAGAATTCTCCCCTCCTATTGCCTGTAGTTTGACATACTTGAGATCAAATATTGCGTCGAATTGGTAAAAAGCAAAAGCCTTTTAGCGCCTATGTTAAGTGCTGTTTTTGGATTTATTGGTATTCAAGAACTGGTACGGCATGTCGTTTTAAAGAAAACTTTCAAATAAAATGGATCAGTAAAAAAGCTTTTTTATATAGAAAACCCCCAAGACATTCCATAGACGAGACATGTTTCATTTTATCTGAGCAGGATAGTCTAGTTATTTCTTTTTAAAATAAAAAAAAGTTTAAAACTACTCAACTGCTGAATAGCATTTTCACTCATTGCGCATATATAAACATGTAAATTAACAGCAGTGGGTCAAACGCAATTACGCCGCGTTCAATGCCTCTATGACAAGATTCCAACGAATTTAAATAGAGGTTTAATTATAAGTAGAAAATGACTGGTATTGTGGTTAAATCCACACTTTGAGATCTACGAGCTCTTTGCCAGTTATTTGTTCTCAATCCGTTAGTCTCGCATACTTACTTTCGGCCCAGCTGCAAACTTGCGTTAATTCTAATAAAACGTGTTCCTAATCCAGATCTGCCGGCGTGTTCTAAAACAACAAGTTTGTACCAAGAGGCGGATGCTTTTAAAACAACAGATAAATGTGTACTCTGATAGTTGTCAATTTCCGCGTAATTATCCGGCATTGTCTTGGACAGGGTCACGTGATGCTATAGATGACGTGCCGCCATTGTACCTCATTTTTGTTTTAAAAATCTTCGCTTTATCGGGAATCTGTACTTAGCATAGGTAGTCCCCGGACTGGAGTTCTTTGTAATCAGAACATCGATAACCTTGCCGTCGATCGCTGATAGCTCGGGCTTTATTCGCCTGTAATTTTAGGGTATATGTCACTTCTTACCATCTATTATGGAGTCAAAATGTACAAATTTAGACCAAGCAATCGTTACTTATTTACAGTATCAATCAAACTTTTTTTTATTCAAGGACTGTTCACGATACACAAGTTGCCAACACGGAGTATCAAATGTTAAAGTTTATGATACATATCTTGCACAGTTATTTTATAGTTATGTAATATCGCATATCTATACTTCGTATAAGTTTATGATACATATCTTGCACAGTTATTTTATACTTATGTAATATCGCATATCTATTCTTCGTATGCTTTGCAATTGCGTCTCTTTATTTAAATCTATATGTACCTCAAAGGTGTGAATATACATTTAAAAATTCTAGTAGTTATAAAAAAATTCAAAGTCTCAATCAATTGGCCTTCGTAAAATGGCGTTTTACCAAAAACCGTTATTTGAAATCGTGACCGAAATAGCAATGATCGCGCGTTAGAAGACAACGCTTTGATACTGTAAATTTGGTAATGTCTGCGACATTAAAACATTCGCGAATTTCGTGTTTTGATAAGTAACGACTCGGATTCAGGGACATAGCAACGTTTCTTCTCCACTGTTTTTTGCAAAATGAACTGTCGCTTCACGCCTTGTAAACATGTGTACAGGTATTTATACATAGAAATATATTTGAATTAAGAAAACTTGCACCTGATTTTTCCCGAATATCTATGTTTATTACAGTTCTCTACCAAATGACTGATGATTTGAAAAAAAAAATGTTCAACTTCAAATGATCAACTTTCTCTACCAAATGACATGATTTGAAAAAAAAAATGTTCAACTTCAAATGATCAACTTTCTTTTTCATTCCGCAGGGGGGAGGGGGGGGGGGTCTTTCTATTGAAACTTGACGCTTCCAAAATATCATTTTGTATCCCAACAATTGAACGTTTTGAAAAAAAAAAAAAAAAGTCCGTACATTCGTGGCCAAAGTCACACATAGAATTAAAACAGCCTACTTTCTTGTGTCTGAAATGGCTCAGTGGTTAGAGCACCTGACAGAAACTAACATGATATATTTAGGATTAAATATGTTATGGGTTCGATACCGCCAAAATTTAATGCAATATATTTTTTTCGTATCATTTCTTTAATATATGATATATTTGAATGGATTTGATTGAGAAAAAATACATTCAAAATTGATATTTCACGACTGAATCGAATGAGCATTTGCGCTATCATATCCCCCATCTTCTTTGTTATACTTTTGTCTACATGTATAAACATTATTTAATATTTTAAACAATAAAATTTTGCATTGGACAGCTCTCAAAAATAGGTTTTTGGGCTGGTGTTAAACCAGTACGCGTTAAGTCATTTACAGTTCTCTCAAACCAAGAACGAAATAGAGTTGTCTTTCTTCACTCTGCTGAAAGATTCATAGAAATTGTGCGCAACAAAAGTACCAGACATTTTTTTGATTTGATATTAGTGAGGAACTTTGGATAAGAAAAAAACAATATAATTGATAAAATTTGTTATGTTATGATTCAATAAATTAATAGATAACAATAAGAAATCTGAAATTATTCGTAATGGATTGGAGCCTATAGAAAGAGGTTCAATAGGGATACACACATAGTTACACAAAGGAAACGAATGTGGAGTAGATGCTAGAACATGTATATTGGCTTTATTTCTAATAAGTACAATGTAAATAACGAAGTGGCTGATGAGGCCAATCAAACACCGGGTACAGATTCAGAAGGTCAAAATCCCGGATCCGACCATAAGATCAGATACCCGGATCCGACCATAAGACCATTCAAATTCTTTTGTCAAATCATGGCTGATCATTCCCTATCAAATTGAAATGTTCTGTTGCGAGGAATAAATGGTTAAATTTCTTGCGTCATTTTGACCATTCAGTCCCTTGAGTTAAAGTATGTAAAAGTTTCAATTTACAAAATTGTCTGCCTTTTGTCCTTTGACTATGCAGTTACTTGAAACAAGATACAAAGTTACCAGGTTTCAAGAGAGTCAAGTTTCCCGAGTCGCTCTGACTAAGAAGTAGCTTATAATTGAAAAAAGGTATATAGCGTATTGTTACCAAGTGAAAGTGTCAAGTTACCTGAGTATTTCACTATGCACACTGTTTGAAACAAAATCTATTTTTACCAAGTGAAATTATTACATGTATGATGCCTTATCGTTTTTGCTATGCAATTATACTATTTAGCTTGAAACAAGATACGAATTCACCGAGTCAACTTTTCTGGGTCGTTTAAGCTAGGCAATAGCTTGAAACAAGATATATCTTACCAAGTAAAGAGTCGAATTTCCTGAATTATTTCAGCTATGCGATAGCTTTAAACTTTACAAGACCAAAACAATGCAGTACTTAATTAGCTTGAAACAAGATGTAAACAAACACCACTAAGAAAAGTGTGTTCAGTAACCATTTTTTTTTTTTTAATAATTTATTTATTTTTGAAATACAAGCATACACACAATTACACCCACAAAAACCACACACAAACACACCAACTCACTCACAGTAACCATTTATTACTTTGACCGTGACCCGCACCTAAATAGTAACAAGACAAATGGTTACTGGGTGAAAAACCATAGGTAACCAAGGTTATTGGTTCGTTACTTGGTTACATGATAACCTGGTTGAATTCTCTCGATACCAGGATCGTTTTGACCATGATTTCACTTGAAAGAATGTATGTATCTTTGCTATATGATTATACGGGTAAATATTGGTTTTTGATTGCATACTTTTTAACCGGGTTTTCCAACGAAAAAATCCGGTTATTAAAATGGTGAAAATGGCGGGCGGCTGCCAAAAGGGTACCCTCATTGTACGGATAACTTCTCCTACAGTTTTCAAGATAGGAAGTTGTTCTTTTGCAGATCAATTGTAAATATATCAGAGGTGTGCATAATGCTAGGATTTTGATTTCCAATAATGTATGAAAAAAATACCAGCTTTTGAACTTAGTCATTTTTTGGCAAAATATTGCATATAGGGTACCCTCATTGTACGGATAACTCCTCCTAAAGTTCTCAAGATAGGAAGTTGTTCTTTTGCAGATCAATTTTACATATATCAGAGGTGTGCTTATTGCTACGATTTTGATTTTTGTTAATATATCAAAAAAATACCAGCTTTTGAACTTAGTCATTTTTTGGCAAAATATTGCATATAGGGTACTCCATTTCACTGGATATGGGTTGACATTGATTATGAATACAGTTCACATAAAAGAAAACCTGGTTTGCTGTCACATTGACAGCTTTTTACTTGTTATATATTATAGCAGTCCAATAAGTTACAATAATTCATCAAATAAGTATAAACTAACAATGTCACTATACGTTGGTGTCTCTCTTTCGTTTATTCATCTACAATGTGAAAACATGACATTTTGCCACTTTAGGTGGTATGGGACATCTCCATGTTGAGATGTACTGTTTATCGAAATAAACAATAAAATCAAGTGTAATTCTATAAATAGTTTCTTTTTCGTAATTGTCACATAAGAGCGTAGCGCAGTGAGTTAGAGGGTTCACTACGAAACTTTAAGCCATGAGTTCGAATCCTGCTTGGTATTTTAAAATTTTTACCTTTCCCAAAAAATTTTAAAACGTATTTTTTGGTGAAATATATTGTTAAATTTAAAAATTCTAAACTGGTGAAATTATTTAAATTATATTGTACTTTATTCCACATTAATATCGACAGATTTCCCATACCATCTTAGTTAAAGGATGCTATCAAAAGATCACTTTTAGACTTTTAAAACAATTGGATTTGAGTATTTACAAAGGTTAATTTGTGCGGTAATTAATATTGTGTAAATATTTAATGTAATTGAGTAAACATAACATGAGGACTGGAATTTCAACGAAGGCATCACTGGTCGTGAAGATGTTTAATAATTATAGCGAATCATATCGAAACGTGTTAGAGGAAATTCAGAACATGAATGAGCAAACTGAACCAAATAGGCTCTCAACAAATCTGTTTTAACATTTCACAAAAGCAGAAATTTGAAAAATACATTACCTCTCAATGAGTGGGCTTACGAAATAAACATTTATGGGTTTAAAAGATCTGTAGATTGAATTCGATCTCTCGACAAACATTAATTATTAATACCAAGTTCATAAATAAATCAATCTATATTTTAGAATTGCACTTTAAAAAACAACTTGTTAAAAGTGCTTTCGAGTAAACATTTTGAAAAAGAAAGGTTTCCATCGCCATGTAAAAGTATCAAAATAGGGTTTAAATTGACAAAACGCGAAATATTTGCTATTCTATTGTGAATCTTTTTAAAGTTAATTCACAGGTGTCAATATCTTTTCAAGCCAATGTTCAATGGATTCGGTGATTAAAAAGGCAAATACTAAATAGCCACGTTAAATAGCGACATAGGTCACAGGGAACTCTACTACACAATGTGTTCATCTGTTACCAGATCTATTGGTCTGACCCTTTGATCGAAGCCTGGATGTACAAAATGTATATTGGGTATTTTGGAACACACAGGGAATTCATCTTATCCTTTATAATTCTAAAACAAACAGCGTGTACCCATCCATTTATGGCTTAAACATCCCCCAGGAGAACTATCATGCAGTCAATAGGATTTTTTCTTCAAATTGTTAGATGCATTTCAAATTGTCTAAGTTACGAATTCTTTTGTCCCTAGATATTGGTATGGCATGCACATTATATCATCCTACATTTAATTGCTTTTGGCTTGAAACTGAAGATAGATATATTTTACAAAAATGTGCGACAAAATGCCCAAAACACGCACCAAGAACCTCGGATACGCACAAATGTTTCACGTAAATTGTCTCAAAGGATATAAAAAACCTGATATCATAATTCTTTGATAAATGGACGGTATATCTTTGAGGCTTATGGCGGTCAATCTATCCCGCTGGTTTTGTCAGACATTTTGATGTTGTCAGACAGGGAACTGTCTATATGGTAAGTTAATAACAAGCAGTGTTGACTTAATGCTGGCGATACGGAGTCACGCACCATATGCTTCTTAAACCCCCTATAGCAGTGCGAACTTGAATTTTAAATCTTATCGTTTGAATTGACGATAAGTAATTCAAAAACAAGAATGGAACGTGTAAAGATTTCCTAATTCAATCCGATAGTTTAGAATGTGCATAATAGACGTCCAAACAAGGGTACCTTGCTCCTATTTCTTCTCAGAGCCACTGGTCTGGGCATATTTTTTTTCCCATGTTGATTTATTTTCGCAGCAAAAGGCTATTTAAGGGAGGCTTTGACAGGGGCCATGAAGATAAGTATCAAAGTACTCAGAGATGTTAAACGGCAGGTCGACCGTTCCACCGGAACGTTAGTGTGTGGGATACAACCAAAATAGACACCAGGAATATTTTGGAAGATTAAAAGACAAATGTTTAATGTAAATTATGTAATCTTGTGAATGTGGATAAGGAAGGAATCGGAATTTGCGGAAGACAGAAGTGTGAAAGACAGATGGACCTTTATGAATCCTTTTAACTGTTAATCGTTTTGTGTTACATCAGTTGATTCATTTTGCAGATTTTCGGATAGAGAGATTTTTCTCTTGAGAATACACGGAAGTACAAGTGACATTGGTCGAAAGGTAAAGAGAATATCTAGTTGATCAATAATCAAAAATACTTGTTTCCAATCCATATGTCCGCATAATTCAGAACCATTTCTCTCTCTCTCTCTCTCTCTCTCTCTCTCTCTCTCTCTCATATAAATATTTATTGTCCATTTATTAAGATTGGCTTACATCGATTCATAAAAAATGGTGAATATATATACATGTACATTGATTTTAATTACATTACCCGATATACGTACAGGTATTACTTACATGTTTAATCCTTAAAATCATCCGCTATTTTATTTTCATTTTACATATAAAAAA
Organism: Magallana angulata; assembly: GCF_025612915.1. NCBI lineage: Eukaryota > Metazoa > Mollusca > Bivalvia > Ostreida > Ostreidae > Magallana > Magallana angulata. The sequence goes on from NC_069114.1 coordinate 30,193,421, forward strand.
ATAAAAATTTCTTGCGTATATCTTTAATTTTTCTGTGACGAAATTAAAAAAACAAGACGAGTATGCGTTACTAGACATGCATGTAACAACCTGTATAATCAGCGCATTTGATAAGTACTTGAGAGTGTATCAGTTCTTTGTATTGACAACTTTCAACAACACTCAATCTTTGTTGTCTTTTCCACATGAACTCGATAATGACTTTCTATTGGAGACAAACCCGCTATCACGCGCTTTTAATGAACATTTAAATTCCAGAGAAAACACGGGTGATTTAAAGAGGACTCGATGCTAAGCGGCAGCTAGGTTTAGCCCATTCATCAGCAGATTAAGTGTGTGTTTAAGTCAATCTGAGAGGATATCAAAAATTTATGACGCTACATGTTTTTAAAACGAATTCCAAATTGGCTATCGCGACATTACGGGTAAGATTTCTCTAGCTCTATTGAAAAAACATTAAAGTCTTCGAAAAATCGAATCAAACGAATAATTGGAATTTGGCACGCAATAGGCGTTATCTGCTATTTTAAAATGTTGCATTTGACAGATATTTTGTCCACATTGATATTTTTAAATTGCCAAAAGCGTTATTATCATCTAGTTGAAAACACTTAAAAAATAACTTCCAATTGGAACACTTAAAAATAACTTCCAATTTAGTAAAGAATTCGGCACAATTTTTATGTATACTGTCTTGACTTCATGTTTTTTAACCTAATTTCATATTCGTGGAACATTATTATTCATTTAAAGTGTCTTGAATGGCAAACGAAATGCAAACAACCCTGAGTGTATAGGGACAGGCAAATATTTGCTAATTTGACTTTAAAACAACACAAAACATTTGGATAACCGAAAACTTCTTAAACCCTTCAGTTGTTATTACAAACACCCGTATGTAAGGACCGTGTGGATGTACCATCCATCAATCCTAGTTTTTCATATAACTATATATCTGCTGAGGCTTGTGTTATCTTGGCAAATAACTTTAATATTTCAACCTTTAATATGAATTTCAAACTTTCGTTTAAAAAATGTTTGAAACACGCGCAGTGGATAATCTCAATATATGTCAATTAAATCATTTCCAATACAAACCTTCTTCAAAAATTGGATTTTTTTTTCAGAATTAGAAGTATGTTTATCTATTTCAAAAAATAAATCAAATTTTTTCATCATGCGGCGGAGACTGTGCGTCGTAATAAATAAGTGCAATGTATACTTACCAAATTTGGCCATTTCGTGAGTTTACCGAATCCAAAGAAAAACAATGTTACCATGATCCAGTAAACAAACTACGGAACCATAAACTAACGAAATTAATTATTTAGGTAAACTGGTCCCCTTTCCTTGGATCAATTCCTTGGCGCCTGGACCATTGCTCCATGCCGAGAAGATCAATACGAACAACAAACAGTGAATTTACCATCAGTAATGGAAAACTACATACACAGTACAATACCCCATGCCCTAAGAAGTCGCGCAAAATACAAGTTCTTTGGAAAACAAACCCGCAAACAATTGATAAATGCAACAAAGAACATTTATGTTTCATTCCTTTTATCACGTTTAAATTTTTATACTTTTTTCCGTGTGAATCTTAAGGGAATAATGGATGTGACAATTTAATCGTATCTTTTTGAGCTTTTATTAGAAAGATTTGTAAGTTAAAAAGAGGTTTACATACCTTTTTTTTGAAGTTTAAAATTTCTGTTCACTTCTAGATCAAGCAAAGGCGACAGAATTGTACATTCGTACAATACGCATTCTGTTTATATGGACACAAGACCTGGGTCAGTGTTTCAGCAAATATCTCTGTGTAACCAAACTTCTACACACGAAATTAAAATAAGAAATAATTAGTACTTAATGGTAAACTTTGAAGAAGTTTAAATAATTCAGCCATTCATTCTCTCCTGTAGGAATGTTCAATCGATGTTTTGGCCAGGAAAGATACACTCGCTACGATTAAATATAAATATTATCCTTCTCGTACTAACTTTTTACACTTATAATGCGGAAATATCCAAAGAACTACTACACAATACATGCTGTACAAAACACTCCAACGGGATTTTCATTAAAACAGAATGATATTTGAAATAAATGACAATCATAAATACAGCATTCAGATACTATATACGAATAATTGCACTGCCCGTATATATATATTATACCGTACATATATTTCATGCCTCATTACAAATTAACACATCAAATAAAGACAAATCGAACTTCAGCACCAAAAAGGGACCATTCTGTTAGAATACAAAACATGCATATTTGTGTAAGTTAAGTAAAATATCGAACAGAGCGTAAACACAAAGATTAACAATAGATTTATTTGGCGTGAGCATGTCACCTAGAAAAATACAACATACATAATGCACGTAACCGACATCGAATTGTTTTTACTGAAACAAAAAAAAAAGTACTTTATTCTAGAGTTTCGAATGTATTATTTTTCTAGGTGCTAAAATTTTGAAAATAAAAAACATTAATAAAAAACATTACGGAAAACCATTTGAATGGCTCAGTTCATTTTTATTGATCTATATTTCTTTTAAGATTTGGTTTCAATAGGTGATTTTTGAACAGCGGTCATTACGTTAAATTGGAATAGGCATTATGATGAGCCTTTTCCTGCTATAGGATTATTGACTCCAAACTTGTTTATTCTTTTGTAGAAAAAACCCACAGTCATAGAATTTATACAAATCATTGTAAAAAGAGATTAACATTCGCATCGATCTCATCCGACATAATACGCCGTGTTCGATTCGCCATAATATACTTGGTCTTCCATTCAGAGATTGGCTTCTGACTCTTAATGCTGGGGATTTACTGCTCTGGTAAAACATAACCATATTTTTTTCTATTTATTTAGACACACTGTAATGGGAGGGCCTTGCAGCCAACCCGATGGCGGAATTTAAAGGATCAACAACCCAGCACGACTTGCGCAGTGGATTATCAAGCGTTAATCCCAGTGTTCTTGGTCTAAACGGATCAACCTTGGTGTCGCATGTTTGCCTGGAAGCTTGAACTATTTGATTCTGTGGCTAGTTTACCAATATTTCTGCCAGAGACTAGAATAAATGTTTACTCGGGACTCAAAGCTCTAAATGCATATACGTTCGGACGCAAATCTTTCGAATTGATCGTTGGGTATCGCTTCTAGCCGAGTTCAATGTTCCAAACCTGTGATTGATATTTTTTTTCTGACATTCCGATGTATAAGTTACTTTTGATGTCGATTTTTAACCTACCTGTTTGAACACACTGTTCACTTCGCGACAGTCATACCATGGGGCCATTGGTTGGCTCCTATAGGGAGGAAGATAAGGAGAATTACAGCATGCCGCGAACTCCGTATTCAAGAAGGACGAGAAGTTCGGACGACGGACTTATGGCGTTCGATTCTTGTTCTGAGTTCAGCTTTGATGACTCCTTGACAGACGAAGGCCGTCTGTCCAGATCCCTTCAATCGTGGATGCCCAATTACGTCATTGTACCGATTGAACCCATGGTCAAACCGCCCCGGCAGCCGGTGTACTCCGGGCGACTGGGTAAAATGCCGAGTTTACAACGTGTTCCGAGTGATGAGTCCATTCATACTAAATTATCCCTGCTCTCTTGTTCAACACGAGACATATCTCCTGATGAACGTTTAAGCACTGCTACTAAACGTCGACGTACCAGGAGGAGAAACGTGGGTTCAAGAGCCCAGTCGGCAAATGAAAAGCCAAAACTGAACTGGGAAGATTTCGCGAGGCAGCGTTCGAAAGGTGCTCTAGATAAATTTTCAAAAACGCACAACGCAATGCGAATGGATGTAATCCAGCAATTCGAAGATGACGAAAGTGAGGCTTTCCGAATGATGGACAAAGACGAACAGAGAATGTTGAAAGCAGTTGGCATCAGAAGAAGTCGGTTATACGGAGGGGAGCTCAAAAAGTCTCCCAGCCTCAGTGACGTCAGAAATACGTATACTCCTCCCAAACCCAAAACTACCACGAATCGGAGGTCGTTGTCAGTTGGTGCTAAACCTCGAAGTCGCGGGATAAACTTAGAGGAAATAAGACAACAGAGAATAAGAGAAAAAATAGCTCTGATGCAACAGAGACAACGCTCCAGGGGAGGCAGACGTTCGTTTCTCGCTCATCGAAAACAAACTCGGACGACCATCACCACGACTTCAAGCACGGGTTCAAACGCACCGGCCACGCCCTCCCCTCGATCAGTGTCTCCAGCTAACAACAACCCAGAGGAACAGGTATCCGTGTGGAAGGGCGACCAACAGATCCTGGAGATGGATTTACGGCGGGGCTTGACGAAACGTGTTCAGAAAAAAATTATGTCTACCACAATGGCAATTAATCTAGTAACTGGTTACGGGGAATCAAACGAACAGCAACGGGTGATTGGTCGCCACGAGGAGTTTCCCTCCTATGTCGACGAAGACTATTGCTCCGTCCCCAAGATGGTACAGAGGATTCGTATCACGCCAGATTTAAGCATGGTCATTAAAGACGATATACGTGTTCGAATGGGAAGACCTCGATATCACGAGATAAAGACTAGGGATTTGGAAGTGTGGAACAGGGGACAGTTGTTGAACCGATCCCACAGGAACCTGAAGGTGTTCAACTGGCTCCACAGTCTAAAGGAGAACGAGTTTGAGAAAGACATTGAGCCATACATTGATGACAGCATTCCCGCCTCTCCTGATGACGTAGACGTTCTTCACATCGAGGCGGCGGACGAGCCCGACATTAAGCCACTCTATTTGAAAAAGTTTAAAATGAAGGGCAAGAAAAGAAAAGTTTAACGAAAATATGTTAGATCATTTTGCATTTAAATTATCATTTACCTGTGTTCATGTTTTTTTTTTATAAAAAAGATATACATCTTTCAAAAGTTTTTTTTTGTATTTGATTTAAATGTTGGGACAGAGAACGAATGAATGCCACTTTGCAAATGTGTTCATTGTTCAAAATGAAATCTGATACGAGTAGATAACCAATAATATAAAAGTAGAAATAGTTAAAAGTTTTCCAATAGAAATTTTCTGCTCAGAAGTGAATTAATCCTGTAGCAAAAGAACATGCTTTTAAAAAGCTATCTAAGTGCTTTGTCCTCCATAAAGGACTAAGTGCTACATGTACAAGAGGTTTATGAGATTAATATCAAATATTGATTATTCTAATGTGGTTCTATCAAATCAGTAATGTCATGCGGGATTATTAAAACCAGACAGAACTTGAATAAAATAAATTTTCTATTAATTGATTGTTTAAAAAAATATCAAAAATAGGACAGTTTGCCATATTGGAATTTAAAGTTAAGAGAAGTTTGCCACTTTTGAATTGTTCAGATTGTTTGAAGATTTTTGTTTTTGTGTACCTATGATTTATTGATATTTTGTTTTCTTTATGACCATAATAACTTCATTGGTTACCACTGTTAAACGCGAACGGCTACACCATAGTCATATTCATTCAATTTTTTTTTTTCGGTATAAATATCATTTTGAAAGAAATGCAACTACTGTATATTTTCCCCCCAAAAGAAAACCTTTCAAAAAAGATGGGTGTGGCGATTGCTCTAACTTAAGGAAAATTTCAAAAGCTACGATTTCAGAGTAGCATACTGTTCGTCTGACAATGTCATTAATCGAAACACCTGCCCATTGATGAACGCTCTCTTATAATTAATTAATACATTATGGAAATTTAAAAAAAGCATATTATGAGAGTTAGGAACATGTTATATTAGGTCAACACATACTAACTATCGTTCGTAACATCTTTCCCCCTGTTCCCTAAAATCGAGACATATTTGCAAAGTACGTGTATGATTTCGAAAACCTACAACAAGGCCAGAAAGTTCAATTTGGACACCGTTCTGATTTAGCTTCAGCAGAATATGTAACTTTGCAAAATCACCAAGAACCGAACTATCAAACTAGTAACCCAATATTACAAATTTATTGGATGTGGTTTTGCCAAGAATGTTGGCCACAGTATCTACTATATAAGAAAATTAGTTTAATTGTTGGTTGTTGGTACTAAACATGTGCAAGTTGATCTAGTTTTAAACAAAAATCAAATTAATGCTATACGAGTTGGCACAGCTCCAACAAAAATAGTAACGCCAGCAGAAATCTGCATCAAATCCCTCTTAAAATCGCAACCCTTTTTAACAAATCCAATTGGTTTCTGCAAGTTTGTGTGCATGAGTAACCTAAGCTAAGTTGGCAAAGTTAACGTTAGATTCTGAACATAACAATCGTGCAAAACATTGTTGGAATTCAATAGTGTCATCTCTACTCCATTTCTTTGTATATCAGCGGTTATATTAGCATAAATTTGAATTAATACCCTTATAAGAATTACAATCTTCACGACATTTCTATTGGTTCCAACATGTTTAAGACTGGTTGGCGTGACGAATGCGTATAGGGTACTGCAATATACAGGTATAATTACGTTGAAATTTATTTCTAACGACTGTACGGGCGAAAGAAAACCAAAATCCAACATTTGTTAATATCTCGGTTGTGGAGTTGGTTTTCTACGAAAGACGAATAGGGCCACATAAAAAAATATTTTTATCTCGTAATTACGAAAAAAAATCTCGTTATTACGAGACAATTTTCTCGTTATTACGAGAAAAGATCTCGTTATTACGAGTTAATTTAATTTTCTTGTTATTACGAGACAAGATCTCGTTATTACGAGTTAATTTTCTCGTTATTACTAGACAAGATCTAATTAAAATGGTGCGTTTCTGAAAAGAATTACGAGATCTTTTCTCGTTATTACGAGATCTTTTATCGTAATTACGACATCTTTTCTCGTAATAACGAGATAATTAACTCGTAATAACGAGATTATTTACACGTAATAACGAGATCTTTTCTCGTAATTACGAGATAAAAATATTTTTCTAAGTGGCCCTGTTCGTCTTTCGTAGTTTTCTGTGAAAATGTATATTTCTAAATGCAAAATTGTTTTCAAATAATGAAAAATAAAAATATATTGGTAGTTAATTACACGGTGTTTATATTTACAATTTTTAATCCGGTGTACTTGTTATACCCCAAAAGAACATAATCCGCAACTGTTTGAAAGCTAAATTGTTACAGTAGAAACGTGCAATCAGATCCGATAATGGCACAGAAAGCAGAACTAATCGGGATCTACGCCTTACAAAAATCTGAAATTTAGTAAACATAAACGACGCACCCAGAACATTGGCTGACCAGCTGACCGGAAGTGGTAACACTTGTTTCACCTAGTAAAATGTCTATCAGTTGACAGTCAAAATTTTATTTCAATATGTTCACCCTCTGCCAGGCTTGGGGCGAATTACATTGTAAAGTAACGCATTACATTACCATTACTACATGAATTAGGGCATTAAATTACCATTACCATTACTTAATTTTTTTAAAGTAATGCATTACATTACCATTACATGAGTAAAGTAATGCATTACCATTACAATTACTTTGTGAAAAGTCAGTAAGTTTTAAAAAAAAAGTAATTTAAAAGCGAAATAAAGAGTTTTTATATAATATATTATGTTTCATAAATTTAACATGCTTAAACATATTAACAGGTTCATGTTCACTATCAGGTTCAAATTTAATGACTTATTCATTCACATTCGGGTGTGAACATTTAGGATATATAAGTGTTCAGGTAATAATAGAAAAAATACATGAATCTTGTATTTTCTATCAGTTCAAATTATTGTACTTAATACATGTATACAACAGAGAGAGAGAGAGAGAGAGAGAGAGAGAGAGAGAGAGAGAGTGTAGAATTATTTTCAAATGGGTTATACTACTGGAAGTAATTTCTAAGCTTCAAAAGATCATGGTTTGACAGTGCATTCTTTTTAGGGCATTCATTTTTGCTTTTGATCTCTATTCTAATGAAACACAGCCAACAGAAGGGCAAGGGTGGAGATTGGGGTGTTTAGCACCTCTTAAAACAATAGATTGTTTTGATACGTAGATTATCCTGGGGGCACTGTGTGTTGTTGACACATTCTTCACAGTAAAGAATTCATTGAATGTACAACTACATGTAATAGGAGTACATTTTTTCCAATGATTTGAAATTCTTTATAACAACACTCTTTTAAAATGTTATGAAATTGTGTTGATATCAACACAATTTCATAACATTATATTGACAATTTAAGAATGGATTTTTAAATTTTCTTTAACATGCTTAATCATACAACTAAAATATTTTTATCTCAAGAATTATTTTTCTTCTTTAAAACAATTTTTTATCAAATACAATTTCAGTTATTCAATTCATCACGATTTTACAAATGAATATGTGTAGAAAAACATAGTAATGCAAAGTAATGCCATGTAATGCCAGCATTACACTAGATTTTTTGAAGCAATGCATTACATTACCATTACTTGTAATGCTAAAATTGTGGCATTACATATTACTAGCATTACTTTGAAAATATGTAATGTATTGCAGTGCATTACCATCATGTTTAGCATTACCCCAAGCCTGTCCCCTGCGAAGAAAATGAGCGGAAACTGCAGATAAGTGGTATTTTTCTAAGTCCAAGGGGCATAACTCTGTCAAAAATTGCTAAACCTGTATAACAAATTTCATTTCAAGATGTTCATCCTCTGTGAAGAAAATGAACGGAAACTGGTGGACCGACATACCGACAGAGAGACGGACAGCAGCAAAGCAATATGCCCTCCCTTCTCCGAAGGGGGGCATAATTAGAGTCAGTGTTAAAGTGTCATCCAAATTGTATTTAATTAATTGTATATCAGATGACAGTCAGGTAAATGTTATCCACCTTATATATAGAATATCAGATATGGTAAGTAAACAAGTAGTAAGCCTTGTACAGTATATTGCATAAGACTGACTGAAACAACTTATATATTGTTGTACAATATATATCAGACTGAAGCCAGTAACACCAGTTGTAACTTGTACCTTGTTTTTTGTAAACAAGCTGACAATGAATAGCTGACACACCTTTTATACTGTATATCAGGTGACAGTTGATTGTCTTTGTACATGTACATGTACATGTATATTGTTTTACTAGCTGACAGTCAGTGTGCAGCTGACACCTATCACATGTATATTCTTATACTAGCTGACTGCAAACATCCAAATAAATTGTATTCTTATATAAGTCTAGCTGACAGCAAGCAACTATAACACATTGTACACCATCTATACACAAAGTATTCTGTACATGCAGAGCTGACTTTGAACATCTTTCCAAATACCTGATATGCCTGATTATTTTTAGACAGTCCTTACACAGTTTTCACAAAGAGAACACTCTGTCTGTCATTAAATTGTAAAATGAAATTTATTTTCTTTCATATTTTATGAACACTGAGAATACTTATATTATAAATAAAATAAGTGATCATGAAGGAAGTATAAAACAATGATATCACAACATAACTTTTGTTTCACCCTGTATTAACACAGTTATGTGTACAATATATATTGGGTATAAATATATGTACAGAACAAAACAAAATTAAGTGGAAGGGTATGGCTTCAAATATAAAATGACATGTGTACAAAGGCACACAACTCCTATGTAAATTTCAAAAGCATGGCTTGGGGTGTCGGTCATTTAAAAACTGCTTAAAAATCAGTAAACTGTAAAACATTTATTTATAAAACTGTATCTTTTGCATAAAATTCAATTTGCAATGTAGTTATGAAACATACACTATAGCTTCATTCTTAAACCTAAAGAGATATTCACAGCAAAAACTGAATCAGACTAAAAATAATTGAACTGATTTTTTGGCTTTTTTTGGTATAAATGCTAAAAATTACAGTTTCTCCATGACAAACTGTGTAAAAATTCTGACAACCATGTTGGTTAGTACATGTATTTGGTTGATACAGCAAGTGGACAAAAAAGAGATTCAAGTCACTGCTGATCACGTGAAACTGGCATTTAAATATCACACACAATCATGTATTGTATATCACAAAATCTACAGTACTTATGTTACATCACAGACTAAAACTAATATACACTGTACATATAATATCAACAAATTATATAAGTATAAATAAATAGTTTAAAATGTGTTTTGTAAGGAATAAGCTTTTGTTCTGTGGGTAATATCAAAGTAGACACCTGTCAGATGGTATTAAAAATGGCAGATGGTAAATTCGATCTTTACTCATTTAGATTTCAAAGTTAGAATACAGTTTTAAAATATTCCTGCTACAAATTTAATGTAAATTACGGTTAGATTTTGAATGTAACTTTCATTTAAACAAGGAAAACCCACACACATTTATATGATATATACCGGTATGGATGTACATGGTACATGTACTAAGGCATTCAAATAAAAAATTGTAATTTTGGTTTTAGAAATGTTAGAACTCAAAATATGTTAAACTATATTTAAATCTTAAAATAAGTTAATCTAAACAATATGTTGAACATATAATAAAATGTACATTTAATGAACCAGTAATGTTTCCAAATCTATGTTCAGCCTATTCGTCTCTTATTTGTCTTGCATATAACATGTTGAATATATGGTGTAAGGAAAAATATTCAATATATCAAACCTTATATATGAACATAAGTAGAATTCAATGCCCATTCGGAGATACAGTGTACTGACAAACAATATATCATATAAAATGTAAAGATATTATGTATGAGCATGAAGAAATCATATTCTCGTACTCCCTAACTGAGTGTGGTACATGTATAAGTGGTACACTTATAAGTACTGGGTGTGTAAGATAACCTGCCTATAGTTTGTACTTGTAGTTGTCTTTCATGGTTCTAATCTCCTTCAAAATTTTGGCCCTGGTCTCGTCTGAAACCCCATCTTCTATTTCACTGCCGACGCTCACGGCTTCTATCACACTGCGCTCCGACGTCCTCAAAAATGGATTATAAGACCTCTCCTCTTCAATGGTAGATGGACACTAAGCAAATGTAACAATGATAAGATGATGGGCACTGACCAAAGGTCAAAATGATTGCATGTCTAAGTATTACTGTGTTGTATAATTCTCATGAAGGGAAGTAACTCTTAAAAATCTTCTTTTATACAATTGCAATGAGCTCAATGAATGCTCTTACATGTACATATTGTTCAATTCTAATTCTTAACGTGCCTCACTACACCTTGAAATATTTTCTCAAATCCGCAGAAAATTATCAGTACTTGATTTTGATAGAAAGCATGATGGATAAGAAAGATATATGTCAAATAGGCGAAAAAATTTTGGATAAAAAATGATATTTTCAAAAATTTCATTTAGTTAATATAAACAAAAGCCCTTGCATGCAGGAGGATTCGAACTCATGATCTGCGGTTCACAAGCCTGATACTTTAACCACTGATCTATGGTGATATACATCTAAATCGATCAATACAAACATTTTAACTAAAGTTAAAACATTTATATCGCCATCTTGTAACATAGTGTCTTAAAAAGTATAAGTCTCGGTGAAGTAAAGTACCTTGATTCAAGAAAAGGCAATATAAAAAAACAACAACTTGTTGCTATACTTACTGTGCATAGATTTTTTTCTCGCTGACTCATAATCCATTCATACTTTTTCTTTAAAAAACAAATACAAAGATGTTCAAGTTTTAATACATGTTTTATAAAGAATGGTGGGTACCTACTCATCAACTCACACAGAGTATCAAATCAGATACAGGGGCATCTAAATCAAAAGCTCAGTCACACATTATTATAAGATATTGTCTAGATATCATGTATCTTGACAGGGAAATATTTGCCCCCGTTTTATTTTCACAACGTTCGCCCTCGTTGTCAGAGGGCAAATTTAAGACTGTGCAAATTCTATGTTGTAAATAATATCCCTGTTAACACAACTGCATCTGGGCAAATTCAAGACGGGCGAAATCACTTGCAAGTGTAAAAGTGCGAAAATTACATAGGGTGAAAATAACCCTGTATACAGTACATGATTTCAATTCAGTCAATGCAGTCTTGCATGATTTCACTGGGTATTGGACACCTCTAGAAACACTTGCACACAGTTTGAATTTGTGTTTACTATTAAATTTAACACTAACACATTATTACCTTTGACTCTTCATTGGAGTTTTCTAAGTGGCAAGCAAAATCCAAATTATCTTTCGCATACTCGTGGCCTATAAAAAATAACAGACAATAAAAAAAAAACCTTTTAAAAAACACCTTTCCATTCCAACCATACTCATGGTTATATTTGTAGGAATAATTCCCAGTGTTTTGTATTTTTCATTTTATGAAATTCCTTAAACATACATACATGTACATCAAGCACATTTACCTGGCCACATCAGTACGTCTCCCCTGAAGTTGGACACTTTGTCAAGAGAGCCAAGCATGACAGAGGGAGCCGCCTCAAACATCCTCCCTGAACAAAGCAATGGAGAGCAATTAATTATGAAATGTGAATATTAAACTAAGTATAGATTGGTATACAGTTGTTGTCTGAATTATTTGTATCTGTGTATCTACATGTATCACTGCTACAGCAGCAGTAAATACATGTACATCTGCATTAGCAGCAATAAATACATCTACATTTAACATGCACATGTATAATTATACACATGTCTAGGTTATACAAAACTATTTAGATTAAACTTTTACTGGCACAATGTAATTCAGCTGACTTTTCAAAATATTTTCATTAAACCATTTAATGGCAATTATATGTACATGTCTAGAATAGCTACATTGCACAATGTACTCTCTAGCCGTCTTCCTAAGTTTGGTTTTTTTTCTTTAACCTCCTTCACTCTGCATTTGCTAGAATTCAACTTATTATTCGTTCTTACCACAACCTCCAAGAAAGAGATGGTCCCCAGAGAACAAAGAGTCAGACATCCCATAGGGAGCCCCGTCCAACAGGTACACGACATGCCCCTCTGTGTGGCCAGGGGTGAAGTGAACCGTGAAACGCATGTCACCGAACGACAAAGTATCCTGGTCATTGACATTGCTTCAAACATTAAATTATATGATACAAAATTATGATATTTTTTTCTTTTTGAAAAAAAAAATTTCAATGCTCAATACACAAATCGTTACCTGCAAATTTTATTATGATCTTAGTTATGCATAATTTATCACAAAACAAACAGTTTGAAAAAGAAGTATCTAGAATACTTATCATTGCAATAGATATCATTATTTCTTTATTCCTTCTTTGACCCCCCCCCCCCCCCCAAAAAAAAATTAAAATCCACCCTTGTGATTGCTCTTTTAATTTTTTTTTAATGAAAGTAACAAAATTTAACTTAAAAATATGCATGTTCATACTAAGCTATGTATACTTTTGATAAAATAAAAAGCAAGAAAGTGACAAAAGAAATTTTCTGGAAAAAAAAAAATAAACATACTTTAAGGTAACTCAACAAAAAATTACTTACTCTGTAACATTGTTTACATTGTCATGAATTCCACCGTAAATTCTGATGTTAGGGTACTGGCGCTTCATTTCTTGGTTTCCACCACTGTGATCCCTATAATGATAAATGCATTCTGTTTTCAAAATAGTTATACCAGTAATTGAACTTTTGAAATGGTTCCAAATATATACAAACTGCAATCATGGTAAAGAATAGATACATATACTGTATCAAAATCCAATAGATAAAAGACTCTTATCACTGAAACAATTAAGTTTTATTTGAATCAGTAACCTTTCCTACATGCTTTTCTTAATCATAGACAAAACTAGAGCAAAGCTCGTTGCAAAGCAACGAGTGGGTCTTCCGTTAATGTCGGAAGTAAAGCTGGAAGTTCCTGTAAGAAGCAGAGCTCTTAAACCAACAACAATAATAACTAAAATAAAAAGATGAAAAAAACATAGGTAATCATAGATTACTAAGCTCACCGAGACGGAGCATCACCCTTATGAGACATCACCTTCATAAGTCCACCTTTATCATTTTATATGAAAATCATACTTTATGATCTTGGATATTCATGGATTCTGTTTTGACAAAATATCGTATATCATCTGATAATTTTTTTTATGATAATCATATGTTCATATGTTAATCAATACAATGATATAAAATTAAATATTGCATCATGTCATATTTCTAATATAATATATATCATATAATAAATAAAATACCGTAATAAACAATAATGAGATTTGATATTGTAACGTATGATATGACATTGTATTGTGTTATACCATATTGTATTTGATCACATAATACAATATCATAAAATATAATACAATATAGTATCATATTACAATATCATATTACATAATACATCATAACACTGAAACATGATATTATATTGTATAATATAGAATGATATTGTATTGAATGACACTGAAACATATTTGATACATTATATGATATTATATCATAAAATACAATATAATTTGATTCCAACATTGTATCTTATCAAATGATACAACATTATGTGATATGGTAAAATATTATAAAATACATTATTATATTATACATATTGCATCATATGACACAATAAAATATATTACAATATCATATAATACAATTTCATGTGATATGATAATATATCATAAAAACCAATATCATATCATACAATATCGTATGATACAATATTATATAATATTACAATATCATATAATACAATTTCATGTGATATAATTCTATATTACTGAAACCAATATCATATTATACAATATTGTATGATACAATATTATAGAATATACAATATTGTATCATAGGATACAATATAATATTTTGCAATATCTTATGTAATTGTATCATGTGATAAAATAATAAATTAAAAATACAATATAATATTATACAATATTGTATCATAATATACAATACTATACATAACAATATCATGATACATAATCATATCATAAAATATCAAAAAAATTGATACAATATCATATCGTATCGTATAACTTTTTATAATATAACATATGATATCATATTGTATCATATCAAACAATATTGTTTCATATCATACAATACTTTATCATAGGAATCATGTTATATCATTTATCAACAAACACATCTATCTATCGAGCTGGTTTGAGTGAGGTAGGAGATTTCTTTAGCATCCTTGATAATGGAGATCAGGCTCTGCTTCTGAAGCAACCTCTGCATTTAATTTATAATAAAGTTAAATCAACTATGCAAGCTATCATCTATAAAACATGTGACCTGTTCCTTAAAAGTAAACCTCATCCAGCATCCGAAACCTATGGCTCAGATTCAGCATTCAAGCCCATCAGGTGCATTTGTATCATAAGACACATCATCCATGCAATTTTGGTGAAGTTTGGACCAGTAATAACTAAGATATCATCATCAGAGGGCACTAGCAATTAAAACCTTAACTTCCTCCAGCATCGGCAACCTATGGCTCAGATTCAGCATCCATGCCTGTCAGGTGCATCTGTATCATAAGACACACCATCCATTCAAGTTTGGTGAAGTTAGGACCAGTAATAACTAAGATTTATTTTTTAGCATCCTTGATAATGGAGAACAAGCTCTGCATCTGAAGCTACCTCTGCGATTCATTCATATTACAGTTAAATCAACTATGCAAGTTTGAAATAGTACTATCATCTATTAAACATGTGACCTGTTCCTAAAAACTTAACTTTATCCAGCATCCGAAACCAGACTATGCATTCAAGCCTGTCAGGTGCATCAGTATCATAAGACACACCATCCATGGAAGTCTGGTGAAGTAAGGACAAGTAATAACTAAGATATCATCATCAGAGGGCACCTGTTTCAAAAACTTTATCTAACCAGCTCTTAAAACCTTAACCTCCTCCAGCATCCGAAACCTATTGCTCAGATTCAGCATTCAAGCTTGTCAGGTGCATCAGTATCATAAGACGCACCATCCATACAAGTTTGGTGAAGTTAGGACCAGTAGTAACTAAGATATAATCATTAGAGGGCACCTGCAACAAAAACTTTAACCAGCTCTAAAAACCTTAACCTCTTCCAGCATCCGAAACCTATTGCTCAGATTCAGCATTCAAGCTTGTCAGGTGCATCAGTATCATAAGACGCATCATCCATACAAGTTTGGTGAAGTTAGGACCAGTAGTAACTTAGATATTGCTATCAATGGGCACCCGCAACAAAAACTTTAACCTGCTCCAAAAACCTTAACCTCCTCCAGCATCCGAAACCTATAGCTCAGATTCAGCACTCAAGCCTGTCTGGTGCATCAGTATCATAAGGCACACCATCCATGCAAGTTTGGTGAAGTACAGACCAGCAGTAACTAAGATACTGCTATCAAAGGGCACCTGCAACAAAAACTTTAACCTGGTCCAACAACCTTAACCTCCTCCAGCATCTGAAATTTAGGACCCAGAT
The DNA here is from genome assembly GCF_025612915.1 of Magallana angulata. Taxonomy (NCBI): domain Eukaryota; kingdom Metazoa; phylum Mollusca; class Bivalvia; order Ostreida; family Ostreidae; genus Magallana; species Magallana angulata. Next base: position 30,209,823 of record NC_069114.1, read on the forward strand.
TCAGCATCCAAGACTTTCAAGTCCATAAGTAGGTCCAGATGCATCATCCATGCAAGTTTGGTGAAGATAGGACAAGTAATAGCTTAGATACAGGACCTGCAACAAAAACTTTAACCAGGTCCGGACGCCGACGCCGACGCCACCGCCGACGCCGAGGGTATAGCATAAGCTCTCCTTGACTTCGTCTCGGTGAGCTAAAAATCGAATTATTCCTGGTACGACTTAACAAAATACGAATGATATTAAGTACGACTTAACAAAAACTTTTCCGATCTCAAGAACGACTTAACAAAAAAAAATCCGAATGTGTTCAAGTACGACTTAACAATTATTTTTGGTACGAGTTAATTTTACTTTGAACATTACGCTATTTTTTAAACCAAGGACGCGGAATCAAAATTTCCGGAAAAATCAATTTTTAAACCCCAATATCTCTGTAATGCATCGTCCGATTTTTAAAAGGCTTTCAGTGTTAGATTCAGTTTAATAAGCTCTACAAAACACATATTCATTTTTGATTTGATCAGAAAATTCATTTTTTCGAAAAATTTGTTTCACTTCCGGTTTCGACCGGAAGTAACAGATTTTCATTTCCAGCCTTATTACAGAGGTAAATCGACCAAATCATAACCATTGAAAATTTCAGGCCTCTATCTTAAAACGTTTTTGAGAAACGCTGCGGACAAAATGACTTTTTGAAAATTTTAAAAATGACATTACATCAAAACGGAAGTGACGTTGTCAAGGAAACTTTGACATCTTTGAGCTATAATAGTTTCACATTATCTCTGAAAATTTCACTAAAATCGGTTGGAAACTTTTGGAGTTATAAAGCCGAGAAGGAGTCAGAAAAAAAAGAAAAAGTATAATAATAACTAGAGCAAAGCTCGTTGCAAAGCAACGAGTGGGTCTTCCTTTAATGTCAGAAGTAAAGCTGGAAGTTCCTGTAAGAAGCAGAGCTCTTAAACCAATGACAAGAGTAACTTAAATAAAAAGATGAACAAAAATCGAATTATTCCTGGTACGACTTAACAAAATACGAATGATTCTAAGTACGACTTAACAAAAACCTTTTCGATTTCAAGAACGACTTAACAAAAAAATCCGAATGTGTTCAAGTACGACTAAACAATAATTTTTGGTACGAGTTGATTTTACTTTAAACATTACGCTATTTTTTAAACCAAGGACGCGGAATCAAAATTTCCGGAAAAATCGTTTTTTGAACTCGTATATCTCTGTAATGCATCGTCCGATTTTAAAACGGCTTTCAGTGTTAGATTCAGCTTAATAAGCTTTATAAAACACATATTCATTTTTGAATTGATCAGAAAATTCATTTTTTCGAAAAATTTGATTCCCTTCCGGTTTCGACCGGAAGTGACAGATTTTCATTTCCAGCCTTATTACAGAGGTAAATCGATTAAATCATAACCATTGAAAATTTCAAGCCTCTATCTTAAAGCGTTTTTGAGAAACGCCGCGGACAAAATGACCTTTTGAAAATTTTAAAAATGACGTAACGTAAAAACGGAACTGACGTTTTCAAAGGAACTTCACAAACTTTGAGGTATTATAGTTGCACACAACCTCTGAAAATTTCATGAAAATCGGTTGTAAACTTTTTGAGTTATAAAACCGAAAAGGAGTCAGAAAAAAAAATAAAAAGAATAATAATAACTAGACACGATCTCGTTGCGAGCAACGAAGAGGTCTTCCGTCTGATTTTAGAATTTGTTCTATCTTGATTTTGCTATTTAACAGTTAAACATGATTTAGAATAAAAAAAAAACAGGGTCTACATTCTAGGGGGCCAGATACTACCGGTATTTTGTTACAGGTGTAAGTGCTTTGTTCAACAAGTGTTTAGAATTCGTTACTGTTCTTGAGATATCTTAGAAGAAAAAGTTTTAGGGGCCGGTGTTGTATAGCAGTTTTTCCCCCATAGTAGGTTTTCCTCCCGGAAAACCTACTATATAGTTGCATTTCCCCCCGGGGGGAAACCTACTATATAGTAGCGTTTCCCCCATAGTAGGGTTTCTCCCTCACGTTTTTGGTTCAGATTTTATAAAAAATAATTATGGAAATCCAGTAAGGATTAAAATCAATGTTTCTACACTCCCAGGTTGCATACATCTATATCTGCATTCATCTGTACAGGTTAAGTTTCGTTTTGCCGATTTATTATTTTTATAGACAATGCTGAAAGTTGAACATGTGTGTAATGGAATTACACATAGAACTTAATTTAGGTAATTTAATGAAAAAAGTTTTACAAGTTATACACTTATATGCATAATTCTGTGTTTTGAAATTGTATTAAACGTGAATGTTTTAAGAATTTCTTGATAAATTTATCAGACTGTTTGTCTGTTTGTGAAAATTTCATTCAGGCTAAACCTCTGTTTAAGAGAAATTTGGTTTCCGATGTTTCAGAGCCCGATTTTTAAAATCCTATTATAATAATTGTAGTGCATGTTCTTTAGGGTCTAATGTCCCATAAACTAGAGATGACCATATCACCATCTTTTTTATAGTGGCAGTGGTTTACCACTTGAAAATGACTCTGAAAATTTCAGCCGTCAGGGTAGGGGCCCTTGATGTTTCAGGGCCTGATGATTAAAACCCCATTATAATGATTGAATAGTGTTCTATAAGTGGGAACTCAAAGTCTAGAGATGACCAATTAATCATATTTTCACAGTGATAGTGGTATACCACTAGTAGATGAGACCGAAAAGTTAAGCCCCCATGCAGGGTAGGAGCCTTTGTTATTTTCGAGCCCGATGTTTGAAATCCAATTATAAAGAATATGTATTTTTTAGGGCCCCATATCTCAAAAACTATAGATGATGACCACATGAACATATTTTTACGGTCATTTAAAAGTAAAAACATCATTCAAAAATACACAATCACTCATATATTTCTTTATCAAAACGTTTAATTTTGCTGCGTTTTATTTTGAATTTAAGAACACATTTTTTTTAAAAAAAGGTACGCGGGTAAAATTCATTATTCTTCAAAACACTTAATCAATTCATAAGATGACTAACGATATAATAAATAATTAGATAAATAAATCAATGAACTTTTATACTTAAAAGGAGAAACCGAAAATCAAAAATAAATAACCAAGCGCATATACGACTTTTTTACTTGTTAGTTGATTAGAAGAAAAAGCTTATATTTTAAAAAAAAGTCAGCTCATCACAATATATGTACATGTGTTTGTTGTTTTTTGTTTTGTTTTTTTAATTACCCTAAAGACTTGTTTAATTGTTCGAAGAAATAATATGGTACACAAGTAAATCTTTATTGCAAGCATATGAAACAAATAGTATAATTTTTTTAGATAATTGAATCGTATATCTTGATTTATATAGCATCGTTTTCAAAATTGTATATTTATAAATCACGTTGCAAACTTAAAAGTGGAAAAATAGCAAATAGTGAGTGACAATGTAAACATAAAGTTAGTTCAGGCTCCATTTCACATTTTCCAAAGTAACCAGCAAAGATACCGACATTGTTCTGGTTGTGAAGACATTTAATTGTTTTTTTAAAATGTTTACATCATAATATCTCGTGTTTCGTAGAAATGTGCTTAAAATATGAATATGCGTAACTTTAAAACAAAATGGTAAACACTAACTTTACACATGCTTTTAATACATAATTAAAAACCCCTTAACCATGATTTAGAACCCCATCAATCAACGTAAAACTAAAACATTTCAGTTTCTCATCATATTATTGCATCTTGTCTCCCGTTTGATATTTAGAAGAAGCAATATATAATTGTTTTTAAGATCGTCAAGTCTAACGGTATTAATTTAAAATTGATAGCCTTTTGTACGAAGGGAGTAATACATTTCCACTTTTTATTCCCTTCCTCTACAAAATTAAGTCAAGATTGGTCAGTTAGTTCCCAGGGAGAAGCTTATACATTGATGGTAATACATTGGAAAATTAAATTTCCAAACAGGCGTATTTTCACTCAAATGTGTTCTCACGTGTTCATAACGACGAAGTCAAAACTGTAGATAAGCATCGATTAGATGAAAAAGATTTAAGGTATTCCGAAATCCGTGTAGAAGGTGTTTCAACAAGGGGTGACAACAGGTGAAATAAACGATGATGACACATGCATGTAATGAAGGCGCATTCCTTAGTTCATATTTGGGGTCGAAAAACCATGTATTTAATTCTTTGTATTAATAAATGCCATAATTATCCTTTTTGGTGAGAAATTAATATCATATCAGTTATTGCAAATTATTGTCACGAATGGTCCGCAATAAACATGGCCGGAAAGTAAAAATGGGGGAAAATCCACTATATAGTAGGTTTTCCGCGAGGGTAACCTGGCTCTAAAAACGGGGAAAGCCCACTATATAGTCAGCTTTCCGTGGGGGAAGAACTGCTATATAGCCATTTTTCCGGGGGGAAAGATGGCTAGGGGGAAAAGGCACTATATAACACCGGTACTCACGAGAAGAGTTCATACCATTCATCTTTTTAACAAGTTTAACCGATTGTCTTTGGTGTTTCATCTAGGATAATAGTGATGTACACTAGGCAAATGCATAAAAAAAATCTAGCTTTTATTTTCATTAATCGCTTCCGTTCGTCCGTTTCCGGTCTCGAGACAAAAATCCTAGTTTCACCAGGATCTTAGATTTGGCAGAGAGTATCGATGTTTCATTGTATCAAATAAAATAAAATCGGACTGAAGACCTACTCGTTACTCGTAACGAGATCTAGTCTTATTTTTTTAAAATTAAATAAAAAATACACATTGCAACTTTAATGCAATTATTTAAAATCAGTCGATGGGTATTAAAAGTATCTCTCTCTAAATTTAATTCTTTAGTTCAATTTTCAATTTAATTTCTATGACTGTCCCAAATAAGAATTTCAGGTAAAAACAATCTAGAGGAGGAGGGGGCATCCCCATTAAATTTCCCCGTTTTAGGCATACATCAGTTATCAATATAGACGTAGAATACAATAATGTGTTCATTAATGTTTAAAAATTAATGTCAAAGGTTTACAACCAATCCGTCGTGGTATGAAAATGAAACTTAAACACACTATGCATTATTATCCATTTGCATGCATATAATTATTTTAAACCAAAGTGGTCGGATTCAATGTATCCGTCAGAAGGTTAACTCCCCCTACACTTTCCGCTATGATGTCAATTAGTCAATCAATTTCTGGCACCCCGCTCTAAAAAGTTCTTTCCATTGATACTAAAGTCGCAATAATTGTTCCATTTTATTTATTAAGTTTCTGTATTAATCGAAGTCCAACCCAAGGTATCTACCCACGATGCATGATGAACTCGTCCTACACTTTTTGTTGATTAGTAAGTAAGCGTTCTTGGTTACCCCGTTCTGGAAAGTTCTATCCCATTTTCTCACCAGAGGTGGTGCTATGTTGCAACCACTATTGAAATAAAACCACTATTGAAACAAATTATTCCAATAGTGGTTGGGAATGCATTTCATTAGAAAAATCACTTTGCTACCGCTATTGAAAAAAAAACCCACTATTGAAATAAATTATTTCAATACTGGTTGGGAATGTATTTCATCTGAAGAATCACTTTACAACCACTACTGAAATACAACCACTACTAAAATAAAATATTTAAATAGTATTCTGGGATGTATTCCATTTTGAAAATCAATTCACAGACACTGTTGAAGGACAACTACAATTAAAATTATTTTTTCAATCGTAGCTTAGAATGAATTTCTTTATTATTTTTTCTTTGAAAATTTACATTTTTTTTCTTTACATTTCTCTTTCTACAAACATATATTGCTTGAATCGTCGTCACTTCCGGTCATCACCGGAAGCACTTAAAATATGTTTTCCTTATAATTTTTTTTTTACATGGAATGAATACCGGTATATCATTACACGATCTTATATATGTTAAATAAGCAAACATATTCTACTTCCGGTGAGTTATATCAAATATCTTATGTACCTATCCTTTTTAAAATTTTGATACCCGCGAGATTTTAGTCACTGTAAGTGAAGACTTGTTTAATTGTTCGAAGAAATAATATGGTACACAAGTAAATCTTTATTGCAAGCATATGAAACAAATAGTATAATTTTTTTAGATAATTGAATCGTATATCTTGATTTATATAGCATCGTTTTCAAAATTGTATATTTATAAATCACGTTGCAAACTTAAAAGTGGAAAAATAGCAAATAGTGAGTGACAATGTAAACATAAAGTTAGTTCAGGCTCCATTTCACATTTTCCAAAGTAACCAGCAAAGATACCGACATTGTTCTGGTTGTGAAGACATTTAATTGTTTTTTTAAAATGTTTACATCATAATATCTCGTGTTTCGTAGAAATGTGCTTAAAATATGAATATGCGTAACTTTAAAACAAAATGGTAAACACTAACTTTACACATGCTTTTAATACATAATTAAAAACCCCTTAACCATGATTTAGAACCCCATCAATCAACGTAAAACTAAAACATTTCAGTTTCTCATCATATTATTGCATCTTGTCTCCCGTTTGATATTTAGAAGAAGCAATATATAATTGTTTTTAAGATCGTCAAGTCTAACGGTATTAATTTAAAATTGATAGCCTTTTGTACGAAGGGAGTAATACATTTCCACTTTTTATTCCCTTCCTCTACAAAATTAAGTCAAGATTGGTCAGTTAGTTCCCAGGGAGAAGCTTATACATTGATGGTAATACATTGGAAAATTAAATTTCCAAACAGGCGTATTTTCACTCAAATGTGTTCTCACGTGTTCATAACGACGAAGTCAAAACTGTAGATAAGCATCGATTAGATGAAAAAGATTTAAGGTATTCCAAAATCCGTGTAGAAGGTGTTTCAACAAGGGGTGACAACAGGTGAAATAAACGATGATGACACATGCATGTAATGAAGGCGCATTCCTTAGTTCATATTTGGGGTTGAAAAACCATGTATTTAATTCTTTGTATTAATAAATGCCATAATTATCCTTTTTGGTGAGAAATTAATATCATATCAGTTATTGCAAATTATTGTCACGAATGGTCCGCAATAAACATGGCCGGAAAGTAAAAATGGGGGAAAATCCACTATATAGTAGGTTTTCCGCGAGGGTAACCTGGCTCTAAAAACGGGGAAAGCCCACTATATAGTCAGCTTTCCGTGGGGGAAGAACTGCTATATAGCCATTTTTCCGGGGGGAAGAACTGCTATATAGCCATTTTTCCGGGGGGAAAGATGGCTAGGGGGAAAAGGCACTATATAACACCGGTCCCTTATCTCCTTATTGGAGCCATTGAACCAAATTTTGCAGATTGCATGTTGTTAAGTACATCATTTTTAGCATCTTTTCTTCTATACTGCATTTCAAAATATTTTTTCTTTTTGAGATATAGGTGGTCATAGTTTTGGACTCTTGACCCCTAAAAAACCCTCATTACATAACACACGATAAAATCATTACATTGCTTGGATAAATAACTGTAAGATAAACATATTTGCTTCTATAACCGTTCACAAAATATCCCTCAGTAAAGGGCTACAGATAAAAGACTTTAGAGCCCTTTGGTCCCCTAATTTGAGGGGCCAGCCCCTTTTTCTTGATATCAGATAAAAGTTCATTTAAATCTCAACACATTTTGTTCAACAAGTGTTTAGAAATTTGTTACCGTTCTTGAGATATATAGGAAAGAACGTTTTAGGGGCCGATCCAATAACTCCTTATAGGGGCCATTTAACGAAATTTTGAAAATTGCATATTATTTAGTACATCGTTTTGACTATCTTTACTTCTATACTTTATTTCAAAATATTTTTCCTTCCTGAGATATATGTGATCAAAATTCTGAATTTTTGGCCCTTAAAAACACCTAATTACGTAACACATGCATTGATTGGATACATAACTGTAAGATAAACATATTTGCTTCTATAACTGTTCACAAAATATCACTCAGTAAAGGGCTACAGATGAAAGACTTTAGAGCCCTTTGGTCCCTTAATTTGAGGGGCCAGCCCCTTTTTCTTGATATCAAATGAAAGGTCTTGTAAATATAAATCTTTTTTGCATTACAAGTGTTAACAAAATATTTTTCAGAAAAGAGACAAACTAAGAAAACAATTAAAAATTACGACGTTTTTTTAGTCTCAATTTTCGGGACCGGGCGAGCTTAAACGCCTTTTGAGCATGAAAAATATGAACGCCAAATAGCACATCTACAATCTCTTGTCTACAATCCCTGAAAGTTTGAACTCAATATCTTTTACCGTTTAGGAGGAGATCCCTGGACAAGCCGACCCTCTGAAAATCGTTAAAACGTCATTTTCTCAAGAACGGAAATGACGTCATCAAAATAAAAAAATGTATATTAAGTTCGGATTAATATCTTTTAGATCTAAAAGTTTCACGAAAATCGGTTCAGCCATTTTCGAGAAATCGCCTGCACAAATTTTGTAAGAAAAAAAATAATAACTAGAGCAAAGCTCGTTGCAAAGCAACGAGTGGGTCTTCCGTTAATGTTGGAAGTAAAGCTGTAAGTTTCTGTAAGAAGCAGAGCTCTTATACCAATAGTAAGAAAAACTAAAATAAAAATCGAATTAGTCCTGGTACGACTTAACAAAATACGAATTATTTTAAGTACGACTTTACAAAAACCTTTCTGATTTCAAGAACGACTTTACAAAAAAAATCCGATTGTGTTTTAGTACGAATTAACAATTTCCGAATTATTTTAGGTACGAGTTAATTTATCTTTGAACACAACACTATTTCCTTAACCAAGAACGTGGAATCAAAATTTCCGGAAAACTCAATTTTTAAATCCCAATATCTCTGTAATGCATCGTCCGATTTTAAAACGGATATTAGTTTAAATTAAGCTTTATAAAAGCCCCTTTGTTGCTTTATGATTTATATCAAATTATTGATCAGAAAAGAGTTATTATAAAAAGACTTAGTAGCCCTTCAGGCCCTTAATTTGAAGGGTCAGCCCTTTTTCTTGATATCAAAAAAAAGGTCTTGCCAATATTAACATATTTTGTTCTAGAAGTGTTCATGAATTGTCAACCGTTCTCGAGATATCTAAACAACTGTATTTTAGGGGCCGACCCTTTAACCCCTTACCGGGGCCACTAACAACAAAATATTTGGTATCATATTGTAAAAAACATTATTTCTTTTGTACTACATTGCTTTTCAAAATATTTTTCCTTTTTCAGATATTAATGATCAACATATTGAATTATGGCCCCTTGAAACCCCTAATTACATAATTTATGACTTAGGTATGGTACTGTATAGATGAACAGATGTACAAACAACATTTTTGCTTCTATATTTAATAACAAATTATTGTTCAGTAAAGAGTTATTGTAAGAAGACATTAGAGCCCTCTTGGCCCCTAATTTGAGGGGCCAGCCCCTTTTTCTTGATATCAAATGAAAGGTCTTGCAAATACAAACATATTTTGTTCTACAAGTGTTCAAGAAATGTTAACCGTTCTTGAGATATATGTACAAATTTGTTTTAGGGGCCGACCCTTTAACTCCTAAATGGGGTCATAAACAAAAACATTTAAGGTAGCATACTGTACAAAACATTATTTAGAGCAACTTTTGTTCTACATTGCTTTTAAAAATATTTCTCCTTTTTCAGATATTAATGATCAAATTTTTGAATTTCTGGCCCCTTGAAACCCCTAATTACGTAACATATGACTTAAGTATGGTGTTGTATAGATAAACAGCCCAACAATGAACATTTTTGCTTCTATAATTAATAACAAATTATTATTCAGTAAAGAGTTATTGTAAGAAGACTTTACAGCCCTCTTGGCCCCTAATTTAAGGGGCCAGCCCCTTTTTCTTGATATTAAACGAAAGCCCGTCTAATTTGAAACAACTTTTGCATTATATGTTTTAACAAAATATTTTTACATCAAAAGATATCACAGAAAATGTGCAAAAATTTCGTGAAAAAATTTGGTGCTAATTTTCAGGTTCAGGCGAGCTTTGAGGCCTTGAGCAATTTTCATCATTGGAAGCATGGGGGTACATCTACATACATTCATCTACAATCCCTGAAAATTTCAATCTTCTATCTTGATTAGTTTCGGAGGAGATGCGTGGACAAAATGACCCTTAAAAATTTACAAAATCGTCAATATCTGAAACCGGAAGTGACGTCATCATTTAAAAATTTTATAATATGTAGCGCTGATCATGCTTTATCCGTCCTGAAAATTTTGTGCGAATCGGTTGGACAGTTTTTGAGAAATAGCGCTCCAAAAAAGTCAGAAAAAGAAAAAAAAGAATAATAAAGAAAAAGAAACCGTAGAATAACAAAAGGGTCTTCCGTTGGAAACGGAAGACCCTAATAATAGGGAAAAAGAAACCGAACGAAAACAATAAGGTCTTCCGTTGGAAAACGGAAGACCTTAATAATAGAAAGAAACAATAGAATAACAAGAGGGTCTTCCGTTGGAAACGGAAGACCCTAAAAAGAAACCGAAGAATAACAAGAGGGTCTTCCGTTGAAAACGGAAGACCCTAATTATGTGACATGCATGGTCCATTTCACATTAATCTTCATTTTAACAATTCCAAACTCACCAGTGTTTGTGTGTGACAAGGACAGCCTCTGGGGATATTCCATTGTCTCGTAGGTATTTCTAAGTTTGAAACAAAATATAAGCATATTTAGTTCTAAGATTGAAAATTTATACATTTTTCATTTTATTACATTATTCTATAAAAAAAGATACAGATCATTTATTTTTTGTTCTACGATAAAAGTCTAAGATGTAATGATCTTCATCTAAATCCATGAAATAATGGTATTTGACATTGGTAAGAAACTTACAATCACTGGTTCAGGATCACCTGGGTCAACCACAACTGCAGACTTAGAATCTTTCAGAATGTAAGCATAATTGTCCAGTAGCATGGGAAAAGGTGTAAGAGTCAAATCTAAGAAACCAAGATACAATGACTGCCATCATGATTCACATCAAAAATAATTATCTAAAATTTTCACACATAGAAAATGTACAGCAATTTCACATCTTTTGAGGGAGATGAACTGGAATGAGCTGAGTTTGACACAGCAAGTAAAACAGAAGAAAGATGATATGGCAACTGTGTTAATCAGGTTGGGCCAATCGTCCAAATGGGATAAAATAGCCCGTTTGAGATATAATTTCCAATAAATGGGATATTATAAAATTTGAAGTGCAAAAACAATTGATGGAGAAAAAAACAACCACGGTTATAGTCAGATAAAATTCGATTATTATTTGATATTGATACACATGTACAATGTAGATATAAGGCATCATATAAACCTCATTTCATGATGTTATAATGAGTATTTCGGTATTTTCGAAGAGCGTTTCAGTATTTTCGACGGGCATTTCGGTAAATCACGGGCATTTCGGTAATTCTATGTACCGTTTTCTCACTTATGAAAACTGACCTCCATATTTTAATGGCTGAATGACTGAATGTGTTTGCCCATCCGGATACTTCTCACGTGCCTTTGCTATATCCCTTCGGTGATAAATCTGTCCTATCCGGGTTCTCGAGTAGAAGTAGTACCTACAATTTTTAAAAAATGATTAACGTTACATGTAACAAAACTACGAACTGATGAAAGCCGAGACTTTGATTTTCTCTATGTCAACCGATAAGATTCGTGCATAAAAATCTAAATTAAAAAAAACGAATACGAAATACTATGAGCAATGTAATAATAATATTTTTCAAAGAGAAGAATACCCTATGCGAAACAGACAACTCCCGTCTTTTGCCATGCTAAAATGGTGTTTGCAATAAAAATCATGTAGGATTTGAGACAGGCATACTAAAAAAAAACCAAACAAACAAACCAACTATTTCCGAACTTTCTCATTCCTTTGTTCCAACGGTCTAAAATTTTACTTGTGACAGTCCAATATTAGTGGACTTCTTTTAAAATCAGTTAATATCAGACCGTCATCAGATATCCTTCAAAATCTGATAGTCTCAGGTAAATCAACAATGAAATTTAATGGCAGTGTTTTAATTACGATATATGCCTCAAACACTTCTCTGACCTAACGAGCCTCGAAACTCTCTGATATATTTTCATACAGAACGATACCGTTTTCGGCTTACATTTACAATTTGAGTTTGTGTCAACATCTCAAAATTGCATGCAATTCAGACCGCTTGATTTTGAATTATCGATATCTTTCTTCGTTAATTTTAAGTTCAACTCAGTGTTGATTGATATTAATTTTTCTAGAGTCTTTCATATTTTCAGATTTAAGATTATAATAATGAATTGCTTTATGTGAGTGTATTATAAAACTTTCTGGATTATTACACATATATATATATTTTTTAATCTACTTCCCAAGATTTTCAGTTTACCATTTTCTACAATTTTCTGTGTTATTTGCTCAACACATTTCATGCATCTACCATTCAATCTACTAATTGCACAGTTGTCTAAATATCATGTTGCAAACAAAAATCACGTGAATTCCAACTTGCCCTAACGTTAAAAAAAGCTTTCTAGCTAGACAGTGAACTATTATTAACAATGGAGACCTAGCTGTTATGCATTCAATTAACTACTGGATCTTGCTCGACTTTTCAGAAGCTGTATGTCGTCAACGTGTCCATGTGTGGAGCCAGAAAAAAACATGGGGGGGGGGGGTGCCCGAGGGATAATTTGTTTTTCGGGAGGAAAAGGGAAGTTCAAGGCCTATATATAAGTTCGGTATGTTTACTATATATGTATTAAATGTACATTTAAATTAGTTAATAATTTTGAATATTCAAAATTTGGTAGTGAAAGGGTTCAGACCCTGCCATGCAAGGACTAACACGAATCGCCAAGTGCCACTATACTAGGTCTGTTACAACGCACTTTGAAAAATTACGCCTTTTGAATATTTTTTTCAAAGTGCGTTAAATTTGAAAAAATAATATTTTTTCAAAGTGCGTAAATATCGACAATATCAATGCACTTTGGAAAAAAATGTCGATTTCTTGAATTTTCGGATAAAATTGGTTGAAAAATTAATTCCATTATAACGTCAAAGTCATACATAAATACATCCATATATTGATATTTGTCTATATAATTTGAAAAATGTTGTATTATTACTTAAACTGTATGCAAATAATTAATTGTCTCGCGTAAATAGTAATGGAACTACATAATCATTTTAAAATCAAAGTACTGAAAGTACTGACGAGAGTTTATTTTTTCATTTATGAGTTAATACTTTCTGGCTAAAGGAATGGATGTTTGCCATTTACCTACTGTGAATATAATGTGATTTTTTTAATGCAGTAATTCCAAATCAAATTAATTACTTTAGATTTCAACAAAGACATAAATGTCAATAAGACATTTGTGTATAAAGAATACATTTTTTTAAAGAAACAAATAGCTCTGCTCATTAACATTTTATAGATCCATATTTCAAAATCCCTTTCTATGCGATTCTTAGGACGAGTTCATATTTTTCTTTTTAAATTGAAGGGCTATTTCAACAGAAGTATCCGTCAAACAAATGAGTGTTAAATATTTGATATGTTTAAAAACGCATTTGGCTGAAAGGAACATTCAGTATAAAGAATGTTAAAATAAGATCTCAAAAAATGAATAAATTCTTTTAATGATCCATTTTATAATTTTGTTTTCATAATTTGATGATTAAACTTCACATAAGAACTGAAATTTAAATAACAACTGAATTAAATTCAAAAGCTAGCGACCATATACATAATAAACTGGGTTTGAACAACGTTTTAACGTGTATTAAGACATTCTTAGTTTGTTTAAGAAAAAAATCGCTTTGTAACCTGCGAAGTTGGTAAGGGGAAGAAATATGAAATATATATGTGCCCTATTGAATCTTTTTGTTTTTCTTTTCAATGGCCGATGCAGGTGCAACTATCCCCTTTAAAGAATTGTTCCATAAATCCATACATTTGTATCTGATCTCTAATAAATTGGCAAACACGATTCATCAGGCCACTGGGAGGAACTGAATCCAGTGGTAGGATTAATGTTCTATGTAGGAAGCTCATCCAGTATGGATCAGCGCATGAGAAACGTCCTCGTAAGTACCATCTGACGCTATTATCTCTCTTGCTGAAAGAATGGATCGCCGTGTCGCTTCATCAAAAATGAAATATCATTTTATATTTCATATATAAATAAAATTAACTTCTAAATGTTTATAAAAATTAAGAATTTGTTTTCAAAAGTGCGTCAAGTGTCATGATGTAAATAAAAATATTGGTCTACACTCATAACGCGCTTTGAAAAAATATTTCAAAGTGCGTTGGTTTAGACCATAATATAACGCACTTTGAAACTTTTTTTCAAAGTGCGTTAATTTTTTTCCAAAATTTAACGCACTTTGAAACTTTTTTTCAAAGTGCGTAATTTTTTCAAAGTGCGTTGCCACATACGTCTCTATAGTATCAGAGGTAACAAATTGGACCAGTGGAATGCATATATATATATAAACCAGTAGGTAATTTTAGAGTTTAAGGGAAGACATCAAGAACATTAGACCAAGATAGAAATTTTACAGTCATTGGACACGATTATTACGATGTTTTAATATCTATTTAATAATTTCGCCAGCAGAATTGATATATCAATGCATATATTAGAAAAAGAGTGACTTCCTTTTACAAGATGAATCTGAATTGTCTATTCTGGACATTTAACGGCCAATCGCTTTTTAATATCAACTTGATCGGCTTATATCATCCAGTGTCTAATGACAGGCAATTCAAAAGAATTGTCATTTAATACACTAAATTTAATGGATCCTACTGCTAACAGTACACAAAGATTACAGATTTAAAGAAAGAGGAATGAAAACATTCTTTATTCTATATCTAATTCCGTACTTCAGTTCGGCTGTATTGCCTGGTAATCCAACTAAGTTTTTAAGTAGAAAATGAAAAATACCCATGGATAGAATGCTTCTTCAGTAAGTCATCACAGCTCTTCAATAACATGATACAAATTTACCAATAATGGACGACATACGGAAAGGGATGTTGAAAGGTTGACTATAGTATCACCGGGACCAAACGCATAACTTTAATCATTTCTACCGACGCAAATATTTTTTATAAACGATACCAAGCCAAAATGTCGAGAGGGAGCCAGCTATATCTAGGATACTTGTGGCTGATCCTCGCGTTTTGTGGAGGCCCTGGGGTATTGGTGGACAGCCAGACCCCGGACGACGTGAACATGTTACTGAGCGACCTGTTCACTAACTACAACCCCAGAGTCCGCCCCGTGCAGAACCAGATGGACCCAGTGGTTATGGACGTCAGCCTGTATCTGTTCAGCGTTAACGAGGTGGACGAAGTCAACGAGAAACTGGTGACCACGGGGTTCCTGGACTTGAAGTGGAACGACGCTCTCCTGCAGTGGGACCCCAACAGTCACAGCGGTATAGATCTACTGAATCTCCCACAGGTATGTACACTAGTCATTTTTAAGTTACCGATTGTGCTGCATACATGTGTATATATGTACTTATCGTCTAATGAATAAACAAAATACTTTTGCACATCAATAAAGAACTCTTTGACAATTTTGTGTATCGTAATTTTTTTTATATTCTCGATTATAACATTGTCAGAAATATAAAACTACTTCAGGATTTCCTGAATGATGCGAAACATTACAATTCGAACTGTTAATACACTTACATTTTATCAATATCTTCACAGAAAGACATTTGGAGACCAGACTTGGTTCTAAAGAATGGTTTCACCAAGTTCAAAGAGTTAGGAGGCGACCATTATTACCTAACTATAAACTATACTGGTGACGTGTTTTGGTACCCGTATGAAGTATTTCAAACACGATGCGCGATTGACATCACCTACTTTCCGTTCGACGAGCAGACATGTGATATATCCTTTATCGTTTGGTGTTACACGGCCTCTGAAGTCGTCATTACGAAGTCTAGCAACGGAGTCAACGAATATGAGTACGAGGAGAACGCCATTTGGACAATAGTCGACACAGATTCCGAAGTTAAGACGGAATCGTTTGAATCCCAAATAACCTTCAGCATCACTTTGCAACGGAAGCCTCGATATTACGTCATCAATATAATCGTTCCTATCGTCTGCTTGGGATTCTTGAGTCAGCTGGTCTTCGTAGTTCCCACGGAGGCAGGAGAGAAGATGTCGTACGCCGTCACAGTGTTTCTGTCCTTTGCAGTGTTCCTGACGATGATCAGCGCTGATCTACCAAAGAACTCAGAGAGCACGTCCGTACTCAGTGTGTACCTTGTTGTACAGATGATGTCAGGGGCGCTGGTTCTCGTGATCTCCGCCATGGAGCTTCGATTACATCACAGGAAAACCACCAATCAGATGTCACTCATTTTTGTGGGTATTGTCAAAGCGGATCGACGATTGAGATGTGTCACATCCTGTCGATCCTCTGAAAAGGTTGCTAGCACTTTGGTAGAGGAGTTGGACTTACAAGCAGAAAAGAATTCGAAGGGATCTAACTCTGATATCGAGTGGAGCGACGTCACGTCATCGATTGACTTTTTTTGTTTCTGGGTATTTTTGATGCTAAATGTTAGTGTAACATTATTTTTGTTTCTGTATATTTCAGGAACTATTTGACAACCCAGCTACAAGAACTTTGGAAAATGTAATAATTCCATGTGTTTGGTGATTAAGGTCGTATGGGACACTTCCATACTGTGACGTACTGTTTATCGAAATAACAATAAAACCAAGTGTAATTTTATAAACAGTTTCTCTCCTGAAATAGAACACCAACAGAGTAGCGCAAGGGTTAGATGGTTCGCTTCTAATCTGTTAGTCATGAGTTCGAATTCCGCTTGTGTTTTAAAAATTTATACCCTAAGTTTCCAACATTTTTGGAAACATTTTTTTGGCTTAATATTGTAAAATTAAAAAATTCTAAACCTGTAAAAGTATTTTAATTATAATGTACTTTATTCCCCATCAATATTGACATATGTCCCATACCACCTTGGAGAAATGACATGCAACGAAGTCAACTCAATCAAACCACTCTATGTAACCATTTTTCCTGCACCTCACGCTATTATATACTATGTCCCAAGATATCATCGATTCATATTTTCCTTAAATACTTATATTAAATAAAAAGTATTAAAAATTTCTAAGAGTTCTCCTTTGAAACGCCATCTCTAGTTTACACGTCTAAAAATGTGATGTCTACAGGAATTTTGTATTGCAACAGACCCGGATGATAACATTGACAGATTTGGCGAGGTATTCCGAGTGATTTCCGAATGGAGAAAAGATGTCAACATTTTCCATTATAAATCTCCATAAGAAATCTGTTTTTGTTCCTGTGAATTTTTCGAGTGAAAAATGATAATTTTCGACTGAAAAATGATAATGTGTGAATGAAATTATCTTGGATATTTTCCTTTTCATCAATTCATATTGCACTGTTTTCACAGGTATGTATATTTTTATTAAAAATATTGAAATGTGCCGCAAAAATATCACAGGACAGGCCATAGCCCGATTTCTGTTAGAAAACCCTGTGAGGTGAAGATTCGATATCATGTAAATCTATGAAAGGTCATATTTCACTGATACACCTGTATTTTTCTGATGAACATTTCATTTCACATGTCGATACTTGTTCATGCATGCTAATAAACGTACTTGCTCAATATATGCTGATACTTTACTTTACTCGTATGTTATTAATATAACATTTTTAAACAAATCATAGCGCTTACGAACGTATTTATTTCATTAACAAATGTATTTCTAAAATTTCTTCATAAATTTGATTTTTCTGGGGGAATCAATTTTTATATTTCCCGAACGTTCATGATAATTACCGAACGACAGGTGATAGTTGTATAGAATACATCGGTTTCTTATCGTTTTTGAAGTCTAGTAAAGCAATAGTGTAGTTAATGTTTACCAGTTTCTTTCTACGACAGTTTTCTGATATAAAAAGGATTTAAAATATTTTTAATAGAGTTAATCATAAAATTACATCGTATGTTCATCCACAGGATTTTGCATAAGCATGGAATGAAAATTCGAGGGAGTGGGATATGTATTGCCATGACACGTGTTTTCTTGAACCAATCAGATGTTGCGTTATAGAGAATAGGTGTAATAATATTCAATTATTGCTGTTTTTAGGTTAGGTCAATACGATGATTTAGCTACATGCATTCACCGATTCGGAGGCGGCTTGAATATCGTATTGATAGGGGAAAATATTCAGTAATAATAATTATCATTTTTTGTCCAATGTAGAGAAAATCAAATGTTATATTGACTCTTAGGTCACCTGCAAGTGAATATTATACAATTATAGCCTTTTGATGAGGCCAATACATGGTTTTATACCCAAGTAGGGATGTCAATTTTACTCGATTGGCTTAGTCGATTAATCGGAGCCTTAAGTCGAGCGATAGTCGAGTACTCGATGCTGTATTTCAAATTTGAAACTGTGTGTCCTTTTCAAATCAATTAATTCTACTTTCACATACTGGTACTGTACCAGTTATCGGCTAAACTGAGAGTTCGGGTTTATAGCACGCGACAACCAAAGATTTTTTAATTCAGTCGTCTGTTTCGAAATAAAGAAAAGTAAGTTTGCTTGAAAACTTTCTTGAATATGGTCTATATATGAGAAACGATCATTGTTTACCGCTGATTTACATCTTTTGCACTTTCATCAGTAGGGGAAGTGACGTAATAAGTTAAAAATAGAACACTACCTCATTGTGATACGTTATTATATCCCTTCTTTAATTAAACATATAATATCAATACATATAACATATATAAACAAAAGGAATTCACTAATTTCCGAGTTATTCATAGCGCAGTTTAATGCTTGATTGCACAATTATGTATTGAATAGTGTACGATTTTGTGTGTTGCGGAATGATAATAAATGAATAATTTTATGAGTTTTGTTTACAATCTATCATTGCCCCGGCGACTTTAGTCTGACCCCACAAGGGAGATAAATCATATTACATTTAGTAGAGAATAAAATCAACATGTGCAGGGATTCTGCTTTGTTATTATCAAAGAAGCCGATAACTGGTACAGTAAATTGTAACAACTCGGCAAATTCGGGGCGTTCTAAAAAGCACAAAACAAGATGTTTTGGGTTATAAATAATGATATAATCCAACAGATTGATAAATAAGGAGTTCACCGTTTAATGTATGTCAAGTTTTATCCAAAAATATCAAGAAATAAGGAAACGCTAAATTTTAGCCGATAACTGGTACAGTGCCAGTACACCGTATCCTAATCCATAAACATTTAAAAACTTATGAAATACGCACTAGATGTATTTGGTTTCAAATAAATTATGAGTACTGGTATTTTATCTAAATATTCATTAGCTGATATCTTAGCATTTCCTTTTTCGTGCGACTCTTACACATAATTGAGCTCTATATCATATGTGACCTGTTTCATATTAAGTCATTGTCCCGTGTCGCGCCAAATCAACAATTTAAATTAATGATTATAAAAACAAACGCCTTGAGAGGATTACGATTAATTTTTTTTATTAATATAAACATCTTATTGTAATCCCACAAATATAACTGATTAGAAGAACCACAAATTGGTCTATTCAAGTACATGTTTGCAAAAGTACACATGTACATGTATTTCTATTCAAAACAATGATTTAATCTACAAATTCAAAAGGAATCAATTTTAAGCCACTTAAAATATACCAGGGACACCCTTTCGATGGAACACGGTGTACAATGTAACATGATCAAAACGGCCTAAAAAAACCAATTTTTTCTTCGAATCCCCAAAACTGCTGCGTTAAGAAAAAAATTGTTTTTTTTCACTTTACAACGAGTAATCGACTAAGAAAATTTAAGTCGATGATCGGCGTGACCGAGCGATAGTCGAGTACTCGTTGACATCCCTTTTTTAAAGACATGATGAGAGCATCTCATTTCAGAGGGGAGTTAACGCTTTATAAACCACGAAGAGGTTAAATTTATCAAAAACGCCTATTAAACCGTCCAAAACCATTAATTATTTTTATATCGTATAAAAGGCTCGGGGATAGAAAACGGAACTCGCAATCGTTGGATAAAAACCATAAACCATCGCAAATCATGAGAGATCCTATTTTGATCGAATATCAATGTAGATATCGATATCATGGTTTTGATACTGTTCTATTTGGGCATATTCTTACCCTTGTTCGAGGTCTCTGGTTTTTTTTCTATTGAATATGGTGGCATGAAAGATGAATGTGTTGACACGACTTACCATGTCAACATGCAACATACATGTACCTACGCTTACAGGTAAAAAAAAACTTGCCATCAGATTTGTAAAATAAAGTAAATATCGCCGAAATCTTAATTCCAAAATGCTAAATGTGACTTATTTATGTCGACATACGAATTATTTATGTTTACATGCAAAACCGTTATGCTAATATGCGAGAAAGATATGCCAAACATACAATTTATTGATGTTGGCATGCAACTTACCTATGTTGACATGAACTTTATAAAGTTAAAAGTTAAGATGAATGTGTTCACTTGCAACCTATTTATGTCACAATGCAATCATATTCGCTAGCCAAGTGTCTGGTTCGTTTTTCTCATCTCCCCTTGGCTAACGAAAAACGAATCGGACACTTGGCTATCGAAGATGCCTACTAGTATTACAGTATGTTATACGTTAAAGTTATTATCTTGCATGTCACATATTGATCTAGCATGTCGACATATTTGATTGAAAAATTACTTGCACACACGGGGAAGAAGGATGACAACATACGATTTACAACGCTGTTATTGTTTGTAGGGAAAAGTTAGCATTGCTTATAACGAAAGGAGAAATTATTTACTTCATATCCATCTTTTTAGAAAGCGTGATTTTATAACCTTCAATTCAACTTTAACATTTCAGACAGATATTTTTTTCTTCTTCTAAATATAGTCGCCTTAATAAGTAGAGGCCAAATATTAGAGCATTTATTATTTTAATAAATGCAAATCCGCTTAGATCTTTACTTTCTCAATTGATGGTTAATCCTTTTAACCTCTAATGAGTTATGGATTAATTATAATTAAAATACTGATTAGTAATTACACTTTCCTTCAGTATGCATTTCCATCGATTACGTTGATTGTTCTACAAAGACTATGATCAACTACATTTCATTGAAAGAACTAAAACGAAGATGAACAGGTTTTTGCTTCTGTTGTACTTTTCATTCGCATTTCTTCTCTCTGGAGTCGATGGCAGTACTCCCGCACAGGTGAACAATTTGATCTCGACACTACTCCAAGGCTATGACAAGAGGACCAGACCTGTCACTGATCAGGACAAAGCCGTCAAAATACACATCAGTTTTTATCTTTTTATCTTTTATAATTGATGTCCTGAATCAATTGTTAACAAAGATAAACATGAATCAGAAATCATCTTCAAAATTGAACTGCAAAGAAAGCCAAAGTATTTTGTCATGAATATAATTCTGCCTGTCCTTTGCCTTAGTCTGCTCAGCTTGTTAGTTTTCCTGATACCTGTGGATGCTGGAGAGAAGATGGGATACTCCATTACCGTATTTCTATCGTTTGCGGTTTTCCTGTCCATAATCAGCGCCGAATTACCGGTAAACTCAGAGAGTACCTCCACATTAAGCTTCTGTCTTGTTCTTCAGATGGGTGTAGGTACACTAGTACTGGTCATCTCAGCCATACAACTTCGTCTGCATCACAGAAAAACTACCGCTGATATGTCTCAAATCTTCAGAAAAATGGTGAAGCTTGATAGATGTCTGCGCTGTAAATCAGGCTGTTGTCTTTCAAAGAAAGTACAAGTACGTGCGATTGAAAAAAATGAGATCGAAGAACAGGAAATTCATACGGATGACGACATTGAGTGGACTGATGTCACATCCGCTATTGACTTTTTATGTTTCTGGTTGTTTTTTTATTTTCAACATTGTTGTAACCTCATATCTCTTCATTTCAATTATATCATCGTAGAAATAGGTCAAAGTTGTGTAAATTGTCAATTTGGTCCTCATAAAGTAACACTTTTTAAAAGTGTTTCGATGCGTTAAAACTTTAATAGTTTTGTTATTATGTAGAAAAGTTGAAATAAATATTTCCATCTATTTATTTAATTAGTTTAAAGACTTATTTGCCTCGAATTGTGTTTTCTCTCAATTCAATCAGACAAAAATATGCATCTTTTAAAAAGTTTCTAATGGAAAAATACAGAGAACAGCAAAAGTAAACGAATGTTACAATTTTGGGAGAGATGTGGGTTTGAAATAGGTATGTATATTTTTATTAAAAATCTTGAAATGTGCCGCAAAAATATCACAGGACAGGCCATAGCCCGATTTCTGTTAGAAAACCCTGTGAGGTGAAGATTCGATATCATGTAAAACTATGAAAGGTCATATTTCACTGATACTTCTGTATTTTTCTGATGAACATTTCATTTCACATGTCGATACTTGTTCATGCATGCTGATAAACGTACTTGCTCAATATATGCTGATACTTTTTCATTACATACTGACACTTTTTCATTATATGCTGATACTTTTTCATTATATGCTGACACTTTTTCATTACATACTGACACTTTTTCATTATATGCTGATACTTTTTCATTATATGCTGATACTTGTTCATTATTATACATAATGTACATGGTTTCGAGGTCGACATACCTGAATATATACCCTGAGGTGACAGGAAAAGCATGAAAAGTTATGTCGCCCGATACAGAAGACAGAGGGCGACATAGCACTTCAGGGCTTTCTAGTCACCTCAGGGCAAATATTCAGGTATTGTTGTCCGAGAAAAACATTCCAATTTATGTTATTAATATAACATTTTTAAACAAATCAAAGCGCTTACAAACGTATTTATTTCATTAACAAGTGTATTTTTAAAACGTCTTCATAAAGGGAATCAATCTGTATATTTCCCGAACGTTCATGACAATTACCGAACGACAGGTGGTTATTGTATAGAATAAATCGGTTTCTTATCGTTTTTGAAGTCTAGTAAAGCAATTATAGTGTAGTAAATGTTTACAAGTTTCTTTCTACGAAAGTTTTCGGATATAAAAAGGATTTAAAACATTTTTAATAGAGTAATCATTAAATTACATCGTATGTTCATCCACAGGATTTTGCATAAGCATGGAATGAAAAATCGAGGGAGTGGGATATGTATTGCCATGACACGTGTTGTCTAGAACCAAGAATAGGTGTAATAATATTCAATTATTGCTGTTTTTAGGTTAGGTCAATACGATGATTTAACTACATGTATTCACCGATATGAGGCGGGTTGAATATCGTATTGATAGGGGAAAAATTCAGTAATAATTATCATTTTTTGTCCAATGTAGAGAAAATCAAATGTTATATTGACTCTTAGGTCACCTGCAATTGAATATTATACAATAATAGCCTTTTGATGAGGTCAATACATGGTTTTATACTCAGGTAGGGATGTCAATTTTACTCGATTGGCTTAGTGGATTAATCGGAGCCTTAAGTAGAGCGATAGTCGAGTATTCGATGATGTATTTCAAATTTGAAACTGTGTGTCCTTTTCAAATCAATTAATTCTACTTTCACATACACCGTATCCTAAACCATAAACATTTAAAAACTTATGAAATACGCACTAGATGTATTTGATTTCAAATAAATTATGAGGACTGGTATTTTACCTAAATATCCATTAGCTGATATCTTAGCATTTCCTTTTTCGTGCAACTCTTACACATAATTGAGCTCTATATCATATGTGACCTGTTTCATATTAAGCCATTGTCCCGTGCCGCGCCAAATCAACAATTCAAATTAATGATTATAAAAACAAACGCCTTGAGAGGATTTCGATTAATTTTTTTATTAATATAAACATCGTATTGTAATCCCACAAATATAACTGATTAGAAGAACCACAAATTGGTCTATTCAAGTACATGTTTGCAAAAGTACACATGTACATGTACTTCTATCAAAACAATGATTTGATCTACAAATTCAAAAGAAATCAATTTTAAGCCGCTTAAAATATACCAGGGACCATCTTTCGATGGAACAGGGTGTACAATGTAACATGATCAAAAAGGCCTAAAAAAACATTTTTTTCTTCGAAGCCCGAAAACTGCTGCGTTAAGAAAAAAAAATGAATTTTTTTCACTTTATAACGAGTAATCGACTAAGAAAATTTTAGACGATGAAAGGCGAGACCGAGCAATAGTCGAGTACTCGAGTACTCGTTGACATCCTTTTTTATAGACATGATGAGAGTATCTCATTTCAGAGGGGAGTTAACGCTTTATAAACCACGAAGAGGTTAAATTTATCAAAAAAGCTTACTAATTTTCCAAAACCATTAATTATTTTTATATCGTATAAAAGGCTCGGGGAAAGAAAACAAGAAAAACTTGCGATCGTTGGATAAAAATCATAAACCATCGCAAATCATGAGAGATCCTATTTTGATCGAATATCAATGTAGATATCGATATCATGGTTTTGATACTGTTCTATTTGGGCATATTCCTACCCTTGTTCTTACCATGTCAACATGCAACATATATACGCTTACAGGTTAAAAAAAACCTTGCAATTAGATATGTAACATAAAGTAAATATCGCCGAAATCTTAATTCCAAAATGCTAAATGTGTCTTATTTATGTCGACATACGAATTATTTATGTTTACATGCAAAATCGTTATGTTAATAAGCGAGAAAAATATGCTAAACATACAATTTATTGATGTTGGCATGCAACTTACCTATGTTGACATGAACTTTATAAAGTTAAAAGTTAAGTTGAATGTGTTCACTTGCAACCTATTTATGTCACAATGCAATCATATTCGCTAGCCAAGTGTCTGGTTCGTTTTTCTCATCTCCCCTTGGCTAACGAAAAACGAATCGGACACTTGGCTATCGAAGGTGCCTACTAGAATTACAGTATGTTACACGTTAAAGTTATTTTCTTGCATGTCACATATTTATCTAGCATGTCGACATATTTGATTGAAAAATTACTTGCACACACGGGGAAGAAGTATGCTAACATACGATTTACAACACTGTTATTGCTGTTATTGTTATTATAGGGAAAAGTTAGCTTTGCTTATCACGAAAGGAGAAATTATTTACTTCATACCCTCTTTTTAGAACGCATGATTTCATAGCCTTTAATTCAACTTTAACATTTCAGACTGATTTTTTATAACAAATTTAGTCGCCTTTATAAGTAGAGGCCAACTATTAGAGCACTTATTATTTTAATAAATGCAAATCCGCTTAAATCTTAACTTTCTCAAAAGATTTAAAATCGGCAGGTTAATCCTTTTAACCTCTGCAGTGTTATGGATTAATTATAATTAAAATACCGATTAGTAGTTACACTTTCCCTCAGTATGCATTTCCATCGATTTGATTGAGATGTTACTTTGATTGTTCCACAAACACTCTGATCAACTACATATCATTGAAAGAACTAAAACGAAGATGAACAGGTTTTCGCTTCTGTTGTACTTTTCATTCGCATTTCTTCTCTCTGGAGTCGACGGCAGTACTCCCGCACAGGTGAACAATTTGATCTCGACACTACTCCAAGGCTATGACAAGAGGACCAGACCTATCACTGATCAGGACAAAGCCGTCAAAGTGGACATCAGTTTTTATCTTTCCATTGTCAACGACATCGATGAGGTAGCAGAGAAATTCGTCACCACCGGATGGCTTCATCTATCTTGGACAGACCAGAACTTAGTGTGGGATTCAACGACGAATAACATATACTCAATTCACCTGAACCAGGTAGGAAACGACAACTTGAGATTACGGAGGCCTTGCAACTAGTTGATATCGTTAAGACCGAGCGATTGTCGAGTACTCGAACATTCGTTGACATCCCTACAAAAATGTAAATAGTATATATAGCTCTGGATTTTAATTTTATCACGTCACATAGCCATATAGAAACTCCCTATAGAACAAAATAAAAATTTGTTTAACAATGTTATCATTATTTAACACTGAACATACCAAAAATTGAAAATGTGATAGCTTGGTGTTACAATTATTTAAAAATCAACAGAGCAATGTCTAGTAGAGAATCTTTCTTTTTCTCTATAACAAGCAAGTAGCAGCTATTTTCCCTACCTCTTACTAATCACCAAAGCAACCACATTTTCAAACGTTACTTTTACTCAATCTTATATCTAGACGATATCTTGCAGAAACCCGGGAAATAACACTTTAGACATTAAACTATAGGAATTTCATTTTTTGTACAATATACATATATATTTTCTTATACCATAAACCAACTTTTATTCGCGAGCTAGAAATTTTCGGGAGGTTAGCGAGAGAATTGTCGTCGCGAATATTTCTCGCCGCGTACCAATCCTTTGTCTATAGTTTTATAACAATACAGGTCTGAATAAGTCTTGGTCGCGAAATAAAGTCGCTGCGAATAAAAATTGTTTTACAGTATATAAAGGATTTAAAACGATTTTGTAAAAGAATTAATCATTTGATATAATCGTATTTTTCTCGGGATTTTTCTTCATCTTAGAATGAAAATTCAAGGGAGTGGGATATGATGAAAAATACGACGATGACAGGGAAATATGAAGTTTTATTGTCTAGAACCAATCAGATGTCGCATTATACAGAATAATCATATTGAGGCATAATAAATTCATTTGTATATAATGTGTCCGAATTTTTGCTTACTAGTAATTGTTTCTGTTTGAATTTTTTTTTCCGAATTAAAATCATAAAGTGTGGATGTTTAGAGGAGTGGACAGGAATAGAAATCTAAAATATTATTGATTATTTTGGCGTAATTTATTTTCATTGCAGCTGACTGAAAAAAATTACAAACTTTTTTTGTCCTTTGATTGTTTATTCCATATGTGTAGTACTTTTTTATTAAATGTCAGACCTCAATGGCAAACACATACCCAAGGATTTTTATTTCAAATCGGGGAGGGAAATGTAGTGGGAGGGAGATCTCTTTCTTAAGGTCAGATTTCATGTGGATTCTTAACCTTGTCCAAAATAAGCCTGATTTGAACAAAAATCTTAGGGAAAGGGATTATCCCTTTCATCTGAAGCATCGTCCCCATTTCACAAAAGATGCAGCTAACACCTGCTGAATTACCAAAGGTGTTAGCTGTTATTCTAGTGCAGGTATTTCATCATATATTGGCAAAATATCGTCATTTATAAGAATAGATTTTACTGTTTATTTTTTTCCTGATTTCCCTCTAAAGAGTATGATGTTTCATTGTAGAATGATATATGGAAACCGGATGTAGTTTTAAAAAATGGTTTCACTAAATTTAAAGAGATGGGCGGAAGTTTCTACTACATTCCTATCGATCCTTCTGGTTTTGTGTCGTGGTTTCCTTACGAGGTGTTTGAAACCAGATGTTCTATTGATATCACTCACTTTCCATACGATAAACAAACGTGCCAAATCGTTTTCGTCGTGTGGAGTTACTCAGTCAGTCAAGTCGAAATTGTGAACACTCTTTCTGGTGTCGATTTTTATGAGTATGAAGAGAACAGTGTTTGGACAATTCTGGACACTGATTCATATGTTAACAAAGATAAATATGAATCAGAAATTATCTTCAAAATTGAACTGCAAAGAAAGCCGAAATATTTTGTCATGAATATAATTCTTCCTGTCCTTTGCCTTAGTCTGCTCAGCTTGTTAGTTTTCCTGATACCTGTGGATGCTGGAGAGAAGATGGGATACTCCATTACCGTATTTCTATCGTTTGCGGTTTTCCTGTCCATAATCAGCGCCGAATTACCGGTAAACTCAGAGAGTACCTCCACATTAAGCTTCTATCTTGTTCTTCAAATGGGTGTAGGTACTCTAGTACTGGTCATCTCAGCCATACAACTTCGTCTGCATCACAGAAAAACTACCGCTGATATGTCTCAAATCTTCAGAAAAATGGTGAAGCTTGAAAGATGTCTGCGCTGTAAATCAGGCTGTTGTCTTTCAAAGAAAGTACAAGTACGTGCGATTGAAAAAAATGAGATCGAAGAACAGGAAATTCATACGGATGACGACATTGAGTGGACTGATGTCACATCCGCTATTGACTTTTTTGGTTTCTGGTTGTTTTTTATTTTCAACATTGTTGTAACCTCATATCTCTTCATTTCAATTATATCATCGTAGAAATAGGTCAAAGTTATGTAAATTGTCAATTTGGTCCTCATAAATTAACACTTTTTAAAAGTGTTTCGATGCGTTAAAACTTTTATCGTTTTGTTATTATGTAGAAAAGTTGAAATAAATATTTCCATCCATTTATTCAATTAGTTTAAGGACTTATTTGCCTCAAATTGTGTTTTCTTTCAATTCAATCAGACAAAAATATGCATCTTTTAAAAAGTTTCTAATGGAAAAATACAGAGAACAGCAAAAGTAAAAATTTATACACGAATGTTACAATTTTGGGAGAGATGTGGGTTTGAAATAGTGGAAAAAGTTGAAGATATTATTCTTTTACATTTAAGACGTGTAGATCAGATTGAAATCAAGAATGAAACTTAAAAAATTAAAAAAAAAAAAAAAAGAGAGAGATAAATCAACAATAAAGATTTTTTTGGAAACAAGTACATTTTCAAGTAATTCAAAAAATGTTGTGTTTATTTAGACATGTAAGGTTATGTCATTTTATGTTATATTCAAATTTACACTCGGTGTGCTAGCCCACATAAGTGTCATTATGATAATTTTACTTAACCTGCAATATCATACTGCAAAGACTGGAATCACTGGTATATCTTGAGAGAAGAAGAAGTTATTATGGAATACATGTATCATTGTTTTGTAAACAGCAAAAGTAAAATCGTTAAAATATGAGCCGTTAGAATGTTCCTAATCAATAGAAGTTAAAACTACACATTTCAAGCGTTTCATAGTATCCCCTTTTAAAAATATTCAATCATTTATCGTGCCCTTAACATGAACTAGACCTACTGGATCAGAAGGATTTTATCTGAAACATTATGATATTCGTCTTGGAAAGTAATCAAATTTTTATTTGTATTTCATACACAAAGCAATATAAATAACAGTTTATATTATTAAGTTATAAAACATTTAACCAATAATTGAAAATTTAAACCACCGCTGCACATGTTTTGTCAACTGTTGATTTAAGGAGGCAGTTAACAGTACTCCGATGTAAAATAGATAGACGATGAATTATATCTTATTTATTCATTTATTCTCTAAAATCAACTTGTTAAGAACTATTAATCCCCAATACGAGAAAACTTAATTGAGTTTTGTCTACTGCATTTTATAAAAATATTTGAATGACAACAATGAATTAAAACAGAAAATCTCTAGTGTGAAGACTAAATCCATTTACAAAAATAAAACTATGAAAACTTTATGTGATGCTGATAGTTTTGCAGTTTTAATTGTGCGTAATGATATTTGTACATTCAAGATTATAGTTAAACATTACATGTATACGATGATGCTAAAAGCAATATAAGCTGAAGATTTTATGCTGAAATTTTTTTTTTACGAAAATGTTATTTTCTACTAAAATGTCAAAAATATCATGGTTTTTAAAAATTTCCTTTAGCCTTATTTTTGTGGGAAAAGCGGATATGAGCCCAAATAGAAGCAAAATTGAATTACTGTCGTCCTGTACAAAAATTTAACTTCTATATATTCCTTTGAAGGGAAATCTGTCTTCTTACAAAAATAAATGATTTTCAAAAATCTTATTTCTGATAAAAGTTTAAGTTACATGCAGACTTTGCATACTAGCCGGTACTTGAAGAATTAAAAAAAAATACAGCTCATATTGCTTTAAACATTGTTTGCTGATACTTCCTCACACTATTTATTTATGTTTGGTCGATACTTTTTTTCTTTCAATTCTAATGATTATACTAGTGGTTTTTGATCTTTTTTGTATTGTTCTATGATGATTTTTCATTCTATGCTTATACTTTATTATAAATGATGATTCTTTGTTTTTGTAATTTTGTAATACATGACGACACTCTGTATAAATTAATTTTTAACTTTAAAAATAAGAATAGGAATGGCATGGGGTGATAACGAACAGTGTTCAAAATCAAAAGTCCAAAGGAGAAATACAAAAGGAGCAGAGCAAACACGGGTCTCTACAAAAATTAAAGGTAGGGTCGTAAGCCATGGAGGAGTGGGCATCCTCTGCTGACTGGTGACACCCGTCTTGTGCTCTTTGTCGTTATAGGAAAACAGAACAATCCGAAAACAATTGGGAGACTAATTATGGTCTAACAATAAGTATGAAAAACGTCAGTCAGCATGTGACCTAGTGGAAGATTGTTTTTGCTGTCAAGGTCGTTGTATCGACCATAGAATTTACGAAAAGATTACTGTAATCGAGACTGTTGATAGTCCTGTTTTATCAAATTTTTTCTCGTTAGCTTGCCTAGCCTTAGACATCGTTCATACGTAGAGCTTGCCCTTGCTTGTCGAATTAACTAAGAAACAAGAAATTCATATGCAGGTGATGGTTGAAGTTATGAAATGTATCTAATTTAAGTACATGTAATTTAAGTACATATATGTCTAACCAGAACAATATCTAACACTTAGAATGAACCTTTAAAATGTTTCTAGTCGTTAAAGGTAAGAAAAAAGTGCATATTTAAAACGCTCCATTCTATGCCCCACAAAAGATATTAATTTTTTTAAACTGTATGTACTTTTAAAATCTGTTTATAGAATAAGATTATGGTTTATCGTAGCCTCAACATGAACTTGACACACTGGGTCACTCGTTCATTAGTACTTCACAGTCAGCATTGTGATTTTCGTCTTCGCTAGAAAATAATCAAATTATTTTTGTATTACATAAAAGAAAATAGTTAATAAGTTTGACAATAAAGTTTTATATTATTTAACCGAATTGAATAATTTAAAACCTTTTAACCAACGCTGCAACTGTTGGATTAAGGAGGCAGTTAACAACATTCCGATGTTAAGTAGAAATACAAATGGTATCTTGATGATAATTGAACAGAACAATGGTGATATTGGTTTACTTTCTTTGCTAGTAGTTAAGTTTCAATTAGTGTTATTTCACTAAATGTAGATTCATTTTGTAATTTTCGATGATAATTTGTCATTAAACGCTGATGCTTCGTTGTACATATTGCTATGCTTCTTTGTCATTATGATCTCTTACTAAATTGAATAATGATACTTTTTCTACAAATTAATTTCCGACTTTCAAAAAAAAAGAGTTGAAAGCATTAAACTGGATATATTAATAATTCATTTTTGTTAAAGGAAGTGAACATAAAAAAATTCATTGTTGCTTAATAAATTTTAAAAGCCTTTTGAAACTTAAAAATGAGGTCTGTTACCTTTTTGTTTATTTCTATTAAGAGATTTTATCAATTTAACACTCTCAGTGAAAGACTTATGGAGGTAATCCATTATTCCCAAGCATGCATCTGTTCTCTGACGTAGATAAGCCACATTGCTGCTAGTGACTGGGTCAATGTTGGAACTAGGCCAGTGTTTATGTATGAGTTGATTAAAGTTACAAAGAAAAATATGCCTTGATGTGAAGAAAAATTGTGTGTACTGTCATGAGAAGAGAAGGATTTAGTACATTTCTATAAATGAACCTCAGATTGGAGGTTTTTAAAGTTTACGAGATATCTATACTTACCTGCATCAACTTTTTGCATTTTCCCCGAGCTGCCTACGATCATGCCTGAACTTTTGAGACCACCCCTGTGGTATCATCTGGTGTTTACCCATAATGCACAAGCATACTTCCGTTTCAGTTCTGTGAGGGCCTACACAAATAGGACCCAATGAACAGGGGTGGGTGATGCAGGTAAGTATATATATCTCTTAACAGGGGTTTTATCTTTAAAAACCTCCAGTTTACATCAATATCTATACTTACCTGCATCATTTTTTTCAGAATTTGTAGCAGAAATATTGGGCGGGAGATTACAATCACTATCATATAATAGTAAAATAAAGAATACACTCACCAAAAAAGATATTCTATTTTTGTTCTTTTTCTTTTGCCCATCTCGATGTATCAAGGACTGATGACTTGGCAAACCGAGCTTCTCCTTGAAGAACATCTCTCCTATAGAATGAAGTAAAGGTGTTTTCTGTTGCCCAATGAGCTGTCTGTAGAATTTCTTCTAGAGTTGCACCATTGAAAAGGGCCCATGAAGTTGCCAATCGTCTTGTATCATGTGCTCGCACATGAGATAAAGTCTCACTGTTATGTTCATACACAAACTTTACAAGTGACACAATCCTTCTTGAAATTGAATTCTTGGATGCCGGTTTTTGTGAGTCCAATTTGTAAGTCAAGAATAAACACTTTTCATCACCACGAGAAGACTCTGTCCTTTTTAGGTACATTTTAAGTTCTCTACAAGGACGCAAAAGCAAGTCTCTACTGTCTGTTGCAAAGCTATAAAACTCTGGTATGAATTTTGGTTTCCATGGCTTTCCTAATCTCTGAGTTTTGGCTAAAAACTGTATATTTGGTAATAAACGTATTCCATTCTGCTTAAGACGTAAATGTGACTCTCCAATTGAAAGAGATTGAATTTCGCTTACTCTTGATGCTGTTGCCAGAGCTACAAGGAACACCGTCTTCCATGTAAGGTACTTCATATCGCATGAATTGATCGGTTCAAATGGGGAATCACACAACTTCCAAAGGACAGTCGGCAAATCCTAATTTGGGAGTCGTACATTAGGTTCAGAATTGTATATTCCTTTTATTAACTTTGGCAGATCAGTGTTGTTACTTACAGATCTATTGCTCCAACTCTTATATATAGATGCTATCGCTGACCCATAACCCATTAACGTATTTGGCTGACAATTACGTTCCTCATGCAAATAGATGAAGAAGTCTGCTAAATCAGGTACAGTGGCCTCAACTGAATCCTTTTGGTTCTTGGCACACCATTCCTTGTGGATTCGTATTCTATTTTTCTTGTTGACTGTCTTCGGGAGTTGAAGATAATTGACTTAGCTTTCTCAGAAAATCTATTCTCTGTTCTTTGTTGTTTGAAATTTTCCAAACCGCCAGATGCAGACTTTCTGGACTTGGATGAATGAACTGCCCTCTTCTTTGAGTCAACATGTCTCTTATTATTGGAAGTTCCCTTGGAATGTCGACCAATAGATGTAGTAGGTCTGGAAACCATGACTGTCTTGGTGAAAACGGAGCGATGAGGAGAAGAACACACGACTCCTGTTTCACTTTCCTGAGTACTTTCGGAATTAATATGGGAGAAGGAAATGCATATGCAAACATTCCTGTCCAATCTACAGCTAGCACATCGCATTCCAATGCCAAGGGGTCTGGAAACGGAGAACAAAACACTGTTAGTTTCCGGTTTTCCCTTGTTGCGAATAAATCTATGTTTGGAGTGGGGAAAATTCGAAAAATCTGCTGAACTATTTCTTGGTTGAGACTCCATTCTGTCATCTTGGGAATTTGTCGCCCTCTGGACAACTGATCCGCTATTACATTTCTTTTCCCTGGAATGTGAGCTGCTTTGAGCTGTATCCCGAGAAGGTGACACCAATGCAGAATCCTCCATGTCATCACGCATAGGGCTGCAGACTTTGTCCCCCTTGGCGATTGATGTAAGATACTACAGTTGAATTGTCTGTCCTCAGCAAGACTTGCCTGTGTTTGACATTGTCCCTGAAGTGATGAAGTGCATTCTCCACTGCACTGAATTCCAACAGATTTATATGTGATGACTGTTCTATCACCGTCCATTTCCCCGATACATTGCGATCCTCTAGGTGGGCTCCCCACCCGTAAGTTGATGCATCAGTCCACAAGGTTAGGTCTGCTCTGAAGCTCAGAATAAACGTCCCTGCCAGAACGTTCCCTCTCTCTATCCAGCAGAGAAGATGTGGGATGAGGAAACTGTCGATTTGAATCATATGATCCAGTTCGTCCACATGTGGACGCCACTGGGAAAGAAGGCAGAACTGAATGGGACGCATCTTGAGTCTGGCAAGAGGTACCAAATCTATACAGGCTGCCATTAAACCAAGGACTCTGAGGAATGTACGTGCTGGGATAAAAGATTCCATAACCATGGTAGAAATTGCCCCACGCAGACTGAGAAAACGGTCCAAACTGGGATAGACCATACCCTGTTGGAGGTTGAATAGTGCTCCAAGATAAGTTATCCGTTGCGTTGGTTGCAGAATTGACTTGGAATGATTTATAACCAGGCCCAATTCCATCTGCAGAAACAAAGTTCTCCTCAGTTGATGAACTAATGTTCGATCTGCATTTTTGAGAAGCCAATCGTCCAGGTACATATAAATGGAAATCTGTTGACTTCTTAGATGTGCACCTATAGCCCCCATTAATTTCGTAAACACTCTTGGGGCTGTTGCTAGACCGAAGGGCATTGACCGGAATTGATAATGGATATTGTCTATGCAAAACCTGAGGTATTTCCTGTCTTCTGGATAAATTGGAACATGTAGATATGCATCCTTTAGATCTATTGATGCCACCCAGTCTCCTACATTCAGAGCCTGTATTATTGACCTTAGAGATTCCATCTTGAAATGTTGATTTTGAAGAAATATATTTAACGGTTTCAAATTGAGAACCGGACGGTATCCTCCGTCTCGTTTTGGAACAACAAAAAGGGTGCTGTAAAACCCCTGACCTTCCTGGGTCTTGGGAACAATCTCTATGGCATGCTTTTCTAATAAACTTTCTATTTCTTCTAAAATACATCGTCTTTGGACGACATCTTGTACATTTGTTATTCTTACTCCTGTATTTGGAGGATGTTTTATGAACACAAGTTTGAGTCCTTCCTGGACTATTTTTAAAATCCAATCGTCGGATGTAATTTTCATCCACTCCCTGTGGTACGAAATGATCTGATAGCCTACTTTGGCTGATTTCTGCAACTCGAGTCGAGTCTCTAATTAATCCGTCAAAATTACTTTAGGGGGCGAAACCCCAAACGATCTTGTGCAGAGCCACGAGTTTGACCTCTGAAGGAACCTTTCGAATTGAAATTTCGTCCTCTTCCTTTAGTAGTCTTTTGATTCTTTTCTGCAGCAAACTTTCCCTTCTTTGCAAAGGATGACTGCTGTTCTTTCGGTTCCGAGGTGCCCACTGAATCATCTCTCTTTCTTTTCCTTGCAGAACTGAGGGCTGAACCATCTCTCTGCTTTGAACCCCTCAGGTGCTGTGTTTCTTTAGCATCGCGCATACTTTATGCACTTGCGTGAAGAATATCAAAATACTTCCCACAAAAGAACTTAGGATTCAGAGTTGTCTGTACAAGTAGTTTGTTTTCAGTTGCTTTGTTTTTAAAAGCAAAATCCTCAATGTGAATGGCTCTGCGGGCTGCAACTGCACCCACTAATATGCGGGAAGTAACATCAGCCATTGACTTGAACACCTGCATGAGTGCTTGTAGGGCCTCTGTTTTGTCCTCATCAGATACAACGTTATTAACGTAGGACATAATTAGAGAGGCATATGTCAACTCTCTAAGAAGAAGTCGAGATCCTTGATCTATCTTCCATAACTCATTGTTGCGTGAATGCAACATAGGGTTGCAGAACCGGTAAGAATTTTTGTTTCCTTTTCTCCCTGTTGTAGAACTGCTGTCCTCAATGTTGTCATCAAGGCGTGGCGTTGTGCAATACTTGTCAAAGTCGGAGGAAGTGACTCTGTATTTTTCATCATCTGATGCTTTATAAGTCCAAATTGCACCTTTTCGCTGGAATTCTTCATCAACATCTGTTAATATGTTCAAAATGTACCCATCCATAGACAAACACTGTTGTGGGGTAGATGATTTTGTCCCAATCAAACGATTTGACATGTATGATTTGAAGTCTCGGCTCTGATTTTCAGAGGCATCAACTGAGTTCTGTAGACACTTTTTTAACAAAATTTTTCCAGTCTACCATGCATGAACTATTAGAATCTGTGTCATGCGTATGTACTGA
Source organism: Magallana angulata (assembly GCF_025612915.1). NCBI lineage: Eukaryota > Metazoa > Mollusca > Bivalvia > Ostreida > Ostreidae > Magallana > Magallana angulata. The sequence continues at coordinate 30,246,006 of NC_069114.1, forward strand.
ACCCAAGACAGAGTTATCAAACTCTGAACGATTGTCCTCGTGAACATCAATAACATCATCAAGTGAATTGCTTAAGACTTGATCAGTTTCACCTCTGTGGCTTACCAGATCATCGTCATCCGATTCTCTGGAGCGTTGATCATCTGACGGTCGAAATCTATCGAACCTGTTACACGCAATGTCTGAACGAACGTCAGACGTAATAGCACCAGTCGGTTGTTTATTCGAATCCTGGACCAACTCTTTAATTCTAGCGTCAATCAACCTTTTCTTGCAATTCTCTTGATATTGCTGCCATTGGGCTTCGAAATTTCCCAACATGAAAGGCGGAAAATTACCTACTTGAGGTGGGACTGAACCTTGCGTCAAGTCGCCGCCATTTTGACTCGTTTCTGTCGGAGAAAGATTTTCTGATGCAGCTACGTTTCCCGCAGAGGAAACTTGACTATCAGAACAATTGCCATTATTCCCCACAGAGGGAACTTCTGGATTTGGCAATGTAGCTGACTTTCTCCCCACTTCAGTATTCTTTCGCTCGATCATCTTTCTGATTAACGTCCGTTTTTCCTCTGACCACTTACTGCAAACTTCGCATGGAAACGTTTCGTTGCAAACTCTGTGTCTATAGCACTCTGAGTGGTCATCCAAAACGGTCATTTCCCTATTACATTTTACGCAAATTTTAAAGAATCAGACATTTTAAGACCGCGGGCTTAAGAAATTTTAATCAAAGAAAAGCACGCGGCTTTTCTTCTCGAAAGCCCGAACAAAACTGAAACGGAAGTATGCTTGTGCATTATGGGTAACACTAGATGATACCACAGGGATGGTCTCTAAAGTTCAGGCATGATCGTAGGCAGCTCGGGGAAAATGCAAAAAGTTGATGCAGGTAAGTATAGATATTGATGTAAACAACTATATATGATTTGTGCAAAAAACGAATAGATAAATTAATTTGTGAAATATGAGACCATCGCATTCAAGATATTTGTACGGAGATGTGGCAGTCAGTGTTTACATAAATAAAATGCTGTTTGTGGATTTCAATTTAAATTAATATATAAAAATGTAATTTCATTTTCTCTATGGGGTTTCTTACCGTTACTTTTTATTAAAATGCCCTGGAAATTTTTCTGATTTGTTTATCTTTTTTGATAGATAAGATCTTGATGATATGTACGCCGGTTCTGTTTATGCTGTCAGAAGAATAACAGGACTGCGACACTTTTTAAAAGTCGGGATGCTGAGCAATGCACATTGTGTGCTCATTTATGTATTATCAAACTCATAAACAAGAAATTCCCGAGTGCAAGAAAAAATAGGTCACAATAACACTGATCCACGGACATTCCATTCTAGTTACATGTCACATTAACTGCTGGTGGGAATATATCATTCTGAGATCCAAAATCTTCCTCCATAAACACTGTTTAAAAATGACAACTCTTTATATCCATTGCAAGTTTCAATTAACATTTTGATGATGGCATTTTATCTCTGTTACTAAACGTGTGTAAAAATGCAATGTGTCTCACTGACGTCAGCATCAGTGCTGCCCTCTCTTAGATGCTTAGAGATAATCCAGCAGGGAGGTAATGATCTTAACAATATGGCAGCGCTCATGGATTGCAAGAATTAGTTATTCTAAGTGGTATATCTTCTTACTGAGGAAAGCTCTGTCTAAACGGTTTTCAGATATCATTATACACATCAAACAGACAAATTTGAGCCCTTGATAATTTTTTCATGTTCACTTCCTTTAATACATTCAAGGATTTTTCCGAGCTTTGCCGGACAGAGCCCAGAAGTTGCGATTGATCTCTCATTTCAGTTTAACGTCCGTTTATTTGACAGTTTAAATAATCCCGTAGAGGTACAGATCTGCAGCTAACATATGTTATGATTAAATACAGATCTTTGTACATGCTTTTACAAATATTTTCTATTGTTGTTTTAAAAACGAATGGAAATTATTTTAGATTTAAAAAAAAGAATTTTAGGTGTCTGCCGATTAAACTGTACAAACAGAAATTTGGTGACAGATGAGAAGATGCGCTGTATAGCATATTGCCAAAGCCTAATTAAAAGATTTCTGAATATGTTGTTCAAAACTAAAATAGAGAAGAAAAGAAACATCCATAAAAGTCATTCAGTTTATTTTATTTCGAATGGATAAGTCAGAAAACCAGTGTACTATTGCATCGAAAAATGATACCTAAATTCGAAACATTCATACAATAATAAGATGAGCACCAGTGGCATACAATGGCATAAAACCCCCATAAAACCTCCTCATTCTTACAGTAATTACTAACTCGATCGTTTAATGAATCTGTTAACATCCAGTAGACATAAAAGTATTAATAATTAATGTAATTATCCCAGTTCATCTTATAGCTGAACGGACCTTCATACACAGTGACTTAAAGAAATATTGCACATTGGATAAATCATTTATCGTGTGTTTTATCCACGATGAACTTGACTTTGCTTCACCTGTTTCTATTCTCAAAATGTTTTCTTTCCTATGTCGAGGGTAATACTTCCACTAAAGTCAATAATTTGATCTCGACACTGCTTAATGATTATGACAAGAGAACCAGGCCAGTAAAGGATCAACAATCTACTCTGTCCATCGACGTCAGTTTTTATCTTTCCATTGTCAACGACGTGGATGAAGTGGCAGAGAAACTCGTCACAACTGGCTACCTGTATTTAACATGGACGGACCAAAATTTAGCATGGGATAGTGCAACCAACGATATAAATTGGATTTATTTGAATCAGGTAAGTAGAGGAGAAGATTTTTGTTTTTAGTTCATCACAAAATGTGAAATATATTAATGTTCGAAATTATTGCTAGATTTTGCATCATAGACTTAAAGTTATTTGATAAATTTTATCATCATTAAAACTAATAATTCCACTATTTTTCAGTTAAAACCTCCTTACTCTTTCTCAATGTTAACTATAACGAATTTTGCTTTTGCTATAGGATTTTTCTTATCAATCAAACCGAATTTAACTTTGAAGGGGCATGATCACAGTTGTGGTCAAAATTTATTCTTCTGTTTCTGACTGCCTCAGTACAAGTCAACTAAAAATTTTTAATATTTACAATGCTTCAGTACTAGTCAACCAAACTTAGAGTGTTATTCGTCAAATAATAAGCGAGATACAGAGCTCACAATTCTGTGGTATGTAAACAAAGCTCGTGTAATGTTCTTGTTTACATTTTAAAGGGGCATGGTCACGATTTTGGTCAAATTTTATTTTTCTGTTTTTATTATTTACAATACTTTATGAATGCACTTCAAATGATCAAACGAAATTTGGGTGCCCGTCGATGAGTTTTAAGCAAGATACAGAGCTCACAATTCTTCGTCATGTAAACAAGGCTCGTGCCTTGTTTTTGTTTATATAGGTTCAATAAACCAGTAAAAAATCTTTTTCAATATGATTTGTCTATATTCTTATTTTTTTTAAGCATGAATAAACAGTTTCTAACGATTAACACATTCATTTTAGGTCTAAAACTGGAATTTTCACTTCAACATTCAAAATATAAACAAAAACTTTGTTTACATAGCGAGGAATTGTAAGCTCTGTAACTCGCTTACAACTCAACAAATGACACTCAAATTTTGGTTGCCTATTAAAAATGTCCTACTGAAGCATTATAAACATTAAAATCGAAAAAATAATTTTTGACCAAAATCGTGACCATGTCCCTTAAAATGTTGGAAAGAAAATCCAGGTTTAAAATGAATGTGACAAATTATAATCAATGCTAGAAACTGTTAATTGATGAACAAACAAATAAGCAGATATTAAAAAATGAATCAGCTTGAAGAAGAATTTTTACCGATACATTAAATCAATGTAAAAATAAATATGGCACGAGCTTGTTTATACAACCTAAAAATTGTGAGCTCTGTATCTTGCTTATAACTCGTGTAACTAGTGACACTCAAAGTTTAGTTGATCATAAGAAATGCACAAGTGTTGCATTGTAAACAATAAAAAATAGAAAAAAGAAACTTTGACTAAAATTGTGACCATGCCCCTTAAATACATACAGGAAGATATTACATGTAATTCTACAAAAAAAATGTACTATATAAGTACACTTGTATTGAAAATACATTATCAAATGCATTGAATTATCAAATGCACCATGTGAAAATTAGAATCCACAAGACAGAATTGTTGTATCCTGGACAAAAAATCAATTTTAATTCGTTTGAAACTCCGTTAATTACACTAGTAATTTTTTCTTTTGCCTTTTAAAATGACCTGGATTAAGAAATGTATTAACATAAAAGTATAGAAAAGTAAAGAACCAAAACACTAGATTAGTGTGTGCTCAAAAATTTAGGCATACATATTTTGACATATGAAATGTTTTCTAATAAACATATCAAATAATCAACACCCTTGTATATATAAAACAAGTTAAATTACGCCATTGGGGTGATCGATGTATCTATATTGAATTTGGTATCTATAACAATCCAGATATAATTCAAAATCTGCGAGGAGACATCATGATGTGTGATGTGTTTTAAAATAAACATTCACTCATAATCAATATTTGTAAAGATCGCTGAAATGACTTAACTTGTTTTATAGCAAGCGCAGCTCGCCGGCGCGCAGCGCCGGTGCGAAGTGAGCTCTACCGGCAAGGCGTGTGTGAATAGAAAATTCGGAATAGTTGCACATTCATTCAACGGAATAGTTTGGCGTCAGTAAATCGGACCAGTTATGCATTGTTTTAATCGTCCCAGTAGTTCCCTGTAATTATGGCAATTTTTATCACTTTACACTCTCACGAGAATCAGCAAGACAATATAAAAACAATAACGATGTATACGACATACAGTCAATGTTATCTCTTAAGTTCACCTCAGTACACTCTCAATCAAAAATAATCGAGTGATGTTACAAAGGTTTACACATTGATCCGATAGATTTTTTCGACGTCAGTAAATTTTGACCCACAATTCATAGTACCAATGGTTTCCAACCTCACGTTCTCGCGAGAATCAAAGTGAAACTTTTGAGAAGCATATAAGATGTGTAATTTTAAGAACATCGATCATGCTTTTTAAGTAAATAACACAATAAACTTCGCGTACTTTTATTTCTCAGGAGAGTTTTAAAGAGTCAGACGACACTTAACCAACGTGAACGTTGACGTCACAATAAGGGGAAATTACTCTAACTGAAGATATTGTAAATCTCCTGAAATTACCAAAATCAACTCAAAATCTTGCAAGGCTAAAGAATGAGGTCATTTCTATAGATGCAGGAAATAGTTGTAATTTGCACTCATTTGGATGAATGCTCACATTTATTTTATTCACTATAATTACGGTAATTTCCTGGAACGTACACGGAGCATCGCCCTTTTTTTAAAGGGATGGGTGGATGGCAGCCTCATCAAAAACATCTTTACAAACCAAAAGAAAAAAATCATGAAATTATAATTCTTCAGCTCTTTTTACAGTTCAATGGTTTGTTATTTTCACTTCCATTTATTACATGCGGGGGGGGGGGGGGGGGGGGGGTGTCCATGTTCTTTTAATATGATAAGTAAATATTTAAATAATTTATATAGATAAATAATATATATAATATATATATAATATATAATATATAAATATATATATATATATATATATATATATATATATATATATATATATATATATATATATATAATAAATTATAAATTTAAGCGTAAATTTAAAAAAAGTTAAAATTAATTTTACTAAAAAAGTGAAGGGGGCAAATCCATGATAAGTCGATTTTCTATGTGTAAATTGAAAAAAAAAATTAAATTTATTTTTTTTAACATGGGGGGGGGGGGGGGCTCTATGATGAGGCATTTTTATAAGTAAGTTTAAGAAAAAATGTCTACTGCAAAAAAAGGGATGAACTGACGTTACAATCACTTTAAAAGAGGAGATACAGTGCAATGAACATTTATATATATAACATTTATATTAAAATCTTTATTATTCAACAACATAGTGTCTGAGATTAAACTATTGTACTACTTATAATTAAATAAAATTATAACAAATCTTATAAACAATGAATAATGAAAATTTACTGAAAAATAGGTATGTTTTGTTTTTTTTTTATTTTGCAATCAAATTCATTTACGTTGTTAATTTTATTTTTATTGATTTATCATAATTCATTGTTTGATCACATGCTGTGCTCGCCCCAACGGTCGCACCGTAAAACATATTAATGGTTTCACGAAGTTTAAAGAGATGGGTGGAAGCTTCTATTACGTTTACGTTTATAACTCCGGTGATGTGACGTGGAAGCCCTACGAGGTGTTTGAAACAAGATGTGCAATAGACATCACTTACTTTCCATATGATAAACAAACATGCGAAATCATTTTCATTGTGTGGAGCTACTCAGTAGATGAGGTTGCGATTCATAAGTCATCCAATGGGATAGACTTTTACGAATATGAAGAGAACAGTGTTTGGACAGTTTTGTACACCGAATCAACTATCAACAAAGATAAATATGAATCAGAAATTATCTTTACCATTTACCTACAACGGAAGCCAAAGTATTACCTTATGAATATAATTCTTCCTGTCCTTTGCCTTGGCCTGCTCAGCTTGTTGGTTTTCCTGATTCCCGTTGATGGTGGGGAGAAGATGGGATACTCCATTACCGTATTTCTATCGTTTGCGGTATTCCTGTCAATTATTAGCTCAGAATTACCGGTAAACTCCGAAAGTACCTCTATATTAAGCTTCTATCTTGTTCTCCAAATGGTTATTGGCACCTTAGAACTGGTCATCTCAGCCATACAACTACGTCTGCATCATAGAAAAAAGACCGCAGATATGTCACAAATCTACATAAAGATTGTAAAGTTGGAAAAAGGCCTGCGTTGCAAATCATGGGGGAGTTGCTCGAAAAAAGTACGGGTATCAGCAAATAATGAAATAAAAAAGATCGAAGTGTCAGAAGTACCAGACGCTGATCATGATACTGAGACGAGAATCGAGTGGAGTGACGTCACATCCGCTATTGACTTCCTAAGCTTTTGTACGATATTCGTCATCAATATTTCTATAACTTTATATCTTTTCATCGCTATTATTGATAATAAGGAGAACTGATCGGAGAAATTGTTGTTAAGAACTTCATCTCAAATGGAACAATTTATGCCTCAAACACAAATGGAAATACTTTTTTGTCAATACAAATTAGTGATCAATTTTTCTACGTATCTTTCAAGCATTGAAATTGTTCCATGACGTGTTTGTGTGCGTGCAATGGTGGATAAGTTTAACATTCATTTAAAAAAAACCCAAAATTATCGTTGAACATATCACTTTAATCATAACATCATCAATCAGTAATTATCATTATATATCTCATGAATATCAAAACGTAATCATTTGATCGTTGATTCCATAATTACCTTTGACATGATAACTGTAGGGTATTTTAGAATTGGGTGCGAGTTGTCTTCGGTTGTAGTTGGGGCGAATTGTTTTAAAGACGAGTCACCTAATTCCGTCTAATAAGTTTAGATGCTCATATTTATGTTGCATAAAAATTAAAATTTAATTTTCTTTTATTTACTATTTTTTTAAATGTCTACCCCACTATTTTGATTACTTCGACATTTCTAATTAGCAGGCGGACAATAAAAAGTTAAGTTAGAAGGAGAAAATGTTCACAGTTAAAAATTAAACTAACGTATTTTCTTTAGCTGTACATCAGTTTATCAGAGTCTGTGATAGATTTTCTTTATTACAATCTGTTGCTACCTAGAACTAAATTCAAATAGAACTTTTACATTTACGCTCGCTCAATAATTTGACTATTTCAATAATATACATTCTTATGTACTTTCAACTCCAAGTTATAATAATTACGAAGGCGGTTGTAAATTATCAGTATACATGCATACGGTAAGAACCTGGTACTAGTAAGTTGTAAGAACTTGTGTGTTTGAACCATTTGTATATGTTTATACAACGAAATATGTTCAAAGCACTGTGACTGTTGAGTACTGAGATGTATTTTCTGTGACGTCTTAAGCCCTTTTCACAATTGGCGCACGAGCACTTTACAACACTGCGACCAGAATTTTTTAGATTCGCACGAGCTCTCTCATAAATTGCACGAGCTCTCGCATACGTTGCACGAGCTCTCGCATTCGTTGCATACGTTTTACTGGTCGCATCAAGTCTTCTCAAAATAGTAGACATGCACACAATTCAGACGCGACCGAATGCGATCCAAAACATCGCAGTACAACGTACGAACATTACTACGAACGTTTTATAACGTTTTGTGTACTCACAAGAGTGATGCATTATTTTTAGCCGGGATCTGCTGAAAGCAGAGTCCTGGCTATAGGCAGGCAAATCAGCAATGTTACTATAAATAGCACAAATAAACAAAAAACCAAACAGCGTCAAGGTAAAGCTTCCGCTATACCAAATAGTTACACGAAGAGCCACGTTTTGTCAAAAGTGTTGGCATTTTGTTTCTTTTTTTTTTAATTTCGAATAAATTGTCTATCTTTTTTAGTTTTCTTATTAATAACGTGTTTTTAAAACATTACTATGCATTTTGGACACATACAATGCGCATGAATTTCCATGAACTACTTTGCTGCGCGATAAAGAAACGGGGATTAAATATATAATGCTTGTTGCAAAATTCAAGGCAGCAACTCTTGAACTTTTTAACTTCTACTAGACAGGCATACTTTTTGTTTATAGCCGCTTACAAAATTTGGTCGCTCTCTGATGCTTTGCCGACATTAAAAGCATTAGAGAGAGAGAGAGAGAGAGAGAGAGAGAGAGAGAGAGAGAGAGAGAGAGAGAGAGAGAGAGAGAGAGAGAGAGAGAGAGAGAGAGATTTTCAGTCTTTACTACACAATATGCATAAAGACACACCAAAAGAGCCCGGCTTTCAGTACTTCAGTACTTTGATTAAAGGTCGTAAGATGAATCGCAGTTGTTAATGCGCGTATTGTGCGACCATGAGTCTGTTGCTCAACATGTCTCATGTTATCTTGCAACGTTTTACTATCATTGCACGACTTATCAGTAATATGCCATGCTTTATTTGCCACTAGTATATATACCCTGTATAATCATCTCTGTTTGAGACCACAATTCAACAAAATACATTTATTGCATGATGGTGAGGGAAATATAAAATTTATTTCTCCAAGAAAAATCATGTTTCCCCAGGGCATCGCCCGCGGAAAATTTGTTTTTCTGGGGGAATAAATCTTCATATTCCCTGAACATTTATACAATAAACGAACAACATATGATTATACAAAATAAGTTGATTTTTAAAAAATTGTTTGATTGTTTGATGTTCTCTGTTACTCTCGTTTTTCTTTCATAATTTTGAATCATAGATAGTTTAGTTGGTTTTGTGATATATAGAGAATCATAATGATCAAATATTTTTGATTTAATCATATGCTCATATCAGCTTTTTCATTCCTATGAAATCGCCCTGTCATGTGACTTTCTAGACCAATCAAATATAATAGAACAATCATATTGAGGTATAATAATAAATGCTGCTGCATCTCTGTTTCTTACTGGCCGGCATGTTCTTTCGCTTTCAACTATGTCTACTTAAGAGCGTCGGAAATGGGCGGTATATATACCCCCTCTGACTCGCACGAGCATTCGTATCATGGAACGCTTGATTGCACGCCCAATCGCATTGGCGCACGTTCAATCGTCCGATCACCTGGTCTCTCGTGCGATCCTATCGCATTATCATTCAACAGTCGCTTTCATTGTACAACAGTCGCATAAAGACGCAAGATATATCGCAAGATTTAATGCGTTAACATCGCACAACGCTCGCTTAGATCGTGCAAATTTCGTACGAATACTTTTTTTCAAATGCGATTATTTCGGCCGAAATTTTATCGGTCGCACGAATATTCAGTCGCTACTGCTCGTGCGCCAATTGTGAAAGGGGGCCCGGGCTTTAGTAGATGTAACAACAAGAAAGCTTAAGGCTTCATTTTTTCTAGGTATGACAAAGTATGATTTAACAAAGTATCAATATCCTAATTTAATGAATGATAATCATTCAAAAACAAAATGTCATCGTGAAATGTTCGGAGTATCATCAAATTATCAAGTTACAGCATATAAAGGTTGATTATGATCATGTTATAAATTAAAATAAGTTTGTGAAAGTATCATCATGAAATCAGAAAGTAAAATCATGTAAAGACAATGTACTAGACATAACAATCACACTAGTATTAATTAATAATGATTATTGATTAAGTCGAAGCATACAACGACAATTAAAGTAAATTTTTCATGTCATTAACTCGCTTAAACGTGAGGGGTTTATCGGCCTCCAACCTTCAGTTAAACGATTCTATGACTAAAGATTATTCCCTGGAGGACAGACAACTGTTAATATTTAATTCATGAAATTGTCAAGCTAATGACAAAGCTCGTCAAATTTAACATGCTAGGTACATGTAAACAGTAAATTAGATTTGTCTGCATTTGAATCTTTTAAAAAAGTAGATTTCTTTTAGAAAATCGTAATAACATTGAATCAATGTTTTATGATAGTGAAGCAGAACGATTAACGTTAAAATATATATAGTGATAACTATAATTCAATTCATCAAGTGTGTGCTGTCCAAGTATTGTCCGGTCTTTCATTTCAGTCGAGTATTATCGACCTAATATTTACATCATGTCTACTTTTCTATAATGTTTGAAAAAAAATATGAATCTATATATGGCATGAGTTTGTTAAAATCTAGATGGCTAGATAATCAACACATGAGACACCAGGCCTCGAGGTTATAAAACTTTTTCCATACTCGTACTCCATCTCGTACTTCGTACTCCGAGTATGTGCTCCACTGAGTACGACTCTAAAAACCGAGGTTATAAAAGTTTTGGAGTACGTTCTCCGTTGAGTACTATTTGGAGTAAGCTCCAAAAGCCGATCGATGTATTTTACGTCTCTGGAGAAAGACAGAGAACGGTAATTCATGTACATGTAAATAGTCCTGGCATGTAGGCAAACTGTACATGTATTCAGATTAATTATTTATCAACAAAATGTAACACTTTCTTTACATGTACATATTACCTTCTTCATCTGCAAGCATGGAGATGTGTCTGTATCTATAACTTATGAATTTTTGAGCAACAAAGACGATAAATCCAGTGTAATTGGTAAAATTATCAACAAATTGTGTTTATGTCAAATCTCTCTCTCTCTCTCTCTCTCTCTCTCTCTCTCTCTCTCTCATGGGACTCAGATAGTGATTCATGCATGTGATGATTAAGTATAATTATATTGTAAGGAACAATATGAATGTAATAGAATGAAGTAAGAATTTACACGGATATGAAAAGAGTATTTCAACATAGAATTTAGTTCGATACTAGACTTTGACCCGGGTTGACATTCCTATCGGACATAATTAACGAAATAGATACATCGACACACCGTATTATTGACATTTACATGAACATAACAAAGCTATAAGCCTACAATAATGCTATTAATTTCATTACACTTTTCTTAGTTTGAATAATCTAACCGTGTCTCGGGAAAGGCCCTCAACACAGTTAGAATGCCTCCATATACCCGTAATGTAGCAGAAAATTGCAGAATCGCCCCGGAACGATTTTGGAGAAAATTAATGAAGTTGCCTTGAAATAACAGTCAAATTCATCATAAGAAACCTTTTTGAGACTGTAAATATCTTTTATTTAAAAATTTAATCAATATAATGGAATAATTCAAAACATTTTTTCTATCGTAAAACATTAAGACCGCGGAACATTAACTGACAAGATTGGAAATATACAGCTAATGTCAATTTCACCCGTTACATTTGAAATTGGCGGGGACAAATTGAAGCGGACGTCTGAGAAAACATTGGATTGAAACTGTAGTGATAGAATGTGTTTTTCAATCCACCTCAGCGTTTCTATCTTGTTAAAGTATACGACTTAAAGCGATAAAAAAAAAATAGTTTCAGCAAGGTGATTGATAAAGATTCTATGTCTTCAATACATGTAAGTAAATAATAAGGAAATATGAGAAGATCTTAACTTGGGAGATATCATACGCAAGGCAAAGCTTTGCCCGGTGACTTTAGAAAATCAGTCGTCACAAGTTAGTGTTTAGCTAGTTAAACAATGAACGCGCATATCATATCAATTCGAATACATTAACTTAGCAAAAAATAGTTTTTATCTGGATAAAATTTGAAATTATTCACCCGAATTTGAATAATTCTCCTGGGGGATTAAACCCGATTCAACAATGGTCCCACTTGATTTCAGACTTGTTACAATGTACATGTACGACTGATTCTCTGAAGTCATCGGACAATGCTTTCCTTTATTAAATATAATCGCTCTTAAATTGGGATCTTTCCATATTTGCTATTAATTAAATATTAATTGATTAAATGAAATGTTTATCAATCGCTTTGTTGATACCAAATATTATTTTTTAAATTGTTTTAGAAATGCTGAGGTGGATTGAAAATACACATCCTATATACAGTTTCAATCCAATGTTTTTTCAGACGTCCGCACTAATTTGTTCCCGCCCATTTCAAATGTTTTGACTGTAACAGGTGAAATTGACGGTAGCTGTATATTTTCAATCTTGCCAGTTAATGTTCCGCGGTTTAATTCATTTTAACGATAAAACATATTCTATCTTCACTCTCCTGAGAAATATAATGTGAATTTTTTTTTGCATGTAATCAAATATTTTTTGTCATCACGAAGACAAAGGTATGTACATGTACTTAGTTGAAATGTATATTTGTTATTTTATACTTTCTCTCATAAGAAATCATTAATGCATGAACAGAATATAAAGCAAAATTCCAATGAAAATTTACCCGTATTTGTATTATCTTTTCTGAGTTTGTTAATGCAAATATGATATTGTGGAAACATACACTAACGATCCCATTAGCGTGAATGTATTGCGCAAGCGCAAGATTGTAAAATCCAAAAAATCAAGATGATTTCCGTTATTTTTTTTAGGAATTTTCGTTAATTATTAATTAGCGAAGCTTTACTGAGAAAAAATAAAAACAAATTGGTAATCTACAAGTACCAATGACGTTACGAATATATAAAACAAAAGACAGTATTCTTCCGATTTATCGGTATTAAAGACCAAAAATGTGAGTCTATTATTTTAATATAGTAGTATAGATATCTGAACTTTTCCTGGCTTTTTAACGATTTTGATATTTTACATGTCAGGATAAGGTCAGAAACGACGCCAATACAAAACTGGAAAGTCACTGCCCCCAAGTTGATACATGTATCTCTTAAGATATTTAGTGAGCAGTACCTGTATTTGGAAAAACAGGAAAGAGTTTAATTCAAAAATAGAAACATATACTTGGGAAAATCACAAAAATACTGAGAAGATCCGTTTATTTTCTCACTCATATAGTATGCACTAAGGAAATTATATGGGTATTCCAATTTTATTGCAACATACTATATTTGCCTTTTAAAATTCTGGTGAGAAAAAAAAAACATCTAATATCTTGAAGGGGTGGGGTGGGGGTGGGGGTTGGAATTGCATGAATGAACATATGCCAAAAGCCAAGGACACATGTAAAGTTTCTCATTTCAATTCTTTTGGGAATGTACACGAGAGTGTGAGAAAATTTACTAACTGAAATATTTTTGAAATTTCCAATATGAGGACCACGTTAAACCGAAACAACATGTTCAAGGAAAGTGTGTACTAAAGTTGCTGTAACCCTTTTTGTGGGGTTTTATCGATGGTTCAAGTTTTTCTCACTTAGTCAAGGCTTGAAAATGTGTGTTTAGAATTTATACATACACGTACTGTGTCATTTTTAATCTTATGTAACGTTCATTGATATTTTTGAGCAAGCCTTTTCCTATTCATCTTTAAAATTCGAAATACATGTGTTAATTTTGATGCATTTGACATAAATATTTGGTTACTTTAGATAAAAAAGGAATAACTATATGAATTATCTAAAAAGTTACTTGCTAATAAAATAAAATAATTTAAGAGATGAATATTCACACAGCTTAGCTATATAAAGAAAAATCTCTCACATGAAAATGCAATGAAGCTATTTTATCACAAGTAGTGCATGTATTTTCAATCGATTGCATAGAATAACAATATAACCCCCTTCAAATCTCTCTCTCTCTCTCTCTCTCTCTCTCTCTCTCTCATAAATTCTAGCTTCTATCATGCGGGTTATGATTAATTTAAGTGTTATCTTTTTTTAACATAAACAAGCTTTTAATTAACTCTAAATAAATTATCCGAATTCTCAAGCAGAATATATACGTCGATCATACTTAATGTTTTTCCATAACTGTGTATTTAAAAATAAAATTTGATGTCATAACACCAAATTTTATTTTTAAATATTCATTTGTAGAAAGATACTAATATCTATACTACTATATTAAAATAATAGACTCGAATTTTTGGTCTTTACTACCGAGAAATCGGAAGAATATTGTCTTTTGTTTTATATATATTAAACATCATTGGTACTTGAAGATTACCAATTTGTTTTTATTTTTCCTCAGTTAAGCTTCGCTAATTAATAATCAACTATAATTCCTCTAAAAATCCCGGAAATCACCTAGATTTTTTGGATTTTACAATCTTGCGCTTGCGCAATACTTTCACCCTAACGGGATCTTTAGTTTATGTTTCCACAATATCACATCTACATGAATAAACTCCAAAATGATAATACAAATACGGGTAAATTTTCATTTGACTTTTGCTATATATTCTGTTCATATATATTAATGATTTCTTATGAGAGAAAGTATAAAATAACAAATATACATTTCAACAAAGTACTTAGATTTGTCTTCGTGATGACAAAAAATATTTGATTAAGTTACATTATATTTGTAAGGAGAGTGAAGATAAAATATGTTTTATCGTAAAAATGAATAATGTCCTACGGACCCAGTTTTACAAAGAAAATACGTGTACGTTGGTGAAAAGGTGTTGAATTCTTCCATTATTTGGATTAAATTTTTTATTTGAAAGGTATTTGTACTCTCAAAAAGGTTTGTTGTTATGAATTTGACTGTTATTTTCAAGGCAACTTCATTAAATTTCTCAAAAATCGTTCCAGAGCGAATCTGCAATTTTCTGCTTTATTACGGGTATAATGGAGGCATTGGTGAGGTCGGGTGAGGGCCTTTCGCGAGACACAGTTAGATTATTCAAACTAACGAAAGTGTAGTGAAAGTAATAGCATTATTGTATGCTTATATAGCTTTGTTATGTAAATGTCAATAATAAGGTGTGTCGATGTACCTATTTCGTAAATTATGTCCGATATGCAATGTCAACCCGTGCATGCACAGGTCAAAGTCTAGTAATACTTAAGACTATGGGGTCACCGGGACCCACCATCCGTATATTCGAGCGTTTATAATCAAATGTTAAGCCAAACAATGCATTTCACCTTACGTATACTCATTCATGTCTATGCACTCGATGTTTTAATTCGAAATGAATGATAAAAATCGTAAGGTAGGTGATGTTCCATGGTAAAATTTCTTTGATATTTGGAAAATAAAAATCAAATACTGGTAGATGGTTCGGAATGGATACTCTACCTTCCCGCAGTAAAAATAAAAATAAGTTGCTGGCTATATTAGACAAAGAACACATCTAGATCTCTGCAGCTATATGTAGTATGTATGGTCACCTAGGAAAGCAAATATGTACGTCATAATTTTAAAAATATTGTCAAAACAAAACTTGAAAATTCGAAATCTTATCTTTATGTTTACATCTAATGCCCTTTAACCTGCGTTTTAATTACTTACTGCTGATTCTTGATTACTTTCTATATTTCCAAGTAATATTGCTTTTTGCTAACTTTTAAAATAGGTTTTTATTATCTTTAATGGTATCGATATTTTGAGATAGAGGAAATGAGCCTTGTTCAAAATCACTCTAAATTTCACAGCGTTTTTGACACTACAGAGGAAAGGCGATTTATAAGCCAGTATTTTCCACATGCAGACAGTAGCTGTTCTATGAAAATTTAAAAAAAAAAACAGTTCCAGGGGTAGATCCAGAATTTGAAGTTAGAGGGGGCGTCAGTGTAAGACAGGAAGTCTGGAGAGGCCGATTTGAGGCCTCTAGATGGTCCAGGGCAAAGTCCTGTTGGTGACCCAAGGAGCACAACCGGCCCCGGAAGCTCCAGGATTCTAGAGATTTTGTAGGGTAAAAAGGAAGTCTTCAAATAGACGTTTGAGATATTTCTTTTCGTGATTACCGGTATACTTAAAGTAATAAAATTATTTACAATTTTTAAAGGTTTGTAGATTAAAGACATACAGTCATCAAATTCCTCTGTCTTGTAGAAATCCAAGAAACATATCTTTTTATTTTTTTCTTTCGAATGACTGTAAATTAATCAGTTTAAAAATCAAGTTCAATGGGACAATGTCAATTAATGAAGTTTTAATAAAAGATAACTATATATACCAGCTTATATTATAATAACAATGGAAGAGTCGTTAAAACACTAGTTAGTATAACCAATTACATAAATGTGGGTATATGGGTGACGGGTCATATTTGAACACAAGGACAGCGTAACCATAATGTTTTTTTCTGGGGGGTTTTAGTTTCACCATTGACCACACGCGTTTTCTTCCTATTGCACAATTGAAATCAGTCTAATGTAGAGAAATCCCCTAAGTTAAATAAAAGATAATTAAGACTCGCAAGCTGTACAATTTCTTTGCCAGAAGGAGTATGATTTAACTTTATTTGGACAATTTTTTTTAGGGCTGTGGGGGGTGGGGGGGGGGCGGGGTCGACCTCCTTTACTCCGCCACTGATTTACCGCTTATTCTATAAAATGTTTAGAACTAACCTACATTTTCTCTATAATCAAAAAAGGGACCCAGAAAGTACATCTGATTGAAATTGATTAATAACGATACATGTACATTGATTTCTTTGTTTTAAGTGATGGTGTGTATGGGTCGTATTTGACTAAAAACAGAATTCTTAAAAAGTCGAGCTATTCAACGGTAGTATTTTGTACGTAGATTTACATGTATATGTACATTAATCAATGAAGCAAACTATCTAAAAGTTATTTTGATAATCTTGGTTGCAGTTCGCCCTTACTCTTAAATTCACCTCCATTATATCTAGATATGTCATTAATAAAATGGTAAAAACTTTCCATTTTAATTCATATACATGTAAAAATGATTAAATTATAGCGTATTATACAGCAACGTTACAATATGAACAATATAATTATATGTTTGCACTGCATTTTATTTAGATTAAATGTCTTGAGTACGACTTTGAGAAAGCTTCATAGCTTACTCAGAAAATCGCCGTTTTGTACTCAGCCGGAGTACGAGTATGAGTATGAAAAAGTTTTATAACCTCGATACCTTGAGTACGAGTACGATTTGGAGCACGGAGTACGATTTGGAGTACGACATCGTACTCAAGAAAGTTTTATAACCTCGGGGCCGGATATACCTTATTTTGACCTTTTTGCACCAAAGAAACAATTCAACATGCAAAAAAATAGTTTTAAAAGTGTCAAACTTTTACCTAAATTATAACAGAATTTTTTTTAAAAATTCTTATTAATTCAGAAAATAAAACCAAATGTTGGGTCTATTATGTAATTAGATTTTTAGATATGGCATGAAATAAGCTAATTTTAGGCAAAAATTGGGGTAAATGTTTTCTAGACCTTTATGGAGTATAAGCTAAATATTTGTCGATCGAAATGATAAAAAATGGTCAGATAGTTTTTTATACAAAATGAAAATATCCAAACGCAGAAACTATCTGGAAGTTTGGTCTTTATTGAAAATTAGGAAGGCAAAATTACAGAACTCTAGAATACTTGAGTTATGAAAACCTCTTGAAACCCTTCCGCCACAAAATATAGTCCCTTACTATAAACTCTGTAAATAAGTCAAATTCGTACATTCAATTTTTATTCAATGCAGTTTTTTTAAGCATTGTAAAATATGAATAAACAAGTTGAAATCAAATGCGATGCAGAATTTTCAGAATAAAGGTGATTCAAATTGGCTACCTCAAAACAGAGGAACGAACCTCTTTAAAGCTCCAAGTACAAATTAATACATCGATATTAAATGATATGAATCAAATCAAGTGTATAAACAAAAGTATGTGAAATATACATATATGTAACTCTTTATTTTAATTACAGTTAAACCTCAATTTGTCGCAATATCAGACTGATCACTCGGATTTACTCAAATGTATGTAGAGTTATTGCTCTTCGATACACTTTTGTATCATACTGCCACATAAACGGAATATAGTCGGACTGAATATCCGATAAAAACACGTTTCTCTCCCCCCCCCCCAAAAAAAAATACCAGAAGTTTTAAAATAAAACAAATGATCAAGATCTTTTATTATATCCCTTTTTCTTTAGCCTGCTGTTTTCTTGAACTGTTATATCTTAGTCACCTTTAATAAATGTTATGGCTCTTTGTACAAATCATCTATTGCTCATTACTATTGAAATTTTGAAGGTTTTATGTGGTTAAAAATACCTTCTGGCACATAATGTAATCCCCTACCCCTACCCTCACCCACAAAGCCAAAGTTAACTTTTTCTTCTCTGTACGCAGGTGCTCAATTTGTCCCGGAAGTCTCTAAGCAAGTTTTCTGACTGGAATTAACCAAATATTGATTCAGGAACATGGGTAATTTCCATCTTATATACCGCGGGCAAATTCCAGACATGAATTCTGCGTACATGTATTTGGGCGAAAGAACCTATTACCCTTTCCATTAATCTGTGAATTTATAAATTTTTGCTAGAGTTTTCAGTCATATAACAAAATTGTTCGAAGTCGGCTAACGCAGAATAAAGGATTATTTTCATTGCCGTTATTTTAAGTAAATGAATTATATTATACAGGTATAAACAAAGTGATAGTACATATAGATTTGCAGGTAACCCAATACTTTATGATAATTATATATTAATTTTTTTTTTTATTTTCAGAGGAAAAATTTCGTTTCGAAATATATTTTGTTTTGTGCGCAGGATGAAATTGATTCATTTCAATACGAGCTTTTAAATAAATTTTCCGATGAAATGTGACTAAAAGAAATATTTTACAATGAAAAATATTTCGACATGGAAATTGCAGCTCAGGTTGATCTTTTGAGTCTGATACCGCAAAACAACTTTGTAGAATTGGCTCGAGAAACACTATTAAAAAGGTATTATTTTCATTGTGTGATTTTTTTCTTAAAATTATTCTTTCGGATATCGAAGTAACTATTTGAAAAAGATATGATGTCGATACACGTATCTAAATAGAAGTTGATGAATTATTTTAAAATCATCAATAAAGGTTCTACTTTGCAAAACGCAGAACCTGCTTATGGACACGAGTTATCTTGTCTGGGTTTTCCTCTTCTTTCACTAAAACGAAAGATTTTTTACCTGCATTTATTAATGTGCGGGCGTTTTATGTTCACCTGCCTATTTTAGATTTAAACAAAAAAATATGTTAATGAAGCAGTTAGTTTTAAATTATTACATAATGAAATAAACAAACACATACATCAAATTACACTTGGTATGTTAGAGAATAAAAATAATTATCGGGTTTTTTTTATCAAATTTTTGACGCATAACTTGAAGATAAGAAGAAGTGTTTATGTGCCAATCGCTCTGCCATTGATGTATTTGTTTGTATTGACAACATAAACTACAAAGCAAATATGTTATTTAAGAAGCTATTAGATCGATCGTAAGATATGATTTCGAGGACAATAATTTTCGTAAATTAATTAAGACTATGTTATCCCGGCGTTGAAGCATATATTTTAACTCAATATGCAAAGTCTTTCCTTCAGGATCAACATGCTAGCTTCGGGTAGACTTTCATACAAAGAATATCATAATTCTGGGTATGGTATAGAATTTACATTTAAGAATTACCTGATGTATTATTGCTCCTTAAAGATGACAGCACGTAATTTTCTACTCATATTTAAACTATTCTTCGATCTTATTTCAAGTAAATGTATCTCCCAATTGTCGTCTCTTGGAAGCAGAAAATTTGGATTTTTATTTATAAATACAAACTCAAAACCCCTCACCTTAGCATTATTTGTGCTAAGTGTGGTTAAAATTGGTCCTGTGGTTCCGCAGAAGAAGTAAAAAATGTAATAATTTTAACAGACGGATAGACGGACGACGGACAAAAAGTGATAAAATATGAAAAAAAAAATTTGGCCTTTAACTCAGGAGAGGTTGAAATAAGAAAATGAAAAATATAACGTCAACCTTTTGATTATCGGTTGTATTTATTTGAAAAATGATGCACATGTTATAATTAATTCGTGTATTATTATTAGAAATGTATCAATAAATTTATGCTGGTATATATTCATTTACATTCAAAAATATAGATATACATTTAAATGAATAAATCGTCAGTCTTTTTCTTTCTTTTCAAAGATTGGCAAACAGTGAACAGTGAGTTAAATCTTATCAATGCGCCAGCTGTGCAAATGTAGGAGGTTTTAATCAATCGTATACCTTGAGTACCAAATGTCAACCTACTAATTGTGTCACACGGAGCCTCCATAGCTCAGTGGTTAGAGCACTGGTCTTGTAAACCAGGGGTCGTGAGTTCGATCCTCACTGGGGGCTTTTACATAATATGGAAATGAATTTTTAGGGGTGGTCGAGGCAGACATGAGGTCTTTCAGTTGTGTTCTATTTCAGACGAAACTTAATTATTTTTTATTGCAATGAGTTTAACAATATTGCACACGCAAAAAATTATCTATTTAATAATGAAGCAATCCTCATATAACTGCATACCCCTTTCTCTGTCATGTTATACAGTGAAAGAGTGTAAGGGGGTTCCACTCTCATTTTGATTTTCATGGTTACCATGCTTATAACAAACAAACCGATTTTAAGTAGAACACTTTTTTATGAATGGGTACCCCCCCCCCCCAACAATGACCCTGGAAATATTTCTGGATATATCCATGGCCAGTTACATGTATGTCAATTATTTAAGACCTAATGGAGCCAAAGAAACCTCGACTCTACATTTTCTCTAATGACCAAATTATATAACTGTCCTCAATTGTCTGTAAAACAGTTCAGTCCGACCGCATTAGGAAGGATTGTACATCGCATTGCTCAAAAACAAAAATATTAATTTTATTACCTGTTATTTTTTTATGTTAACCTTGGTGTTCCCTGGATAGCTTTAATTAGCACGCACACAAATTAATTTTTGGTGTCAACGTTTTATTCTTCAGAAAAGTATGTTCGGGTCCCCTGTCATTTTGATTCACACAGAGTTATGTATCATGCATAATACCGCAAATACCTGTAGGTCTCCCAATTAGCATGTAGTTTGTAACATCCAATGGCGGTAACAAGAACAAAATGAGTTCATTTCAGTAAGGAAATAGATTTAATTAACAATGTTTGTTTATATAAGTACTTTGTTCAGTTCTTTAAAAAATGATTATAACAGACGTAAGTGCATATATAAACATGTGAAATTTACATACATGTATTTCTGGGTATAAAATTCGGGGTGTGGGGGTATGTGATTTCTTCAATCTTCTTAAAATTTTACTTTCTGAATCCGCTATATACTGCTTCTCAAACTGAAAGGTCATTTTTATTTAATTTGCCAAAAGTCACAGGAGGTGAATAATTCGATGCAGATGTTGAGCCGAGATCCGAATAGATAAAAGATAACAGGACTGAATACACGTACGTAATTCAATCAATCTGTACTGTAGGCTAGTTTGTTTTTAAAAGTATATTCAAGTAAGCAAAAACGTCAGAGTAGTGGTAATTAAGACATAGTGATTTTGCCAAATTAAAAAGAAAATTAGTGAGCTTTACCGTGTGTTGGACACAGAATCTAACAAACCAACCTCATTAATATGCCTTCAACTTTTCCTATCGTTTTTTTTTAAATTATAATTTTAAGGTGGGTCTCTACTCAGCATTTTTTGGAGTTGAAAGTTTTTTTTCTTTAAATCATTAGTTTGTCGCCTTATATAATTAACAAATCCATAAAAATTATGATTTTTTTTCCTTCAGATTTTATCGACAGCATACGGAAATAAGGTCTACATATCTGAGCATTGTCTTTTTATAGACTTTAGTTTATAGATATCAAATTAAATCAAAACTATGATCACTGATTTATAAATAAAAGAATAATTTTCTGAAAGAATGATCCAAAAAAAGAACGACTTCCCATGTAACGGCCTTCAAAGTGACAAAGAGACACAAATAAAGAGCTGGGAAATAACTTTTGATGCCGAGATAATCAAATTAAATTGATGTCGGATGTACTTTTTCATTATCTCTGTCCTGTAAACTAGAGCCAAGGCATTAAGGGGGATTACGCTTTTCGAGATACCTTCCTCTCTATCTGTTCCGGATCCGGTTGATGCCGTCTATGGCTCAACAACATAAAAACTTTTTGGCTGAAAAAAAAATCATTTTTCGGCGCAAAGAGACTTGATGGAATCATCAAAAAGTGTCACGTGGTTTCTGATGTTGGGGTTCCCGCGGGTACAGATCCAATGTGATGATTGGGATATAAATAGATAATTACAATGAAGGGATGTCCTTTTATGTCGTTATCACACAAGTAAATCATGCATAATTTGATGCTGATGAATAAGGTCTGTTTTGTTAAAGAGGCGAGAAATGACAATGAAGTCACTCTTGAAAATTATATCATTAAAGTTGTGAATTGTAGATTGAAATGAGCGATACGGCGGGAAAAACGATATGATAGTCATGTCGTGGTCTCTAGATTGTAAATCAGCTTTATGGCCTTGAATACAGCCACTACAGAAACTAAATAGAAGCAACACAATGGATAACAATGACAGAAATTCGTTCATTACCTATATAAACAACAAATGCACCAGCAACGACAATCGCATGGAAACCAAAACCAGACAACGTTTTTTGCTGTTTACAACTTTCACCATAAACGCGTTAACAACACGTAACTGTGATATTGAAATAAATGAATTTTCTAAATGATGCAGTACTAACATTTCATATTACTAACTGTATCTTGATTTTTTGTAAAAAGTTATAAGTTATGTCATTTTATCTAAAATTTATTACTTTCATCGTTGATTTTCCCACATGAAAAACCTAGTTTTAAGCATGTAACACTAACCTATATTTCGTTCTACGAAAAGAGCTATTTGCAGCCTGCAATTTGTCGTCGTACAAGGGTAAAAAAAAATGTGAAACTACCTGCAGTGGGAACGTACGTAAAATGTCAAAAGAATTTGCAGATAATTTGTCTTGCAGTTAACTACGTAGATGCCATCTTAAAAATGTAGGTCTGAAAATAACCTTCATATTTTCACTTGTTTTATATCTGAAAATCTAATGGCAATTTGTTGCCTTTTATATGTTATCGCATCACATGATGCCACTTATATATTACAGACGTAAACAACTTCATGAAAACTAGATGGGCAACAAAAAAAAATTGAAACCGAATTTCCAACGAGCACTATGTTTTTGTTTGACATTCAGATTACCTTATATTTATATCCTTAAAATCATCTTATTTTCGTCTCCTACTGTTATCGCCTACTTTAAATTACCATCCTTAAGGTCAGTGATATTATATTTTCACAAGAACGTTTTTCTAAAGATTTCAAGAAATGACCACGACTTGCCGCTTTTACCCATTGCCGCGGAATTCACCACGTCACATGTACTGATATTTTTAAAATTCTGTACTTAATTGTTGTTCGTATATACTAGTATAGAAAATCCTTTTACCAATTTTCTTTGTTTTGTTCAAAAGCGAAAACATAAGACTTTTGTGCACATATCATACATGATAAGGATGAATTAGATAGAATATTAATATTTGTTTCAAGAGCTACAGATGTTGTTGTTGTTGTTGTCGGACAACAACTTAACGATCAAATATTTGATATTGAGCAGTCTGTTTAGCCAACATATAGCGAGTTTTTGTCCTCACATTTGCGTACTTCTCTGACGACCATTCACATTGATATGACATTATTTTTATGTTGATATGACGTAATGTTTATGTTGATATGATGTTGTCTTGCAAACAACTTCTACGTATTAGTACAACACTAGGTGTGCGCATTTTCAGTTTCCAGAATAAAATTAAAAACAACTGCAACGCAAGCAGATCAGCACTGCTCGGCCGTTGGACCTTGCGCACGAAGGAAAAATTATCAAAGATGTCTAAAGGGTATCAACAAAGCTTGAACATCCTTGGGCAGGATAAAAAAAACAACTCTAGGATTCAAACTGTTTTACTGTCTGTTTTTACGAGCTGCTGAATATCTGGTCTATGAAGAAATCGCGGATTATCTTGGAAACCAAGGGAGATAACCCTGGAGAGCCATTAAGAAAGTGTAAAAACTATAAAAATAATTCAGCATCTCAAATTAAACAATCTAACTTTTATCTTAGCTATGTGCTATATTCCTCAGAATATAGCCTAATATTTTTTTCTGGATATCTGTTATGTCGATTAGCAATTCTGTATCATCTGTTTCCTCAGATTTTTTTTCTGCTCTTATTCTGACCTTTAATGTATGCACTTTTTCTATCATCTTCTCAAATAATTTCTGTAGAAGACATTTTTACAATTATGATATATATTCTGAATTAAATATTAAAACATTGCCTTTATTTGGCATTAACTCGGTCGTTTTTTATTCACAAAAAGAGTGGTTCAAATATTATTTAATAGGTGTGGTGTAAAACCCTAAATCTTATGTTTTCTCAAAAATCATTTAAAAAACAACAATTTATATTGGAAATAAAGTGATAAAGCAAACGTATAAAAGTTATGATTTAAAACAATTTCATTTCAATAAATAGAACATTCATGTAATTACATTTGCAATGAACAAATAATTTATAAAGATTATGGATCAGAAAAATACGAATAATGTTCCTTAAATTAATACATGTAGTTTCATAAACTACTTTGGAACAAAGCAAAAAAATATATATATATACATATATATCACATGACGTCATCACATTTTTCTATTTATTAGATGGATTTCGACACAGTCATCAATGATATTTATTTTTCATCTAGAACAAATAGATGTTGGTTTCCCGATGGCTAAATTTTAATCAAAGGTAGCTAACTTTTTCTATCAAACACCAGGCTATTCCTGAGATCTATTCAATGTTTTTGTGAATACCATTTTAACTTTAAAAACAATAATTTAATTAAACATTTGTCAACATTGACTCCTTGTTAACAACAATGTATTTAGCTTTGTTATTTTCCCCATCAGATCCATTTCGTGCTGATGAACTACTAGGAAAAGACCCACCTAAATTGCGCATGTGTAAAAGTCGTTTGAACGCAGTCCGAAACTCCAGGTTATAATATGCATATATGATTGGATTTAAACAGGAATTTAGGTAACCAATCCAAAACAAGATTGATCCAAGTAACGGTGGATAGGGACAATCGTCTGCGCATAAACTGGTTATTAAATACCAAGAAAAGAAAGGTAAAAAACACATAATGAATGCACCCATCACAACTCCTAAAGTTTTCGCAGCTTTGTGTTCTCGTTTCCATCTCGTTCGTTCCGAGACTTTGCCGGATTTCGTTGAGGCTGGGAGTAGGGAGTCCGAATTCCCATTTTCAATGTACTTGTAAGAATAAAAACTGGTGGTTCGGATGTGTTTTTCTTGTCTTCTCGCAGTAATGAATATTCTGAAATACACAAAAATCATAATGGTACACGGGATCCAAAAGGAAACGCTTGATGAGACGACAGCGTAAATTCTATTCACTTGAAATGTACACGAGTCTGGGTTTTGTTCCAACAATTTAAAATGTTCGTTTGTAGTGTAAAACTGAGCATGGATTGGAATATACGAAATAAGCACCGATGCGACCCATGTTGTAAGAATCATTGCGCATGCGCAGCGTTTTGTCATTTTCGAATCGTATTGGAGCGGATAGTTGATGGCAATGTAGCGGTCAACACTGATACAGCATAGGTGCAGTATAGATGCTGTACTAAAGAGGACGTCATTAGAATTAAATATGTCACACATGGCTCTTCCAAACAACCATTTTCCCGTGATTTCTTGGCTTGCATTGAACGGCATGACCAAAATTGCAACAACAATGTCGGCAAAGGCCAGGGAAACTATGAAATAATTGGTTACCCTTCCTCGAAGTTTTTCGAACTTTTTTACACTTATTATCACTAGAGAATTCCCTACGATGGCGGCCCCCATGATGAGTGTCATGGCAACCGCTTTCAACACTACCACAAAGATGTTCACCGAAGGTTCCAGTTCGCTGTCGTGCGCTGATCCATTAGAGAGGGTGTTGTTGAGAAGATCCGTGCTTCTGTGCATATCATTTACTTTCAACATTCCAGGTGAAACTTAACTGCAGCAATTGTGCTTCCGGTTCTAGACAGGAATGAATAGTTTTACTTCCGGTATGTGTATGTCCTTCCGAGCTCTCATCGCAACCATTACCCAGAGTCCTTCCTTTGATTCATTCTCTGTAAAACAAATGATAAAAAAAATTCAATAAGATTTCCTTTTCAATCCGATCACAGCACCTACTTAATATTTTGTTATCCATAAATAGAGGGTATTCATTATTTATCAAGGCGCCTTTTGGTTTTTTTCAACTGGCATGCTTCAAAGCGGAGAGAGAAAAAATCCAAATGCATCGTGCTCATTAATATGAATTAAATAAGGGGCTTGGGGTCCTGAACCGTACAACGTTCATTGGGTCGATATCCAACCTGTTACTAAAAATACGAAAAGAAAAGAAGTTCATGTCGAAAGTTTACAGTTTCTACGCAAGTATGACATGGCATCACTTAAACTTGCCACTCTCTTCAAATGGGGTGAGCGACCTTTGTAATTAAAGTCGTGTGATGCCTCCCTCCTCGCGACTTCTACCAACTCAAGTTATCTTCTCGAAACAGCAGGAAATATAAGGAATTATTATCTTTGAAATTATAAATTAATGTTCTTCCAATTTGAAATCCAAATCAAAAAGTGTCCATCCTTTTTTTTTTGTCGCCAAGGCCATCTTCTGCGAAATCAAAATGGTAGACAGAGCGTGCCCGTTTGTGGTGTATACGGGTGTAAGTGTCTATAAAAGGAAGGTCTCTTGACGTTAAAAGGTCAATCATTTGTAAAACGAAAAATTAACCACGATCTTTCAGGTAAAAGTAAGAAAACAACAAAAATTTTTCGATTAAATCAACTTGAAAAAAAAAACCTACTCAAGATTGTGTATGTAATGAGTGAGTTAAACATGCGTTACCAGTATATCGAGTATCATCTGACTATCAGGCTGTTGATATAATCAGTTTTATTATGCAGTTTTTTATGAACTAAAAAATGCTTACTTGCGTAGATAAAGGTACATTAAAGCACATGTTTACACTGAAGATAATTCCTGATTCGGAAGATGCAATCCAGGATTTAGTGAAGTACATGCATCTTTTGCAGTAGAGCTAAAGGGCATCGCCTTTAAGAACAATATAACATCTGTCCTCCCTCATGACCAACAAAGAACTGTATCGCGCACCTGTTACATGTACCTTGTATAGCTCTATTTAAGCTAACTCCCGAATACTTAATATTTTATATAACCAGTCAATATCGCGGATACATCTAATCACTGCTAATTTTAAACTTTTAAAGTGCTTCTTGTTTGTGGTATTGAGAGCATGCCTCCTAATTAGCTACGATGAATCTATAGATGAAAGGTGTTTAACGGGAGAGCGTCATTTGCCTGCCGATTTACGATTTGCCGCAAAGCGTTATGGCCATCGCAGCCTATATTCATGAATGAAAGTGGCTACATAAATTTAACATACGTATATGTATTTAAAATGATGACTATATAAAACATAACTTTACGTTTTTATGGCATATTTAATGACACAAATTTAAAAAGCAAAATATTGAGAAATATTGAAAATAGAAACGAGATGAAAGGGTACTCGGACATTAAACATTAAAGGAATGTTTTACGCAAAGAGCAAAGAGATGCCTGAAATTTGTGTTGAAACATTTAAGATTTCCTATTCACCGCGGGTGATGACACATTCATTTACAAAATTCTCACACATCGCCCAATTTATGGTTTCGATGATTAGTTTTTTCTTCCACACATCAATTTTATCAGAGGAGGAAGAGTAATCGCCAAGGCACTTGAACTTCAGTACCACGGGAAACTGAACGCAGCTTTAAAAAAATCGAGACATCTAAGATTTCCAAATTCCAATTCTACCCATTTTTTACGAAAGAAGATCGAATCTTTATGACCAAGACTGTAAGATTTAATGTGGCATTTTTCTAACTTTGTTTGTTTGCCAGTGAGTTTATCTTCTTGGTTTTTTTTCAATCAACAAATAAAAAAAATATTTCCGATAACGTTTACATTGTAATTTCCAAGGTCAAATAAAAAATATACATTCCCTGTTTTTGACAGACAGGTTTTCAAACAATAGAGAACGTATCAAATCTGAACTGTTACATCAAGACGGCGTGGCTTCTTTCTATCTACAAAACGAACCATGACACAAAGGAATGCATGTTTTGCACAGTCAAACCGTGATTTCCCTTTAATACAATACGGCATTGGCAGTAAAATTAAGTTAGGTTCTCTTATATGACAAGACAAACCTATTTAAAAAGAACTAAAAAAAATCAAGAAGGTGCATGGAAGCTGCATTTGGCCCAATCTCCGAAACAAATTATGACAAGAGCAAATTTTAAATCGATTGAACAACCGTTTCCTTTTAATGTAAGTAGTCATATCATAGACGCTTGTGAAATTTGAACCAATTTTCTGTCTTGAGAATACAGACTTTGCATGAGTAGAGAGAAAAAAGAACAAAGAGATGTATACATACATCATGCAACGTTGCTACATTTTTTTTTTATTTTAACTCATGTTCTTAAACAATTGATGGACATTGGTAAATATAAGACTGACTCTCTGATTCGACAAGGCTAAAACAAATTAACACAGAAAGTATAATTATGTATCTGCCTTTGACTGCAGCCGCGCGAAACAGTCATTAGTACAAGAGCACTCTTTGCAGCGGTTAAATTGTTAAGGACAATGCAATTTAGACCGTTTCGAATGCTCAACATGACATACTTATTAGGATGGAGCAAAGCAAAATGGTGCCAAAACAACATGTATTTCAGAGGCTGCGTGTGACAGAACATAAGGCGGACGTCCGTACCGGAAACGGGATGAGACGATTTTATCAAAACAGACATTGGGCTTTGTCTGTGTGTAATTGAAGTTGCATGTATATAAAGGTTTAATAAAATCTTTTTCTTGTAGTTTTAAGAGATCGATAGATAAAATGCGCGTTAATATAAAAATAAAAATCCCACTTACCAAAATTCACAGCGGACATCAAAATAACAACGATTTATCTTTATAATGATTTCAGTTATTTATAACCTTGTATTTAAAATATATTGCCTTTCTGATTCATTGAAATAAAATTTTCATTCAACGAGTTTTCTTTTATTTTTAAGGAACATACTAGTATCTCAATCTGCTTTCTTATCATCATATAGAAATGTCGACACTAAATTAAGAAATTCTCTGCATGATCTATCAAACATTTTATTACAAGGTTCATGAGAAAATTAATATATCTGGAAGAAATCGTTCCACATAATTCATCGATTTGTTTTAATTTTATACCGGGATAACGATTTATTGCTTTCTCATCATCTGTAGCATATTGTATACGTAGCAGTCAATGTTTTGCGCAAGACAGAAAAAACACCATAAGACAAAATACGACTGAGTTTGAATTATATTTGTTAGCTCCAAACTCTGACTACAACAATCTTAACATTTTTACGCAGATGATGAGGAATAAAAAGATTTTTATCACATCTAACTTACCTTTATAAAAAGCATTGACAATAAAATCCATAGGCAAATGTATTTGTAAACTTGTGTCTTTCATCACATTTCAAAAACGGAAAAAACACACGGATGAAATCCTACACTCCACTTTGTGAATCCTTGACTTTACTTCATCACAACTTCATGCATACACAATAGGAGAAACAATTTCAACAATCTAAAAAAGTTATCAAATACCCGAGAAATCTAACTCCCTCAAGTGGCGTTCAGACAGGCAGAGAAGGATAATAAATCCTATTTTAAGAATATAACCTTCTGGAATTAGCCTTGTTCTGAATGACGGCTTGTCAACGCACTGTTAAAATTTACCAACCCTCCCCGTCCATGTAAATAGTCGCGTTCGATTCCTCACCTATTGATCGCCGCGCAAAGAGGGCGTGATCCACCGTGTACTCACGTACAGTGGAGAACAAAAAGCTTGTCTCTGTCTTTCATGCAGCCTACTGAACTTGCACTCATGAATTATAACGACGCGCAAGGCACATGCGATACCATACATTATGTCTCAGGTTTATTTATCATAACTTGTTATTTTCTTTTCTTAAACAGTTTATCATATTTCCCGTTTTTGTTTGGGTTTCAAAGTTTATTCCGGACCGCAGACGTTTGGCTGGTCGCTCGGTCAGCGATACTGGGCATCTGTAAAAGACCAACTTTCAATCGTTAACCAAATTTTTTGCC
Organism: Magallana angulata; assembly: GCF_025612915.1. Classification (NCBI taxonomy): domain Eukaryota; kingdom Metazoa; phylum Mollusca; class Bivalvia; order Ostreida; family Ostreidae; genus Magallana; species Magallana angulata. The sequence goes on from NC_069114.1 coordinate 30,276,809, forward strand.
TCTCAAAGTGTGTTAAAATAATTATGGACGCGCTCGATCGGCTAAGGAGAATGATATTAGCGTTAAGTGTGCAGTAAGTATATATACTCTGTAGAACAAAACTTTATAAGATATGTATATATAACCAGTAATTATCAACGAAATGTGCTTGTGAAATACTAGCTTTATAAACGCTTCTAATGACCGTCTGAGGCAGACTTCTACAGTAACCTTGAGAGAAAAAAAATAATGACTTTGACCTTGAAAATAAAAGTTGCATAACCTTAACCTCTAAGTCTTACTAGAATAAATGTATAAATGTTTTCGCGGTTAAAAATAAATAACTTTATAACTCAAAAAAGACACAGAGACTCTCCCAAAACTGAAACTCTGATGTAAACAATGTGAGGGGTTTTTTTTCGTTTTCATTGTAAATACTACAAAATTAATGGTTGGTAAATTTTCAAAATTTAAACCACAATTATTCTGTTTTAAAATACACAACTGCCACATTAGAAACAACAAATTAGGAAACATTTATATTCCAGTGGTGCAGTTAGCGTTAATGTACCAGAGGAAATGTGCTTCGTGGGGGTAGGAATATACATATGTAAGTTTTTTTTCTTTGCTTTGTTAGCTTATTAGCATGCATGTAACAAACAGTATTAAATTATGATCAAATGTACATGACACTTTTAAAAAAAAGTAATAAGAAAATTCTGTATTATATCAGCACAGTGCCATGTCCTTATCGAGAACGTGAAGAAGAAATAGACCCCTGCGGACAAATAGTGGGGTTTTTTTTCTCGCAGAATGATTCTTTTTTCCATCGTTTTGTTTTGTACAGATTAAGTGGGTGTCATTGCAGTATAATACATAGATGCCATGCCAGTTTAACGTATCATATTAGCAATATTATATGCGAGCAAAACAAAATAATTAAATGCTTAACGGGATTCCGCATATACACGCTAATGGCATTTTCTACCACAGATTGCTTAATCAAACACACTTCAATCGTGCCCACGAGATGAATAGGAACGCGAGGTTTCTCGCATTGCTTACATTTGTAACCTGTAGTATCGTGTATCATCATGGAGACAGTCGTAGCAACGACATGTGTTTTATTTATATCAAACATTCTTCTTAATTTTTTTTTCCAGGCGGATTTGCATAATTTTGATGAGTGGGCATTCATCAGCACAGCATTTTTGAATTTTTTTGTAGGGCAATGTCACAACATGAAAAATTACACCCGAGATTAATTTTTCAATTATAAATAGAAAAATACACCAGACGGAAATTCAAAACCGAGACGAACCTAATGGGGGGCTCGTACATTTCATGCCATTCACAAAAAAGATAGCAAATCGGGGGGAAAACACAACTTATGCATAGGGTTAAGGTTTTCATATTTTCTTTTTTAAACTGATCCATTGTCCGGCCAGTGAACCTAGTAATTTGATTACCCAAATAATTCCTGCACAAAAAAATCACCGGCAAAAATCTCTCGTTAAATGGGTTGGTTGAAGAGGGGAAGGGGGGATGGTATTGTCGAAAGTCATATGATTCCACTTAACGCCCAAAATAGAGTAAACGGATGCTTAAGATGACAATAGTTATGTATGTAATGGGACACGCTGCATTTAAACCATATACTTATATTGTCACACTGCTCTGCCTTCTTGAGACTATTACTGGTGGTTTTTTTAATAAGAAAAAATTAACCTTGAGAGAGAAATACATGTAGTACATATAGGTGAAAATGCAAAAATATGTATGCATACAAGTCACCTTATGTGAACTTGTATTAGATGGCGTAGAATATAATTTCCAATCGATTAAAGATAAGAACAAACAGAAAATCATTTCAAGCTTGTATCTACATCTTTAAGAGGGATTATAGGTTTATTTTTACTATAATGAGTCTAATTCTTATTAATTAGTGAATTTGTAAGTTATCTAATTAGCAACAGAGAGAGAGAGAGAGAGAGAGAGAGATACAAACTCTACAAGTAGTTTTAAACATGATTTTGCTTCTCTCACCTCGTTAACGACCGTCATGACAATTGAAAAACTGAAAATCCTAATTAGTAAAGTTAACAATTAATATAACTGACTTTTCGCTGAGCCAAGATATTTCTTCACGCATGGAAATCCCCAATGCGTTCTCCTAAAGACCCATATAAATATTTATACGATCCACAAACTAGTATAAATGAAACAGTTATAAAAGTAATATTATATTTATTAATTATATTAAACTGTCAACACCATTTCAAAATAACAAATACAGGTCTAAGTTATTACAAATGTAATTGCCCTAACCAGGCTTATTAATTGGTTAAAAACATCTTCATCAACAACAAAAATTCGCTCAAATAGAAAAATAAGTTTGACAGCTTTTGGCATTAAATACACAAGTAAATTGCAGTTGGAGAGTGGCACCTAAATCATAAATCCATTAAAAAGACAAACACACATAAGCAATCTGAAAGACTTACCGACAAATTGTTTTGACCGGGGACTAAGACAGAAAGTCACACAAAAGAAAACGAGTGCTATCGAGATAAAAACTTCGCCAGGTCATTAGTCAAGAGAAATTCTGGCCAAATGACCGATATCAAAACCCAAGTATTTCTTTTAACCTCGTTCTAGGTACACTGTATATGTGAAATAAGTTCAAGGCTAAAAAATGTTTGTATCTTTTGTTCGAATTCCTTCTATTACTCGATCAGATGTTTAAAATCACAAACTCGAAAATAACGAGAGAGTCATTTGTCAAACTGCAATGGCTTGTAAATTTGTGACAGGATCGTTCAGCTTTTCGATTTTAACCGATTTTTTTTTTGATTTTTTTTTTGTAAAATAATTTAATTTTACGAGGGACATATTAAAATAAATTAGTAAAGATTGAAGTTTTGACAATTTTATGTTCAACAAGATTGGAAAACGCCTCCATTTTTATGAGTTGTTTCTTGAGAAAACAAAAATTACAACTCGGGCTTGGCCTGACTTTTGCTTTATTCTAAAAACAGAACTGTTTACAGGAAGAAAAAAGCTGATTTGAACTTTGTCCGCAATGATGTATATAGGTTTCCATCGGTCAGTGCACAAAATAGAGATATGTTAAAACATTTTACATGTTTAAACTTCAAAAACGATATTTCCGACATGAGTGTCATTGATAAATCTAGGCTTTGGTGGTGGGCTCTTTTTCTATACGGTTGAAGTACAGTATCAAAAATAGATATAGTTCACAGAGAGGATTGATCAGATAACAAAAAGGAAAAATAAATAAATAAAAAAATAAGGAAAGAGACGCATTCTAGCATCGGCAATGGCAGACAGAGGCTCCCCAATGACTGATCACTTGAGACTTTTATATAAAATAAATGACCCTGCAGTTATTCATTTGTTGTGTTTGAACCGCCAGATATTTTTTGTTATCAATAAACCTGATATTTATTTCACATCTATTGCTTATTGATTGATCTTTCTTGGTTTTTTGTCAATTTCTAGATCTGTTTGAATATTTTGTACATGGATTCTTCAAAATGCCGGAAGATAAAAATTTATATCCTGAAGACGGGAAGAAATTTCAAAAGACATGGGTCAAAACTGTTTTCATTTTATCCTTTTCCGAAAATTGGAAAAAAAAAAAACATCCGCTAAAATACGAACTCTCTTCCATTCCTCCTAAGAAAGTAATGATTCTGTCAATTCATATCTTGTACCGTACTGAATAAAAATCTAACATGCAGATAAAGAAACGAAATACATTACAAACCCTTTTGATCATTACATTGACACATTGCATGAGTGATTGAATGACACATGGTACTAGAATAGGTTCATCCTGGAATATTCTAAATGTAATGTTTTATTGTAGTGAACCATCAAAACACACACACTCTCTCTCTCTCTCTCTCTCTCTCTCTCTCTCTCTCTCTCTCTCTCTCTCTGAGATAAATATTAACGGACTCAAAGTTCAAACATCTGATTTCATAACCGTTTATTGCTATATTTTGGACCGTCGACATCAAGGCCTTTCGTTCGGTCTGTACATAGTAAATTATTATATACCTGCTCTCATAAAGAATTTGGTCTAGATAAAGATAAGGGTTCGTAGACACCATACCACAAAGCCGTCCGTAATCATCTGGGTAATGCAACAAGCTAAAGCCAGGATTCCCAGGTCTCCAATCTATGGACAGACATTTATTCGATTGGATCTGGCAAATGTTAATATTAATTTAGCAATGATTGGGGTCGTAGCAGGCAACATGGCTATGAACATGGCCAGGCTTTATAAAATGGGACATGCGCAATAAGCAGGTACCTCAGGACGACCCATCCTCTCGGCAAGGATCAGAAATCTTTCCTTTTTAACCTCGTTTGTGTCATTGGCCTTCCATTTTATATTGTCTTCGAAATAGAAGATCAGTGGGGGTTATGCTTGGTTTTATCCGCCTGTCATTTTGCAAGTTTTGCTTTGTTGAAAATAAAATTTGGTGGATGTCAAGGTCAATATTAGATATATGTCTAGGACATTTGTTGAAGTCAAAGATCAATTGTTTTGTGGGTTGTTTCAAAAGCACATATTTTGAAAGAATATAACAATATAGTGTATTCTATTTATTGATTAACTAAAACTGGAAAATTATAGAAATATACATTTCGATTTATTCTTAGATTTAGATTTTATATAAAAAGACATTATAAAGCTAAAACTAAAAATATATCCTAAAATCCCTGCGGAGAGAGAGAGAGAGGACACTTTTTCAGGTTGATTCCGCTGCATGATTGGCGAAAATTTTTCGTGATTGTCACCTCAGCAGCGTATGATAGTTATGGAGCTATTGAACCTCTATTTTTATATAAATAGTCTTACAGACGCACTTTATGCTAGAATAGAGACCCTTGTAATCTGCTTACGTGCTATTTGAGAGACGTGAAGTCAGACGATAAATTAATATTCTTAAGTTTATTACGGATAGGCGAGAGATGAACTCTGTTTGGACCGCAGACTGGGAGAAATAAACACATCTGAACGAACCCTTGATTTTCAACTTCATAACAGCAAAAGTTTCAATTTTCGCAATAAAAGTCTCAGATTCGGAATATAAAGGTAATTACGAGTCAATCATTTTTGATGGGTCGATGACAAGGTTGTGAGGTTGAAACCAAGAAAACAACATCGAAAATGGGGGAAGTTTAGTTTATAACCGAACGTCAATGTGAAGTTTAATGGAAACGACTGGAGCAATGCGTTCGTATATAGGAATAAAAGATAAAAGGAACGAGTTTAATCCCAATTGAGCAGCTTCCTGAGATTAGGAAAGATTAAAAGACCCCACAATGCCCTACTTAATCCAAAAAGCCTGTTAATATCCTTTTTTATATCCTTCATCACATTTTTCATTTTATTCCACATTTACTTCTAATGGTCACCGTTTTTTCTCTTTGAAGAAAATGAATAAAAAATGTACAAGGCTTCGATTTTTACATTTGTTTTCGTTTTCGCTTGACATTAGGGAAGTGTTTCAACCATAGAGGCAATTTATATTAGAATATTACCTGAAATTACGCGAGATTTAGTCCCCCCCCCCCCCCCCCCCAGGAAACTTTCTAACAGACATGATAATGAGAGGAGTAGAAGATTATATATCACAGAGCTTTGCTTATTAGTCGATTTGTTGAAGGTCAGATATAATTGATTTTGGCATTCACAAGGAAAAATAGAAAAATCAACAAACAAAAACAAAAACAAAAGTAATGCCATCGATTCTTTGCAGACACTGACGGGTGAAATTGTAACAACTCTTTAATTTATTATAAACTGCTGGTCTGATTTTTAAAGATATTATGAAAGAAACATGTAAGGAAGACTATCAATCGATATTTTTACACACTGCATTGTCTTTCATAATTGGATTAAATAATTTTCACCATTTTTTTTTTCATTTAGCAGGAAAGCTTACCAGGTTAATAAACCAACTGATCGCACTCAAAACTAAGTTTATATTTCTAAATATAGAATTATGAAACCATCATTTGATAAATTTACGATTATCTACAATATTACAGTGATACAATTAAACATCATACAGTCCTGGCGTTTCCGGAACTGTCACGTGGTGTTTGCCGGGTGAAGACAGGAACAATCCATAAAAAGGGGGGAAAAGGACATAAATGTACTAATAAGAGATGGTGTTCTTTATCAAAATAAGCAGATTGGATTGCTTTGCTCTGGCAGATGAACCCCATATGTCATTAACAAGCCGTCATGTTATTTTGTCCATGAATGCCCAGTTGATCACCAATGGCCACCGCTTAAAGAAGACAATAGCAGTAGGAAATCGGTCATCTTTCCGTATAATATAGAATCATTACACTGAGATGGCTCCATAGGATGGATGCACAGATGCAGAGATAATTCGACTCGAAAGAAAAATGAGATGGTAACAATTTTTTCCATTAATAAGATATATGCATCAGAGGGGGAGAGGGGATTTCCTATTTGATTAGAGGGTGTTTACAACATGAGGAAGGTTTACACGCGGATCACAACGAAGACGAACGAACTATGCACACAAAGCTTGTTTTTTCCCAAACATTCAAACCAAATACACAACCTAAGTGTAAAAAATACACGTTTCTTTAACTTTGAAATAGAATTTTATTACAATAAAAATATAAGGCAAAAAAATGATCATTTAAATTAGGTGTACTATTGATGTTATGTAAGTTCTGTGTATTTTTATATTCCCGTAAAGGAAAATTTGTTGACTATTTTATCCATCTGTCTATTCTACATCTTATCTCGGTCAATTTTAAAGGTCAGAGGTCGATATCACTGAAGATCAATGCTCAAAGAATTGTATTGTAAAATTTTGTATTTTTGACATTTTCCCCTTCATCTTTTTGACCATGGATAAATAAAGTGATCTTTTTTCTCTCTCTGAAAAAGTTTCCCTAAGCACTAGAAGAGTGCTTAAAAACATAGCTATTAGCATTTAGACACATGCTTGGCGCATTGTTTGCATGGCTTTGCTGCATCACGGGAAACCGGAATACACATATCATTTACAGAAGGCATGTCGATTTCCACAAAACGCTGGAAAGAGCATGCCGACTTCTGTATCTGAGCAAGCATGAGAGGGGATTTGTTGCTTTATGTAAACATAACTTGATACCTAAATCTATTATTGAATGCTTGTTTTACAGAGCATAATGTTCACTAAATCCATTAGAAACGGACCATTGCATTTACAATGGGTGCAACTTTACAATAAAAGGATAAATAAAAAAAAAAAAGAATAGCGGAAACAACCCAAGTATTCAATATACTAAGAAATAAAAATTAATTATGCCGTATAAAGGGTTGGAAAAAAAAGCGGTTTCTATTACAGATATTATAGAAAAAACAACCCAAGTATTCAACCTACTCAGAAATAATAATTAATTATGATGTGTTAAAAGGTTCAAAATTAGGTGTTTCTACTAATTTTGAGATTATTGACTTGAGAAATTATTTAATCTGAACATATGTCTCTTACAACCCTCTCAAACATCTCTTCCAAACTTCGATAGATAATTCTATGCTAATTTCAAAATTAAACTTTGCGTGGTCGTATAGAAATGTTATCGAGTTTTTATCAGCATTGAAAGACCATCGCATGTAGTGTTATTTTAGGAAGAGAAATTCTATATGCATTTGATTGAAATACCTTGAAACATTATCTATACCGTTGTAATCATATAACCATGTAAATATTTAGATCTCATCTCTCTTTTTAATAGATAAACATAAGGTTTATGATCTGTTCATAATCAGAGGATAGGGTAGTTTCCTCTAGAAAATATAACCTCGCTCTCGGGGGAATCTGGAATCATCCGCTTTAGAAAATGAATAATATAAGAGTACATAATAAATTTATTTTCAATCTGAATCATTGCAGTTTCTGGGTTATTTTTTTTCTTCAATATTCTGAAAAATTAACCCAATTCATAGTTAACCGTATTTTTATTTCAAATTCTAGGTGGATCCTATATATGATAATATGCTTTAATGTCTATTACTATTGTCTGAAAGTGAAGTTTTTAACCATTTCCATTAAGCGATAATTTTAATGCTCTGGGCTGGCTGGAAATCGATTCCGGAAGGGAAGGTACACGAGTAGGGAAAATAAATTATATGAAAGATACGTGCATAAAGAAGGCCGACTGTGCTTATCAAAAGATCTGTGGCAAGAAGTCTGCTACAAACGTCAATCATCGAGATTCTCCATTGCATGCTCTGCTCATTCTATTAGCAATGGTAATAGACAATGTTCACTGGATATTAATGAATGATTTTTCCATTCCTACGCATTGGTTCTTATATTGTATTTCACATCGAACACGTCAAATGAGGTTTGTCTTTCAAAGGCCAATATGCTTGGTTGTTTGTTTTAATAAGTCGTTTTTAGACGGTTAATATGTTTTCATTTTTTTTAAAAAGATGAATTTAGCGGCGAAGAAGAGATTCACATCAAAACAGCAATTATTGATTTAGAACAACAACGAAAATAATGTCATAAAACAATAAGACGATATGTAGCAGTTTGAAAATAAAAACAACAACAGCAATAAGTTATGACAGCACTATCAGCAAGCGGCGAGAAACCAACCCCCCCCCACCCCCACCCCCATACAGAACAACACACAACAGTAACATCACCACCAATATGGTGGCCATCGGTCACAACAACAATTTTACTAATGACATGATGACAAATTCAACAACACAGAGTCAACAACAACTAGGCCTATATCATCATCATCATCATCATCATCATCATCATCATCATCATCATTTAATATTGCTCCAAGACTGTTGTTATAACTGCAGGATGATTAACACACCATCATCATTATCAACAACAGCGACATCATCATCAAAATGGCAACAATTTAATTTTAGTCAACAACAACACAATCCTTATCATCAAACAACATAGCGATGAACAACAAGATCATACAGGTGACATCATAATCAGTTTCAGAAATAACAACCAAGCATACCAGCGACAACATAAAAAACATTAAAAGTCTCTAAGACAACTACGGGAACATCAATAAAACAATCATCAAATACCAACAACAACAACAGAAAAGATTATAAACAACAACTGTGTTCTTTCATTAATTGTAACAATAGACTACATGTAATACTTTATCACCAACGTCAACAACACTTCTTAGAAAAACACAAAATATGAACCATAACGATATAATGAATACAACGATCCTAAGAATGACAATATCAAGACAACAGCAAAGGCAGTAAAAAAAGTATAAACGACAACAAAATTTTTCTTAGATTGCAACAATGCCGCCAACTGGAACAACATTTATTATAATACGATAATCAAAACGATAATATTGCGAAAACAACAGTGACAACAACGGTGACAACAACAAAAGCAGCAACTACATGTATATCAAAGAGAATTATAGGCATAAAATAAGGATAAAGTCTTGAAACTGCTTAAGGACGTTAATTGTTTGTATTATGTATAATTGTTTTCCAGTTTCTGGGCAGTGCAGTGGGTAAGGTGCTGTTGAAGGGATAGCCGCGTCTTGGAGATTCTAACAAAATTTAATCGCATTTTCAGTATATGAATGTATTGTGGGCAATGGTTAAAGCAAATTGGTTTGAGAAATACCAAGTAATTGCACACTAGTAGATAATCGGATAAATCCGCTGCGGATATGATTAGCTGTAGGTTATCCTTATACATAAAATCAGACATTATTGAAGTTTAGAAACTATCTTTTAACCACTCATGTATACATGCACTACTCATATCATATTTAATGTTCGGTGGTAAACTGAGTCTCTATACATGTACATGCAAGCCAATTTCCATCCAATATATGGATCATAAAATCTGCTGTTTATATCATTTTACAGGTTTCAAAGGGCTATAACGAGCCGTGTTGTGAAAAAATATTTCATTTCATATAAAGTAATATTTTGTTTTGTTTTGAAACCTATATTTCATGCTTTCAATCTTAGCGTCCTCTTACTTCTTCAAAGAACAATTTAATGTTGCGGATTCATTATTAAATCTAAGATTTGCATCACTTAACATAATCATACATGTGTCAACAGCGACTGATTGCTCAAAGTACGTGTAGTCGCAAATGAAATCAATGCAACATTCAACTAAAAGGCAAAACATGTAAAGCATCTACATGTATTATAACATCGAAAGACTTCTAAAAGAGACAACAGGGGAAACCAAAAATATGATTCGAAATCGATATTATATGAATAATTTGAAATTCTTTATTTTTTTAAATCATTGTCATACAAAGAATGAAAGAGGGCCATCAAGTGTTTGCAAGAAACAACCCCTTTTGCAAAATAAAAAGTATTTGATGCCAGGAGTATTAAAATCGCAACCCCCCCCCTTTCCTTCATTTTAAGGATTTTTATATTTCAGATTTAAATGTGCTTTACTGATTAAATGGTACTTGACCAAAGGCAATAAAATCTTTAACCGAAATGATTTGAACTCTTTTAATTCCTGCTTCATTTATAATAACGGGAAGTTCATGCATCAGTTCTAAGTCTAGTAAACAAGTATATCCATTCTCTTTTGAGTGTAGAAAGGCTGAGGTAACGTGAAAAACCCCCAGAACATTTACCGGCTGACCGCCTGACGATCAGGCATAGAAGTTAAATTACATCGCAGTAAATTGAGACTGAAAGAGAGTTCATCCCTAATCAAAACCCCATAATTTATAGCACTTTATCATCGATATTACTCAACTTTATCAGACAGTCTACCGAAAATTTCAAGGCCAAAATTTTTACAACCGATTACGTGCAGGCGGACTCTGGTTCAATACACATTCTTAATTTTAATGCTGCAGGGTCGAAACTTGAGCAATTCAGATCTTTTAGCACCATTCCTAATTTTGAAGGTTTTTCCCTATCGTGAAAATAAGATGAATGATTTCTTTATTTGAGTCTTGACTCTGAGCTGTCGCTTTTTTTTTTTTTTTAGTTTCCGCTGATTAACCCATGCCCCTCGCAATTTAGTGTTAAGTCTCATTGACTTGTCACTTTGTTGACCGACGCATATGTCGATAAATGTTTATTTATAATGGTACAGAGTAAATATGATAATAGAACTCCCGTGTCAAATTCTTTCAAAGAAATTTGACAAGCATGCAACCCAGCTGTTCAATACAGTAACATTAAATATAAATAAAATATTTATTTTTTAACAAATGCATGTACAAATCTGAAAAGACTTATAAAGAATTTGATGAAACATAAATTTGAAATACAGCTTAGACTTGTCATCGAAATCTACGAAAGGTCTTTTCTTTTAATATAAACTCTATATACAATTTTTTGCTTCTTTTTATATCTATATCAACGGTCTTAAAACTCAAAATTAAAGAAAGAAAAAAAAACGTTTTACAGGAAATAAATTTGAAAACTCCAGTGAAAATACACTACAAGTTACATGTATGGTAAGACAATAGTAGATATATAACAACTTCACAATTAAGGGGACCTCGTGAACCCATTAAAAAATACATATTTGTTTTACGATAAAAAATCTGTGTGTGTAGAAAGTTCTGGTGTTTTAACAGTTAACACAATAATAACCTTATACTCTATTTTTTATTATACATAAAACAACTGTTAATAGAACTTACCTTGAATGCTAAGATACGGAGAAGAGATGAAGTCAGCACGTGAGATGCATAGTTGTGCAACTACTTCCCCGTACCCAGATGAAGGGGGTATTTAATCTGTGGTCACGTACCAGGGGTCAGCGATTGGAGTAGAGGCCAGTTATCCCGTTATCACAAGAATGCAGTGGTCTCGGGTCTGTTTATTGGTCCTGATCAAACAATTGGACGGCTGCTGGCAGACGTGGTGATTTATAGTAAAGAAAACGGCCAGTTTATGGGGCGGCGCGGGATCGGTAATTATTTCCCATCTGCAGATTTATAGGGATCGGTAATTATTTTAAGTTTTTCGACTTTTTACAATTTACTTCCCAAAATTTAGAACATGCACGTTCTAGTTTGTTTACAAAATGATGGGTAATTAAAACATAAAAAAATGAATTCATAAATAGAAGGAACTGATTACCTGACCGCGATTGTTTATGAGAAGGTTATATAATCTGCAGCAATTTAAAGTCCATTACTCATTTAAATTATTCGTAAAGTAAACGATTATATATGTGGCAAAGATGCAAATCGTATGCCCCAAAACACAGTTCATCACATTAGCTTCCACTGAGAACTCGCGTATAATATACTCCCACTGAGAAACGAATTGTGCAAGCCAAAACCATCAGAAAAACATTGTCATATACTTCTGATTATGTTCTGTAATTAAAAAAAACGCCACAAAAAATCTCTGCTCAATTGAAGGTAAAGCAACCTTTATAATAGAGTTAATTTTCCACCAAAACGCGGCACTGTATGAAAAACGATAAAACGATAACAATCAAATTTTGAAAGAAAAAAAATATGTATATAAAAAACAAAAGAAATGAGATTGCACCAGTTAAATTGGCAACGTTTTGTGCACAAACTCAATCCCAATTAAAGTCGCTTTAAAATAGATAAAAGTACGTGTTCCATTTCCTTCACCTATTTTCCTCCTCTATGTCCGTATTTTACAGAACCTGTCTGCTTAAAATGTTAAATATATCGGATGATGAATAATTAATTGGATGATAGACTGTTTGAATGCATGAACATGCCATGCAGTTTTTACAATTAACCATCACAAAATTTAAACGAAATGCCCGAAAAGGATTCCCACAAAGTTGTAATGGATTCCAAATACGTGCAATTTTTGTAGCTACTTTATTATCAAACATGTTATTAAAGGTATGCTTGTATCGAATTATCATACATGTTGATAGAGTTTTTGCTGAAGACACCTGTCTCTTTGTCAGGCATCTTTGGAACTCGTGACTCTTGCTCAAAATACCTTGTGCATGATGGTGCCTTAACAAACAAACGTGTATAGTAGCTTTGTCAGTTGAAGAAATAACAAAACAATAAATTATAATTAATTACAGTACCAAAACAGTATTCATTTGAACATTAATGTCGTAATCCCCAGTGAATGATAAGGGATACCGAGTGCATTGTACAGAACAAGGAAGTTATGGTTTCACAAGGTGAAAACCTACTTCCCGAGGCGGCAAAATTTAAACTGTGTTAAAGGGAAATTCTTTTATTTCATTTAGAGCAAAAACCATGATAATTGGAGTAGAAATGCACTCCACGGCACAATGTTGGATGCCCCTTCGCACTTTTTCCTCCCATTTGGATGATTAATGTTTCAGACGACAGACAGTGGCCGTCTTTAATTCAAGCCATAATAAGAGAGAAAAAAATCAATCTGAAAATCTAATTTTTTCCAATGAAAGTTAAATTACATACTTAAAAATCACTGCCTCATCGGGGGTAATAAGAATGGCAAACAAAACACAATCCGGTGAAGCCTCTAGCTTGATCGGCATGTTAAATAATGACTTTCGTTTTGATTTTTTCAGATTCAAGCGTTTGGTGATAGAGATTAAAGAACGTGCTGCAATTTCCCAACTTCTTTACATAAATATTACACAAAGAATCGATTCAGTGATTCGTGCTTATACAATATAGAATAAATTGATGAAATCCACCACAAAAAATATTAAAGTGAATTTGACGATCGAAATACCGGTATTTATTTCGCATGATATTCACTTGCTTGTAATCATCTGCATTATTTTTTAAATAATTCTATTCTCTTTCATAGAGGATATTATCCTTCATTTCAATGAATCCTTCAAGATATAATTAATCTTATGCCCGGTATATAGCCCCATCTGTGGCCCTTATAAAGTTAATAAGTTTACGATGTAAACACAATTAATTATGATAATCCTCTGTATTTTTGTCAGACTTAGTATATTATTTACCGAACATCATCAACTACATATGTAGGTTGCTTCCAATTTTCCTAAATTATACCATCCAAATTTTCTTCAAAACGAAATTTTCCTCAATTACATCCATGTATATATACATATAATTTGACCTCATCTTCCCTAAAGTAACTTTTATTTGTATCAGAAAGTTTTTCTACATGTATAAATATGCTTTAGGGAATTCTGGCTCAGGTGAGCTAAAACAAGAGGCCCATGGGCCACATCGCTCACCTGAGGAACAATAGGTATGATAAAGTCAGCTTAATGGAGTCATAATAAAAACAATCTGGACAATGTACAATAATACATGTAGATTTTTCCCCCTTGGAACTGGGATAGCCCCGATTGCTGCCAATATTTACAAGAGCAGACTTTAATTACCTCTCCTGCACATGTATAGGGACTCAACGTTACGCAGGCAGGGATGTCCGCACACCTACGCAACTCAACAGGTACCAACGTTAACACAAGCAGGAATGACCACACACTTGCGCCAACAGCTCAACATAACGCAAGCAGGGAGTGCCGCACACTTGCGCTAGAAAGGCCAGAACTCTAGCAGAGATGACCATTTACTAGTGCTCCGCCACATCCACCACAAGCAAGTATGACCACACACTTGTATTTAAGCGATACAGGGCAGGAAAGAGCGCACACTCTGTGTCATAGGCTAGAAAACACGAAGATTAGATAGAGCATGGGTGTCCACACACTCAATCTATCTGTAACTGTTCAAGTTTAACCCCAAACAATCGCACATTGTTATGCAAGAGACACTGTCCCTATATATGTGCCAGCCTAAAATAATTCATAGTATCTAAAAATTGGAAATCAAAAATAAACTAACTAATCCGGCCTAACCCAAAACTACTTATGCAGAACAACTTAAACACATTGAATATTTATTATTGTATAAAAATAATCATCACAATAATTGGTTAACAGTGGATGCATTAATTAAAATAATCAAGAATCAATAAATCAAGGGCAATAACTCAATACAGTAATACAAAAGATTTTAATGAAAAAATAGCTGCCTGCCTCAATTTTATAGTCATATCACATGTTGAGTATTGCAGTTTTCTAAAAGATCCTTTTCAATTGTTTATATATGGGATATTTAGCTGCATCAAACTCTGAACCTTCTTGTGAGGCCGAAGAATTGTCCTGGAGCCAAAGTCTTAACAATTATAAAGAATCATCTTGCTGATCCGTTTCTAAGAAGAAGATTTTTAAAGATTTGCTCTATATATCCCAAAGTAAAACTTTAACACCCCCCCCCAATGTGGCCTCACCCTACCCCCAGGGATCATGATTTTCACAACTTGAATCTACACTACCTGAAGATGCTTCCACACAAGTTTCAGCTTTCCTGGCTGTTTAGTTTCTGAGAAGAAGATTTTAAAATATTACTCTATATATTCCTATGTAAAACTTCACCCCCCCCCATTGTGCCCCACCCTACCCCCAGGGATCATGATTCACAACTTTGAATCTACACTGCCTGAGGATGTTTCCACAAAAGTTTCAGCTTTCCTGGCTGAATAGTTTCTGAGAAGAAGATTTTTAAAGATTTACTCTATATATTTCTATGTAAAATTTTAACACCCCCCCCCCCACAATGTGGCCTCACCCTACCCCCAGGGATCATGATTCACAACTTTGAATCTACACTACCTGAGGATGCTTCCACACAAGTTTCAGCTTTCCTGGCTGATTAGTTTTTGAGAAGAAGATTTTTAAAGATTTACTCTATATTTTCCTATGTAAAACTTCGACCCCCCATTGTGGCCCCACCCTACCCCCAGGGGTCATGATTTTCACAACTTTGAATCTACTGTACCTGAGGATGCTTCCACACAAGTTTCAGCTTTCCTGGTTGTTTAGTTTCTGAGAAGAAGATTTTTAAAGATTTACTCTATATATTCCTATGTAAAACTTCAACCCCCATTGTGGCCCCACCCTACCCCCGGGGGTCATGATTTTCACAACTTTGAATCTACACTACCTGAGGATGCTTCCACACAAGTTTCAGCTTTCCTGGCTGTTTAGTATCTGAGAAGAAGATTTTTAAAGATTTACTCTATATTTTCCTATGTAAAACTTCAACCCCCCATTGTGGCCCCATCCTACACCCAGGGGTCATGATTTTCACAACTTTGAATCTACACTACCTGAGGATGCTTCCACACAAGTTTCAGCTTTCCTGGCTGTTTAGTTTCTGAGAAGAAGATTTTTAAAGATTTACTCTATATATACCTATGTAAAACTTCGACCCCCCATTGTGGCCCCACCCTACCCCCAGGGGTCATGATTTTCACAACTTTGAATCTACACTACCTGAGGATGCTTCCACACAAGTTTCAGCTTTCCTGGCTGTTTAGTTTCTGAGAAGAAGATTTTTAAAGATTTACTCTATATATTCCTATGTAAAACTTCAACCCCCATTGTGGCCCCACCCTACCCCCGGGGGTCATGAATTTCACAACTTTGAATCTACACTACCTGAGGATGCTTCCACACAAGTTGCAGCTTTCCTGGCTGTTTAGTTTCTGAGAAGAAGATTTTTAAAGATTTACTCTATATATTCCTATGTAAAACTTCAACCCCCCATTGTGGCCCCACCCTACCCCCGGGGGTCATGAATTTCACAACTTTGAATCTACACTACCTGAGGATGCTTCCACACAAGTTTCAGCTTTCCTGGCTTTCTGGTTCTTGAGAAGAAGATTTTTGAAAATTTCTCGAAATTTTTCATTAATTTCTAATTATCTCCCCTTGAAAACGGGTGTGGCCCTTAATTTTCACAACTTTGAATCCCCTTTGCCTAAGGATGATTTGTGCCAAGTTTGGTTGAAATTGGCCAAGTAGTTCTTGAGAAGATGTTGAAAATGTGAAAAGTTTACGGACAGACGGACAGACGGACAGACAGACAGACGGACAGACGGACGACAGACAAAATGTGATCAGAATAGCTCACTTGAGCTTTCAGCTCAGGTGAGCTAAAAAAGAAACGACAAAACAATATTTATCATTTATACATATATTGCACAAGTTTCATTCATCACATCATTTTCATCAGTAAATATCACCTTAATCATTAAATTCCATGAAGTTATCAAAATCAAAATGTACAAATAATTATAAAATCTGATTTATATTGTTTCCGCATTAAATAAATGAAAATTGACGAATATGAGTATTAAACAGGAAATTAACATACCAAAAAATAAAATAAAATGTGTATTGATACCTATGTAATTTAACCAAATTTTGTTTTACAACTCTTTCTGTTAATACTGCAAACTGAATTCATTTCTTCGGTGATGAAAATATTTAATTGAACTCTGGATAGTTATAAGTAGCCATATTAAATCTTTGCCAAAACAAGTTTAAGTGATAAGGAGAGAGAATTATCTCAAAAAGGGTCAGAAATCTCACTAACATTAAATATTAGTTCCACCAACCCCCCCCCCCTTCAAAAAAATGATAAATAAATAAAAAAAGGGAACCATTTCTGTTATATCAGAGGAACATAATAATGACTGATAATATTTATTAACATATATTTGTAATTCCGCAAAATTGACATGGTGATAATTAGCCTATTCATTTGTTAAGCAGTTGGTTAAAATCGGGAATGGGTCGAGTTCTCAATCAAGCTGCATAATAAAATAGAAACGTATTATGGAGAAATCTTTCATTTCTTGTGTATAATTGAGGTTTAAGATAAAACAGTTGGTTCCAAAAATTTTCATTTTTTAGCAACAATCCACCTTAAAAACAATTTTAAAAAAGGCAAAAAAAAAAAAAATCAAAAAAAAATCATGCTTTGGAAGGTTATAAAGTTGAAGACTATGCTGATCTTGAAATCTAAGGGAAATAACTCCAGTAATAGTCGGTAGATGATTACGAAATTCTATTCAATTATAGTTTTTTGTAGCTGTTTTTAGCCATAATTGTGTCAACATGGAATTAGTACCCCTTCCTCAAGAGTTTACATCCTAACAAATTATGAATTTAAGCTTAAGAATTAGATAACATGTATTACTAACAATTCAATTAATCTATTATCCAGATAAATTTTTAAAAAATGGTTTTTTTGTTTTTTTTACATTGCCCCCTAGGAAGTTACGTGATTTTCAATGGGTTATGCAGAAATGAGAGCTTTGTGTGGGTGACACATATTTCACATACATTTAAAAGGGTTATACTATAACCGTTCACACTTTGGGAATCATAAACATGAATACTATACATATATACTAGACTAACTGGCCATTGCTGAGCGGGAAAGTGCTACATCCACTTGACAAAAGACATGATGATACTGTTAAAACAATGAATTTCATCTCTAATTCCTTGAGTATACCTTTGTTAGTGGCTGTCTCACAGGCAGCTGTTTCTGCAACAAGATTTAATTAACCCCAATGTATAATACATGTAATATTAATACATTGATAAATTAAGTGTGTTATTATCAAACTATAGGGTGAACTTATATATACAGAAACGAGTGCCTGTCAGTTGCCTCCAAGATTGGTACATCGTTAGAAGTTTGGTCACAAAATATAATGATTATAAAATGCATTTTTCACCTTGTACATGAACTATATTGAGTACAAGTAAATGATTTATAACTCTAAATATACACAGTACCCAGTGTAGATTCAATATCATATTGCACAATCATAATCATTAATGCTCGCTTCACACAGAATTACATATACATAGCTTTATACACAACTACAATAACCTAAAGTCAATAAATTTAAATATATTCAGCGAACCAATACACATCAACCTGTATGTATATAACTTTTGAGTAAAAAATAAATTCAAACATGTCATTAGATATCATCTTCACTATTGCCAAGGGTTTTGGGTCTACTCTATTCAAAATTGTGAGCAAGGGTGGAAGAAAACCCTTGGCTATAATTGTTAGATCCTAGCAGGGAGTCAAAAGAAATGATTCTCATACAAGCTATAGTTGAGAATCTGCATCTACCTGTAGTCAATTTTGAGTTTGGAATGCATAAAGCTGAGGTATAAACAATATTTTGAGCATGGAATGAATTTAAAAGGAATCAAAAAAAATCAAAAAACCTTATAAAATAATTCTGAAACAAATCTTGTCTAACAATACAATTACAAATATACAAACTGAAACACATAGATATATATGCACATATGCCTTCCAGATCTGATTTAACAAACACAACAATTTTTTTTTTTTTTGACCTCAAAGGTTTACCAAAGTGGATCACATGTAAATGAATAGTTATCTGTAGTTGCTTTCACACAAAATAACAGTATATTCCGACAGCAAGGCACACAATTAAGTCATCAAATATCACACGATGAAATAAATGTGCTCTGACACATACCAGTACAATATAGTTTTCTACTATAAATTCTAATTTATGAGCTTATAAATACAACGTTGAGTTGTATTGCAAACCTGGTAATTAAGGCCCTTATTCATAACCCCCCCACCCCCACCCCCACCCCCCCCCCCCCCCAACACACACAACCATCAATCCGCCCACACAATTTTAAGAAATACTTTTTGATATACAAGAACAAATTGGAATATTTTTCCATCATAAAAAATAGTTTAACTTCACATCTAAATACATACTTTTTTTTAGTGTTGTCATCACCTTATTTCTACAAGGAAAATGGTTGTTGCACAGTTTAGAATATAATCCGCTATAAGCCTTGGTATATTTGGGTTTTTGGTGTCGTTGTTAGGGGTTGTGTTTCTTCTTGAAACTGGCGAGATCTCCTATACTTGTACACTTTGTATGTAATTGCAAAAACTATAATGAGAGTGACTGAAAAAGAAAGAAATAAGAACATTAATAAAATGTAAAGATATTTTGAGCAAAGAGCAATTCCAGTGGTTTATAATAAGATTTGAAAGATGGAAAAATAATGAAATAAATTAACTTCACTATGAAATATTTCTCAACTACACTTCAGATAATTTGAATCACTGTAATTCCTAATAACCTTACCCAAAGACACTCTAGAAAACCTTCAAGAGACACTTGAGAAAATGTTACAAACAGAAACTCTAGAATAATCTTATCCATAGAAACTCTAAATAATCTTATTCAGCCATATTCCAGAGCACTTTATCAAAAAACACTCCTGATAATCTTACCCAAAGACACGACTACTTTACTGAGAGACACTTCTGATAATTCCAACAGACACTCTAAATGATATGACCAACAGAAACTCTTGGGAATCTTTCCAACAGTAGTTCCAATTACATGTAATCTTACAATGAGAAGCTCTAGATAATCTTACCCACAGAAACTCCAGCAATGAGAGCAATAAGTTCTTCAG
Source organism: Magallana angulata (assembly GCF_025612915.1). NCBI lineage: Eukaryota > Metazoa > Mollusca > Bivalvia > Ostreida > Ostreidae > Magallana > Magallana angulata. The sequence goes on from NC_069114.1 coordinate 30,297,157, forward strand.
TAGGTCGACACTCATACGTTGTTTTGTCTGGAGAAAAAAATGGAACATTGCATGGAATAGGGGAAGATTGTCCTGCAGGACATGTAGATGAATCAGGGCAAGGAATTGGGTTGTTCCAAGGGTTCTGTCAAATATATAAATGTGAAGATGGATATAATTTTTTTCATACATGCAAATTCAAAAGAAAACGATATTCTCTCGGAAGACATGAATCCAGTTAAAAACCATCAACTAACAGATGCATGGTATTCTAATTCAGCATTAAAGACAAACTTTAAAAAAAAGAAAATTTATATGTGATTTATATACATGTATAGTAGAAATAAAAATCTTTAAAATTCTGAATCACTCTAAAAATTGACTATAAAAATGCCACATGTAAGGCAATGCATAGATTAACATTTTTGGTGCAGATCATTTCTTCCCATAGTATATGTGTGCCACCTGTCCCCATTGAATAACTTACCGGACAGTAGAACCCCCGGGGACATTCGAGACAGGAGGTTGATCCCTCACCGGTCGTGTAGAAGCCATCTTTACACTGCCTACAACGTTCCGTTGAAGGTTCGTCTTTGTAATACCCTTAATTTGAAAAAAAATATACCAACTAAGAGGTTTCAATAACATATAAATCGATCATTTACTTTCATTTCAATGCTTTGAAATGTAATACATGTATAAGAGATTAATGATCATATTAGCATAAAATTAATTCTGGATTCATAATTTGTGTTGTTTAAATCAGTCCAATTACTAAACACCTTTTAGATGTACTTCACAAACTGTACACTGTTAAAATTAATGAATCAGCCTTGGAGTAACTTTAGGGCTTCTTTAGTTACCAATGAATTACCTCTGAGGCACAGTTCACATTTTGTACTGTTTAATTCCCGAGTTTCATGGCCTTCTGCACATGCTCCGCACGTTTCACAACCATCATCACTGGAAGAAATACATAAAGTTATTATTCCTTCACACTGCAAAAATGCCTTGAAAGGGCTGCCTCCTCCCTTTCCCTTTACAATTCTTAATCTAAATGTAATATAAATACTGGACAGATGACAACATACATGTAGGTTGATATAAATGATATTAAAGGTAATTAGAAAAAAAAACCCAGAAATATTCTAGCTAGTAAATATATCATGATTGAAGACATCTTCCCAAGTCAAGGGTTTTGGATCCGCTCCGCTGCTTCTTTGTGAGAAGCAAAGCAGATCAGGAACTCTTGACATGTGAAGATGGACTGAAAAATAAAATTAAAACAAAGATTCATTCCTGATAAGGCAGATAACTTCTGCAGGATTAGTTACATGCTAGCTGTGTTATTCCTTCAAAAATGTCAAAGGCAAATAAGCTGAATTTGTACAAATTTCAATTTCAAAACATTTTTCTTTTGGAAAATCATTTTCTAAAGGCAATATATGGACCATAAACAGTAAACAGAAAACAGTAAAATGATGAGCCTTACCATGACAACCACATTGGTATTGCTTTATGGTTCAAACACTTACCTACAGTAGGATCCGATTGCACATGGTTCACACTTAGTTTTGTTGATTTTATTCTGGTAAAACCCTTTCGAACATAGAGTACATTGACTAGACCCATTTGCTGCTGAGAAACTTCCTACAATAAGAAAAGAAACTCCATCAAAATGCTTTATAAGGTTAAAGTTTCAATAAATGTCAGATCACAGGTTTCCAACCATAGTAGATTTTGTGATCATTTCTTTGACAATTCCACTATCTCAACACTCTATTCAAGTCCAGTGGAAAACCTACACTTGCATACATTGTACCATTTGCACTAATTGCGTGTAACCATACACGAAAGATCTATTCTGAGGCCCAACAAAATAACATACCTGGGCGACAGGCTGGGCACTCCGTTAAGCCCGTGGAGTCATTCCCATACGTTCCTGCAGGACACAGTGAACACTGGACACATCCGGGCTCTCTATTCAGCGTGGAGAAAAGAAAACTTGTCACAGTAATAAAAAAAATCCACAAAAACACACAAAAAATTGGAAAAATTTTCAGACTTGGAGCTACAGACCTGCAGCTACAACATGCAGGTCACATGCTGCCACTTGATTTATTTCATTGCAATATTGAAAAGGGGAATAAATCAATTATTAAACTCTAGTTTAAATATAAAATGAAGTTATTCCCCTTTTCAAACATGATTGAATATGACACATTATGTTTTGAATTGTTAAAATACAGTTGATTTATCAGTCTCTTGGTACTGTGGGATAATATATTCTTTACCCTATCCTATAACTCTGTGTTTCGATTATAGGACAGATAGGACCCAAGAACTTCATTACCAAAGACCATATAGACTGTCAGAACGCAAGGGTTTTCTATCTGTTACACTGCTTTCAAGGGACTTTAATTGACTGAAACCTGTGGGTTCTGATGATGGACAAATCAAATTGGGGCGTATCTCAACAATTTGAAGCACAGTCTGCAGCTTCCCCCCATCAGTAAGGATTAAATTTCTATATGGTATTAACCTGCAGTAAGAGTTTTGAGGACACAGGTCACAGGTGGTGCTGCCATTGCCACTCTGGCTGTGCCCGGGCGGACACTTCAGACAGGTGGACTGACCGGTCAGGTTCTGGAATGACCCCGGGTGACAATCCTCACAGCTGGGCTGCCCTTGTTGGTCCTGGGACGTCCCTTTTGGGCAGTCCTTACAGCTGGTCTGTCCATCAGTATCCTGGTACTGCCCCTGAGGACACTGAACACAGTCTGATTGTCCTGTCTCATTCTGGAATGTTCCCGGTGAACATTCATAGCAACTGGATGAGCCAGTCTCGTTGGCAAAATGACCAATGTCACATGTTGTGCAGTTAGTTGATCCTGTCTCACTGAAATTCACACAAAAAAGTTAGTCAGTGACTGATCATGTGCAACTGTTTCACAACAAATCAGAAAACTGAGTTGAAGAGAAATTCCCTATAAAGATTCTTTCTGAGGTGGTGCTTTCAAATGTGCTATGAAGGTAACTGTGACTGCAGATTTTTTTTTTCTTACAGTCAAGTTGATTTGGTTTGTTACCGCGTATGTATTTTTGCAGCAGTGCCAACTTCCTTCATATCTTCCTCTTTCAACCACCATAGAAAGCATCTTACTTTAATACCAGTATTTAAAATAATGCACATGCAACTTAATTTGGAATATCCTTGAATTGTGTTATGGATGTAGATGCTATGATCTAATTGAGCTTCAAATATAGGCTACATGTATACTGTGGAATCATTTTTATTCATGGGGGTCAATGTTTAGAGGTAGCCAAAATTTTCCTGGTTTTGGGGGACATAATTTCATTGATAGACTTAGTGTGATCAGGATATAATTACATGTATAATGAAAATTAAACAAATGATTCATGAAAGCCACAAACATTGGTCCCCCCACAAACAACGATGAATCCACAGTTTATGTCAGGGAACTTTGAAAATTGAATACGACTATTTCTAAAGTCTTTCAAACATTTACCCTGTATAGGATCCTTTCTGACATGGGAGACAGGAGATCTGAGCAGGCTGGGACTGGAAATACCCCACTCCACATTCCTGACAGCTGCTACTATTATAGCACTGACCTTTAACTGATGTAGGACAGCAATAACATTCCTCAACAGCTGAAATTTATTGTGAGATTTGAGAAAGTATAGGGCACTTTCAAAATATGAATACACAGAAATACAAAATAACTTGAGTAACAAGAGAATAACATTTTAAGTACATGTATAACAATTTTTTAGTTTTGAATTCGGGAGGGTACATGTTAAGAAAAACAGTGATCTGAATTAATATATTCAATGAATTCTGTAAATAAAAATTAAAACTTCAACTTGGATTCATGATTGATTATTGTATTCATGGTCATGCAGTATACGACCCATCTAGCAATAAACTAACTGGTAATGAGAGTAGTAAACGCAATTGTATGGTCCTAAACAACTTGAACTTTGGTATTGCTCGATGCAAAGTATCCATCTTAAGGGATCATAAACTTCCTTTTGCCCTCATAACCAGTTAGTATATACCTGTAACATGTATTACACAGTTCACATCAATTTGTTCCATATGCATTTCAAATGTGAACAATGAACATCAATTTATATATCATTTTAATTTTTTTGTGCCTTTATGAAAACGTATCATTGAGAGAGAAATAATTCTTATATTTTGGCGCAATCTTTATTGGTACTGTTTGAATCTGAAGTATTTTCAATATCATTAATCAAAAATTTTAGATAAAAGAGTGTAGTATTAATCTGTTTAGAACCTATATACATACAGCTGTTGGCAAAAGAGCCTGGACTGCATTGCACACACTTCACATAATGCACCGTACAATTAAAGGTGTTCAGCTCAAAAACTATACCACTGGCCTTGGAGATTGTAAATAACAGTAGGATACAGCTTACAATGTAATCTGAAAGAGAGTCATAAAAATGGAATTGCTATAACCCCTATTTATGTTTGTACCTATTAATTAGGCTATCACTACTGGGTATACAAGGAAAGAAATACAAAACCTTCAAGAGAACAAAAACAGAATACAAACCTATGAGTTTTTACTGGGTGGTTTGACATATTGAGTACCGTAACTCTTAAAATTATACATGTATTTAAAGATTGGGGTTGAGCACAACATTGATTATGTGAGCCAGAGAGGGACAAAATGTCACATGATGCAAAGTCTCCCAATTTAAAATCTCCAAGAAGAGGGAGTAAATGAGAGAGAAGAATTAAAGTATAGGGCTATTACAGCTAGATGCCCCTTCTGAATGGTTGATGATTCGATCAATACAAAATTCCAGTCCATTTTGTGTTAAATCTTGGGAGGGCAAGGTTTCAATTATTTCACAAGAGTTCCAATTGAAATTACAAAAACAAGTATCTTATTTCCTTTAGTAGATTTACATCTAAGAAAAATGTTATAAAGATATTGCTCAGTTGGTAGAGCACCTGACTATAGAATCACGGGGTCTAGATTCAAATGGTCTGTCATTATTTTTCCCATCTCAATTCATTTGGTGCTGTGCAAACCCTTGGAACTTAATATGAACTTCTACCAGATTAAAAAGCCTAAGGTTGTTAGTCTTCAATTTGGCCCGGCAAAGATCATTTAAGAGGAAGAATGTGACAGTCAGACTGGTATGATTGTCATTTGGTAGAGCATCCGGCTAAAGAATAAGGGGTCCTAGTTTTAATCCTGGTCAGTCAATTTTTCTCCAATCTCAGTACAAATTAATGTTTCATATTTCATCGAATAACAGAACATTCATAATGCAGTGTATTGATTATTTTGGATTTGTAAAACATTTAACAACTGTTTAACTGTAAATCTCTAAACATGCTAAATACATTCGTTTTATCATTCTCTTTTGAGAAGTGGACAGGCATATATAAGCCTACATCCACAACTAAATGGGTGTAGGTCCACTTCTCAAAAGAGAATATCGTTTTTTTCTGAAATGTGATTGACTGATTGTTTCATATTCCCAATTTATATGGTATTGGGTTTAATTTACACAATATACTCTAAAATGCAGCAGATGCAATGCAATTTTATCACACTCATTTTCAAAAAGACACATTGTATTTCATAACCAGTCTGATCATTCTGTTAGTAACTTATCAAATTTAATGATAAATTTTGATTCGTTAAATCTTAATAGCAACATATAAATACACTAAGTTTGTGAAATACTTACAAAACTTGGGAAGAAACATCACCTCCATTTCAACCCATGACAATGTTTATGTCATGTGATGTTGATCTATAAATAGTTTTCCGTCGTTGCAAGGTTGAAAATGTTTTATGACATGTAACACTTCCACAATGTCTATTGTATCATAGATTTAAACAATATAACATAATTGATCGGAATATCATATTAATACGTTTAAAGTTTGGTTTTTATCATTGGTTATTAGGTGAATCTTGCATCTTTTAAAATTGTGGAAATCGAAAGTTCAAAGGCATTTCGGATATCCTCTGTATTCTGTCGTAACTTCTCGATTGTTTCCATTTGCGCCAGTAAAAATCCCCGAGGTGCTGCGGTGAGCTTGAAGGTGTTCCGATGACATTAGTGCCATGTGCGACTTGTGAAAAAACCTTATGAAATCAACATGTCTCATATACGAACGTTTTTACGGGCAAATTACACATTTTGTGCATACAAGAGATTTTTGATCGACAAGAATTTACGTCTCACCTGTTTTATTTCAAAATTACAAGGACAGTCTCAATGCAAACGAAATTTCAACACAAGCTCGCTCTGGAGAAATAAAGAATCGAGGAAATCCGGGAATATAGCAGATATTCTCGTCAAAGAGTCGTCTCTAGAAACATTAGTCGATCCCACGGGAGCAGGAATAGATATGACGGGAAAACTAGACAGAAGTTAGTATTACCGAAAAGTGACCTGGACATTTTATCATGTCTTGATCACTCTTCAATTTAAGTTTTAAAACTGCCAGTTACTCCTTCGTGCAGTTACATCACAGGACCCAGGAGTCTGAAGCATTACCAATAATAGAGCCAAAAATTAATGAACAATATACCTTTAACATAAACAATGTGGTGTTTTAATCATTGAAGGGTGTTTAGCTCTGGTATAAATAAAACTATAAATTCAGACTCCTATGGTTATATAATTTATAATTTGACTGACTTTTTTAGGTCACTCTAAGCAGGAATTTTTCCATAGAACTACCTTGCAAGACTTACATGTATTTTATGCTATACATGTAGTTACATTTCTTATATATCGGATTTGATAGCAAACTCAATGATACATACAGTTCTTCATAGTAAATTATTATTGATGAAACTTAAACTCTTGCAGAAGTACTATGTACACAAGTTCATACTATTTGTCAGAGTTGGATTCTGATGGTATCCAAGATCGCACTGCTCTGCTTGATATTTGAATTCATGCTTTTACTATAAGCAATTAACAGTGATTAAGGAATCACAAGTAAATATCAAGCCAAGCAGTATTTTGCCTGACACTAAGTTTTAAATGACTTTGAAAGTTTTTGGGAGATGGAACTTTTATGTATGTTTTGACTTTACAAGGAAATTGTGCAAACATTATCAAATGACTGTAATGATTATAAAATTCTACCTGTCTGTACACTGACATACTCAACACTTGTAAATGCTTGTCTGTGTTTTGTATGAAATGCAAATATCAAATTTACATGCAATGAGTTATGAAATAGTTCAAATACCAGTACATTTCATTTTATATATAAATATGTTGTCATAATGATGAATATTTACCAATATATTCAAACTGACACTGTAGAAGATGTGAAGTTTAATGAAAATCAATTGAATTGAAAGTAAACTTCTTGACAATACATGAGTTAAACCTTTAATTAAGTTGTAATGAAATTAACTTTTGTAGTCTTGGTGGCAAATATTATGAGGCAGTTTCAACAAAGAGAAGAAGTTTGTAAAGCAGCAACATCAGAAGGTCTATTAGGTGATTACCTTAGACATACATTTAAATTCTTTGTATGAAACATCATGCAACCTTATAAAAAAATTGACCAATTGATATGGTCTTTTTCCAGTTATTACAATGCAATGAATGATTATGACTCTATTTTCTCCATGTTTTGCTTGCAGAGCCCTTCTATTCTAAGGCAATGGACCGCTTTGTTGAGTTTGTGATGGATAATATAGACAGACTTCCTGCCCAGCTCCATGTGATTATCTATGATATAACGAAAGCAGGTCAGAACCAACTAGATCTTACAATATTACACCCTCTTCCCACCTTCCCATTCCTCCAAAAAATTGAAGGAAGAGGAAACTAACTGCCCTCTCCCCTCGCGAGTCTGTAATTTTTGTGAATTTTAAAAATACTGTTCTTGCCAGTGTAATTTTTTACCATAGAGAGTGCATGCATGTATACATATCTCATGAATAATTAATTTACATCAGCAAGCATAATTATAAACATGGAAATTTCAGGAGAGGTTTCATTGTATATTTGATATATTGAGGCACTATATGTTATATAGAATGTGAATAATTTGTTACTTTTCCTTTTACATTTAATCATTTTATTTTAATTATTTGCGCTTCTGTATGTTTTATTTTTCAGAGGGTAAAGGAAAGAGTATAGATGATTTATACCCGTATTTTATTGACTTTGCCAAAAAAATATATCCACAGTTTGAATTTCAAAAGGACTTGCAACTCATCTGTGATTTGACCCAACCTGCAAATTGGTAAGATCTAAAGACAAGGTTTTCCATTCCATTCAGTCTTGTCTACATATCCTTAATTAAGATGAATGTATTTTTTCTGCTTGCCTCCTTATCTACAACCACAATATTTGGTGAAAATTACATTTTAAAAGTCAAGGTCAGTGTCAAGGTTTATGTTTAATTCAAGGTCAGCCATCAAGTTTAGGGTTTTTAAATCATCATCATTTATGGAAGTTCTTTGCTATGTGTGATGGCCACACATTTTGTGTACATTTAATTTTGATTTGGTATTTCCATTTTGTAATAGCTTGATCAAGCCATAGTCTATTACATGTATCTACAATTACATGTTTATAAAAAAAAAAAACAGTTGCCAAAAAACAGTCTAACTTTCTAAATGTCTACCAAATACATTAATATTCATTTATAACATAAATTCCCATCAGATGTTTAAAAATCCTCTGAATTAAATAAACTATTCAATCAGCATACAAAAGTATGGGACTTTATATTCGGTATTAAACATGGCAGATATACCATAATCATTATCTTTTGTTTAATTTTTAAGATTTAAACACATTATTTTAATGTATCTTGTTCTCCAGGTATGCTGAAGCCAGAAGAATGAAGAGGAAAATGATCTTCCACTGCGGACCCACCAACAGTGGCAAAACCTACCACGCCTTGAAGGCATTCATGGCGGCTAAATCTGGTGTCTACTGCGGTCCACTGAGGCTGTTAGCTGTGGAAGTCTTCAATAAATGTCTGGAAAATGTAAGTATGATTTAGTCATTTATAAGTGTTTATACATGTAGCAAATTGTGAAGTTTAATCAGGGAAATGCAATTTGGAACCTAGTACCTCTGATAGTTGCTTGTTAATTATTTTTAATTTTAAAAGAGTTGAAATAAATAAAGGTCACATTCTTTTTTAATGCATTTTTCAGTACATGTATAAATCAAGAGAATGTGATGTAAAAAAAAAAAATTTTGCTTCTTACCCATCTATCCATTGTTAGCAATTGTATTCAGTATGTTAATTTTGGAGTTTACATTTTTTCAACAAAATCAAAATATTGAATATTTGCTATTGTTTACAATATCATTTTCAGAATGTGCCATGTGATCTGATCACTGGAGAGGAGAGACGCCACCATTTTGGCCCCGACAGGCCGGCGGCTCACGTATCCTGTACTGTTGAGATGACCAGCACCACCACAGAATGTAAGTAAAGAAAAAAATGAACAAACGCCAAAAATATCTCTTCTGCCTTCCCATAAAAGAAAGAATTTTATAATGGTAAATTTAAATTTGACTTTACCATGAGTTTGTCTGTCTGGATAGATGATGTGGCAGTCATTGACGAGATTCAGATGTTGAGGGACATGGAGCGGGGTGGGGCATGGACGCGAGTCCTCCTGGGGCTGTGTGCCAGGGAGATACACTTATGTGGGGAGGAGGCGGCGGTCAATCTAGTCAAGAGGATCGTTAATACCACAGGGGATACCTTGGAGGTATATTTAATCAATCTTCTAATCGTTCGAAATTTGGTTTTTGTGTCAAAGCATGTTTTGGAAAAGAAATGGGCCTTCTACTGTATATTTTAAATTATCCAAGGAATGCATATACCTAGCTGTATATTCATACCCAGGCATATTGTTGAAAACTGCTTAGATCATGATTTGTTTTTGTCAGTAGCTGTGTAAACACAAATGTCCACTACTATAAACAGGTTCATTCATGATGTTTTTTTTTATATTTTAGGTGCGAAAATATGAACGTTTAAACAGGTTGAGGTTCGACAATAATCCATTAAGTAAGCATAATTTCTAATACATGTAATCTATAAAGTTCTCTCCAACATTCATGCAAATTCTGTGGTTTCTTTCTTTCATCAAAACCATTAGAAACAAGCTTGTTTTGCTGTTCCTTCCCATCATAGCCGGTATCTAATGAAACAGATAATTGTCAAATTTATAATTTTTTTTACAGTGTCCCTGAAGGAAGTTACAGCAGGAGACTGTATAGTGTGTTTCAGTAAACGTACGATTTACAAGGTGTGCATCGAGTTGGAGAAGTTAGGACACAATGTGGCCGTTATCTACGGCAGTCTACCTCCAGGTATGTTACTATGAAGACAGTCATTTTACATGTACCTCAGTATTTCACTTACCTCCTCCTTAGAATCTGAGAGACATCTTGTGCTTATAATTTTACGAAAGCCTTGGTATAACCTCAGAACTTATGGTGAGTTAGCCAGCACTTGCTGTGACACAGGGTCAGATTAGATAGACCAATAACTTTCACCTCGACTTGGAAAAAAGCCTTGCCAAAGTGAAAGTTACTGGTAGATTAAAATAAATATTTTGGAGAAAAAGGATAAAAATACTTTTACTGTTGTTTTTTTTTTGTTACATGTATTACAATTACTTATATGTTATTTGATTTTGTTGCTTTATTACATTTACAGGATATGAGATGTTGACTTATTGATTTTTCATGTGATTATGACAATGAGATACCAAGTACATACAAGTATATTTCATCATTGACAGTGCATTCTTTTTCTTACATAGCAACAAAACTAGCCCAGGCTCAGAAGTTTAATGACCCGAAGGACCCCTGTAAAGTGTTAGTGGCCACCGACGCCATTGGAATGGGCATTAACCTGTAAGTACAGTGGGCTTCAATCAAATTAAGTTTCAAATCCTTTTTACCCACAAAAAAAGAGCTTAAGATGATACTGTATGAATATAGTTTTTGAGGAAACTAAACCTGACATTTTTTATCATAATCATTCACTTGAAATTTTTTCTGTGTATCTTTCAGGAAAATCAAACGGATCATTTTTCTGGAGATTCAGAAGTTGACTCGGGATGAGAACGGTGATCTGAATTATTCCTTTATTCCCACGCACCAGGCCAAGCAGATAGCTGGTCGGGCGGGGAGGTTTGGGAGTGGGGAGAATGTGGGGTTGGTGACCGCCCACACAGAGAAAAAGATGATCGAACTGAAAGAAATCATCCAACAGGACCTGGAGGACATTCAGGTAAAAACACACAGGGAGATAACTCTGCAGAGATCATTATTAATGATTTGTTCCTCACCAGACGGAAAGTTAGTTGAAGTCTCAGAGAGAGAGCGTTGTCCATCAATTATGGCCTTTATGCTGCCTTTTATTATTTTCAAAATGAAACTCCTTGACTTCATCAGACATATATCAACTAACAAACATAATTTCTTGCTTTATATAAGAAGTGAAGAGGCTAAAATAAATGACATAATCTTTTAGTGAAAGGTAAATAAATTCCCAATGCATGGCTTGCAGATGTTTATCTGGTACTATGATACAATACATGTAAACCTGTACATTTTGTAGGCTGCTGGATTGTTACCCACTGTTGAACAATTGGAGCAGTTTTATTTCTATCTTCCCAACTTTAGCATGCGTGATATTCTGGTAAGCACTAAATACATGGGTATGATTATTACCAAAATACAGATTTTATTTATGAATTAATTTACTTGTTTTCCTCAAATGTATGTGGTAAACTATATTTCTTGTAATTGATTTATGTTGTGTTCAAGGATGCATCTTTAGTTTATGATAACGGAAGTGTAACGGTAAAATCAACTTAGGACAATTAACTTTACATGTGATAAGAGGTTGTCATTTAATTGATTTGAATCAAACAGGATTCATCTTTTTGCAGGGTATTTTTCAATACATGTCAACTGTGAACAGTGATATGTATTTCCTGTGTGGATTGGAGAATTTTAAAGAGCTAGCAACATTAATCGACCATATTGACCTCCCCCTTCGAGTCCGGTACCAATTCTGCCTGGCTCCAGTGTCAGTCAAATCACCATTCCTAAGCACTTTATTTACAAAGGTATTAGTCAATACCAAATAAGATTCAGTTGATGCAAAAGATAATTTTTAGTAACATGTTATTAACACGTTATTTTAGGCTAACAAGAAGGTAGCAGCTCATGTAAACTACTGCTAGAAAATGTGATAAGGAATTAAAAACAGTTAAAAGGTGTTCTTCAATCAAAATGAGAAGAAAGTGAATTATCATGTTACCAGATTTGTTATTTGATCTGTACATTTGCAATTTGAAAGGCATAGATACTTTTTTTTTCGTGATATAAGGAAATGATTTCATGAAGAAGTTGTACAAAGTGTTAAGAAATTGAACGTCAAATCTACAAAAGTTAATGAATGGATTTTTTCCTGTGTTACAGTTTGCCAGGAGTTACAGTAATGGGACTCCCATTGACTGTAAGTGGCTGCTCCTTCAGACAGACTACCCCTGGATCCTCCCCAAGACAATCAAGAGTCTGGCCAAGCTGGAGGAGGTGCACGAGATCATGGACATGTACCTCTGGCTCAGGTAAACTCCTACTGTCATGCTTTTGTCACAGACATTGTACAATGTGTACACACTTATATACTTAGTTTGGGTAAAGGTGATCGACAATTGTAACGATCGTGCACTGTTATACAAATTTCAACAATGCTGAATTAAAACGTAGTAAACGCTAAATGCTTAAACAAGTTAGGGTATGCAGAACTGGATATAAGATATTATTATGCAAGCTTAGGGCAGGATAATGTAAATGAATTGTTTATACGGGTACTTTATCTATACTCAATTTCTTTTAAAGAAGTACATCATAGATTTTTAGGACATACATGTATTTTCTTATACACAGTAACCTCAATCTCAGATCATAATTTTTATCTTCCTCTACATTTAGTCTATTTATGAAAATTAACCACTTCTTCAATTTCTCCTTAGTTTTCGATTTGAGGAAATCTTCTGTGATAGAGAATCAGTCCGTGGAGTTCAGAAACAATTGGAGGAAGTGATAGAGGAAGGCGTAGAAAAGCTGGGAGTTCTCCTAGCCCAGGGAACCAATAACCCACCAGCTAAAGGGAAGGGGAAGATCATAGCAGCAAAGAAAAGCATCCGCAGGGCCAAAGGAAAGTGATGGGTGAACTTGCAAAGCATGAGTGGTTCCAGAACTTCCAGTATTATTGACTGTGTTTGAACATACGAACATGGGTACATTCCCAGTGAAACAAGAAAAGGTTGTCTTTAAATGACTTATCAAGAAATGTCAGACCATGGTGCTTTTAACATTCATGAAGAGAATATAGCGGGACATTAATAAACTCTGTTGATCCATAATGAAGACTGAAGCATCAGTCACTTTGAATTGAAGTTGGAGATTTTGTACACTTTACTAGTCATGTCTTCAAGTTATGTCTGTGAAATTTGTATTTAACTGCTAACTTCATAGGTCAGGCACTGGTACATATTCAGTTGTGTACTATATCAGCATAAATAGAACCAAATACTGATAGTAATTAATAGTTTTTCATGAGAAGTGAAAACATTATTTACAATATACTTCAATGCAAATTAAAATTGTTTTTCATGGGAAGTAAAATCATTAAATGATTTACAATGTACTTGAATGCTAATTAAAAATGTTATTATATTTTGTTTATCTTGAAAATGCTTATACAGCATATAAATAAATGTATGTGTTTGCTATTTCATAGAGGGGCTTTATTGTGAAAGTTAATGAACTGAATCAGTGTTCCAAGGAAGTGGCCCTGTCAGTGTTTATCCATGTCAATAGTATGATTGAAAATATACAGAAGAGAATTAGTTTGATGGGTTAAAAATTTTAAATATTTATTTAAAGATTTAATGAATAAATTAACATGTGCTGATTGATATATATGGGTTATGTTGTTTGATTCATGTAGTAATGATGTCAGATGGCCATTAACAAATATTGATAATCATCCTATTTGGAATACATACTTCGGGCATTATTGGATTTTTTATACATCCATGGATAAAATGTGTACATGATATACTCAACTCGTGAGGGTTGTATTATATATGGGAAAATCAAACAATATGTAGTTATAACTGGCTTAAGTCAATAGTTAAAGAAATATTACAAAATCAATTTATACAAGATTGGAGAAGTATAGTAGACAACTCACCAAAATGTATTAATTATAGAATTTTTAAAACAAATCTCAGTTTAGAAAAGTACTTGTTGATTTTACCTACAGATCTACGGATCACGTTTACAAAATTACGAACATGTAATCATCGATTCCCCATAGAAACGGGTAGATGCCATAATATTGAAAAAAAATTAAGAAAATGTACAATGTGTGACTCTAATAGTATTGGGGATGAATTCCATTAAATTTTAGAATGTACACATTTTGTAAACGATAGAAAAATGTTTTTGTCCAAGAGATATTATGAAAACCCAATATGAAAACCCAAATATAAAATTTAACAGCTCATGAATACTTTTAATGAAGAAAAACTAAAAAACTCTTCAATATTTAATAAGAAAATTTTCAAAGTCTGTTCTTCCAGAAACCAACTTTAACAACCTATTGTATTGTGATTTTAACCTTTTTTCATCGTTATTACTCCTACTGTACATGTGTTCCTTGACTGTGTTTGTGTACATTTGTATTTGTTATACTTTCATGTTTAATACTGAAATCTGATTGGTGAAGACGCAGTTAATAATATTTTCTATTACCCTCAGCGTTAGCAACGCACTTAGCAACGGGTAACATTAAAAAATATTACATGCGCGAAAATTATGCGCGTACGGTTCGCTGTAAAATTCACGTTATTCCTATATAAAAGCAGTAAAATTTTCTTAAAAATTAAGACATTCAGTATAACAAAATAAATAGTGCCTGTTTGGGAGGATAACAGTTGAAATTGACACCCCTCGAAAACCATTGTCAACCTCCGCTTCGCGTCGGTTGACAATGGTTTTCTCGGGGTGTCAATTTCAACTGTTACCCCAGGCACGTAGCATCGTTTTTGAAAGTGGGGGGGGGGGGGGGCAACTATGCTTCCAAAAAAATTCTTCCCTACCAAAATTTTTTTTCCTCCAAATCATGAAATTCCTAATCCGTGGGGGGGGGGGGGTAACTTCAATTTGACTACTCATTCCCTTATTTTCATATGAATTTTTTACTAACTTCCAAAAAAGTGGGGGGCCAACTCCATTATAATTCATTTTTTTATGTGTAAATTTTAAAAAATTTGTTGCTGCGAGAAAAAGTGTGGGGGGGGGGGGGGGGGGGGCAGGCCCCCCCTGATGCTACGTGCCTGTACCCTCCCAAACAGGCACTATTTATATAATACTGATTTTGAGCCTCAAATACCAGTGAACTGGTCATGAGTGAATAAAGAATTGAAATATGGAGTTGGCGACATTGCAGAAAAAATATATTAGTAGAAAGCATTTTATTGTTTATGTTTGCATCTTTCTTTTAAAAATTAATAACTCGATTGTGAAAAATCAGTAATAATAAGTAAATTACTGTTAATGTACATCAGTACGTTAGCTAAAAGAAACAGCAAAATCGTCTCCCATAGGAATTTGAGTGTGATATCATCATGATTATTTAGTGCAGTCCGTGATTTTTCTTAGGTCGCTGTAGGTTTCGATCAATTGATGGAAGGGCGTGTAGATTTCAGTCCTGTCAGTTTCTACGGAGCAATGAATTGCAATAAGCTTAAGTTTCCAATAGAAATAGAGGGAATCATACTCGGTAGACGTAAATATATTACAATAAAATGCTTTCTTTGGTGATTCATGCGGGATATGAACAGCTGATGAAGGTGGCGACATAGCAGAAAAAAGCATAACCCACGTTAGCGAGCTATGTAAATTCTTTTCTGCAATGATCGCCACCTTCATAACCCGCATGAACCATCCAAGAAAGCATTTTATTGTTTATATTTACATCTTCCGATTTTTTTTTTATATTTACATCTTTTTTAAACAAATTAATAAATATATTTTAAAAAGTAAGTAAAATTCACTGAATTACTGTTAAATGGGAATTGGAGTCAGACATTATCATGATTATTTCGTGCAGTCCGTGATTTTTCTTAAACAGGGCGTGTTCTTTAGAGCTATGTATTAATTATAAGTTTCTGTTAAAAATAGAGGGAATCATACTCGATGTATGTAATTATTGTATTAATTTTGACAATGGATGTATAACGTTACGTGTAGTGCATGTGAAGTAATCAAAATCATTGACCTCTTGTTTGCAGAAGACAACATAAAAACCATTTTATGTAACATCAACAATTTATTTCAACAAACAGTTTCGCAAATAAATAGATTAATTTTCTCTTCAGAGAGAATATAACAGTAGCTAATGGATTGTCTTAGTGAACACGATTGAGATATGGTAAAAACAAGGACTTTAGTTACAAATGTAACATTTCTTGTTTATTCAAGAGAACAGGGCTTTTAAATACTGCATATATTATAATTTTTTTTTAAGAAAAGTAAAAGGGACATTTCAGCAATTGCAGTCTTTTTGTATTTTTATATTTTTTTACTCATACAATTCCTGTAATTTAGCACTATATTTTTTAATGGGAAACTCTGTGATTTCAGTAACAAAGATGACCGCGTTGTATTTGATACGGAATCTTCTTGATGAATCATCTTCCTTGAAGTCAAAGTTCCCCTAACCAAAAACTGCAACAGAAAAAAAATAATAATAAAGAAACGAACACAATTACATGTATATCGAAAGAAATAATATATATTTAAAGTAAAATGATTTCTTTGACGGTCCATTTGGAATGTGAAATAGGTGTGATTACTGCAGATTTTATTTAGCGTTGCCCACTGATGAAGCCATATGATTTTACTATTTATACGTTCACATGTAATACGTCACAGAGGAGGAAGCAACAGTTCTTGTAAATATGGAAATTACTATAAATATTCGAATATCGGGTGTCGGTCAGTGAATTCCGTGCTTTCACTGTTCATGGAGCTAAAAGTTTTAATTGATGATTTTTATGCCAAACAATGATAATCAGAACTTACTTCTGCTTAAAAATCCCCCAATACCACCTCGGCTTTGTTGCTGGATTGGTGTCAGTACGGGAGGCTGGAAGCCCGTGAAGCCCGCCAGTCCGGGCAGACCGCCGGGAGCGGGCCCCATGAATCCCCCGACAGGTCTTCCGTTCATGTTCATCGCCATTCGAACACTTGGTGGGAGGTCGCTGGGGTCAATAAAGCTGACCTGTGGTTGTTGTCTGCCAAAAGGGTTCATAGGATTTCTCATGTTTGGGTTACCGAATTGGTTTTGGTCCACGTTAATCCCTTCCCCAAAGGGGGTACCGGCGAAAGGATTGTTGTTGAAGGCGCTGAAGTCGCTTGGGCCTGTACCCATTGCGTTCACATTGAAGGTGAACATGTCGTTACCTGAGGTTCCGAACTGTTCAAATGCTCCCCCTGGGCCCTGGTTGGGAGGGAATCTACCTCCTTGGTTGTTGAAGCCAGTTTGTGGGTTGTTGGGAAATCCCCCTTGGGGTCCGTTCTGGGGGAATCCGTTTTGCATGGGGAATCCTGGCTGTCCATTGGGATTCATTGCCATCCCGTTACCTACGGATCCGCTCAGTGCAGGGTTCCTATTTTGCATCTGAGAACCTCCCACTGTTAACCAACTTTCTTCGGGGGTTAAACTCCCAGTGTTAACGCGGGAAGATTGAATTGGTTGCTGGAATTGGTTGCGGGCAGCCATGTTCTGGTTTTGTTGCGGGAACGCCATCTGGTTTGCTTGTTGCTGTGGGTTGTTGAGCATCGGTTGTTGGTTGTTCTGCATCGTCATGGGGTTGCCTTGGTTAGAACCCATTGGCGGTGGTTGTACATTGTTTCCAGAAGCTTGGTTTGAAAAGGCTAGTCCCGCTGGGGGCTGTGTGGGACCATTGTTAGCGGGCTGGTTTCCGCCAAAGTTCATTCCGCTAAAATCGAACTGAGATAGGTCAAAATCTTGGTTCTGGCCGCAGACGATCCCCGCTAGAGCAGCGAGAACAGAGATCCATAGTGTTGTCATTTTGTTTTTTCTACAAACAGAATTAACCAAATGTGAATCACGTGCCGAATATTTTTCTGCAGAAAGATAACTTTTTTAAATTTCAAAGTATAATGCCTCGACATCAATATAGTTCATGTAGCAGAAATAGAAGAAGAAAAGGTATTTATAGAATTTTAAAATTCTGCAAATATAAAATTAATTTACTTAAAGGAGAATTGACGGGTAAAACACTAAAAACTTGAAGACTAAACTTTCGTTTACTCCAAGAACAAAGGGCAGTATATGACAAATAGATGCCGTGTTCCAAGACCTATTGATTCGTGCCATTTTAATAGCTTCGAATTTTTAAGACTAAATGATATATAATTTATCTATATAAACACAATGTGAATACAATTATAAATTGCATCAGTAAGTAGAATTAATATTTTATTTCACGTGAAACTAGTAGAAAATTCTTTGGTTTTTTTTCAGCGAGAACGTTTAAGTTCGTTGCTTGTTCTTTATTGGGGAATTACAAGAAAGAAATATATTTGGATAATTCATTGATCAGCTGCAGTAATTAAATCTAACGGGGTTTCTTTTTGTTCTATAAAACTAAGCTGTAGCAAATAAAAAAAAAAGTTATTTGCTATTTATGTGCATATCCAAAACATATAGTATTATTGTATAAATAAAATGTACGATAAATATCAATATTTAGCATGTTATGTTTTCGTTAAATACTAAGTTAGATGGGTATTTGTTTAGTTCTGTGATGTTTAGGTTGTTATGATGAAATTCTTTTTCAGTAATCATTTTATATACATGTACCGGGTATGTTGTTAGCCTACATTAAAAAAAACCTATCATATTATTGAAATGATACTTTAGAACAAAATCTCATAATTTCGGCTTGCCTTTATACTTGCTGATTTTTCTTGGTTTAGTATAACTAGAAATATTTCTTGCTTTTCCTTTATTGGATAGGGGTTTTCCCCCCAAAATACCAGCTAGTAAATTATTTCATGTACATAGTGTACTAAGTAACGACAGAACGTTACATGTATATACATGTACTTATGCGAAAGAATGATTTTAGTGTTAAAATACACATTTTTTTCTTTTCTTTTTATCCAAAAAAAATTAGACATTCAATAAACTGAGAAACGTTGAATTTTTTTTAAAAATTACTAAATGTACTACATCATTATTTACCAATACATGCTATATTTGGACATTTGTTTTGTAATTTCTACAAATTTTGCTAGTTTATTACTATATTCACCCCCCCCCCCAAAAAAAAAACCCCCACAGAAAACGTGTATCAAAGATGGAGCAAGTATTGAAAACTCTTGAAAATAGATTTTTTTCTTTCTTTTTATCAAAACAAAATTTGTCATTCAATAAACTGAGAAAAGTTGATCTTTTTTTAAAAAATAACTAAATGTACTACATCATTATTTACTAATACAAGCTATATATATCTTAGGACATTTGTTTTGTAATTTCTACATATTGCTAATTTATTACTATATTCACTCCCCCCCCCCCCCCCAAAAAAAAAAATAATAAAATCCACAGAAACGTGTATCAAATATGGAGCAAGTATTGAACACTTTTCTTATATTATATTACACAATGTGTCCCAAACTCACACAGATGGGAAGGTTGAGGGCGGTTAATGAGTACATAATACCCTTAGTGTGTGGCGTGGGTCAACTGGTGTAAACGAATAAAGAAGCTTGAAAATGTCATAAATATCTAGCGGCCATTTGTATTCTCTGATATTAAAGGTCATCGGTATATATGATTGATTTGTCGATTTTACCATTATGTAAAGTTGTAAACATTCAGTCACTTCAATTCTGTCTTCCTATTTCCTGTTTACTCATTAATAAATTATTTTTTTGTATGTATATATATCGTCCCATTTGAATATGCATGTACATGTAGAAACTTTTTTAATAATCTTTTTAATAAAAAAAAATAATCATTGAAATATCTAAAATTGTAAAAGACAATAAAATATTCTAATATATTAATTTTACTGTAATTACGATCATGTTATGCAAATGTATTTTTAAAAATACAATAAAACAGCCAAACTCTTCACTTTAATTTTACTATGATACTAAAATGATCATATATTCAATATTTTTTTCAACAAATATTACGAAAAATAATAATTTAGTATGCTGGAAAACAGTGGAGTGGTAAATTATCTCTTAAAGTGACTGGGTAATCAAAAAATACCCCATCACGTCTACCTTAAAATTTGAGAGATAATTTCTTTAGCCATAAATTATTATTCAGAAAAGAAAATTCCAAATATATTTTAGTTTTAAAATTTTAAGATTTCGTATATCTCTTTACACCTCTGACGAAGAAAAGCTTTTCTTTAACATGAAATTAATAAAGCTTACATTTGGCCACGATCATTCAGTTATGTTAAGTAATTTCTGAAGACCACATGTACCTCTTTATTCACTTTTTTTATCTATACATGTATATCAAATACTTAGTTCATGTGTATTCAAAAGAAGAGGATTCATTCAAGTGGCAATATTCCATAACTGATTTCTTATGGAGCAAATACGTGAATAAATTTTTGACCTCGAAAGTCAGTTAATAGCTTTATATTAATAATTTCATATTTAAATCAAAACCCTTCAAATTCAAATTGAATTTCTTAACATTAATATTCTCAAAACTTGATGTTCTTACCTTATACAGATAGAATTGTTTCCGTGATATTAAATCTTTTCCTAGGTGAATATCTGTCTTAGCTGTGATCAAGTATTTTTTTTAAAGATGTGCTTGATGAATGAATGCGGTACGTCTTTTAGTAGTACTTCTCATTCGTGTTTACGGATCGCCGTCGGCTATTCCGGAAGTACAGGGGCGACGTAACACTGGATGTATCAGCAGGCAACGGGGCCAATAAGAATAGCGGCGCTGGGTATGACAGACCCGTAAGAACATCACTTCCCGCGGCGTCATAACACACACTTTCGCTCTCTTCTTACACATCAGCTGATTCACCAATAAGCTATATGCACCCCGCACCCCAACCCTGTTTTTTGGTGTTTCTTATTCATATTTGAATATTCTGCTTGAGTTGTTGATACATGTACATGTACATTTACGCATCACAATCTTATTTCAGGCACACGCTCGTCTGCAGTTAAATCAAGTTAATTACTTAATAATTAATATACGTCAAGTATAATGAGTAACAAATTTCCTTTCAACTATCCACCATAATTTTTTATTTCTGTATACAATAGCATAATCAATATCATTATTTCCTTTTCCGGGCTGTGACTGCTAATCCAAAAATGGAATATCTCATGATTATAAAGGGAGTGTGAGATTGCTCACATTAAATTATTCATTAATTTATGAAAACAGGAAGAAGATCGGTGAATAAGGCGAAAAAAAAGCCAATTTGAGGCCAGATAAGATACCATGCAAAACAACATGTAAGAAATACAAAGAAATGATTCATTATTAGGCTATAAACTTGGTTATAAATTATGTTATCGATAGCCATGCAGTGCATTTCTTCGCTATTTACATTTCATGAATAATGTTTGTAGTTTTAAATAACAAATAAACATGGTTTGATGAAATAAAATTTTTAATAAGTGTTTCATGAAGACCACCCCTCCTCCTTTTTATTTAAATTTAGCGCGCTTTTACACGAACAAATGTAACTCCTTTTCCGCAAGTGTTCCATAAGTATGGGCAGATAACTCGCATTGAGTAATACAATATGTTATCAACTTTCATCTATCGATAATTAATTAACCATGAGTAGTTGGTCTTTGCCCTTTATTTGTTTCTACAACTTATGTGTCTTTTATTGAATTTCATTCGCATGGGCGTTTACCAAGGTTCAGTGCAATCGGACGGCATTGTTTGTAAACAAAGACAGTAACGTTACAGTTCTGATATGAGCTGAATCGCTCACTTGCAATGGCATGTAGCTGTGAACATTCAATAGTGATGAATATATCATCATTTAGTCCGTTTTGTGGTCAGATTAAATATACATTACGAAATATGCCGTAGCAGGAAGGGTAAGTTTCAATGGTAATTTATTAAATTTTTTATTCAGTTCGAATTTCCTCGGTAATTATGGCTAAATTATGAAAACAATAATAAATCGAGTCATAGACATGATACTGATCAGCTCTATTATCACAGCACGCTACAAAATAATTTTTTTTTTGTAAAAGAAAAGATCAGTTTTTTCACATAACGTGGAGATTATATGATTTAGACTGTTAAGGAGAGAACCATTCTGTCTTTCTGCATTTTGTCTATAAATTGGAATTCAATACACAATGATGCAGAAACCCAAATACTGACCAAAAGGTCAGTAATAATATATATGCTTATATACTGATATAGTAGCCTTTTTAGATAAGTCAAATTACAGTTCTCCCAATCATTTCTAAATTTACAGAACCAGATGCATTATTAATCTGTACGTGCATGGGTACATGTTTCCTCTAATACATGTAATTCAACTTTTCATTGGTAACGGTTAATAATAATCTTCACAAATCAATGTTCTAATAGACCCCTTCACGATGACTGCGGTACTGCAGGACAAAATGATATACTTTGCCGAAATTTCAGTAGATAGATAATTAAATGACGTAAATGAAACTATTGACGTAAGTCACATTTCACCAAACTATGTCATTTTGCCCTGCAAAAGAGCAGTACCGCAGTTACCGTAACGGGGTTGATTGTGATTAATGTACTGCCTAAGTAAGGATCAAACCTGAAAATAAGTACTTTGATAGAAATTATGAGCAGACCAACATTTTTCAAGCAAGAATTTGTATCATACTTGTCTTAAAATTAAATTTTATTTTTTAAATTAAAAGCCTTTTTTAAATGCACATCATTTGATAGATTTAGGATTTAAATCTGCATGATCTTATCATCGATCAGTGTGTAGTGTAGAAGTACATGTACTTTAAATATATGAAATTTGGATTTCTTGGAATTTTTGCAAACCTGATAGAGATATTGGTTCAGGGATTTGTGTTTTCTAATGCTTTAAATTTGGAGGATCCAGCATAAATACTCAGTTTCCTCAGAATACATGGCATGAACATGTATGTAATTATGATTCATCATGATATTATAGCTATGAATTGGTACACTGTATTAATTATAATGTTAAGTAAAACTGAAAAAATAAAAATATGCTTATTGAGGTATTGTACAACATATGATGTATCAACTGTAATATATAATGATAAGTTGTTTACTTTATTAGGCATGACCTTGCTGGTAAAATGGATTTAGGATGTAACATGGAGTTCAATTTCCCCGAACCAGGCCAGTTAAATGATTCAGTTTTTGGAGGAGGTAACTCCAGCATTGCTGACAAATTGGACCTTGGGACAGGGCAACTTTTGGATACTGTTTCTGGAACGAATCAGTGTGTTGGTCACCATGACAATGCAGATAAACATCTCTCCGCCTCAGATTTTCATCTTGATCTTGGTCCTGCAAATGATTTGGTCACAACCTCAGATTTTCCTCTGGTTAACCCAGTTACAGACATGGGAACTGATGCAGTGGAGGATTGTAGTGAGGGATACAGCATCGTGAATGCTGCTTTGGAAGGAGGAGGTATGTTACCCAAACAACCTATTCCTACATCAAATACCTTAAACTTGGGAAATGTGACAAATATACAACCTATTCAGCTCAATCAAGCCAACTTGCTGGGAATGCCAGCTATACAGGTGATCCCAATAGAAAACATGCAATTATTGTCCTCTATAAAATCACTGGGACATTGTCAAAACCTCCAGTCATCTTCTGCGAATCAAATTCAACAGCAAAACTCTAACTCTTCTCAAATGATACACAGCAATTCTCCAGCCGCAGTGTTGCTGGGAAATGTTCTCTTGTTGCAATCTTTACCCAGCCAAATAAACCAGAGTAGTATTACATACTCTAGCATTTCCTCTCATACCCAACAAGGTATCACTACTCCAAATCAGATCTTGCAGATTTCTAGTGACCAAAACACAGCTGTGTCCATTCAAAGCACATTAACTGCCAATTCATCTTGTGGGAAAGTGAACACTGAGATATTGGATGAAGGCATGACCATCAAAACTCTCTTGCAAAAAAGTAACAGACATGCATGCATGCAGATCAGGAGGCAGGAATCCTCAAATTTTCAAGATAGCATGGATGGAATTCAACAGCAAGTTTTGTCTACTCATCAACATCAAAGAAAACCTTTGAAAGTATACATGGACAAACAGACTGACACAGAATCTCTAATACAATCAAAAGAACCTTCGGACAACCAGAGGAACACCAAGATACTGGTGTATGGCAAAAACATTGCTCTGACATTTGACTGTCGGAATCAGAACTTTGTAATGGAGTCCCTTACAAAAGCCATGAAAGGGAATACTAGTCCGTGTAACAAAGAAGTCAGCATTGAAATAGGAAAGCCATCTAATGTAGATGCAGATGTAGATAAGAAAGTTATGGAGGGTAACAGTAAGTCAAGGGAGGTCAAGTATGTGTCCATTTTGAATCCCCCTGCTCCAAAGAAAGTCAAGACCGAGTCTTCGGTTGTGCTTATTGCGAAAAGTCCAGACAAAGACACGGAAGGCAAAGAACAACAGACCAGAAAATCTCTGTCAGCATCGATAGAAAACATGTCTAACTCAAAGGAAATTCAAATTGAGAAAGATGCTATCTTAACTGAGTGTGACGGTCAGCTGTCCCACCAAACAGGTGGCGGAGAATCTGGAGGAGAAAATGCGGACAAGATGGCGGTTCTGTCAGTGGTGAAGAGGGACCAGAAGTGTGAGGAGGTGGAGCCAGAAGACGAGGACCACGTGTACAAATGTGACCTGTGTAGTGCTTCCTTCAGCAGGGTGGGGAACTACACCCGACATAGAATGATCCACACAGTCAATACACAGGTACTGTATAGTGTACACAGTGTTGTTATTGTCCATTCACAATTTTCTAACAAATTAATGATTCTGTTTCTCATTAAACTTCTCCAAACACTTATTTGGAGAATTTTTTTTTAATCTTTGAAATAGTCCTGCCTTAAAAATAAAAGGCAAATGAAGGTGAAAATAAATCTTAAATAAAAAAAAATGACCTGTTTTATGTGAATGTATAAGTCAGTGTTTTGATTGAGAATTACATGTAAATTTCAAGTAATTCAAAGTAATTTTTCTGAAAGTCATTTAAAAGTGCTGGATAATATGTATACCAGTATGATCTATTAATATTTACTAGACCATGTGCTATTTACAGGACAACTATAGATACAAGTGTAGTGAGTGTGGCAGACTCTTTCTACAGCGCTGTGATATGAAAAGACACATGTTGATACACACAAAGCAAGAGCCACACAGGTGTACAGTCTGTGACAAAGGTAATTATGAGACAAACTATACATTGTTATTTGATACAGAAATTAAACAAACCACGAAGAAGGTACTCATTGGGTCCATTTATATTTTGGGAAAATATATATATATACCGTACAAAAATATATATGAACTGTAGCTTATTTGGGGGGGGGGGGGAGGGGATTTGTCTTCCTACTTTTCCTTTGTTCTAGGCATGATTTCTGAATTGAATTCAATGTATTTCTATTCAGGTTACATTAGAAAGAGTGATTTAGTGGTTCACATGAGATTCCACTCTAAGGAGAGAGCCTACAAATGCAACCACTGTGAAAAGCAGTTCTTTCAATCAGGTATAAAACTTTTATTATGAGTTTTAAAAAAAGAAATTTGGGGGATACCTTTTGTCAATTGATCATGAACATTTCATTTTGCCAGGTGACCTTAACCGCCATGTAAGGAATGTTCACCTGTTGGCCCCTCTTCTGAAGTGTGGCCACTGTAACAGACAGTTTGTGAAGGAGTCCACATTGATCCGACACATGCAGACCACTCACAAAGACATCATCATCAAGTCACTGCGGGATAAGCTGGATAAAACACCCTCGTAAGTAAAACTCAATACACATAATATGGTCGTAGGAATAATTAGATCAGTATGTCTTGGATAACTGGGTTAATAAGTCTAGAATAACTGGAGTAGTTTGTAAAAGATTACTTCTTTAGTTTAGGATAATTTGAGAAGTAAGTGGAAGAGGACTTGGGTAGTAAGTCCAGGATAACTGGAGTAGTAAGTCCAGGATAACTGGAGTAGTATGTCAAGGATAACTGGAGTAGTATGTCAAGGATAACTGGAGTAGTATGTCAAGGATAACTGGAGTAGTATGTCAAGGATAACTGGAGTAGTATGTCAAGGATATCTGGAGTAGTGTGTCAGGGATAACTGGAGTAGTATGTCAAGGATAACTGCAGTAGTATGTCAAGGATAACTGGAGTAGTATGTCAAGGATAACTGCAGTAGTGTGGTAAGAATAACTGGAGTAGTATTTCAAGGATAACTGCAGTAGTATGTCAAGGATAACTGAAGTAGTAACTCAAGAAGCACTTGACTAGTACGTCAAAGATAACTTGAGTAGCAAGTCGAGGAGAGCTTAAGTGGTAAATAAAGCAAAAAAAAATATAAATAATAAATACTGTAAAATCCAAATCATTTGCATAATTTTTTTTAAATGCAGATATTTTTGCAGAAGATTACTTCGTTATCATTTTTATAATGTATTAAATTAATAAAGTCTTAACTTGACTCTTTGAAGAATTGTTTGATGTTTTAGTTTTGTTTACAAATTTTTTAAACAGTGACAAACAGTCATCAGCAAACTTGGCTACAAGTACAGTACCAAGGACTGGTCATACAAATTCTGGAGTGCACCAGGAGAACCAAACAAAGGGGAACCAGACAAGCACTTCCTGCTGAAGAAACTCTTCAGAGTTATCCATCTTAGTATCGGTTAAATTTCCACAAAATACTTTAATTCATGAAATAAAATTTGGCATTCAGGGAGATATATAGAATACTAACTGACACTTGTCTCAGTTTGATAGATTTCTGTGATATTAGTGATGTGTATTCAGGATGTGCATGCTTTACATGGGTTTTATTAATTATTTGATCGTTGTGATGATTGAAAAGAAAACATGTACATTAAAAGAGTTGAATGGTTGTTTTTTGCAATTTTTGGACAGTTTTAATCATTGTTTACCAAAAAAAATTCATATCTTAATTAAGATTTTTAAGGTAGATCTGATAGGTAATTTGTTGACCGCTCAGCCTCCTGTAGTTTATACTTCTAAAATGAAAGCAAAATTTATGTTTCTGTATTCTGTAAAATGGCACTTGGTTAATATTTATCAACAAAAATATCAATTTTTTTCTTACAAAAATGTGACAAAGGTTGCATGGAATCTTTAAGAAAAATGAATATTGTTATGGAGTGATGAATACAGTTGTTTTTAAGAAAAATGTACATGTAATTTGTTGTCAAATTTTTGGCTTAATTCATTTTGTTGTTTTGTGTTTATATTTATGGTATCCAAGATTAGATATACTTGGTATTTTACAAGCATATTTTTGTTTAGTAGTTTTTTAAACTATTTTTTTTCTTCAAAGATCTCAGTGTTTAAAAGCTTCGTATGTTAAAACAGCTTGATCTACATAACAATTCTTGTCTTTCGCTTGATTTGCCAAAAAAACGGGTTTTTTTTGGCCTAACTGTCTTGATTTTGATATCTATATGAATAATTTATGCGTTAACATTTCTGTTGGAACATCGCTCTCTCTCTTTATTACATTAGTTCACTTTAGAGGGCCAAGGCCAATTTTAGACTATATTGATCTCCTTTAGAACAAGAGCTCCATGTAAATATAAATATATAGAAAATACCCATTTTTTGATGGTTAATTTGTTGACCATTCAGCCCCTGTAAGAGCAAGTACACTTATTGCAACCTTTACTAAGGTACGTGGTATGCGACATCAATCGATATTAATGTGGGTTAAAGTACATTGTTATCAAAATACTTTCACCGGTTCGGAATTTTCAAATATTAAAATATTTAACCAAAAAATACATTTTTTTTAAAATTTCTGGAAAAGTTAAAATTTTAAAATCGTCAGTGAGATTCAAACTCATATGACCAACAGATTCGTAGTGAACCCTTTAACCAACATTGCTTTTTCTGTAGCATTCAATATGCAAGAAACATAACATCACAAGTTGAACATTTTGTAAACTTTGACTCAAACTCTTAATCATGCTTATTAAGTCATGGGAATTTTATTATAATTTTTTTAAATTTCATAAAATGTTTTCTTGCATTTCTGGAAATATGGGTATTCTTATTATCTTTGTCTTAATTAATCTATGCCTTGCTTATAATGAATTGTTGGCATTTTATCTGATTTTTGCTGTTTCATGTATTCACTGTACATGATAGTATATATTGCATGGGATTTTTCCCTCTGACAGTGCTTTTGTTTGGCTGCAAAACTATTTGTATATTTAGGGTTGTGCAATATTTTATTTTGATTATTTTATCTTTATGCATTATTTAAGGCATTCTTACAAGTGAAATAAAATTCAGTCAATTACATATACATCTATTTGTGTTTTGTTTGATGCTCCTTGACAATTTCAAGTAGAATATTTTGAGTCTTCAATTTACAAATTCACATTGAGAAACTTAAATACGTGTATTTTTCAATAAATAAGTAAAGAGTCCAAGTAAATAAGTAAAGTCGAAATATTCCATCGAATAGTATTTAATTTTTTCTTTATGAATTTCAAACCTTGCATCTTTCAGTGGTTGCTCTTAAATTTGACTCCGAACACTGCTTACAGAAGAGAGGACTACCGGTATGTTAAAAGGTCCAATTGCAGCGGTTAACTTAAATTCTGTTTACAAATTTAATAAAATAAAAAAAATGATATGTCAGACAAATATTTTAATAACATATAAAACAAAATATGTCAGTTACAATGATGTAGAAAGCTGAGTTGTTATATCACCTTTCTAGAGTGGGTTACTACCCGTTTTTACAAAAAAGAAATGATAAAAAGGAAAAAAAAACAATATTTATTCACACTTAAAAATAAAAATGTAGAGCACAGTGTTCCCCCAGCATCTTTTTACGTATATTGTTGTTCAATTTGTTATTCTGCATTACATAGTAATAAAGGGTGTTAGAGCAAGCATGCACTTGATGATTCCTATTCAAATGAATGACAGGATATACCTATTTTTGCTCCAATACGAACATATATGTATATTGAAATTAGATCATCAATACATGATTAACAGACAATTTCTCTTTAAATACTCGCATTGCATATAATTATTTTTTAGCAAATTTCTAAAGCTCTATATTTTCACAACTTTGATTTTTTGGGATAAAAAAGCACATGTCACCGAATACAAGTATAGTTCTTTAAACTTTGATACAAAAGTTGTATTGAGATATCACACCAGTGTGAATAAATCACTATGATAAAGTCCAATTTTCATAGTAATATTTTAATAATAAATATTTAAAGATTTGAATGATTTTTAGCTCTCCAGAAAGTTTAAATAATCAATCAAGCTTTTAATTCTGACCACCTGTTGTATGTCTGTTCATCGGTTTGTAAACTTATCACATCTTTTTTTTTTTTCTTCTCTAGAAACACAAAATTAAGCTGACCAAACTTATTACAAATACTCCTTCTGAAGTTTTTAAATAAAGGATCTAATTTTTCCAAAGGGGGGGGGGGGATAATCAAGTAAACAGAGAAAATAGAGTATGTGTCTTGTATAATTTATCTTCTTTTCACGAACCACTGCACCAGAAATGCCAATAAAATGTTTACATCAAAATTTTCATGTAAAGTGAAAACCCCTAAATTGTTCAAACATTAACCCCCTCCCCCGAGCAATACTGAGACCCAAGAGGGGTTCACGGTTCAAGATATATAGAAAATCTGTTTAAAATAATCTTTTAAAGAGCTACAAGGCTACATTTTTAGGCGAGCATCCTCAGAATGGGTAAATAATATTCAAATCACACCCGGGCCAATAATGTGTCCCAAAAGGGGCTTAAAATTTAATATATGTAAAAAGTTTTTAAAGAAATTTATAATTTCAGCAATATTTGTACAAATAATACACCAAATCATAGTTTATTTTCCAAAAAGTCGATTTTTACATCCACAGACTTTTTAGACGTTTCATCGAATCCCACAACAGTAATCTTGGTTGCTCCAAACTTAAACTTTGCCTTTACTCTCCTTCTGGTGCCTCCTGTTGTGTCTGGCATAGGGACAGTCAGAGATCCTATCCCCTTGCATCCGTCAGTATATTGTGGTTCTACTTTATTGCTGGCAAACACAGCAAAATTGACCGAAGTTTGATTTTCATGAATAGGAAAGTAGTTTTTTTCGGTCTCTTCGTTGCAATGTACTAGCTTTCCTTTGTTAACGAAAATGTCGAAGTTGTCAGTACAGTATTCTATCCCGTTGATAATCTTTTTCTTTGATTCTGGGTGTTTGTCTTTGATAAATCGTGTGTACGTATCCACGCCATAGGTATATTTCACCACTCGGGCAGCAATTATATCTGGGTCATGACCAAAAAGAACAGCGCCTTTTAGTACAGCTAATCCGCATTCTTGGGGAATCACTACTGTACAACTCGGGAATGAATTCCTAATTCTACTTTGAAGGAGCTCACACTCTGAAAACCCTCCCACCATAATGATGACTTTAGTTCCTTCGGCTGTATCAGAAACTAACATTTCTTCAACTTTGACTGCTATTTTGTCCAGTACCTTGTTAAAAAACTCCTCAAATTTTCTGACTTTTATTTGAAGTTTACCTCTTTTCAATTCTACATCATCTTTCAAACCATGATCTTCTATGCATTTAATGAAATCCTCAGCTATCTCCAGGAGAGTTGGTGGAATATCAACACGCACGCTTTTTCCTGTCTGCTTTTGCCTTTTCTTTTTTTCAAAGTATCGAAACAATGCGATGTAATCTCCAGTATGTTTCATACGGAATGCCTCAACGATGGGTTTGGACACAATACCCTCCAGCATTTGTTTAAACTCGTCGTCAACAAAGATTCCTCCCCAATCTCCTCCTTCTGCCCTGTTTATCTCCTGTAGCTTCCCATCTTCTCTCACTTCTTGCATTGCCATGTCAATCGTACCTCCTATCGAACCAAACACAAGAACATTAGCTATCTATTTAAATGTAGAACTGGTCATTGAAGCCATTAATCTTAATTAGTTTATTATACTGTGTATGTAATATTGACCAAACCTAACATTCTGAACTTTAGTATTTGTGAGAATAGGCATCATGATGATCTTATAATCTTACCTCCAGCGTCTAGCACTAGAAACCTTCGACCTGGTTTCATGACGTTTAGTGCATCATCGTCCCTTTCTATTTGAATCCATTTACAGTACACAGCTGCAGCTTCTGGTTCTAAGCAGATGAGGAGAGACTCCTTTGAAATACCTGCCTATCATAAAATCACGATAAATTTTACGTAAAAAAAAAACTTTTTACATAATGACAATTATATGAAATGATAATATAGATAAACATTACAAGTTCAGCGGCTTCTTCCATAAATTGCTTTGCAGGCTCGTCCCAGATTGCTGGTACCGTTAATATCCAAGTAACGTTTTCGTTTAAAGGTGTGATAGATACTTGTAAATTTCTCTCCTCAAATTTCTTTACGAATTCATCCTTTAGATATTCGATGGAACGAGCAAAAACATCAATAGCTGGCATTTCTTTATCTCTCAAGTCTTTCAAAACAGTATCTCTTGTCAGTGTCTGAAATAAAATTAAGCAGTCTAATGAACGAAATTATATTATTGATTTTCATTAAAGTTACTGTCTGTGCTTTGGCGTAGAAAAGTTCTATATCTTATTCATCAATGGGCATACCGCTTCTTTCAAATGTTTTTCATAAGTGAGTTCAAAGTGTGGTACATTAGTTTCATGACTTATACTTAATTATTTTCATGTTACGTCATACATGGTTACTGATCTCACCAGTTTACCATCCTTGTCGTATAACATCATCTTAAATCGGCGAAAATAGTAATGTTCTTTCCTTTTTTCCTCTGTCATACTACTGTAGTCATTTTCTGCAGCATAACCAAAACTGACAAATTCCTTGTTTTTGTCAAGCAACAGAGTTGTAGGTGTTTTCTCGGACATAAGATCCCCACAATTCCAATTATTTATGTGGATCTTATTTAAATGATCCGTTTCATATTTAATAAAATCAGATCGGAAAGAATAGGCGTAACCAGAGTACGTTGTACCAAAATCTATGGCCACCACAACGATGTGATCTCTTGCTTTAGATGCCATCGTTGCAAATTTATGTTGATGTTGTATTTTTCTTTCTTGTACGGAAGTCTCTACAATAAAACACGAGATACATTTAAATATATATATTGGTTATGCTATCGAAAAGATAACTTAAAGAATTTGCATTATCCGTATACAGGAATAAACACAGAATTTGGTTGTTTGTAGTCCTTTTGATCTTCATTGATCATAATATTAATTATTATACTTTCATGTTAAATACTGAAATCTGATTGGTTTAGACGCAGTTGGTAATCCGTTCTATTACCCTCAGCGTTAGCAACACACTTGGCAACGGGTAAAACAACGAACTGTTACATGCGCGTAATTTATGCGCGAACGGTTCGCCGTAGAATTCACTTCCTTTCTATATAAAAGCAGTAAAATTAAAAAAAAAAAAAGACATTCAGTATAATAAAATAAATAGTGCCTGTTTGGTAGGGTAACTGTTGAAATTGACACCCCTTGAAAACCATTGTCAACCTCCGCTTTGTGTCGGTTGACAATGGTTTTCTCGCCAATTCTCGGTGTGTCAATTTCAACAGTTTCCGTCCCAAACATGCACTATGTATATACTAACATATTCCTTATAAAGTTAAACACCAGAAGAATTGCGCATGGTCCCTTATAAATTGAAAACTGAATGTTTAATTTCGGAGGATTTGCAAATAAGGACAGTCGGTACCAATGTGTCCTCATATACCCTGGAGGTAAATATATGAGCGACAACGCTATGCAATACACAATACATAATTTATTTAACTAATAAAGATCCCCTACTCCTAGACAAAGAACACACGATCAACACTGAGTCTGTATGCCTAAATAACATTTAAAAATTTATATCTGGAATAAAAAATATTTGTTGACGTACAATTATACATCGATGTTTTATTCAACTCTTTTTTATAAGCTAAATAGAATTACAATAGTGTGTGCTCATATTTACATAATTATTTTAAAGTATAACTTATTCCAGAAATAAATCTTTAAACTTTAAAGGATACCTATTAATCCAACTATTAAGTTCATGTGAAATGATTTGAATAGTTTAAGAAACGCAACAATGAATATAACGTTGTCAGAGATTTTGCATTAGCAATACAAGTAATGGTGAAAATTCGCTGATAAAAATGTGTTTAAATTAATCAATCTTAAAAAAAAGTTTATCGAAACAGTTAAGAGTATTGAAAAGAAAAAATAGCGCACTGCAATTACAATCAATAAATCGGGTAAAAACTTGAATAAATATATTTTTTTAAATTCCAATATTATTAAATGGATCCTTTAAAAATGGTGTACCTATATGAATACAAAACTTTCTGTGGCAAGGTTATATAGAACTATATTAATGGCATTCACCGGATGAGCTTAAAACGAAACCGAAAGTGCATTTAAATATGTTTTCAAACGTCAATTCCCGTTACATATTTGATTATTTGTCAATATCACTTATCATATAACTAGCCTTTAATCAATATACCTTTGTGAATTATATCCCTCATTAATGATTCATATGTACGGTATTGTGTAGGTACAAATACAAGTCATATACACTATCATATGATAGCATTTCATTTAGTTCATATATAAAGGTAAGATATAGACAGTTCTATTTTACAGACAAGCTTAAAATTTAGATGATTAAATAGTATATAACACAAAAAGGATGTTAATAATGAAACATTGCGTTAAATATGATTTAAACTTACCATAAAAGAGCCAATTTTAAAGGTGTTTAAATCATTTTACTTCCCGGTCAGTATATCTATGTGATTTGCATGTACCAACAAAGGCTAGGGATAACCTTGTTTATTTACATATATTCATTTAAAGGGACTTAACACGATTTGAGCTTAAAGTTTTTAAGTTTTATTTTTCCGTTTTTTATGTTAAGAATGGTTAATATGGGTATTTTATACTGTTTCTCCAACATTTGAATGTTAAATATTTAGTTACAAGCAAGATAAAGAGTTTGAAATTTTATGTTTCGTAAACAAAACTCGAGTCTAGTTTACATAATTTTGTGATTTATTGATATACGTTTCAATGAAATGTTGCTTACACATACATGATTGCTGATAACTGTATATTAGAAGAAAATAACAATGGACCATATTTTGTGTATCAATTATGTTTTAGAATACAAAGATTGTTTGTTTGTTAAAGAATATATAAAAATGAAATCGTCTGATACTTCTTAAAATCAATGAGTTTATTCTAATTCACACTTTAATGTATAAATTATTCACATCTTCTCATTTACTTAGATTACAGTGCATACACATCACATATTCCCTTCATTTAAGATAGAGATATAAACACAGTCACATACCGTAGATAAACATGCACATGTACAGACAAGTGTATACACCGACAAACAGACATGTATATGCACAAACAATCTCGAATACTTTCTTTTATCAACCATGGAAGTTTGAGTATTTTTAGTTCAAGGGGGGGGGGGGGGGGGTGAAAGAGGGTGGGGAAAGAGAGGGGAACACTACAAATATGCAGCTATCAAAAAGTCATACATATGCAAGAGTATATATAATAGTAGGCTTCTAATTTCTTTTGCCATAATTTGCTTACAATTTCCTTGCAATTATTATAAACACTTTTTATAACAAATCATAAATAGTTTGCCGATACTTTTCATACTCAGCAAATTTACAATTCTTAGGCAACGTACAGTAGTTTCTCAAAAAGTATTCTATCAGTGACAGTTCGTTTTAACATGAGAGTTTTGGGACATTCTTATATTTACTGGTAAAAATAAATTGTTTTACTGTAAGAATCAATAAGTTTTGAAGTATATACATATTTCTATTTTTGAATTTACTAAAAAGTTTAGTTTTTTTTTTTATCAAATGTCATTAAAAAAACTTGCTTCTTAACCATTTCTTCAAAGAAGTGTCATATTTCTTTGACATGGAAACAGTCCACAAATAAATGGTCTATAGTTTCTAAATCAATGATTTTTAACAAAGAATTCACAATGACAGATGGTCAGAGATAGAAGTAGGTCATCTGAGTGATGCAAAATACCGAAGAATTCATGTCCCTTGGACTACGATAACAGCAAGTTTTATGTAATATACTAATTGAGAGAAGAAAATATATTTACCATGAATAATATATTTGATAAAAGTATTGACATATTTGTATAATGTAAATTTTTTCCTACATACAACTTTTTAAATTAGAAAGTTATAAAATTCATAACCTGTCCGGTAGTCAGTACTGATGTATACCGGATTGCAGACTAGCTTTATTTCTCGTTTATTTATTATCATAACTGAAGTATTTTGTGTTAATATTGAATATTGTACGTTTGTGCATATAAACGCTTTAAATTTTTTACCTATCTTTTCTTAAAATTGAATAATCTATTTTTAATATCTTTGTTTATATTAAAGTGGTATGGTACACTTCCAAGTTGTGACGACGTATTAATTAATATGACCAATAAAATCAAGTATAATTTGATAATTAGTTTCTTTCCCAATCATGTCATCTAACATCCTAGAGAGGGTTCACTACGGATCTGTATCTCGCTAGGGATTTTAATCAATTTTAACCTTTCAAAAAAGTTTTAAACGTAATTTTGGGTTAAATATGAATATTCTAAACCGGTGAAAGTTTTTCAATTATAATGTACTCTAATACACACACACACACACACACACACACACACACACACACACACACACATATAATATATATATATATATACGAGGGTCAATCAAAAAATACGAAGACAATGTGGCTGTCTTTCATATATTTTTCATAAAAGTCATATTTAACAGATTAATCTGTGCTTCAACACTTATGTTATTGATATGCGAAGTTTTAGTCCATTTGATGAAACGGTATTTTTGTTACCCCTTATTAAAAACATGTTTTGTCACCACGGCGCACGGTAACGTTCAAAACATGACGTCAATATTAAACACACACAGTTTATAGATAAACCCCATCTTTAGATCACGCTTAGTCTCTTGTGCCTTTCTCCTTACATTTTTAAATTGCACTGAACCACTTAACATCTTATTTGCACACATTTGTTCGAGAATCATAAGTTAGTTCTTCAAAGTTTTCATTTTCTAACCGTCTGTCTCTTGGTTTACAGTAACGATAACCCTGAACGTCAGTTGACGTTACTTATTTTTTGACCTACATATGTAATATTTACAGATATTCTACTCTCTTTCGGAATGTTTTATATTCAAAATACAATTACCACCACCCCCACAAAATCTATTACAGTTTAACACAAACTTTCAAATAATTGTTGACTTATTTTTTGCACCATTGAGCATTTTCACAGATTGCGTCGGCTTCTCCAGGGTTAAATTCATTTTGTTTGTACCTTTCGTTGCGCCGTGACGTCCGGCGACGTCAATGTTTTTAGTCAGTTCTAAAGAGGACTATCTGTCTTTAGTTACTAATATCTGTTCGACAAAACAATACATCCCGTCATTATTTGGAACATAGAATACCAAGACAAAACTTAATTAGAAGTTTCAATATTATTTGGTTTTAAGCCCAATTTATAGAGATATTACTTTCAACATTATATGGTTTATTGTTGACATAACACAAATTTTGACCGTGCGCCGTGACCTCATTTTTGCAAGATTAGATTCTAAATAATTCTTAGAAATAAAGGAATTTATTAACTTTTTTTCTTGCAAATTGTTTGAAACTACCGCTTAATTATGTCTACCAAATTTAGTAATAATATGACGTTAAGTAACAAAGCTATGACTAAAACCTTCGTATTTTTTGATTGACCCTCGTATATATCTTTATAGATATATATAGAAAATTTAAAAAAAAGAAAAACAACCCAGAGTAAAACGTTAGCGCTTTCATTAAATCTTCAGACGTTTTATATATCATATATATATAATATTCAGACGTTATATATATATATATATATATATATATATATATATATATATATATATATATATATATATATATATATATATATATATATATACACAGTGTGTATATATATATATATATATATATATATATATATATATATATATATATATATATATATATATATATATATATACACACACACACACACAGCTCATATCTCAGAATGAATCTCTTACTGGATCTTACTGCATTCACCGATATCTATACTTTTACTAAAGGGATTGAACGAAAAAATAAATGCATTCTTTCTTAATCATTTATAACATTAAGAAGAAGAAAATATGTTCATGAGCTTACGTGGGACAGTTGAAAATTATCTAATAATCTTGAAACATATCATTTATTAAATATCCTCTCTCTCTCTCTTTAAAAAAAGCATTACATTATCCCCGCATTAAGTAATAATAATAATATATAATTTAACTTAAAGGAAAAAAACTGATAACATACCGGTTTAAATTATTGTCCCTAGTCAATTAACATGAAAGTGAAATTGGAAAAGGGGAAAATACAGAATGAAGTAGAAAAAATAAATATTTCTCTCAAAAATTAGAATTACTCTTGTGATTATCATAAAAGTAATATGCAACATAATGGTATCATCATAATAAAACATTCTTTTCACAGAACAAGGACTTTCCTAGAGTGGTTTATTTTGGCAGTGTCAATCACAAAATAATATCTATGTTCTCCACGTAATCAAACCAGAGGCCCATTGGCTACTTTGTTCAACTGGGTAATAGTTAATATTTCAGCAACAATTGACGTAAATGAAGTCAATTTACTGAATAGCTCCAGATTCAACGAAACAAATGTATCTCCATGCAAATTTAAAGGAAATTACTGCACACCCATGAAAATGAAATATACCGTTATCGTTTTGAAATGAACTATTTCAATAATTATTGTATATATAAGTCGGGGTAGCTATTAGATGAAGCAGAGTTGCTGTGTAGCTCAAAGAAAGTGAGTTACATAAAACCCTGAAAGGTTAAAACTTCCAAGAAGTCAAGGAAGAAAGAAGCCAGGCGAGGAACAGAAAATGTGAGGGTAGGAAGCAGAATTCCATCAGCTCTACTGGTATCTGGAGAGTCATTTAGGAATCAGACCGAAGCAATTATGTAGAAGATTGGGGTACTTGTTAAATTACAAATTTACGTGGAAAATAATATATTCATTACACAAATTAGTGAAATTCTGCGTATTGTAGTCCAGCTTAACATTTTTTTCGTTTTTCACAGCACTGTCGGGTAATGATATCTTATTCACCAGTTCAACCGAACATAATTATTTATAAAATAAAACGCAAACACATTCTTTATAAGACGAGCTCGCATGTGCGAATGCATAAGACTTTAATGATGTATATACAAGTATATAGTTCAATGTACATGGCTCTCAAGTCACTTTACTTTCATGTACAAGCATTTTAATTCTATTAAAGAAGAAAAAATCATGTAAAAACAAAACTGACAAAAATATAATGTTATGATTTGGGAGGGGTGGATGGGGATAGTCTGTTGCAAAGTGGCATCGAACTTAGAATAATAAAAAAAAACGAATTCTACTTGTACGTGTACAAGTTATGCGTAGCAAGGATTAAATCACCTTATTCACCTGTAAACATCCTTAATCAGCCAATCCATATGTATGATCACGCCAACTTAATTCAAAACAAACACACGTGTTTTCTGTAACTTTTATAAATATATTTGTTTACACATTTTAGTGAAGATCGACTGTATAACCTAAAGCCTATCCTATGATGCTATGGATTCCAAGTATTTTTAAATCGAAAATGAAACTACTTTTCAAAAAATTCTCTAGCCTGTAACTACGAAATCTGTTGTGAGAGTATATATTTCTTAATGAAACTCACAAATATGAGTTATGAGTTGTTACAAACCTCCAAAGTCTGACGGATATTGTTACAAACCTCCAAAGTCTGACGGATAAATAAGACGTCCAACTTCGGTAAGGTACAGGTACATATAACAACAATGGATATGTAATTAATATATTGTGGTTATTTATTTAATCATGAACCCGATGGTAAAATTCACTACAATTCCAAGTATTTAAAATCGAAAATGAAACTACTTTTCAAAACATTCTCTAGTAGGCAGAAAATGATCCGAAAAAAATATAATGTGGACACGTGTGTGTAAATAACTGCATATGGAAAAGTGAATGTGTGAACTAAATAGACAGAATTAAGGTATCTATAAAAAAGGTGTCTCAAAATGAGTACGAAAAGAAGAAAAATGTTTATCCTAAACCGAAAGCACACGTGTGTTATTGAAAGGGACATAACCATGATGTTATTGTTCGATTTGCATGCGTTACTAGTATTTCAGTCGTCGCTTCAAATGCGAAAATAAACTTTGTCAAGGGTATGATAATCTATTAACACCTTTTGCTAGCTGTTTGACGCACTTCGGTGGTAAACGTAGAGACAGAAGATGTATGTAATTACTTTGAAAGAGGTTCAGTTGCTAAATGATTAATAAAGAACTAAAAACGTTTTCAGTTTTGGCTTAAAAAGTACGAAAAAAGTTTTAAGAACCCAAACAAATCTTAATCTTCAAAATAAACACATTATCAGTTATTTTTATTCTTTTGACACCATTGGCTTTGAAAATTATTATCTTTAAAAATATAAACATTGAACATAGCAGGAACCAAGGGCAAACATAAGAATCATAAAATTGCATTGTATTATTACATTATTAATTTAAAGCGCTAAATCATTCGCCGTTTTAATTTTTAGACTTTTTCGTCAGGAAAAGGGGTCAAAACCAATTGTGGTTTTTGTTCTGTTCGGTATGATGGCAGAAGAGACGGCATCTTATCACACTTATTGGTTAAGTGAGACTCAATCTCATCGAATAAAATCACGGCGGTCCCGAAGATTCAAGCCTTTTGACAGGAAACGCAATATAAGTGAAATTGAGGACAGCCACGACAGAAGTACGAAATGTCCACCAGCCCCCTCCCTATCAGTTTCAATTATCAAATCTGACGTAACATTGAATTTCAACATGAAGGATAATGATACTGAAGATGTAAGATGGTATATTGGAAGAAGACGAAGAGACACTGAGATGAAACATCTTGCATACACAATGAATAGTTCCCCGTGTCGATTTCCTCTATATATGGCAGATATATTTAGTAAAACTAAGGACGGGCAGAGCAGTGCATCAAGGTGTCGGTGTTGTATTTACTTAAAAGGTATGTGACTAATTTTACATTTGATAAGCAAGATACATCAATAAAAAGTATTTGATTTCTAATTGGAAACACTAAAAACACTGAAACCCTGCCATACAGTCAAATGAAATGGGACTGAAAGCAGAGGTCTGTCATTCAGTTGCCTTTCCTGGCCGTTTCATAAACAATTAAAGGGAGAGTTTATTCCTTAGAGAGACGGTGGATCGAGTCATTTGCGTGTTTCCCAAACAGGAATGGAATAACTAATTTTTTTCCCTCTTATTTCTATACTAAACTATGAATAAATCTGGTTATAAGTAGCCGCGTACCTGAGTTTAATATACTTTCAATTTTCGTTCATCAGAACATATTCCTGTTTGAAAGTCTATCCAGGTTTTATCTTCTTCTTTTAAAGAACACGATCGTGAGATCTGCAAATACTTTGTATTTACGTCCATTTCGTCTTTTGGTGTATGATTAAAAGTTTTATTAAATCTGATTAAGACCAGGTTTCGAGGCCAACAACGGTAAGTTTTTTTCAGAAAGTTTTTCCCACCAAACGTTCAACAAAATAAACGGATAATAAACATGAGGACTCACTGAAAACATACTCAAGGGTCGCATATGAAGGCAAAAAAAGAGAATGTCTACTCTCATCATTGAGAAATCGTGTGCAGGGATACATGTTGTTAAAAGCCCTAGTGCCTCTACCATAAATGCTGATGAAGATGTTGATCTTCTCAACATCATTGGTAACATCAATAGCAGTGAATAAAGTGTCTAGGAAGTTAGAACCATTTTAACAACAGCTTGGACTATGGGTAGTTGTGCTAAACTGTGACGTAGGTCTGTCTATTTTATTCCTGGCCACTCAGCCATGGCTTTTTGAAATCAACAAGAGTTATCTGGCTTTTGAGCTAAGACTACGAAATCGGTGCATATTTCGCTAGAAACCGCGTCATTTTAAACTTGTTTTGACGCAAGAATTAGATAGCTACGCCCTACCGAAAGTCCAAGTTCTTGTTAAAATGGTTCTAACGTCTCAAGTCCAGTCTGGACAACGTTTATCGCACCCTGTGTCTGCCTTCTGTCGTCATTATGCAGCCTCTTCTTCCACTGCCTAATCTTTATCATTGCTCCTATCTCACCATCAACTACAGCATTACTCAATTAACTTTCGAAATTTCATGCAGGGTACATTTAGAACAGTGTTGAACTTTGTTTTACTCTTTATTTCAAAACATTCATATTTGAAACTTGTTGAAGCTAGTGCTTGGTGATGTGTTTAATCCTTCTTATTTTGTTTTGTGCAATATTGAGTTCTACATGTTAATGTTGACTGTTATATTTTTAGTTTACACATGTTTAACATAATTATCGCAAATCTGTGATACTTTACATCTGTTTCATGTTAACTTATAGAATGTTACTGACAATATGTTAAATGTTGAAATTTATTATGTAACATTTCCTGACTAATTATTCCATAACATAAAAGTTTCTCCAATCAGTTAGAGTAATTATATAATAAAAACTAGTACTATTATGGATTTCATTGTTGGTCGATATGTGGTTATATGGACCAATGTCTAGTGATATCGACCGAAGACACAGAAAATGATATCGACCGAAGATATCACTTTCTGTTTCTTCGGTCGATATCACTTGACCTGGGTGCATATAACCACATATCGATCTACCATGAAATCTATAATTGTATAATATATCTCTATAAATAAAGATTGTTTTAAAATATACTTTTAAAACAATTACTCTACTTATTCGTTTAGAAAATAAAGAGCCTGAGGTTGAAGTGATTGATCTGGTGGGAGTACAAACAGGTAAAATCATTGACCCCCAATTTTTTTAAATTCTACATAGTGTTAAAAACAACCGACCAAACCAATTTTATTCAAATTTCAAGGGTAATAGCTATGCAGTATTTAGATGCAGAGTTCAATTACAAAACCATATTGACGTATTTTTAAATTAATTTGCGGATATTAAAGCCATATGAAATTTGAGATATTTTTATTTTATTTTTAATATTTGTAAGACTCAATCAAGCCAGAAGATAAAGATATCAGGAGACTTAGAGGGGTCCAAGAAAATGAAGATTACTTAATTCATAGATATATGTACGAGGACTCTAAAACCATGGCTAGAAAAAAAGAAGAACTCAAGGATTTAAGGTACTGTGGTTTTATCAATGTTGGTTGAATATATATACCGATTTTCGTGGATTTCATTGTTAAGTTAATCCTTGAAATTAAGGTATCTCACTACACCTACACTTATACTTTTTAGGACACTACGTCACAAGATGGCGATTGAAATGTTTTGTGAACTGTTTATATCGTTCGATTGGGTTGTATAACGTCGTAGCTCAGTGGTTAAAGTATTGGGCTTCTGAACTGCAGATCATGAGCTCGAATCCGCGTGGAACTTTTGTTCATGTTAACTGAAGCAATTTTTGAAAATGTAATTTTTCACCCAAAATTGCACATGTTTTTGCCTACTAGACTTAAATACTCCTTATCCACTATGATAGCTATCATAGTCAAGTAATTTTCTGCTGATTTATGAAAATATTTTA
The DNA here is from genome assembly GCF_025612915.1 of Magallana angulata. NCBI lineage: Eukaryota > Metazoa > Mollusca > Bivalvia > Ostreida > Ostreidae > Magallana > Magallana angulata. The sequence goes on from NC_069114.1 coordinate 30,340,426, forward strand.
CGGTGTAGTGAACCACCTTAAATGTGCATTGAAGTGCAAGTCTATTATAATTGTGTATTGATAAGTTCTTTGGCCTCGAATTTACGTATCCTTGAAACGGTGATTTTCACTTTATCCACGAACATTGACACCCTTAAATATAAATGAAGGATTTTAGGTATCTGATGAAATTGGAAAATTGAAATTTGAATTTGGTTGATTTTAAAGATATTACGTTTAACAAAATAAGCATTTTATTTTAAAAAAAAATTAATTAAAAAATTTACCAGTAATAGTCGTACAATTTTAATTTTCAATCAATAAGCAATTTCTAAGTAAGTTATTTCGATAGTAAAATCATCAGCCTCTCGTAAAAAACTTGTCTTTGTATTTGTTTCATACGCTTTTATGGAAATGTTAATATTTGTAAAGTGGCATAAAAATATGGGTGGTTATATGACTGGTAAAAGGGAATTAGGAATTACAAATCCTCAGCACCCGTGTGGAATTTTTCAAATCAATAAATGTATGATTTAGAAGCAATTCACCTCAGTTATATATTTTTTAAAAGGACCGCCAGCTAATAAGTGTTCAAAATGTATTTTGATAAATGGTCTGATGCAAGTGTTCGATAAAAAGTGCGGTTAAATATTTCATCAATCATATATTTTACAGAACAAACCAAGAATTAAGGTTTGCCCTAAAGAAACTACAGGCTGCTTATGACGAAATTAAGACCGAGGAGACAGAAAAATCAAAGAAATTGAAGAAACTACATACTGATTATGAAAATCTAAAGACTGAGGAGACAGAAAAATCAAAGACATTAAAGAAACTACAAACTGGTTATGACAAACTAAAGACTGAAGAGACAGAGAAATTAAAGAAACTACAGGCTGATTTTGACAAACTAAAGACCGAGGAAACAGAAAAATCAAAGAAATTAAAGAAACTACATACTGATTATGAAAAACTAAAGACTGAGGAGACAAAAAAATCAAAGACATTAAAGAAACTAAAAACTGGTTATGACAAACTAAAGACCGAAGAAGCAGAAAAATCAAAGAAATTAAAGAAACTACAGACTGATTATGACGAACTAAAGACTGAAGAGACAGAGAAATTAAAGAAACTACAGGCTGATTTTGACAAACTAAAGACCGAGGAAACAGAAAAATCAAAGACATTAAAGAAACTACAAACTGATTATGACAACCTAAAGACCGAGGAGACAGAAAAATCAAAGAAATTAAAGAAACTACAAACTGATTATGACAAACTAAAGACTGAGGAGACCGAGAAATTAAAGATATTACAAACTGATTATGACAAACTAAAGACCGAGGAAACAGAAAAATTAAAGACATTAAAGAAACTACAAACTGATTATGACGAACGAAAGACTGAAGAGACAGACAAATTAAAGAAACTACAGGCTGATTTTGACAAACTAAAGACCGATGAAACAGAAAAATCAAAGACATTAAAGAAACTACAAACTGATTATAACGAACTAAAGACTGAAGAGACAGAGAAATTAAAGAAACTACAGGCTGATTTTGACAAACTAAAGACCGATGAAACAGAAAAATCAAAGACATTAAAGAAACTACAAACTGATTATGACGAACTAAAGACTGAAGAGACAGAGAAATTAAAGAAACTACAGGCTGATTTTGACAAACTAAAGACCGAGGAAACAGAAAAATCAAAGAATCTACAGCCAGTACAGGAGCTGTCCCTGCAGATAAATTACGGCGAGCAATTAGCTAAACAGGATCTTAAGGGGCTAAAGGAAAATGTGGTAATTAACTATATATAAATATAATACAGACAATGTGTGTGTGTGTGTGCGCGTGTGTGCGTGTGTTTGTATGGATGTGCGTGCGTGTGTGTGTGTGTTGAATGCCTATTTTGGGAAGATTGGGGAATAAGATGGCGCAAATGCCGATTCGATTTAGTAGTGAAACACAATTTTGAATTTATTTTTTTTCCCAATTGAATCCATTCAAATATATTATAATACAAGTTTGCAAAAGCAAAAAATTCAGTTTTTAATATATTTAACAACAGATAAGAAAAGAAATATTGCCAGAAATGTTTGCGGTATCGAACCCATATCATAAAAACCAACGTATATAAGGTTAGCTTATGTCAGGGACCCTATCCACTGAGCCATTTCAGACACAACAAAGCTGGCAGTTTAAATATTATGTTACTTTGACATAAAATAAGTACAAAGCAGTAAATGTATATAGAGCAGGCCAAACATTATCTAAAGTGGCTAGAGGAGACAGTGGTAAGTACCTGTACAATACAGACGCTATAATAAAACAAGGTAAGCTGTAACTGTGTTTGGAGTAGGCAAAACAATATTAAGAGTAATTCATTCTTATATTCATTTTATCATTCTCAGGCCAAAGAGCTGCAGACCCTTCACAACTTAAGAAAGCTGTTTGTGGAAGACTTACAGAACCGTGTTAAAAAGGTGAGCTGATGTCAAGAATTTAATGGTAACTGGCTTACATCTGAAGTTTAACTTAAGTTCAAAAATCTGCACTTTTAAGACTTTAACAAATACATTTCAATCGTTATTGTCTTTTTAAAAAATATATTTGTAACATGTTTAAATGTTTGTGAGCATTTTAAAATTCTTCAAGCTTTTCTACAGTCGGTCAAAAATTAGTTGTTTTAATATTTACAACTGGCACCAATTGAAATGATTTGTTTTGTTTGTTTACAACAGTCAGCCAATAAGATGATTTGTTTGAATTTGTTTACAACAGTCAGCCAATAAGAAAGAGGATGAGGATGATGATGACACAGGAGGAAGCATGGCACAGAAACAGAAGATATCATTCCTAGAGAACAATCTAGAACAGCTGACCAAAGTTCACAAACAGGTGAGTATTATTCTAAATTTATAAACAAGTAACTCCTAGTACAATTAATTAATGCTAAATAAAAACCAACACTAATAAATATCCAGGAACAAGCAACACCGATATTTCGGTATTAAATGTAAATTGTATCACAGTACAATAACGCTTTGCAAGATTTCGAGGATAGTGACACTCTTGAATAGCTTTATACAATACCTGTCACATGGTATTTGCACGATTCTGTAGCTATATATTTCATTTCAGTAGAGCCAGTCGTTGTCGTCGACCACTGTTGTAAAAATGATTGGGAAATTGGTTAGGGAATATTGAAGAAATTAGAGCTCATATAAAAGTTTGCACGAAACAAAACAATTCGGCAATGCAGATTTTTACTGAATTGGAGGAAGTTTATGGGTCTAATAAGGTATTCTATGAGACAATTCGTGAAAAAAGATACAAAGATGTAGCAAAATATGGGTGACCTGTTACTGCAACAGGCAAGTCAAATGTTTCAAAGGTCATGAAAATAATAATAAAAGTGATGACAGATACACAATTCGTGATACTTCTAAAGCTTTGGCATATTACTATCGCGGGTACATGCCAATTTGAAGCGTATTCTGAAAATATGAAAGGCCAAATTCAATCAAAGACAATTTGCAAATATTGTTACTGGTGATTAACACGGTAGAAGTCTTGTAGTTGCAAAATAACATAAACATAAATTCTGCTGTCGAAGGGAGTATTGTTACAAGTCGATTACTGAGATGTTATACAAAAAAGCTCAATATCTACATGTACTCCTGTAAAACGAGAAAATTTCGCTTTTAGCGCAAACGCAAGTGCCAGTACATTAGCGCAATTACATTTTAGCGCATGCATCTTTTCTTTAAAAAAGAATACAAAAAATGTTGTTGTTTGATAAACGATCACGCCCAAAATTTCGTTCTGTGTTCACTCAAGCACGACTTTGATTTTTATCTCGCATGCACGCTAAGCTGTCGTTGAGAACAATACACTTACTTTTGTGTAAATCGTCAGTAGATAGATATGAAAACTTCATTTATTGGCGATGATGTGTAATTTTTGTTGGTAAACAAATTTGAGTAATTGGACTTTGAATTTAACGTGTCGACTTGGATAACACTAGAAGAGTCCCGAAACTAAAAGTGAAATCGAATGCTACATTTACCATGAGTTTCGATCACAATGAGATAATCTTTTTCACAGTAGTTTTACATTTAAAAAAACACAAAAAATAGGTATCGTCTTGTTATCTTTATATCCACTAATCAGAGATGAAAGAAATTATGGTCAGCGTTAAGGATCGCCACGCTTGATCACATTTTCACCTCGAGGCGCTAAATGGAAGTGGCATGGGGAGAAGCCCAATTTTCAAGGTGCTAATGAGAGATATTAAAAAGCACTTAAAACTGAATTAATTAATCCATGTTTAGGCACTTATACCCGATAACCCATACCGTTTACCTGTGTAATTGTTTAAACAAACAGAATCGACCGCATCTGATATTTAAATGAACACTTCTATATAGCCTTAAAATGGACTGACGTTATTGTTTTGCAACTTGAAGAAATTTAATACATATGGAAAAGTGTTGGCGCACTTTTAATTTTAGCGCTCAGAGGCAGTTGCGCCAAACGCGCTAAAATTTGTAGTGCGCCACATTTTCTCGTTTTACAGTATATAATTATAAACGACATGTTACGTCGGCGTGTTTGTTTACTTTATGATAATGCTCCATCACATGCATCTGAGCTTGTGAAGCAATTTTTGAAATAGCAGAAGGTTACCGTCTTGCCACCCCCCCCCCCCCCCCCCCCTTTACTCTCCAGATCAAGCCTATGCGACTTTTTTCTTTTTCCAAAACTTACGAAGTTCTTATTTGGTCGTCGTTACAAGTCCCGAGAAGCCCTCAGCTCAGCCATCAGTCAGATGTCTCCGAGTTCTACCGAAATCAGCGTACCATTACGCAATTCCCAAATGAATTCAGAGATTGAAATTACGTATTTAAAACCACGGAGATTACTTTGAAAGATTTCACTATTTGAGTCTAATGATTTTGAGATACATCGTAAATACACGTTTTATATCAAACAAACCTCGAACCAATTTAAATAAAATCTAGACCTTATTTGATGGTGAAGAGATCACAGGATTGTTCGCAAATTGCAAGAAAAAAACACCAAGAGGTTCATATGTCTTTACGGTTACTTGAGTTTCATAGCACAAAATCATTGAATGTCATATATGCACTTCATCAAGTTTCATACTAGAGTCTTCACGTAGACCAAAGAGCCAAAAAAAAAACCCCACATAAATTATGGTTATATCTCCCCCTCCCCCACCTGAGATCTTGCCTCAATCACTTTTGGACTGAAAGCTACGATTTTGGTGATAAAATTTAATATAATAATAAATGTGCAAAGACTGAATATTGAAAAGGTAAAAAACTCTGATGATAAATCAGATGAACTAAAAAAAAACCAAAAGAACAAACACAACGCATCACTTCCTTGTCAAATTAAGATTTTTATTTCAATGTACTTGCTTAAAGCAGAATTTAGATATTTTCTCTGAATGTGATGAAGCAATGAAACATTTTTTTTTCATTCTGAATCAGCTTGTAAGGGATAACAGCGACCTGCGTTGTGAACTTTTTAAGATGGAGGGCAGACTGCGAGCCACAATGGAGAGAACGAAATCCCTGGAAACCGCGCTAAAGGAGGCCAAGGAGGGTGCCATGAGAGACAGGGAGCGGTAAGGAATTGTGGTTAACAGGGTGAATGAAACAGCGCTGTGGGTAAAAGGAGAGAGCCATGCGAGGTTAAGAGGTAGGGAATCGTGGGTAATAGGGAAAAAATAGTATTGTGGGAAAAAGGATTGAGCCGTGAGAGACAGAAAAAGGTAAGGAATTTTGGGTAATAGGAACAATTAAACAGCATTGTGGTTAAAAGAAGGGCGCCAAGAGAGACAGGAAGAGTTAGGGAATTGTAGGTAATAGGGGGAAGACACGGCATAAATTAATTGTTGTGTAGTAGTTGGGGCTACATGTACCGTGGATATCGGTCTGGATAGCTCGGTGGTAGAGCTCCTGACTAGAGTTACAGAGGTCCCGAGTTCGTCTCCTGGTCCAGCCATATGTTTTCAATATGCCTCCTTTCCTATAACAGTTGGTAAAAGGACACTCATCTAGAGACTTTTGTTGCAGGATTTACTGTATGCACATAATTGTATTTCAACAGATAAGAATTGCTGATCGAGAAAAAAACACGTTTAGTAATTCATGGTTTTTTTTCTTTTTATACATGACAGATACCAACATGAGCTGGACAGAAGAAAGGAAGCAGTCATACAGAAGAATCTCGCCAGACAGGGCCATGCCGCTCATGGACTGTTGACACCGATTGGTAACACACACACAGACACACACACACACACACACACACACACACACACACACACACACACACACACACACTCTCTCTCTCTCTATTGTTGGAATATCGGCTACAGTGCTTTTGTAATCTTGAAGATTATATATATATCCAAAAATTGACCTTGTAAGCGCTCTCATGCCTACAAATTTGGACGAATTTTCATTAAATTTAAACCAAATGTTTATACCACTTTTACCTTAATCAAGTTCGAAAATCAGCATTGGTCGATACTTTTTGTTGGAGTTATGGGACTTTGACCACAATAATAACTCCGTTTTATCCAAAAATTGACCTTGTAAGCGCTCTCATGCCTACAAATTTAGACGGATTTTCATTAAATTAATACCAAATGTTTAAACCACTAATACTTTGGTCAAATTCAAAAATCAGCATTGATCAATACTTTTTGTGGGAGTTATGGCACTTTGACCACAATAATGACTCCGTTTTATCTAAGAATTGACCTTGTAAGCGCTCTCATGCCTACAAATTTTGACGGATTTTCATTAAATTTATACCAAATGTTTATACCACTTTTACCTTGGTCAAGTTCGAAAATCAGCATTGATCGATACTTTTTGTTGGAGTTATGGGACTTTGACCACAATAATGACTCCGTTTTATCCAAAAATTGACATTGTAAGCGCTCTCACGCTACAAATTTTGACGGATTTTAATTAAATTAATACCAAATGTTTAAACCACTAATACTTTGGTCAAATTCAAAAATCAGCATTGATCAATACTTTTTGTGGGAGTTATGGCACTTTGACCACAATAATGACTCCGTTTTATCTAAGAATTGACCTTGTAAGCGCTCTCATGCCTACAAATTTTGACGGATTTTCATTAAATTTGAACCAAATGTTTATACCACTTTTACCTTAATCAAGTTCGAAAATCAGCATTGATCGATACTTTTTGTTGGAGTTATGGGACTTTGAGCACAATAATGACTCCGTTTTATCCAAAAATTGACCTTGTAAGCGCTCTCATGCCTACAAATTTTGAAGGATTTACATGAAATTTATACCAAATGTTTATACCACTGATACCTTGGTCAAGGTCCTAAATCAGCCTTGATCAATACTAGTAAACTGCTTGACCGGCGGGGGACCCAGGAATATCCTCCCAAACAGGCACTATTTATTTTGTTGTAGTAGATATAGTTATAATAAAAGCACTAGCAAATCACTGAAGCGTTGAAGCGAGGGGCTGTGTCAAAAAAAGTTCGGACTGGAAGTATTTGATAAAGCATCACCCGTTTGATATAGCAAAGGTTTATCACACGGGTAATATACACCACACGTATGATATATATATATATATATATATATATATATATATATATATATATATATATATATATATATATATATATATATATATATCAAACATCTCAAAAATCCATATAACGAAATACAAATTCAGAACAGAGCAACACGGACCTCTAAAAAGATAAAGATAGGGTCAGGTGTCTTGGATGAGTGAGCATCCTATGCTGACCGGTCACACCTGCTTTGTGCTCTTTGTCATAATTGGGGAAATACGGAAAAGTCCGTAGGCAGTTAGGTGATTAATTATGGTCTAACAATTAGTATGAAAAACGTCAGTCAGCATGCGACCCAGTGGAAGATTGTATAAATTTATATAATACCATTACATTATACAATATAACATTATATAAATAGTGCCTGTTTGGGAGGGTAACAGTTGAAATTGACACCCCGAGAAAACCATTGTCAACCGATGCGAAGCGGAGGTTGACAATGGTTTTCGAGGGGTGTCAATTTCAACTGTTATCCTCCCAAACAGGCACTATTTATTTTGTTATACTGAATGTCTTTTTTAAAAATTTTAAGAAAATTTTACTGCTTTTATATAGGAATAACGTGAATTCTACAGCGAACCGTACGCGCATAATTTTCGCGCATGTAACATTTTTTAATGTTACCCGTTGCCAAGTGCGTTGCTAACGCTGAGGGTAATAGTAAATATTATTAACTGCGTCTTAACCAATCAGATTTCAGTATTTAACATGAAAGTATAACAATATAATTTATCAAATGACACAATTCAATTTTGCATCATATGATATGATATGATTATGTATTATAATACTATTACTTATTAGATTTGTTACTAGTTACAGAAGATATCAATTGATTAATCTCATAAAAAGCTCAGCTGGTTTTGAGATTGATCAACCCGAATTCGAACTTTTTCTGTAGTCAGTCAGTAACAAATCTAATACATGGGTGTATTTTTCTCTCTGTAGAGGTTAAGGCAAATCTAAACACTGTCATTTGTCTGGCATTTTTGAGGGAAAACAAAATATCATTATATTGTGATATGTATAGATCATGGATTGTGATTTTTATTTACCATGATATAATAATACAGATTATGAACTGTGATTTTTATTGATGCCTCAATTGTCTCGGAGAGCTCTATAATCTTTGATTACTTATGTTTTATTTTAATTTAATCTTAGTTGAGGAAGGAAAGCCTCATGGTCACCAATGGAACCCAGTAGTTGAGGACAAAGATGCCTCTAAAGCCACCATTATTGTTTATGGAGAAAGCCAAGATATTGATACAGGAATTAACAGACTTGAACATTTATTGAAAGGAGATTTTCATGAAAAAGAATTCAAAGATGAAATTATTCCAAGGCTATCTAAAACTCAGGTTTGTTTCTGTTTGAAAAATATATTACAAAAGTTGAAAGGTTTAAGGACACTAACAGTACAAAAATGGATGCTTAAATGTTTCAGCATCCTGGGCCAGAGTTGCATGTATGATGCATCTTTAAATTAGTTGTACTAGTCAGCTAGTTTTTTTCCCGATTTTTCTTCTAGATGAGTAATTAAACTATGGTTTGAAAATTAAACGGATAATTTTGCATACAGCTTCAATATTTTCCATGTGTTTTTGAAAGGAAAGTTTTCTATACAACTGGGTCAGATATCAGTTCGTTCCAGTATCTATAAGATTACTTATTAATAATTTACATTGTTTCATATAATGTTGTTGCAGATTAAGGCTTTGTACGACTTAAAAGAAAAATTCCATATAGATGTAAACATTGACAAAGATAAAGGAATGGTCCTCCTTTATGGAACAAAAGATTATATAAGTGCAGCATCTGACGTCTATCATGAAATTATACGAGACAAAAGTAAGGGTATTTATAACCAGATTATCATTATTTTCTGTGATCTAAAACATCATAATAATAGGAAATACTAAAACTTTGAAGAGAGATACTGTTCAGGATTTCCAAACCAGAAAATTTGATGTTTTCTTTTTTATGAGCAAACTCAACTGCCAAGACATTCTCTTGAATAAATTTCAGTGCCTTGTATTTTTTGTTCTCATAGAAAGAAATTAAGCACATTCTGTTTTTATTGGTCCTTAAATGTTTGCTTTTTATTGATTCATTTATTTATATATTAATATTACATGTGGGTTTTTTTATTACACTGGAATTAATCTTTATTAATTTTTACACTCTTGGTTTACAGCTTTGCAAGATTAAATACAATCAATGAAAAGTTTTTTTTTTTATTTTTCTATCCCCAGCAGCCTTTACCTTTGAACTCCCATCAGAGTGGTCAACTATGCCAGACTCTGACAATCTGTCTGTGGTCCCAGTTAACTCAGGTAGCCCAGACTATACCAATGTGATGAACAGATTCCATCGACAAGTAGGCAAAAGGGAAATTGTTAAAGTAAGAGTAGCCTCATGACTGTAAAATTATTTCTCCTGAAATGAAAAGAGTTGTTTGCCATTGTTATACAAAGTTAAACCAGTTTTGTGACGCCATCTTTTGTAAAACCGAGTCCATTACATCTGTTAATGTCCTGAAACCCTCCAACAAGTTACATGTAGCTATCCAATAACTTTCTTCTTATCGGATTTAGGTGACACACTGGACTGCTTCAGATAGTTGAGGTGTACACAAACTTACACAAACACAATTAAATAAAAAAAAAAAACCTACTGGTTACTCCACTCTTATGGGGATATCAGCTTTCATGTGCAAACTGCACATAATATCCATGATTTCTTTATATCTAAAATTCTAAGATCAGTTCTGATATCAAATATTTGATAAAGAAAATGGTGAAGTATCTTCTCATAATAGATAAGTATTCCAATGAACATAAATTGCTAAATTACATTGTCCTGTTCGCTTGATAAAGTATTTTGTTGTTTTTTGTTGTTTTTTGGGGTTTTTTTTCATTTATTTGGAGATTTATTTTACAAAATTTGTTTACAAGTGTTCTTTATATATGTTGTCCTGGCCATATTTATTAAAAGCACTAACTGAAATACTGTATAAAGTGCATCTCATGTTGAATGCATCTACAGGTGGTTTACAGTCAATTTCAAACAGGACTAAAAATGTTGCATGACAGGGAACATTCCTTAAAATCAATTATAAGTTTATACCAGATAGATTTTACTATCTAAAATAATAAAAAAAAAATTCTGTATTATACATAACAAATCAATGTTTAATATCAGAAAATCATTTTCTGATATACAGTCCCTAACACGTTCTACTTTCCCGTTTTTCAATGCGTTCAATGTGCGCTCAGTTGCACTCTCCGACAAAACGTTCATATTGCACTCACTGTTCGCTCATTGTTCACGTATTGTTCAGTTAGATGATAATATATTTAGACTGATAACAATAAATACATGTAGTTTGTTATTTTTATGCCCTACCGTGAATCGTCTCAGTTCCACTCTCAAACGTTTGAAGTGATGCAAATATAAACCTGATATTTCAAATGTGGGTTATTTACAAGAGAATACAAATCAAGTTCGAATTTAGTTTCGGTCCAATGATTTTCGACAGAATTATGCCTTTTGAACTTAAGATAAATGGAAAGTTCTTAGTTACTGCTCTCTAACATTTAAAGTGATCCATATGTAAAGATGATATTTCATATAAGTTTAATTTATTAAAAAAAATACATATCAAGTTTAACTCATTTCAGTCCGATTATTTTTGACACTTGAACTTAAAGAGTAATTTTCAGGGATTTATAATTTATTATGCATTCAAACAATTGTTATACTAGATTTGGTATTTGAAATTTCGGATGCCTGTGGGGCATTCTTGGGGCTACGACACGTCTAGTTTCTTAATTACCGACGTAGCACAATGTAAGAAAAACTCCCAAATCACTTCAAATAAATCGTAGTGTTCATATATCGTTCACCTTGCATTCACCGTTCACTTTGCGCTCGCTTTTGCGTTTATAAGCGCTCACCAAATTCCGTTCAGCGTGCGCTCACTGTTCGCTTAGAGTGCACTGACCGTTTACTTACCGTTCAAGTAGGAAAGTAGAACGTTTCAGGGACTGTAAAGGATTTTTTATAGCAAAAATACTTTCTGATATCAAAATTTGATATTTTTTTCATATTAAGAATTCAACTCTAATTTTATAATAGTGTTGTGTTGTACATGTACTATGCCTTAATAGTAGTCAGGGTTTGAAGCATGGTGCACGAGCCGGAGGCAAAGTACATGCACAACACAACACTCTTGTTATTATTATGCCAAGTGTTGTATATACTGACGTACTTTGCTATAAGTAGCTGTGACGTTTGAGTGATGTCTTATCCCCAAAAATAATCACCGGAAAAGCTAGCGTTTGTTCTTTCTAATTAATCAATTGATTTGATTGAACTTTTAATCAACAAGTTGTTGTACAATTAAAAATCAACAAAGGTTTATCTTTTCATGAAACGAGTGACGTTTCACCTTACCGAGAAAACTTGAAATTTTAAGCTGGTGAAATCTCATTGAAATTTTTCTTCAACATTCTTTATCAAGCGTCATTTTAAAAAAGCGTTTTTGTGATTCTCACGTAGAATTCTTATAAAAAAGTTTAATCGATTTAATCGATTTGTTCAAAGGTTTATCAAAACTTTAACTTATAAAATGACCGTCAATAATGAGGTGTTTTTGGAAAAATTAATAATTTTAATTGCTTGATGTCAATCGTATGTTTCTTCGTTTTATGTATATAAATACCGTCAGATATATCAACGGCTTATGTAGCGTAACGGTAACGCGTTGGGCTTCAAGACGTAATGATTTTAGGGTCAAGAATTCAAGACCCGCTGTCGGCACTTGTAAAATTTTCGTTAAAAACATTTGCCGTGCTCTATTTCGGCATAGGATGCATAGGCTATATTAAATCTTTGAATAATATGCAAAATAGATGAGTATTGAATATATAGCGACAAACTGACAGGAGACATAATAATTCCTAATATCGAAAACATTTAATTTTTACATGACTTTTTGTTATCCAAAAATTATTGTACTGTATCAACTTTTTTCTAATACTGCAAAATTTAGTTATTTATATCAAGAAATCACTTTAAGCTCAATGAGACGAAGTTGTGTGAGTTTATGCTATACCCCCGGCGGCGGCGTCCGGACCTGGTTAAAGTTTTTGTTGCAGGTCCTGTATCTAAGTTATTACTTGTCTTATCTTCATTAAACTTGCATGGATGGTGCATCAGATCCTACTTATGGAATTGAAAGACTTAGATGCTGAATGTAGACCATGAATTTTAGATGTTTTAGGAAGTTAAGGTTTTTGGAGCAGGATAAAGGTTTTGGACCAGGTGCCTATTGATAGCCATTTCTAAGATACTAATGGTCTTAACTTCACCAAAATTACATGGATGTTGTGTCTTATGATACTGATGCACCCAAAAGTTTTGATGCTGAATCTTAGCCATATGTTTTGGATGCTGGAGGAGGTAAAGGTTTCTGGAGCTGGTTCAAGTTTTTGAAGCAGGTGTTCTCCGATGATTAAATCTTAGATATTACTGCTCTTATCTTTACCAATTTGGATGGTGCGTCTTAGGATATCTATGCACTTGACAGGCTTAAATGCGAACCTGACCCATAGATTTCAAATGCTAAATGAGGTTAAGGTCAAGATCTAGTAAATGATTCCAGGGTGTCTTTTTTTTATAATAGAACCATTATGACGTCAAAATTAATTGATTTGAATAATCGTTTTTCCGTACGTTACGGCTCTTAAGGAATTATGTAGAAAATTAAACATTTTCTTGACATTTTATGTTAAATCTTAGGAAAAATAATCCCGATACCTATACTCAATTTGACACCATTTTAAAGAGGACGTTAGGAGCTTGTTTCATTCCGTTTTTGGAGAGACTATAGGCATTCTCTATATATTTAATTAGGAAAAAATGGTCAAAACTCCGAAATTTGTTCCTTTTTCCTTCATATTTCATTAAAAATGTCAGTTTAAAACATAATTTTTCATTGTGTTTACCACAAATGTTAGTCCCAGTACACCCTATCAAACAAAGCTAGTGTTATGAAGCGTCAAAGAAATAATTTCATTTACTAGATCTTGACCTTAAGGTTTTTAGAGCTGGTTAAAGTTTTTAGAGCAGGTGCCCTCTGATGATTATATCAGAGTTACTGTTGGGCCAAACTTCGCAAAAGTCTTATGATACGTATGCACTTGACGGGCTTGAATTCTGAATCTAAGTCATAGGTTTTAGATGCTAGATGAGGTTAAGAATTTTGAGCTGGTTAAAGGTTTTAGAGCAGATGCCTTTTGATAAACAGATCTAAGATTTTATTGGTCTAATTTTTATCAAATTAGATGATATATCTTGTGATTCTAGATCTGATGTACTCCAAAGCATGGATGTTGAATCAGAGCCATAGGTGTAAGATTCTGGAGGAGGTTTAGTTTTTGGAACAGGCCACATGTTTAGTAGATGCTTTTTCAAACTTTCATAGTTGATTTAGCTATAATTTAAATGAAGCGCAGAGGTCTTTTCAGATAAAGAGCCTGATCTCAGACAATGATACTAAAAAGCTCTTACTTCTCTCAAACTTGCTTAATAGAATTGTTTGGTGTTAAATGATATAACATGATTCCGATGATTTAGTATTGTATGATATGATACACTACTGAATTATATAATACAATGTTATATCATATATTATACGGTAAAATTAGGATACACTATGATATTGTATTATTTTTTTTATATATCATGATATAATAATGTATCAAATGATATTGTTACATATAGTATTTTATATTATTATACAATATTGTAAAATATAATATTGTATTATATATAATTGTATCACATGATATTGCATTTATTTTATATTATTATACAATATTGTAAAATATAATATTGTATTATATATAATTGTATCACATGATATTGCATTATATAATATTGTTATATTTTAATATCATATCATATAATACAATATTGTACGGTTAAGAAATAAAGTACGAGTTTTTATGAATGTTGCAGAATAACCTCCTCGGTCTTGAAATGTTGTTTTGAAATATAAAAGCCGAGGCTTTTATACTTCAAACAACATTTCGAGACCGAGGAGGTTATCCTGCAACAGTTACGATAACAAGATTTTTTTTCTATTATACTAACAGGCCAGTATATCTACAGATTGTTTCTCCTATAGAGATACGATCTAGGTCATTTTGACGGCTGTTCCGTGTTACCCCAACGGTTTTTTAGTAATGTTTACTTGTGTACAAAGAATCACATGCAAACAACATTCTTAATACTCATCTCTCATTTATAAAATATCTTTGAATCATATTCCTAATATTTTAAGGGCTATTTGATACTATTATTACAACTACACGTTATATCTCTTATGTAAAAACACGCAGTTAAATTGTTCTAGGGATGTCCTAGGAACAGCCGCATTGATCTCTTAAAAATAAACATTTGAGGCAATATACATCGTTTTGTCTGGAATTAACACGTGAAATTGATATTGTTTTAAACTTGTTAGGGTTTGAATTTGTACTTTCATTATCAGTGCGAGACAAATAAGTATTTCTGATCTAATAATTTACTGTCAACGTTCGTGGTATAATGTCCACGGCATCTCTTTGATCTCAACAATAACTGTAGTAGAATATATGATATTGTATCATATAATACAATATGATATTATATGATATCGTTTATAGAATATATTATTAGGTCACATGAAATTGAATCATATGATGTTATAAAATATAATATTGTGTCTTGTGATGAAATATTATACAAATATTAACTGGGGTTAGGGGCAACATTGATTATATTAGACCCTGAGGGACGAAATATATTTCCAGATGCGAAGCGGAGAACAATTTAATTGTTTTATAAAGACACAAACCAACAAACAAGAATGGATTTGAAAAAAGATCGTCATAATTATTTCAGCTCAACATAGAATTCACGAATTTTATTTCTAAAATTTCTAAAATATCGTCGGCGTCAAATAGTCACTATTGATCTTCCGCCGTCGCTGAGAATAAAGCTACATATGTTCTTCCAAATTTTCTTTACAAAATTCCCAAATTCTTATATCCGTTATAATAGCAAACTGTACCATTGTGCGTCCGTTGTTCGCTCGCCTTGACTAATTGCCTATTATGACGTCACCTTGTGTTGCAGTCTCGAATATATATTAACGTCACCGTTTACAAATCAACAGATCAGAAGCGATTAATGGAAATAGAGGGAATATTCTCTGGATATTATTTAAAGCCGGTCAAAATTTTCAAAACTATTGACTGGTCAATTTTTGGATGAGCTTATAAGTATTTACTATCATTATGCCTCCTGTCAGTTTGTCGATAGATATTCAAAACTCATCTTTTTTCGCATCGTATGCAAAGGGTTATTATGTGTAAGTATAGTATGCCGAAATAGAGCACGGCAAATGTTTTTAACGAAAGTCTTCAAGAGCCGACAGCAGGTTTCAAGCTCTTGACCCTAAATTCATTGTGCCTTGAAGCCCAACGCGTTACCGTTACGCTACATTAGACGATGATGTATCTGACGGTATTCATAAATATATATATATATATATATATATATATATATATATATATATATATATATATATATATATATATATATATATATATATATATATATATAAAACGTAGAAACATACGATTGTCATCAAGCAATTTAAATTAATCTTTCTAGAAACACCTCATTATTGATGGTAAATTCATAAGTTAAAATTTTGATAAACCTTTAAGCAAATTGATTTAACATTTTTCAAAGAAATTCCACATGTGAATAACAAAAACGCCTTTATTAAATGACGCTTGAGAAAGAATGTACAAGAAAAAATTCAATGAGATTTCGTCTGCTTAACAATTCGAGTTTTCTCGGTAAGGTGAAACGTCTCTCATTTCTTGAGAAGAACATAAACCTTTGTAGATCTTTTATTGTACAACAAATGTTATTTGATACAATATCATATCTTGATACTATGTTTTTTCAAATGTTACAATATCATATTGTATTATTATATATGATGGTATTATATTGTATCAAATGATATATCATATGACACAATATTGTTTAGTATCATAAGATGCAATATCAAATATTATATTAGTGTATTGATAAACAATGAATATAACAATACCGTATGGAATGAACTTTGATTATCAAACAATTTTTTTAACATATGATATACGATATTTGTCAAAATAGTATCCATAGATATCTAAGATCATTAACTATAATTTTCATATTTGATAAAGGTGGTCTCATAAAGATTATGATACATAAAGTTGATCCGTAGCGATGAGCTATGTAATCTGTGATTACATGTACCTATGTTTAATTTAAGATGATATCTTTAAAATATTAAAACAGCTGGCACTTTTCACAAATATGTTTTAAAAAACAGAAATTAGATTTTTTATAACAATTTTTTTTAAATTTTGGATAACAAAACTTGATTTTGATGTCAGAAAGTTTATTTTTCAAATTTTTGAATTGATGTTCAGGTTTTGAAAAAATATCAGAATTTATTTTTGCATCAGAAAATAAGAATGGCCTACATACATGTAACTAAATTACAATCAACTTTATAAATGTTTCCTGTGATGCAACCTTTTTATCTTCCGACGTTTTTGTAACCTCAAGATGCATGTAGAAAATTATAAAGAATACTGTAGTAAATTTCCATTTCATTGTAAGAAGTTTGTTTATGTCTACAATGGTCAGCACTGATTAACTTGTTAATTGCTGGACGGATTGCATTTTTTTATTAATGTGATATCCAAAAATCAGTTTGAATTTCTGAAACTAAAAAATAAATTCAAATATGTTCAAAAACTCATTTTCTGGCATTACAATTAAAATACGTCAAAAGTATGAAATATAATGGCACCCCATACTTTTCTTCAAAATTAGAAGAAATTAATATACATCTTAATTGCTTACCGGTACACTAATAAAATCAATAAGAATTTTATTTAGTCATTAGTACATATACCATTAGTACATGCACATTGTTTATATTGTTATATTTGGTTATATGACGTTATAGCAGTACATTTACTGGATTATATACATAATTCATCATACATGTACATAGAGTGAATTTATAATAATAAGTAAAATGAATCTGCAAAAAGCCTGTTTACTTCCACGTGACTACAATATTTGATCATTTGGGTGTTTAATAAGTTCTCACTTATAGGAAATTCCATTAACTTTTTAATTTACTGCTAAAATAGAATTTCTATAAGAGATGTGAATTGTATTGTTATACTCAATGGGACTCAAAATCGGCTTTTTCTTTAATTCTGCTCTACCAAATTTAATTATAAAAGATGAATTTTTCAAAAATTTATTAGGAATTTGTGGGGGTCTCCTCAAAACCTTGTTATCAATGATTTCACTATTAAACAAAAGTTCAAACAAGTTTTACATTCCGTGATTTTTTTTCAAAAGGGTTCAAATACTAAGCCATATTTATGGGATTCTAAGCTTAAATTTGTACCTGTCCATTCAGTAGATAGCTTACCGGTAATTATAACTTTTGTTTAAATGACTTAGTTGGAGAGAATTCAGAACAAGATGTTGTACCAACAATATGTCGCCAAAAAGAAGTTGCTAGATTCTCAAAATCCTAAAGGAACAAAGAATGAAAGAAAACTCTGGCATGGAACTGCACCTGATGCTGTGAACAGTATTAACTCTCTTGGATTCAACAGGAGTCACTGTGGTAAAAATGGTAAGAATCCTACACAAAGTGACCAAATCATTGAATGTCATGAATATACTAGTATACCTATACTCAATGAACCTATACCATTGCATACAAAGTATGAAATTTAAGAACATGAAGAACAATTTTGACTTCATCTCTATATCCAAAGGGCCAAATTTAACCGAACTCTGTACGAAGCATCATTTATGTGTGGAAGGATATTCTAAATGTTTTAATAAAGGGCCGAACCCTTTTCAATTGGAAGGATCCCCCAACCACCACTACTCCACCCCTGGTAATCATTGATATCACAAGGACCCCCCTCCCCCCCCCCCCCCCACCCCCTATCTTTCTTGAAAAAGAAATTCTGGATCCGCGCACGAAAAACCTTTCCATAATTTAAGAGTACGTTTTTTCCAGGTTAAATATGTGTCCGTTTTCTCCGTGATGTGATTTCTGCTGGTACCTCTTTGCACGCCATCTAGGGTTTATGCAGTGCATCAAAGTTGTGGTCGTTTGTTAGGCATCAATGTCTGTTGATTTTGCGAAAAAAGCTTTTAAATTTGTTTTAAGCTGTTCTGTTTCGTATTTTAGCATGTTTTACAAATAAGTAGTACGTTTTGCATTAACGTCTTTTTTACCCTTTCAACCACCTATAGCCCACCCTAGGTATTATAAAGACCGATATAAATGTCAGACATCTTCAATTTTAAACTATATTTAGTTACAATATATCTAAATAAAAATGCAAAATGCACAAATATCTGTTTATAAAACTGTTACATATAATTACTGTAAAATAAATCAATGAAATATTTAGGTTTTTTCAGCTAGATACAGTGTATGAGAAAAGAGTAACTGGGCAAAAAAAGTTTGTTACAGATTTGACTATTTGAGTCACTTAAAACCAAAGACGCTCTAAAATAATTCAAGTACACGTTTATATTAAATATATTTCAGTTTAACGTGGACTTCATAATGATCAATCAAAAATTAAGTGAATATTTCATTTAGTATAGCATTTAGTATATTTCATATAGATATAAAGTATAGCAAGTACAGAAAGTTTATCTATGTGATATGGGTCTTTTTTTTTGGGGGGGGGGGGGGGGTTCTCTTGCACTACTCTGACGCATGCAAAATATACAGATATGTTCTAAAGCATTATACTCTGTTTACACTTAACCACAAGCAAGCAAGAATCAGAATTATCATTTAACTGTATACAAGGAGTTCTATATATTCATTTCTTGATGGAGGTTTATCTGAATTTATTACAAATCAGTGGTTACATACACCAATCAAAAATGATTACCAATCAAGTTTCAAAAACAGTATTGTATTACGACAGGCACCGGTATCTATTTTGCTATATCTTTTCGTCCGTCGTCGTGCATCGTCCGTCATGCGTTAACAATTTTACATTTTTAACTTTTTCTTAAAAATTACAAGCTAATTGTTACCATTTTTGGTGTGAGGCATCTCTATGGTAAGAGGAATCTTAATTGTGAGATTCATGGCTCTACAACCCCCGGGGTGCCACAGATGGGGCCTAATATGAAAAAAAGCCAAATTGTCAAAAATATTCCTCTCTACTCCCACACATGTGAGGAAAAAACTGGTTCCTTTGTTATGATGTCCATGAAGCGCTCTACCAAAATTGTGAAATTCATGACCCCTTCGTCAGGGGTACAGGCTCTAGGGCGGGACCAATATGGCCATATAGTTAAAATGTATTAAATCTTAGAAAATCTTCTTCTCTACTCCAACATATATTTGTAAAAAACTAAATGCATGATTATGATGTCCATGAAGCCCTCTACCAAAATTGTTAAATTCATAACCCATGTGTCAAGTGTTCAGGCTCTAGTTTGGGACCAATATGGCCATATAGTAAAAATGTATTAAATCTTTAAAAATGTTCTTCTTTATTCCCACACATGTGGGCAAAAAACTGAATACATGGTTATGATGTCCAGTAACACCTCAACCTAAATATTCAAATTCATGGCCCCTGGGTCAGGGGTTCAGGATATATAGGGGGTCAATATGGCAATATAGTGTTAATGCATATAATGTTTAAAAATCTTCTTCTCTATTCTCACATATCTGTATGAAAACTGATTTCATAATTATGTTTACAAGGAAGTCCTCTACTGAAATTTTAATTTCATGTCCCCTGGAGTATGGGTTTTGACTCTAGTGCAGAGCAAAAATGGATGTAATGCATATAATGTTTAAAAATTATCTTCTTTACTCCCACACACCTGAAAAGAAAACTGAATTCATGATTTTGTAGACCAGATCTTTATTTTTTGCCAAAATTTAAGGTTTCATAGTTCTTTTTGAAAGATTTCAGGCAGGGAGGTGGTCGTAATTACAAATTTATAATTTTTCTACTTGAAACCTAATAAAATGCATATATGAGACTCCTCGACAAGTTTGTGTATGCACTTGTTACTCCACGTTTGAAAAAGTCTGGACTTGATAGAAACACTTTAAGTAACTATAGAGCAGTATCAAACATCCCGTTTATTAGTAAGGTCATTGAGCTTGTTGTAGCACAGCAACTCAAGAATCATCTTACCAAGAATTGTCTGCATTATAACCTGCAGTCGGCATACAAGTCAGGTACCTGCACTGAGATAGCCATCTTGCGAATTAAAGCAGACATAGAAGAGGTTCTAGATGAAGGTGACGCCATACTCCTAGTCCTTCTCGATCTTAGGGTCGCATTCGACACCAAAGATCATTCTCTCTTGTTAGAGAGACTGCAAAGAGAGGCTGGACTGACAGAAACAGCACTTTCATGGATGCAGTCCTATCTCAATGGCCGAACTCAGGCAGTAAAAATCAATAACAGTGTATCCTCAGATGTGCCACTGTCTAAGGGAGTGCCCCCAAGGATCTGTTCTTAGCCCTCTTCTCTTCCTGGTGTACCTTTTACCACTTAGAAGAGTTATCAACATGTATGCCATTAACCGTCATGGATTTGCAGATGACACAACTTTATAGCCGATTGAGTGTAAAAGACACAGCCATGCGTAACATTTAAATCAACACCATTGAAAGAAGTGCATAGCAAGTGTTCGGTCTTGGATGACTGTGAACAAACTCAAACTAAACGACGCAAAAACGGAGGTAATGGTGTGGTTGCTAGTTCCCACAACAAGTGCCGTCTGATAGATCAGCATTAAGATTGGCGAGGCAACAGGAATACTTAAGCCTAATGTAAAAACATCAGTGTTGTCCTAGATGCTACCCTATCAATAGAGAAACAAGTAAGCTCCGTCGCCAGAAAGATGTACTTTAACATCCGGGAAATCTCAAGGGTGAAACACCATCTTACCGAAGAAGCTTGTGCAATTGCCATCAATACAACAGTCATATCCCATCTTGATTATCACCTTGCCCTCCTGCTTGGCGTAACCGATCGTCAAATGCACCAGTTACAAGTGACTCAAAACAGCACTGCACGTTGTCTAACAAAAACACACTACAGACAACACATTACGCCAGTACTTCAACAACTATACTGACTGCCTGTAAAACAACGTGTTATATTCAAAGTACTTACAACAATCCACAAATCACTACATCCCTGTACAGCACCATACTTGAGCAAACTCTGTTCTGTCCACCAACCACACATGACAATGAGATTATCAACTGACCAATGGAAACTGGTAGTGAAGAGGTCATCAAATGCATACGGCGCAAGAGCTATAAACATTCTAGGTGACCAATTGTGGAATGAACTACCTTTGGATCTTCGATTCGTAAGCTTGAAACACACGGAGCATTCCGCAAGACCCTCAAAACACTGTTGTTCAATCGTGAATTAAAACATAGACGAGTAGTATATAAAGACTACGTATGTTTATATCTGTTTATCCTTAAATCATGTTTTAGATAAGCTTCTATAGTTTTATCATCACTCTACTAATATTTTTAAAGTATCTCTAACATAGCATTTATCAGCACACCCCTTTTATTAACACAGTGTGCAGCGTATAGAAACTACATGTATATTTTGCGCTATATCAGTCAATATAATAATGATAATAATAACTAGACACGATCTCGTTGCGAGCAACGAGAAGGTCTTCCGTCCGATTTTTAGAAGAAAATATGACATCATCGACTTTGATTTTCGACAACAAAACATGATATGGAAAAAGGAGTGAAGTACTTATGCTTCATTGCATCGCTTTTTATAAGTTCTATTACACTGCTTTTTTAAATGCTTGCATTTCCTCCAATCAAGATTGAAAAGATAAATTCTGTTTACATCTGGTCCCTAAAACTCTAATTGGGTAACGCAAGAGAAAATCATTATATTGTTAGGATATAGAAACGTATTATACCTAATCAAGCATTAATAACCTTTCACAAAATGGCTCTCATTAAAGAGCTATAGATAAAAAAAATTAGAGGCTTTTGATCCCCTAATTTAAGGGGCCAGCCCCTTTTTCTTGGAATCAAATGAAAGAACATTTAATTCTGAAAACATTTTGTCAACAAGTGTTTAAAAATTCGTTACCGTTCTGGAGATATATGAGAAATAAGGTTTAAGAGGCCAATCCCTTATCTCCTTATAGGGGCCGTTTGGCGAAATTTTGAAGATTGCATATGGTTAAGAACATCTTTTGAACAACTTTTCTTCTGTATTGCATATCAAAATATTTTTCCTTTCTAAAATATGGGTGATCAAAATTTTGGACTTTTGGTCCCTAAAAACCTTTAATTACGTAATGCATGAAAAAATCATTACATTGCTTGGATACATAACTGTGCGATAAACATATTTGCTTCTATAACTTTTCACAAAATATCTTTCAGTAAAGGGCTACAGATTAAAGACTTTAGAGCCCTTTGGTCCCCTTATTTGAGGGGCCAGTCCCTTTTTCTTGATATAAAATGAAAGGTCATTTAATTCTAAACAAATTTTATTCAACAAGTGTTTAGAAAGTTGTTACCATTCTGGAGATATATGAGAAAGAAGGTTTTAGGGGCCGATCCCTTATCTCCTTATAGGGGCCGTTTAACAAAATTTTGAAGGTTGCATATTGGTAAGAACATTAATTAGAACAACTTTTCTTCTGTGTTGCATTACAAAATATTTTTCCTTTCTGAGATATGAGTGATCGAAATTTTGGACTTTTGGCCCCTAAAAACCCTTGATTACGTAATACACGACAAAATCGTTACATTGCTTGGATACATAACTGTGAGATAAACATATTTGCTTCTATAACATTTCACAAAATATCTCTCAGCAAGGGGCTACAGATTAAAGACTTTAGAGCCCTTTGGTTCTCTAATTTTAGGGGCCAGCCCCTTTTTCTTGATATCAAATGAAAGGTCTTGTAAATATAAACCTTTTTTGCGTTACATGTGTTAACAAAATATTTTTCAGAAAACTAAGAAAACCATTAAAAATTACGACGTTTTTTCAGTCTCAATTTTCGGGACCGGGCGAGCTTTAACGCCTTTTGAGCATAACAAATATGAATGCCAAATTGCACATCTACAATCTCTTGTCTACAATCCCTGAAAGTTTGAACTCAATATCTTTTACCGTTTAGGAGGAGATCCCTGGACAAGCCGACCCTCTGAAAATCGTTAACACTTCATTTTCTCAAGAACGGAAATGACGTCATCAAAGTAAAACAATGTATTTTAAGTTCGGATTAATATCTATTAGATCTGAAAGTTTCACGAAAATCGGTTCAGCCATTTCCGAGAAATCGCCTGCACAAATTTTGTAAGAAAAAAAAATAATAATAGGGAAAAAGAAACCGAACGAAAACAATAAGGTCTTCCGTTGGAAAACGGAAGACCTTAATGATATGGGTTATATGCTACTCAGATGACCGTTAAGGCCAATTGGTATCATTTTAGAATAAACTAAATTAAAATACTAATGGGAAAGAGTGCTTTACCTCCAGATGATGATTATAACTATATTATTTTCTATATTTGCAGCTACAAAATATGGAGAAGGGGTGTATTTTGCTGTGAGTGCCAACTACTCTGTATTAGACACTTATTCCCATCCCGATAGCAAAGGACACAAAAGAATATACCTATGTAAAGTCCTTACCGGGGATTATACGGTTGGACAAAAGGGAATGAGGGTGCCACCTGCAAAAAAGGGACAGCAGTCTCACATTTTGTATGATTCTGTTGTCAATAACGTTAGTAAGCCAGAAATGTTCATCATCTTTAATGACACGCAAGGCTACCCAGACTACCTTATTACATTCAAATAGAATTATCATGAACATCCACAGCAAACCAACGAGATATACCATTGATCACCGGTATACCAGCATGTATTTAGTGGGTTTTTAAAAATGTCTTTTGATGTTTGTTTTGACTTTGCAATCATTATTATTATAAGTTTTTCATTCCTTTCAAAATAACATCTTATAATTTTTATCGAATTTTAGCTAGCCTTTTGTAAAAAGCTGCTTGTTTTATATGGTTAAGACTTTGTACGCTGATAGAACTGGTGTCTGAATCTTTTGTAAATTTCATATTTATATATATATATTGTATTCTATATAACAGTAGAATATAGTTTGTTCAAATCAGTTTGACTTGTAATGGGGTGCAAGTAGAACTCTGTCAAGAACTTAAAATTTATATTTAACGTAGATGATTTTTAATTTGTAGGTCACCCAAGTTACTCAAGTGACCTATCTATTGCAATTGGTATCCGTCAGTCGGCATGTGTTAAGAATTGATTATTTTTAACTTCCCGGCCAATTCTTTTCAAATGTAATATGTTGCATCTTCAGGGTAAGAGGAACATAAATTGTAAATTACATGACTTTTGCTCCATAGGGGCCCTTTTGACATTTTTCAAAAATCTTCAAAGATCTCTACTTCTGCACATCTGACCGAAAAACTGAATGATGTTGACCAGAAAGCCCTCTACCAAACTGTAAATTTCATGTCCCCTTGGAATGGGTCTTTGACTTCAGAGCGGGGCCATATACATGTAAATGGTCTACATAATTACGTAATAAAATGTTTTAAAAATCTTCTTTTAGAAACTGATTGCACATTTTGAAAGTACATAAACCCCTCTACCAAAATTGTAAATCTTATGTCCCTCTAGATAGAGTTTTGGCACCAGGATGGGGACAAAATGGCGTATTAGAGTTACTGTACATAATGATTTTAAAAAATTCTTTACTTCTACTTAATTAATATACTGATTTTAAAGTGACTGTATTTTAGTTAAGAAATACCATAAAGCTGTCTATTAAAACTGTAAGTTTCATGACACCCTTGCAAGGGCTCTAGTTATGGTGGTGGATTGCATGGTCTGATAGAGTATACCAATATAATGTTTAAAAACCTTATTCTTTTGTTCTGCTGTTCAATTTGAATGAAAGATGACTGCACATTTAAAGGAGAGATTTAAGAAACCAAGATACCTTTTGGAGCAAGAGTTAAGTTTGGAAGGCGAGCTTAAAAATTGTAATACTTAAGAAAATCCAAATAGAGAAACTGTTCCCTTTTATTTTTTACATTCCTCTTTGCAAATTCGACCAACGGCTATTGGAAAACTGATCATTCCAAACCTAATGCTGATGCTAAGCACTATGAATTTATAATTACTGTGATGTGCTTTCAATATTTTTATAAATCGAAATGTGCTCCTTTTTGAAATATTAAACATAAATAGTGTTTATTTTCATTATCTTTTATTATGTGCAGGTACATGTGTGGTAGCCTTGTCATCTTGTCTTTTCGGTGGCAACCACCAGTACTCTCTCAATAGATTTGGCAGACCATACAATAAATAAAATTTCCTAAGTAAATGTTATAACCACATAGGTTATAAATTACTGTAATATGAAATTTCAAAATTACCAACAGTTTGACAAAAAGAACCATAAATATATCTTATACAGATCTTAGTTTTTAAAGAACTGATTTCATACTCCATAGTGCTGCCTTTTTAAAATTGCCTAACATACATTGTGTGACATAATTTAACCAATAAAAATTTACCTAAAATTTTTGAGATTTTGGTGTGGTCGTTTTTAGACGGAGAAAGGGGTATATCTAAGTCTACTACGAGAACAAGAACAGCAAAGCCTTTGCTGCTTTGCAGAAGAGGTCAGGGCAATAAACTTTGAAGCCGTCTTCAATAATTATGAAGTGTAAATGACACTAAACGAATAAGTTTTGACTTTTTCAAATGATCCATCCATTCAATGTACACGATTTGAAACATCAGTTGCCAAGGGAAAGAATTCACTTCTTCAAGGAGAAGAAGAGCATTAACCCTTGTCTGTCTAGAGTAGATGGATTAGATTGTG
The DNA here is from genome assembly GCF_025612915.1 of Magallana angulata. Taxonomy (NCBI): domain Eukaryota; kingdom Metazoa; phylum Mollusca; class Bivalvia; order Ostreida; family Ostreidae; genus Magallana; species Magallana angulata. The sequence goes on from NC_069114.1 coordinate 30,367,174, forward strand.
TAACAGAAGTTGTCCATAAGAAACATTGCTAATTGGTACAAAACGCACCCTTCAACAACGTACTGCGAAAACGTTTTATTGAAAAAATCCAGTGGAAGATCCTTATGACAGTTGTATTTACAATGTACCATGAAATCTCGTACAAAGCAAGCCAGAATGCTGATGCTAGACAACTAAACACAGTTGTGTGTGTGCATATATATATATATATATATATATATATATATATATATATATATATATATATATATATATATATATGATTCATTTTGAAAAGTAATTGATGCATGTTCTTCCTTTGTTTTAATGCTTTTTTCTCTGTTTTCTCTGTGTAAATTGTTTCTAAGAAGATGGGGGAACAAGATACCGCAAATGCCCATTTGGTTTTGTCGTAAAAAACAATTTCCTATTAATTTTTTCTAACCAAATATACTTGATGATCTTTTATTACAAGTTTAAAAAAGCACGTTTTCTAACTATATTCAGTTTTGAATATTTTAACAAAAGGTAAGAAAAAAATAATTCTAAAGTGTTGGTGGTATCGAACCCACAACCAAAAACCCTAGCTCTATATTGTTACCTCATGTCTGGTGCTCTAACCACTGAGCCATTTCAGTCACAACAAACATCATTGTTAAATGCTAAATGCAACTTCAACCATGAATTGAGGGACTTGTAGTACTTCTCTAAAACGTTCAATTGTTGGGATACAAAATGACATTTTTAAAGTATAGTGGGTCATCTCTCCACGTTTTTGATGATTGAAATCGGTTTGATTTCCTTTAAACCTCATAAAGACAATGACAAAAATATGGAGCCCAGACCCACTCTATAAAAGAAAAGGCATTTAAGTTCTAAAAATGACACTATTTGGAGGTTTTTACACGCATACGCCAGTTTAAATCAACCTATTCTAAATATTTAACATATTCAAAGGTTATAAATCGATGTTATGGTAAATATACATTGTTTTCAATAATTGAGAATGAAATTATGAGATTTGTTCATTTTTTAATTTTATAGTATCTTATATATCCTAATATGGTCAGTTTACACGCCTTATTCACCCATCTTCTTTTTTTTCTAACATTTTTCTATTTACTAACCATATTTGAGTGTCAAGCTGAGTTATTAGCAATATATAGAGCTTTGCTCACAATTCTATGCATGTACACAGAGTGGGCCATGCTTTTGTTCGTTTACATTTTAAATCCTGAATAGCAAGTGTCAAGTTTATAAATCTTAAGTCAAATCTAATAAACTCGTGTAAACAAAAACAAGACTCAAACCTAGCAGAATTGTGAGCTATGTGTCTTGCTTGTAATTCTACGACTGAAGCTGGCTTTTTGATTGATTATTCGAAATACATAAAATATTTGTACAGAGAAAGTAAAAGGATGACGTGCTATAACTACAGTCTGGGCCCCTTCGTATACGATGAATTTTATGAAATCTACAACAATTTTGATAGTTTTCAAATGAGTAAAACTACGTCTTATAAACTGTTTCCATAGTTCTGACACATTATATTTATGAGGATATTTGCATTACTTATCATGCAACGGGAAATCATCTTGGTTTGTAGACAATTGGTTTTTATGGCGTCGAGCGAAGCTCGAAAGCCATCTAGGGATCGTACGTCCGGAAGTTTGCAAATTTTTTAAGGAGCCAAACAACTCAAATGAGTGCAAAGTTTTCTTATGTGTTTGAAGAAAAATAGATGACATACTTCAACTTCGAGCAGAGCTGTACGTCAACAAAACTAGTTGGCAGATACGAAATGGTTGATGTCTTTGAAAATGTTCATATTTTATTGTAAACAATATGTCTGGGTTTCAGCGGACGAATACACTTGCACGGAGACACATGCGATAGTTGGCCTACATACTCAATTTGGTTATGAAATATACCAGCCTGCAAAACAGATTATTTTGTATCCATATCGAATATTGACAATGCACAAAAGTTTGATCTTTTAGAAACAAAACTTCCTACATGGAGCGATAAGTATATCTATAACCAAAAGATATTTTTAACCAACTAGTGAAGTACTTTCACTTTGTAAACAACGTGAATGGGTGTCTTTCTTTTATCTACCCCTGATCTTTTCGGCCCGTGTCATTTGGACCCATGTGAATTTTAAATCAAATTGATAGTAAGAGAAAGTGTGTTTATCAGCAGTATACAAATTACAATATATAGAATGAAACACAATCATAATTTAAATAATTTATTTAATTCTATATGAATAAAGAGAAAAAAATCTATAAAAAAGATTTAACTCCTAAGATATTTCTAAACTTAGTTTTTTAATTAACATTCAATTTTTTTTTAAGAATTAGGTGAGTCAATTTGTAATGAATTGTAATTTAATTAGTTATGTGATAAAAAACATAATTTTTTAAAATTATTTTTGAAAGTTGACTAATGTATTTGTCTTTATATTTGTTTTTAAAAAGTAAGTATAATTGATACCAATTTCTAAAGGAATGGTCAATAACCAAATCAGAATGATTTTTGAAAATATTTAAAAAAATCACACTTAATTTTAATATTTCTATTATTTTAGTTGACTGCGTAAAATCTATATTAAATTTCATTTTTGTTAAATTGACCGCCCAACTCAATTTTTATAAAAATAATCTCCAGCAAACAACAAGAAAAGTTGGTCTCATTATAAGTACACACATTACTAAGAGTTACAAAATCATACTTTGTTTTCAGGATTTTTTTTAAATCTACAGTACCTAAGTGTACATTTGATCAATGAAGGAGAACCATAAATAACACAAATAAAAAATATATGCATTTTTGTTATAGTCGAGATTATTTTGACTTTTAAAAAAAATTATTCAGATTTTTATTCTTCAAATTAACTTTAACTCGACGCCATTGTGGCCCTTCAGGCCTTTGATTTTTTAATTAAGATGAAAAAAAATGGGTGGGCTTTAGTACAATAGAGTGATATGCCTGTCAATACATTGAAGAGCTCTTTAACATTACACGTGACAACATTTTCCCGTCTTGTGAATTAGTTGATCAAATGGGTATGGATATAAAACGTTACACGAGTTCACGCCAGGTAAACAATAATGGTTTATAATTTGGAAGACCATTTAAAATTTTGCATAATTTCAAGAATTTTGCGCATTGAGGTACAATTTTCTTCTTTCAAATATAGGTAGATTTTAATATAATACACAAATAGTGAGTAGTTGATGGAGAAAAATATTACTGTACCCATATGCTCTCATATATTTTAATAGCTTTATAAAGGTGGGGTGACTAAAAATGAATAGGATGTAAGCAGTGCACCCATACCTAAAATTTAATTATATATCTTGCATATGATGTTTTTATTTTCGGTATAAAAGGTTTTCAACATTTGGCATTTTAATTAGCAATTGATATGATTTATACATCGCAATATATTTTCACACAAACCCCTATATGAAATTTTAAATATTACATCAGAAAATTATGGTACATGTGCTTAACTTTGGTAAATATTATTTTTCTTTTATAATTAATTGTAGAAAGTGTTTAAAGCCAAAGAAGTAAGCCATTGATGCTTAAGCGAGCGATGTGGCCCATGGATCTCTTGTCTCTAAAAATATGACATACGACAATTCGTACAGAAATTCCATAGAGTCTATATTCTAGAAAATTTCAGCTCGACGCCTTTGTGGGCGTTCCGGTTTTTGATTATTGTTTTACCAATGCATTTACTTAAAATATTCCCAATACACCTTATCAAACAAAGCTATTGTTATGATGCATCATTGAAAGAATTTATATCTCGAATTATATAATCTTGTAGCCACCTTTCATTAACTATATTTTGGCCATATAATAGAAAGGTATTGAGAAATGATCACTGGTTCTATAAATTGTGACATGAAACGGATGGACACTAAAGATAAACTGGTAGATCTTGATCTTTAAAAAAATGTACATACTCTGACTGCTTAATCACGATAATGTATGAAAATATTTCCTTCAGAACAATATTGAACATATACTTACAGCTAAAGTACTAAATAATATACTAGTATATATGATAAGACTAGCATATATTTATACGTAATTCAATATTTATTATCTTAAATTATTTTATTAATGAAATAGTTTGAGAGAATACAGAACAAGATGTTGTACCCAACAATATGTCGCCAAAAAGAAGTTTCTACATTCTCAGAATTTTAAAGTTTAGAATGAAAGGGGGCTATGGCAATGTATTGCACCGGAATCTGTGAGCAACATCAACTCCTGTGGTTTTAACAGAGGTTACTGGGCTAAAATTTGTAAAAATTGGTATGTTTCCTGCATTGTAATTCTTTAATCTTTTTTTTTTAGAGCATTCTGGTTTGAATACATGGGATCATAAAGAAATACGTTGATACTGTAGTTTGCTGTTATGTCGTTTTATAAGACAAATCTAACAAATTTTTACACTGGTATGCATTCTTATGCATGCAATGCCAAGGTGGCATTTTTGCACCCGTCTAAGATGCAGTTTCGAAGAAATTCATACATGCTTTTAAATGGACTATCACCTGTAGAGTATATAACCACTTTTGTATTTAATCTCGCCAGAAAGGTAAGATAGTTACCTTTAGAATTAAAATTTAAATGAAAAAGTTATTATCTATGTATGAAACATGTTAACTACCGGTCTCCCGGAATGTAATTGTTTCCTGTATTGATAAAGTTTGTTTAAAAAAATTATATAGGGTTTTTGAATCCGGTCGAAAATAGGAAATGTCCACATTTGAAATTTGCAAAGCAAAATTAAACTCATGTAGTAAATTCAATTATCCTATTGGAATCGAAATTCTCATAAAAACTTATATCACAAGGTCTGGATATGTCAAACCACATCTTAATTAAGTATACGATCATGTTGCTCAACTAATTGCATGTCAATTATTTTATAAACAGCTGAATTTTATAAACTACCTGAAGTTGAATTCAAAGACGAATAAATACGAATCAAGAGGAAAAATGAGAAAACATAATCTTTTTTACAGGGAAATAGTTTCTCCTTCTTGAAACTAATCATTTTCTTGTTCTTAAGACGTATCATTTTTTAAATTTAATTTGTTGCGTATATACAATTTCAAAACATTGATATTGTGCATCTAAAACGTGTTTTTGAAATTCAGATAGGATTTCTGTTTTAAAAGAGCTTTGGTATGAAGTATTATCATCTAGACAAAAGGTCTAAAACTTGTATTTCGATCTAATGATACTGACAGATGACAAAATCTTTGTTATGCTTTTTCAAAATACAGATTATCGAATATATAGTTGAAAAAGCCATTATAAAGTTACAGAGACGTGTTAAAATAAGCGATATATATATATATATATATATATATATATATATATATATATATATATATATATATATATATATATATAGTTCAGAAACTTTTGCTGAGGATGATTAATAGGATTTTTCGACCACCTTGTTTAATTGTACTTTAATTGGTATATTAGAATAACCAAATGACTGAAACCGAACGCATAAGGTTGAAAATTGTTTAATTGCAGATAAGTTATAAACAAACGAAGAAGGGTCTTAGAAACAAGTTGGTGCATGTCTTAAAAAATACCCGCAAAACATTTGTTTTTCTTAAACAACGCTGAATCTAAATTACATGGATTTGAAATGAACGAAGTTGAGCAATTGCACATGATGTAAAATTACAGACATATGAACAACGTTTTGTCAACCTAAACTATATATATCAAACGAAACTATATAAATTATGATATTGCAACGAAGCAATTACAGTGTACTAAATTGCAACTATGGTGAAAAGCGCCGAAATATTTTTTGTTCTGGTTGCAATCATGACGAAAATTTCTGGCGTCAGGTATTACACTATTTCTCGTTTGATTTTGGATTCGATGATTGCGAAAAGATAACGGTTACCGTTAAAAGATAAAAATGTATTAAAATGTAGAATAAATAACAAAAACACACGAGAAAGACATACTTATGTAATATAATGCACATCCTTATAGTTAGATGATTCATATACAAAAGGTGATTATTGTTAAAGGGGAAGGAAAGTCAAAAACATATTTTTATTTATATTAATAAAGTGGTTTAAATTATCACAAGTGGTCATGCAGTTTTGGTTATATACTTTTAATGCATGTTTGAAGTTAGAGAAATTGTATTTACTGGAAGCTGACATGATGTAAAATTCTTTCGTATTTAAACCAAAAAAAAATTAATAATTTTGACGTCATACCATCTATTCCTGTTTGGTTTGCATATAAAACGTACACAGTGCTCTGAATAAAACGCTGATTTATGCATTTCTGTTACTCAAAAAATTGACTGAACAAAATTGATAATGTTTAGGTTTACGCATCAATCTAAAAATTAATACATGTATGCATAAATATATTTTTATTAAGTAAATGACAGTTGTTGAAAATGACTTCGAGTAAATTTTCATTCCAAGTCGAGTTCTTCGCCAACTAAAAAAGCATGTTGTAAATGTAATCGGGATGTTTGATACACATATTTTCTACGACACTTGGCAACTGTTGACAATTTCAACAACTACGTGGAGATTCCACCGACACTAACCTCTGCTTTTAGATTCCAATGAGCATGCTCCGTTTGACTTGGTTTGTAATTTAATGGAAATTCAAAGGTAAAAGAACGGTCTCAAATCGATATTGTTTTAATTTTTCCAGAACTTGTCATTTAGCATAGAGCTAATGTCATGATTTGATTCTGGTGTTATGTTGATAAAACAAACCGAATTATATATGGAGTTACGTCATATATTAAAGTTCAATGGCAGCAAGACAAATATACTTTGTCAAATTCTATTACTTTTTAAAATAATGTTTAAAAATGCATAAAGAACACCGCTACTTTTACCATTGAATTGTACGCTTTTTAATAAAATGTTAATGAATATCGATCCTATTGATCATTTATTTATGGAATAAGGAATCATTCTTTCAGAATTATGGGGTGATGAAATATGGAATTAAGGGATAATCAAACCCAATAAAGTCCGAAAGGGTCTATGATAGATTTGATCACGACCGACCATATCTGATCACCTCATAATATTCAATAATGATTCCTCATTACTTGCATCCATATAATTTTTTATTTTTTTTTCTGATTCAAATTGAAAAGAGAAATCTTGGGATTTCTCATACTATTGAATGAAGATCGTCTGAATCAAGAGGTATTAAAATTATCGAATAATTTAAGAAATTTAATTTGAGTCTAAAGACACCAAATGGTCTGTTAAACAAAGTTCACTTCGATATTTGGTTGTACATTTTCGTTTCGCTAAATACGGATTTCCATTTCACACACTAGATGACTCCAAAGTGTCCCAAACTGACTATATGAAGTTATCAATATTTCTTAGTAAATAATTGAGTAAATTGTTGCGATTTACAATTCAAAGGATAATAAAAGAAATGCCTTAATAACCCCTACTGGTACCTCTTTTACATAACTTAGAAAACTTTTCATGATGAATTCTCAAGAAAGTCGACTTTTACATCTACTGATTTTCCCGAGCTTTCATCGATGCCTTGAACAGTAATCTTCGTTGCTCCAAACTTGAATTTCGCTTTGACTGTTCTTCTTGTGTCCCCTGCTGTGTTTGGCACTGGGACATTGAGAGATCCCATTTCTTTATACCCCTCTTCGTCTGTATATTGTGGATTTTCCGTTTCACTCGCAAACACTCTAAAAATCTAACTGGTTTGGTTTTCATAAAGTGGTGAGTGGGATTCCACCGTCTATTCGTTGGAATGAACAAGTGTGCCCTTGTAAACGTGGATGTCAAACTTGTCTGTACAGTATTCTGTCCCATTAATGATCTTCTTCCTTGATTCCGCGTTTGTCCTTGATAAAGCGGGTGTTGGTGCGCACGCCATAGGTATATTTTACCACCCTGGCAGCATTAATATCTGGGCATGACCAAAGAGAACAGCGCCTTTTAGTACAGCTAACCCGCATCCTCGGCGAATCACCACTGTGTGATTCGGGAATGAATTTTTAATCCTATTTTGAAGAAAACCACTTTCTGAAAAACATCCCACCATGATGACGACATTGGTACCTTTCGTTGTTTCGGAAACTAACATTTCGTCAACCTTGACTACTATTTTATAAACCACTTTGTTGAAAAACTCCTTAAATGTCAAGTTTTATTTGAAGTTTATCTTTTTTCAATTCTACCTCTATCAATCCTTGATCTTCCGTCCGCTTGGCGATATCATCTGTTATGTCCAAAAGAGTCGGTGGGATTTGGGATACGAACGACTTTTCCTGTCTGTTTTTCTCTTTCTTTTTTCTCAAAGTACCGAAACAATTCAATGTTATCTTCAGTAAATTTCATACGAAAAGCCTCGATAATGGGTTTGGACACAATACCTTCCAGCATCTGTTTATACTCTTCGTCCACGAAAATCGCTTCCCAATCTCCTCCTTGTGCTCTGTTTATGTCCTGAAGCTTCCGATCTTCTCTCACTTCTTGCATCGCCATGTCAATAGTACCACCTATTGCCCAAATTGATAAACAGATTAGTTGATTGAAGAACTTTTCCGGTTGAATTTACATTGAATAATAACAAAATTGTATATAAAAGTGTGTCAAACGATATATTATGAATATATATAATTATATGTATTTGTATAAAAAGACACCAATTTGATAAACTTATATAACTTGAAAAACAACAACAACTTATTCAATCATGCAGGTCTATTCATATACCTCCAGCATCTAGCACAAGAAACCTACGGCCTGGTTTCATAGTGTCCAAAGCTTCGTTGTCCCTCTCCATCTGGAGCCATTTCCAATAAATGGCTGCAGCATCTGGCTCCAAGCATATGAGGAGAGACTCTTTTGAAATTCCTGCCTACTGTTGATAACAATAAAAATCACGTAAAGATTTTTTATATTGATTATTACATGTATAACGATAATTTTGTTAAGTGTTATCATACATTTTACGTTCAGCTGCTTCCTCCATGAACTGTTTCGCTGGCTCGTCCCAGATGGCTGGCACTGTCAACACCCAAGTAACGTTTTCGTCCAGAGGCAAAATGGTTACTTGTAAATTTCTTCTTTGAAATTTTTCAACGAATTCATCCTTAAGATATTTGATGAAATATGTAAAGACACCCATAGCTGGCAATTCTTTATCTCTCATGTCTTTTAGCACAGTATGTCTTGTCAATTTCTGAAAAAAGGGTTAATTCTCATTTAGAGAGATAAATGGTTTCAAACACTTAAGATATGAACAATATGTAATAATAACAGCCGAAAAAACATGAAGTGACTTGATATTCAATAAGTTATAGCATTACATACCAGCAATCACCATTTCATTGTCATGTTATGTTCTAATGTAGATGCAGGTCTGTAGCTCCCGGTCTGAAAAAATCGGATCCGATTTTTTTCAGACCGGGAGCTACAGACCTGCAGCTAGTTTAAATGCATTGCATTTTTTTTACTGGACTCTCCAATTTGCCATCTTTGTCGTAAAGCAGCATCTTAAATCGGCGAAAATAGTAATGTTCCTTCCTCTTTTCTTCGGTCATCCTACTATAGTCATTTTCTGCAATATAACCAAAACTGACAAATTTCCTGTCTTGTCAAGTCACAGAGTTGTTGGTGTTTTATCCGATACAAAATCATCACAATTCCAACTATCTGTGGAAATTCTATTTAAATGATCGTGTTTATCTTTCAAAAAATCAGAACGAAAAGAAAAGGCGTAGTCTGAATACGTTGTACCAAAATATATGGCGACCACAACGGTGTGATTTCTTGTTTTAAATGACATCGTTGCAAATGAAATTGTATTTTCTTTTCCTGTGTGAAAGTTTCTACAAAAAGTCATAAAAAATATTGCACGTATGAATTGAAGGTAAATGTTTTTAAAAGGAACTTAAGCAGTGATAGTTGTATTTCTTGGAGTAAGGAATTTTTTAGCCTAAATGTTTACACTTAAAATGAAATACGTCTGATTCCTATAAAATAAAAGCTATAATATAATCTTGGAGGCTTTAAAAACACTTCTTGCCTTATTACATGTAATTTTAAAATCATTTCAGAAAGAAACGTCGCTAAAGCATCACTATGCTTTCATTCAGTAAACAAAAAATGTATAATTCAAATATGTGCTAATTAGCAGTTATCTCTTAGAAGTTAGAACTTAACATGTCTCGTCTTACAATTTCATTATTAGATATAAGGTTTATCTTGTCGGACAGAAAACCTTCGTTCCAGTCGACGTTTTCTCTGGTTAGGGCATTTTCAAATGTATTTTAAGTAATCTCTCCTAATTCGTAAAAAAAATATACCGCTCACAGTTAAATGCAATCTCAACGAGTTAAACTTCGTGTGATTGGTCGAAAGAGTGTCTTTTCTGGCGTTGTCATCGGATTCTGAAATGCTAATGGGATGCCTGATGTCAGAAAACAATTGTTTTGTCAAAAGTTGTTAGATAGGATCAGCTCCGGATGACATCAGGATTCTGTCTGAATGCATCTGTACGCCTCCTCGAACACGTCAGAGAGATTGCCTGGGTCAACCTCTTCCTAGTCTTTTTTGTGTCACTTCTTGTTGTTGCCGTAGCACAACCACTGTAGCGAGTGTGGCAATGCCTCCTTGTTGCGTAGTCGAGTTTGTCGCATCAAATATATTAATTTTGATTGCTCTTCCTCCCGCATTTTCAAAGAGTGTTTTTCTCGTACAATTCTCTGATTGTAGATATGGCATCAATGATACTGTAGGTTCCATTTTTTCAATGAGTACTTAATTCCGCAATTAAACTGTTTGCAGCAAACCGCAAGAATATAGAATCGGTTATTCATATTTTTATAATTTAAGATTTTTAAAATAATTTTATCAAGTTTACACCTGTCTGAAAATTAAATTAAGATTTTTAAGGTAGATCTGAATTCTAAAATTTGCAACTGTGCTTCTCGCGATTTTTTGCATATTTTTAAAAAAAAATCCCTCGCATTTAATTAGGAATCTACCGAATCTAGCACTTGACTAGTGCGTCAAAGATAACTTGAGTAGCAAATCAAGGAGAGCTTAAGTAGTAAATAATGCAAAAAAAAATACATACATGTACATATATATATATATATATATATATATATATATATATATATATATATATATATATATATATATATATATATATATATATATATATATATATATATATACAGAATATATTTCCTTTATTAATTATCATTTTTATAATGTATTAAATTTTTAAACTCTCAAAGTATTAACTTGACTCTTTGAAGAATTGTTTGATGTTTTTGTTTTGTTTACAATTATTTAAAACAGTGACAAACAGTCAGCAACAAACTTGGCTACAAGTACAGTACCGAGGACTGGTCATACAAATTCTGGAGTGCACCAGGAGAACCACACAAAGGGGAACCAGATACGCACTTCCTGCTGAAGAAACTCTTCAGAGTTATCCATCTTAGTATGCGTCAGGGAGATATATAGAATACTAACTGACACTTGTCTCAGTCTGATAGATTTCTGTGATATTAGTGATGTATATTCAGGATGTGCATGCTTTACTTGGGTTTAGTAAATTTTTGATTGTGATTATGATTGAAAAGAAAACATGTACATTAAAAAAGATGGATTGCTGTTTGGCAATTTTTAGACTCTATTTATCATAGTTTACCAAAAAATAATTATATCTTAATTAAGATTTTTAAGGTAGATCTGATAGGTATTTGGTTGACCACCCGGCCTCCTATAGTTACTTCCTTGAATAAAAGCAATTTGTGTTTCTGTATTCTGTAAAATGGTGCTTGGTTAATATATGTCAACAAAAATATCAATTTTTTTCTTTGGAAAATGTGACAAAGGTTGCACACAATCTTTATGAAACATGAATATTGTTATGGAGTGATGAATACAGTTGATTTTAAGAAAATGTGATTTTTTAATGTTGTCTAATATCTGGATGTAATGATGTTTTGTTTTAATATTAATGGTATCCAAGATTAGATATACTTTGTATTTTACAAGTATATTTTTGTTTAGTAGTTTTTTAAACTATTTTTTTCAAAGATCTCAGTGTTTAAAAGCTTTGTATGTTAAAATAGCTTGATATGCTTTATAATTCTTGTCTTTTGCTTGATTTGCAAAAATGTATTTTTATTGCTTAATTGTCTTGATTTCGATATCTATAAGAATAATATCTCCGTTGATGTCTTAACATCACTCTATCTTTATTACATGAAGTTTACTTTAGAGGGCTCGATCGTTGTGGTCATTTTTAGACTGTATTGATCTCCTTTAGAAGGAGAGCCCTATCTAAAATATATAGATACCCAAATTTTAAATATATGGGGGTTTTCTTTAATAAACAATATATTATAGCTCAACTAATTGTACCTTAAACTTTAAGGTAGATCTGATGGTTAATTTGTTGACCATTCAGCCTCCGTAAGTTCACTTATTGCAACCTTTATTAATGTCACATTGTGTGGCGCTTTATAGTTTCTCAGTCGATCATAATATTTATAACAAAATTTTTGTAAGGAAAATTTAAGAAAATTATGTTTAAAATCTGAATTATCAATTGTGAAAAAATATTTTTTTTTCTCTCGCAAAAATCATAAATCTAAAGTTTAACATTTTGTAAACTTTGATTCAAACTCTAAATCATGCATATTTAAACGCGTGAATTTTATATATACATGTTTTTTTTAATTTCATGGTGTTTTCCTTTTCTTTTAAGCTTGTCTTTCTTTGTATGTAACAGGGACTTAGACACGTTTGAGATGAACATTTTATTTTTAATTTTTTAATTTAATGGTTTACTAGTGTATTTTTGAATGATTCACCAAGATTTAAATGAAAGAAGTCAAATTACAAGCGAGAGACAGAGGAAAGAAGTCGTGGTTATGTAAAAAAAAAAAAAATGCTTGAGTCATACTTGTTTACAAATAATGTTAAGTGATGAAATTACCAATTTTTTGACAAAGCAGCTCTTGGTAAACAAGTTAAATTCATTCAATGTATTCATAAATAATTTATTAATAGCAAAAAGGACTTTTAGATTGAAACTTGTACTTATACAACATATATGTAAAACAATAACAAGACTCAGGCTTTGTTTACAAAACAAAGATTTCTAACCTCTGAAACTCGCGTGTAATTCGATATTTGACTTTCAGATTTAAACAAAGCATTAAAAACATCCATATTGACCATTCTGACCTAAAAATTACAAAAATAGATTTTTAAAAAATTAGCTCAAATCGTGTCAAAGTCCCTAGAAATATGGGTACTCTTTGTCCTAATTAATTTATGCCTTGCTTATAATGAATTGATGACATTTTATTCGATTTTTGCTGTCTATTGTATTCACTGTACATGATTGTATATATTGGATGGGGTTTTCCCCATTGACAGTGCTAATGTTTGGCTGCAAAAATATTCATATATTTAGGGTTGTGCAATATAATGTTTTATTTTGATTATTTAATCTTATCTTTTTAAGATGCATTTTTAAGGCATTTTAAACTTTATTTCTTACAAATGGAATAAAGGCAGTCAATTTTATAAATTTGTGTTTTGTTCGATACTTCTCGATTATTTCGTAAAAAAAATCCTGAAGTCAGAAAAATATTTTTAATAACATATAAAACAAAATATGTCAGTGTTAGTTACAATGATGTAAAAATTAAGTTATCTTATGACCTTTTTAGATTGGGATATAAATCTAATTTTCATAGTAATATTAATATAATAATAAATATTTTATGATTTGAATGATTCATAGCTTTCCTGAACCAAAGTTTAAATTTTAAGCGAGCTTTCCTGATCATCTGTTGTCTGTCTGTTCATCAGTCTGTAAACTTATCACATCTTTTTTTTTCTTCTTTAGAAACAATTGACAAATTTTAGCTGACCAAACTTATTACAAATCATCCTTCTAAAGTTTTAAATAAAGGGTGTAATTTTTCCAAGGGGAAATAATAATCAACTAAACATAGAAAATAGAGTATGTGAATTACATATCTTCTTTTCATGCACTGCACCAGAAATGCCAATATTGACATCAAAGCTTCCATGCTGAGTGAAAATTCTAAATTGTTAAGACAGTGACCCCCCCCCCCCCTGATCAATACTGAGACCCAGGAGGGTTCACGGTGCAAGATATATAGAAAATCTGTTAAAAATCACCTTTTCGAGAGCTACAATGCGTAATTTTGTGGTTTCACTATGCGAGTATCCTCAGAATGGGTAAATGATATTCAAATCACGCCCGGGCCATTACTGTGTTTCAAAAGGGGCTCAAAGTTATATATATATATTGAATGATCTCAGAAATTACTACAACAATTATTAAATTAAATATAAGTATGCGAGCATCCTCAGATGGTGTAGATTCCAAATTGTTCAAATCATTATCTTGAGGCTAATACTGAGGTTACAAGAGGGGTTCAAATTAGAAAAGAGAACATATAAGAAACTAGCAAATTTTGAATTGTTCAAAATGCTAAAAAATCTATACTTTCAGCAATCTTTGTGCAAATTGAGCTCCAAATTATGGTTTATTTTCCAAAAAGTCAATTTTTACGTCCACAGATTTTTTAGACGTTTCGTCGAAGCCTTCAACGGTAATCTTGGTTGCACCGAACTTAAACTTTGCCTTAACTTTCCTTCTGGTACCCCCTGCTGTGTCTGGCATAGGAACAGTCAGCGATCCTAACTTCGTGCATCCCTCATCGTCAGTATATTGTGGTTCTACTGCATTACTGGCAAATAATCCAAAACTGCCCGAAGTTTGGTTTTCATAGATTGGAAAGTAGGTTTTTTCCCTCTCTTCGTTGCAATGAATTAGCTCTCCATTGTAAGCGTAAATGTCGAACTTGTCGGTACAATACTCTGTACCATTGATGATTTTCTTCTTTGATTCAGGATGTTTGCCGCTGATAAATCGAGTGTTGGTACCCACACCATAGGTATATCTCACCACTCTGGCAGCAATAATATCTGGGTCATGGCCATAAAGAACAGCACCTTTCAGTACAGCTAATCCACACCCTTGGGGAATTACTACTGTGTAACTCGGAAATGAATCTCGTATCCTTCGTTGAAGAAGCTCATTCTCTGAAAATCCCCCCACCATGATGATGACCTTATTTCCTTCAGTTGTATCAGAAACCAACATTTCCTCAACTTTTACAACTATTTTGTCCACCACCTTGTTAAAGAACTCTTCAAACTTTTTAACTTTGATTTGAAGTTTATCCTTTTTCAATTCCACGTCATCTTTCAATCCGTGATCTTCTATGCATTTAATGATATTGTCTGCTATTTCTAGGAGAGATGATGGAATTTGCACACGCACGTTTTTTCCTGTCTGTTTTTCTCTTTTCTTCTTTTCAAAGAACCGAAACAAATCGATGTAGTCCCCTGTGTATTTCATACGGAACGCTTCAATGACGGGTTTAGACACAATATCTTCCAGCATCTGTTTAAACTCTTTGTCCACGTAAATCCCTCCCCAATCGCCTCCTTGTGCTCTGTTTACCTCTTGTATTTTCCCATCTTCTCTCACTTCTTGCATTGCCATGTCAATTGTACCACCTATCGAGCCAAAAACAACAAGACATATTATCAAATATTGTCATTATTGAACAGGTCTACGATGATATTCACTTTAATGTTAATAGTAATCCTGTGTATGAAATTTAATATATTTAATTGTAAACTTTCTAGAAACCAGATCCTTTTGATTTTTTGAGGTTGCTGATATTAATTATTACTTATTACTTGATTACTTGATACAAAATTATTACTTGATACATAATTGCCATACCTCCAGCGTCTAGTACTAGAAACCTGCGGCCTGGTTTCATGACATTCAAAGTATCACTGTCCCTTTCAATTTGAATCCACTTGCAGTATACGGCTGCAGCTTCTGGTTCCAAGCAAATAAGGAGAGACTCCTTTGAAATTCCTGCCTATCGTTCAATACGGCACAATTATGTAAATATGATTCTACAAATAATTATTATTGATAATATTATATGAATAAATTTTATGATACATTACACGTTCAGCAGCTTCCTCCATGAATTGCTTTGCAGGTTCGTCCCAAATTGCTGGTACTGTTAATACCCAAGTAACGTATTTGTTTAAAGGCGTAATAGTTACTTGTAAATTTCTTTCTTGGAATCTCTTTACAAATTCATCTTTTAAATATTCGATTGAACGAGAAAAGACATCGATAGCCGGCATTTCTTTATCTCTCATGTCTTTTAAAACAGCATCTCTCGTCAACTTCTGAAAAAAACTAGGCATTGTTATCAAACAACATGGTTGATTCTTCTTGAAAGTGTAGAAAACTTTTAATGCATCGATATGGTCGTAAGGTTTGATATGAATTTCTTTCAAGTCATTGTGAAAGTGTTTCAGGCTTTATAAACGTTTCACGTTTTATGTAAATGTTTACTGAGCTCACCATTTTGCCATCCTTGTCGTATAACATCATCTTAAATCGGCAAAAATAATAATGTTCACTTTTCTCTTCCACTGTCATTCTACTGTAGTCATTCTCTGCATCATAACCAAAACTAACAAACTTCTTATTTTTGTCAAGTAACAGGGTCGTTGGAGTTTTCTCGGACAGAAGATCCCCAGAATTCCAATGATTTGTTGTAATTTTACCCAAATGATCTTTTTTATCATCCAAAAAATCAGAACGAAAAGAAAAGGCGTAACCAGAGTACGTTGTACCAAAATCTATGGCCACCACAGTCGTATGATTCCTTGTTTTAGATGACATTATTGCAAATGTTTATATCATCTATATCATCTTCTTCCCTGTGTGAAAGTCTCTACAAAAAGACACGATAAACAATCGAAATATATTGCACGTGTGAATTTAAATATAGGTAAACTGTGTAATTTCTGTACATAAGCAGTGATACGCACAGATTTGGGGCTAAGAAAGTTTTGAGCCTGAATAAGATGTTTCAAATCTGCTCATACATGTATTATCTGTCATACCCCTTGTTCTTTTTTCCACCTCACAATTCGTACAATGCATAAGTCGTTATTTAAATAATTTGACTTTTATGGTGCATCTTTATGAAAAAAGTATTTCCGCCAACGTTTTCTCTAGTTTTTGGCATTTTTTTTTAAATATTTTGGAAAAAATATGATGAAGCACATTGTGCCGAATAATTATGCAAGTACCAAGGTGGATTTTTTGCACCCATCTAAGCTGCATGTATCGAACAATTCAAATACATGTATACCATTGATAGACCACTGGTTAAGAGTTAAACATCGTCGTTAATAATGTATCTCACCTTTTGAGATATTTACCTTTTAAAAATGAATTTCCGCAAAAAATTATTTTTTCTATTTTTTTTTTAAAATTACCATTTTCACATAGGATTTTTGGAATTTTCTACAGGAACAAAATAACTTCTTACAGGAATTTAAATTCCGAGAGGATTTCAACAAAACTCCCGTAGTATTTTAAAAAGATGGTAAATCTTTATTTGCAATTGGAAAACCTGTTTGAATCAAATTCCTGAATGGAATACTTTTCTTATAGGAAATATAATTCCTAAAAACCTACGATCAAGAGTATATTTGTCACAAGCTCATAAACTGAAAATTGACGTATGTCAATATATTTAAAATTGATATGATGTTTGAAAATTCGATTTGGCCTGTAAAATGCTCAGAAAACTATAATATACCACGAGTTATTGTTTCCATAACTTTTTGATGATTCTAATTGAAATAAATATATCTGTCAATGAAGTACAATTTAAATTAATTTAAGTTAAAAAAAAATGTGAGGTTTTTTTCATCGTTATATCATTTGTTTCTATCCGAAGAATTTCACAGGAACGAAAGCTATCGTCGAACGGAGATTCAAAATGAGAATTTTTTAAAATATTTTCTCCATTCGATAGTACTCGGGACAACTCGCAAAATCTCTTAAATTTCATCATCCGGGTTACTTTCATGGCTTTTGCAATGCAAAATCTCCGTAGACGTTTTATTTTTGGATGTGTGTTGAAACATGAAGCGGTAGAAGTGGCGTTTCAAAACAGAAAACCTTGACTTTTTCTTTGCTAGTGAATGACTGTAGTTTAGGCGCAAATGCATCACTGATTTTCAAGATATTATGCAAAAGTGGGAGGAAGCAGAAACTTAGGACAGAATATAATGACATGGTGATAACAAACAGTGTTCAAAATCAAAAGTCCAAAGGAAAATTCAAAAAAATAGAGGAAGGATCAGGTGCCATGGAGGAGTGAGCATCCTCTACTGACCTGTCACATCCACTAAGTGCTCTTTGTCGTAATCGGGAAAACGGAAAAATCCATAGACAATTAGGTGAATAATTATGGTCTAACAATAAGTATGAAAAACGTCAGTCAGCATCCGACCCAGTGGAAGATAACAAAGATAACGCTAGAAAATTTATATTTGGAATAAATTACAGTTTTAATTTCAGTCCATTCTACTTCCGCTTCAATTGATTATTCAACACTGGAAAAAACTTCATAGTAAACATATTCAACTGTTCTTTGTACTCAAGCATGCATGCATGTTAATCTATCTATTAACCGACAATAATAGTGATAGAAACGCAAAACATGGTACACAAAAATACCAGCTAGTAAAGCGCTTTCGAGTTACTGTACACAGGAAAATATTCGCCCCCGTTTTATTTTCGCCCCTTTCGCCTTTGTTGACAGCGGACGAATTTAAGACTGGGCGATTTCCCATGTTTTAAACGATATCCTTTATTCAAAATTTTTGCCTGGGCGAATTAAAGACTGGGCAAAACCCTTTATCAGTTTAAAAGGGCGAAAATAACAAGGGGCGAAAATTACCCTATATTTGTCATTTGAATTTTCCACACGAATAGCTCTTTAATATTTTCAATAATTGCTTTGAAGTTTTGCATTCACCAGGCAAGCTAAAAACGAAACCGAAAGTACTTTACAGAAATTTCCCCAGTTTGTTTTCTTATAAAGTATTTGGCAATTTTGATCTTATTGTAGTGGGTTCTAAACTATTCTTCAATTAATAAGAATTTGTGTGAAATGTCACTCATTAATGATCTATATACATGTAAATGCTGTACTAGACATGTGTATATGCATGTCAAATACCTTTTATTATGAATTGCGATATGCCACATGTTAACAGGTAATATTTAGATAATAGAGAAAATAAAGTTCACTAAGTGATGTCTTATAATTTGTTTTAAAAGTTGTTGACTTGTTTGTTAATTCGACTTACCTTGGTAAATCCAACTTTAAAAGTGCTCAGATAATATTACTTCTCAGTTAGCCTGTTCGATTGACTACTACATGTGTCGACAAAAGAAAACTCTAGAGTATTCAAACGTCAATTTTTAAATTACGGGCTCTTCCGGGAAGATCACCCGGGAAGATCACTACAAATCAAATAGCTTTAATTAAAATATTACATGTAAATAGCTAATGCAGTTAGATATGTAAATTATTAAAGAACAAGAGGCCCAGGGGCCACATCGCTCACCTGAGCAACAATTGCCTTATTTCTGATCAAATTAGCATTACAGTATCAAAATATCTTGACAACTGAGTACAGTAGATCTTGCTAAAAAAAATTTATCCACCTCTTATTTTTTGGTAAATACCAAGCCCCTTTTGTTGTTGTACCTGTAAGAAGATTTTTTTCTATTCCTATAAACCCCCCCCCCCCTTTTCGTGACCCCACTTTTCTCTAGGGAATCATGGTTTCATCAAACTTAAATCTGCATAACCTGTGCTTTCACACTCAGTACTGAGTTTTGGACCGAAAACTTTCCCAGAATATTTTTAAAGATTTTCTCTATATATTCCTATGTAAAAATTCAAACCGCCATCACGGTCCCGCCCTACCACTAGGGACTGTGATTTTGCAAACTTGATTTTACACTACCCGAGGATGCCTCTACACAAGTTTAAGCTTTTCTGGCCAAAAAGTCTTTAAAAAGAAGATTTTTAAAGATTTTCTCTATATATTCCTAAGTGAAAATTCATCCCCCATTGTGGCCTCACTCAACCCCTGGACTATTATTTAAACAAACTTGAATCTTTATGATCTGGGGATGCTTCCACTCAAATTTAGGCTTTCCTTGCCTAATAGTTTTGAGAAGAAGACTTTTAAAGATTTTCTCTATATTATAAATAAAAATTTATCCCCCATTGTGGCCCCGCCCTACCCCCAGGGAGCTTGATTTGAACAAACTTGAATCTACATTATCTGAGGATGGTTACACGCCAATTTGAGCTTTCTTGGCCAAATAGTTTTTAAAAGAAATTTTTAAAAAAGATTTTCTATATATATTCCTATATAAAATTTTATCCAACAATTGTGGCCCCACCCTACCCCCGGGGACCATGATTTGAACAAACTTGAATCTACACTTCCTGAGGATGCTTCCATTTTAATTTGAGCTTTTCTGGCCTAATATATTTTGATGAGAAGAATTTTAAAGATTTTCTCTATATATTCCAATGTAAAGATTGATCCCCCAATTGTGGCCCCACCCTACCCCCGGGGACTATGATTTGAACAAATTTGAGTCTACACTACCTGAGGATGCTTCCATTTTAATTTGAACTTTTCAGGCCTAATAGTTTTTGATGAGAAGAATTTTAAAGATTTTCTCAATATATACCTATGTAAAACTTTATCCCCCAATTGTGGCCCCACCCTACCCCCGGGGACCATGAATTGAACAAACTTGAATCTACACTACCTCAGGGTGCTTCCATTTTAATTTGAGCTTTTCAGGCCTGATAGTTTTTTAGAAGAAGATTTTTAAATATTTTCTCTATATATTCCTATGTTAAACATGATCCCCCTATGGTGGCCCCACCCTACCCCCGGGGACCATGAATTGAACAAACTTGAATCTACACTCCCTAAGTGTGCTTCCATTTTAATTTGAGCTTTTCAAGCCTGATAGTTTTTGAGAAGAAGATTTTTAAAGATTTTCTCTATATATTCCTATGTAAAATATGTTCCCCCGATTGTGGCCCCACCCTACCCCCGGGGACCATGATTTGAACAAACTTGAATCTACACTTCCTGAGGATGCTTCCATTTTAATTTGAGCTTTTCTGGCCTAATATATTTTGATGAGAAGAATTTTAAAGATTTTCTCTATATATTCCAATGTAAAAATTGATCCCCCAATTGTGGCCCCACCCTACCCCCGGGGACTATGATTTGAACAAATTTGAATCTACACTTCCTGAGGATGCTTCCATTTTAATTTGAACTTTTCAGGCCTAATAGTTTTTGATGAGAAGATTTTTAAAGATTTTCTCTATATATTCCTATGTAAAACTTTATCCCCCAATTGTGGTCCCACCCTACCCCCGGGGACCATGATTTGAACAAACTTGAATCTACACTACCTCAGGGTGCTTCCATTTTAATTTGAGCTTTTCTGGCCTGATAGTTTTTTAGAAGAAGATTTTTAAATATTTTCTCTATATATTCCTATTTAAAACATGATCCCCCTATGGTGGCCCCACCCTACCCCCGGGGACCATGATTTGAACAAACTTGAATCTACACTCCCTAAGTGTGCTTCCATTTTATTTTGAGCTTTTCAAGCCTGATAGTTTTTGAGAAGAAGATTTTTAAAGATTTTCTCTATATATTCCTATGTAAAATATGTTCCCCCGATTGTGGCCCCACCCTACCCCCGGGGACCATGATTTGAACAAACTTGAATCTACACTTCCTGAGGATGCTTCCATTTTAATTTGAGCTTTTCTGGCCTAATAGTTTTTGAGAAGAAGATTTTTAAAGATGTTCTCTATATATTCCTATGTAAAACTTGATCCCCCTATTGTGGCCCCACCCTACCCCCGGGGACCATGATTTGAACAAACTTGAATCTATACTACCTGAGGATGCTCCCATTTTAATTTGAGTTTTTCTGGTCTGATAGTTTTTGAGAAGAAGATTTTTAAAGATGTTCTCTATATATTCCTTTGTAAAACTTGATCCCCCAATTGTGGCCCCACCCTACCCCCGGGGACCATGATTTGAACAAACTTGAATCTATACTACCTGAGGATGCTCCCATTTTAATTTGCGTTTTTCTGGCCTGATAGTTTTTAAGAAGAAGATTTTTAAAGATGTTCTCTATATATTTCTATGTAAAACTTTATCCCCCTCTTGTGGCCCCTCCCTACCCCCGGGGACCATGATTTGAACAAACTTGAATCTACACTACCTGAGGATGCCTCCACACAAATTTAAGCTTTTCAGGCCGAATAGTTTTTGATTTTTTGAAAAATACCAACAAATTTTCAATAATTCTCAATTAACTCCACTTTAAAGAGGGCGTGGCACTTCATTTGAACAAACTCGAAATCCCTTCTCCTAGTGGTGCTTTGTGCCAAATTTGGTTGAAATCTGCCCAGTGGTTTTTGAGAAGAAGATGAAAATATGAAAAGTTTACAACAACGACGACGACAACAACAACGACGACGACGACGACAACGACAGACAACGAACAAATTGTGATCAGAAAAGTTCACTTGAGCCTTTGTCTCAGGTGAGCTTAAAAGTACTTACATTATAATAAAGTGTTGGCTTTTTATGTCATTTACAGATCTCTGTTTTCCTTTAAAATACAAAATCATTTTCACAAAAAGTAATAAAATGCATGTTTTGAATTTACAATATTTTATCAAATTCTAAGAAATTCATGAAAAGCTTTTAGAGTACTTAACAATTACTGTGGTTTCATTAATATTCAAGGATATCAATTTTCGTGGAAAAAGTGAAAATCACATGTTCAAGGCTACGTAAATTCGTGGCCAATGATCCTTTCAATACAAATTGATAGTAGAAATTGCACTTCAATCAACATTTAATTTCATGAATAAACTTAAAAACGAAATCCACGAAAATTGGTATTCAACGAATATTGATAAAACCACAGTAAGTAGATTACTGACTGCCATCCTCTGGTGACTAAAGTCCGTAATAAATGAGGCGAAAAAAGCATGCAAAATAAAGTTTTAAATTTTGCCCGAGGACAAAAACATATTGTCTACACATGAAATATGTAAAATATCGAAACAAAATAAAAAAAATATGTTGAGTACTTTTCAAGCATATATAAGTCACCAATGAATCTCTAGAGAATCAGTGGAATCTGTACAAAAACAAGAAAAAAGAGGCGAATCAGTGATTCTGCTTCTGGTCAGCCTGATGCATATAAAACTTTTTTGAACTAAATTGCAATTTTTCCCTTTTGGCAAATAATGGTCAGAATGAATAAAGAATTAATGGTCAGAATGAATAAAAAATTTAAAAAAGGGAAACAATCTGCTCAAAACTATATAGTTTTTAAAGGCCTTTTTGCATTGATATTGGCTAAAAATTGGATTAATTTTATTTCATCTTTTGAAAAATTATCAAGAAGTTAGATATTTTTGTAGTTTGTCCATTAGATATGTTTTAATATTAAATACCATAAAACATGATTGATGTCAATTTAGGTAAAAGTTTGGCTAAAGTAAAAATTCTGACTTTTTCTTTATTTTGCCACAGTTTTAGGTAAAAAGTCTGTCAAACTATCTAATGTTGACATGTTGTCTCCTACATTCTAAAGAAATATAAACGATAATCACCAATTGCAACTTATCGGGCTTTTTCAACAAAAGAAAAAATTTCATTTTTTTCTTAGATCTGCCTGAAAGGCACGGGAAGGTTTCATGACAGCAATTACTCTTGACCTCATGTTTAAACCTTTTCTCTAAAGACAAATAACAAGAGTCAGTGAAATAAACATGACTTTTCAATTAATTGTAATTCGTAGTTTTTTTTTTCTTCAAAGTGATGTATTTTGATATGATTTTAAATATTTTGCAATAATGTATTTGTCTTTGCGTCTGTGCCTTGCACATTGGATTTTAGAATGCAACCAAATTTAAGTACATATTAAGTCCTTTAGATTTAATAGAATATTATAATCTTGAGCTTAAATACAAATTTTTATTAAAAGAACAATGGAAGTGATTTTTGTATGCGTATACAGTAAGGTATAGAGTACAATTTATCATGTTGATGAGTAGTAAAACAAAACTATCAATTTTGAAGGCATGCTAAAAATGATTCTAAAATGTCATATCAGAAGTTCAGGTTGACAGTCAACGCATTATGGATTATTTTCCAAAAAGTCGATTTTTACGTTCACAGATTTTTTTGACGTTTCGTCGAAGCCCTCGACGGTAATCTTGGTTGCTCCAAATTTAAACTTCACGTTGACCGTCCTATTGGTACCCCCTGTTGTGTCTGGCATTGGGACAGTCAAAGATCCTATCTCTTTGCATCCTTCTTCGTCAGTATATTGCGGGTATTCTTTATCACTCACAAACACTCTAAACTTAACGGAAGTTTGGTCTTCATATAGGGGGGAATAGTTACTGTTTGTCTCTTCGTTGCAATGAATAAACTTGCCTTTATTAACGTGAATGTCGAACTTATCAGTACAATACTCTTTTCCGTTTATTAGTTTCTTCTTTGATGCAGGATGGTTGTTGTTATTAAATGGGGTGTTGATACATACGCCATACGTATTTTTAACTATTCTTGCGGCAATTATTTCAGGATCATGACCAAAAATTACAGCGCCTTTCAGAACAGCTAATCCACATTCTTGGGGAATTACCACTGTACAATTTGGGAATGAATCTCTCATCCTTCTTTGGAGAAACAAACTCTCTGAAAACCCTCCAACCATGATAATGACTTTAGTTCCTTTCGCTGTATCGGAAACTAACATTTCTTCAACTTTAACTACTATTTTGTTCACCACTTTGTTGAAAAATGCTTCATATTTCATTTTTTGAATAAAAAGTCTACCTTTTTTTAATTCCACTTTATCTTTTAGTCCTTTATGTTCAATGCGCATTGCAATATCGTTTGCAGCTTGTATTTCGAGAAGAGAAGCTGGAAATTGAATATTTACTTTATTTCCTGACTGATTTTCTCTTTTCTTTGTTTCAAAATGCCGAATTAATTCGATATAGTCATCGGTGTATTCCATTCGAAAAGACTCAATGACTGGTTTGGAAACAATACACTCCAGCATCTGTTTAAACTCGTCGTCCACATAAATCCCTCCCCAATCTCCTCCTTCTGCCCTGTTTATCTCCTGTAGCTTCCCATCTTCTCTCACTTCCTGCATTGCCATATCAATTGTACCACCTAACATATAAAACAAAAAAACACAGTGCTTTACACTTATGAAATACACAATACAATTACTAATACCACATTTAAAGTAGATCCAGTGTTCTATGATGTCATACTTTTTTGTAAAACTTTGAATTCTTAAAATTTTGAGCAAGATAGTTTTATCCTAAATTTCCAACTTTTTATACATCTTATTGATGCTAAGGGGAAATCACTCTTTTTCTGACTTTTCTTTCAGTTATATGTCTAAATGCCATAGTTTTCTTATCCCAACGATTAATTTTAAAATATGTTTGTTGTTTTAGTTTTCTGATAAATTTCGATTCTGCCGACAAACATTTTACTTTTTGCAAAAAAAAATACGGTTTTTTTTATGATAAAATATGCTTTAGTTTATGATTATCTGGCATCTCAAAAAGTGTGATGACATGTATTTTTTTTCTAAGAATTGATGAAATTTAAGTCTATTAAGTTGAAATCAGTTCGGTTTTTAAATGATCAAAATTTCGAGATATGGTGTCTTTTATAGTCTTTAAGCATTTTCTGCGAAAAAATATTTCTGAAATTTTTTTTCTGAATAATTAGGTCCGAATTTCCCCTGTTTCGCTAAAAGCCCGATTTAGTTTGAGCCTAATTCCATAATATAGTAGAAATATCAAATGCTATGTATAATATATTTGGGTATTTGCTCTATTTTTATATTGAGCTGTACGTTTTAAAGGATATTATAACAATCGAAAAATGGTCACAATCATCGAACCCTTTTAAAAAATATCGATAACAAATATGTCGCATGACTATATACTATTTGTCATGCAAATGCAAACATTTGTTTTTTGGTAATTTTGCTAAAAAATCGTAATGTTAGGTAACGTATCAGATTTCAGACTCTTCTGTTACTTAAAATGCAATACTTGAACATATATGGGCAGTGTAAGATATTTATTATTAAACATAGTACGAATTTTTCTTACTTAAGCTGAAATATAGATATTTATTAAACGTTACACCTCGTTAGATAAAGACTTGTACCTCCAGCATCTAGCACAAGAAATCTTCGACCGGGTTTCATCGTAATAAGAGCGTTTTGGTCCTTTTCTATTGAAATCCATTTGCAGTAAATGGCTGCAGCTTCTGGCTCCAAGCAGATTAAAAGAGATTTTTTGCAAATACCAGCCTTTTGAAAGAAAGAGTTTTATATACAAATAATTTTAAAGATGAAAAATTGTAATGAAAAAAAAGTCAAGCTTAAAACGAAAGTAAGAGAAACACAATCCCGATTCATGGTACCAAAATAGATTTTAAACACGCTGTCACAAACCACAGTCTTTGAGTTAAAAGCGATATAAATTCATAGATATGCATAGATTAAAATCTTTTAACATATTTTGAAAAGTACATGTATTTCCAAAAAACAGAAGCATTTGAACAATTAAGGTACTGTAAAATAGATTCTTTGGCAGTAATTTACAAATTGGATTTTGAAAATTATAACAGAGCTTACTTTTTCTGCTGCTTCTTGCATAAATTGTTTTGCAGGCTCATCCCAGATAGCCGGGACAGTTAAGACCCAAGTAACATCGTTTTTCTCATAAGCCATATTATAATTTCTGGTCAGCAGGGCATCGATGAAGTGATCTTTGAAATGTTTAATAGATTTGGCAAAAACATCAATAGCAGGCATTTCTTTACCTCCTATGTCAGATAATACAGTATTTCTTGTAAGTTTCTAAACGAAATAAAAACAAATTCAAAGAAAAAAAGCAAAATTAAAACCCTAACACATTGGTGTAATCATAAATACGCAAAGCCTTATAAAACATTTCAGAATTGATTTGAACGGTAGGGATGATTCACGCGAAGTTTTCTTTTTCAAATATAAACTCTTCAAAACGAGCTCGAGGCATGCCAAAACAATGCTATGTGCGAACTTGCATATAAAGATACTAACGTATACCGGTATTTGTTTTGACATATCAATATTTTTCTCGAATATATTTGCATCATCTTAGTCATAAACTTTTGTCGCTACACATGCGATTTTGATTTTTTAATTCATTGTTTTCACACTTTCTTTAGGAAGTATTTGTGAGATATTTGTATAATATCACATATTTGGACCCTATATTGTTAAGTGTTTTGTACTACCTTAAGAAGTAGTTAATTTCTATTTAAAATATACCTGATACAAGCTGGACTCAAATGATTTCTTTCGTTTGATGTACAAATTAGACAAATCAATTTGTTTGGTGTAATGACGAATTATTTGTCCTAAAATATAGGGTTTTTATTCGAATACTTGCTTGTGTCAGTGGTTCTTTAGAACCGGTTCAATATCAAGCCTACACGTGTATGAAGAAATGCATAGGTGTTAGATAACAGTTTAGGAAGACACTTTCAGCGTTTCAGTGTTTTATTTAAGTAATTTTAATGAATTAAATGAATCAATGTAATCTAACTTTATGTCGTAAAATTATTTGAGCATTTGTACTTTTAATATGCTAAATATTAAAATTATAATGTAAACGGCTGCGTGTTGTCGCTAATTGCACACTATGTTTAGATTAATATGTTGGGGTGGGGTGTTGTTGTACAAATGTGTTGTGCATGAAGATGTAGTTATTTGTTGTCTATCTGTTCTTCATTCCGATTAGGGATGTCAATCGATTGCAAAATAGCTAATCAATTAATCGCAGTTCGTTCCGACCGATTATCCGGTTACTCGAATCAAATTAGGCAGAGTTTTGACATGTTTTTATTACTTTTAATTTTACTTTTAATACTGGTTATAAATAACACAGAAGGACGAAAGGAATACTCTGTTTATGTGTAAATGAAAATATGATACTGAAAATTAAATCTCATGATAATTATTCAAAACGAAATTTTAAACATGTTGCAATTTCGCAGTCACTTCGACCTCTGAAAACAAGGTCTGTGCAAGATAAGTTACTATGATAGGACTCCGTTTGAAACAGTTATTTTTTTTCAGATAGACGTTACATATATGTACCCGCTTTACAATTGCATTTTTCTATGTAATAAGTTAATCACGTGTTTAAGGACAAAAAGTAAAATAAACACATTTAACGTAGGTACAATTGAAATGATAATTGTTACGGTACGCAACAGTGTTTAATGATGTATCATTCAATAATGATTTTTGAATTGGTGAATAAACATGGCACTGACACTTTGTTTCAGCAGTCTTTATAACCAACACCCAAAGACCGATTTTCCCCTCAGGAGCTCAGTCATTTGGTCATAACGGTCTTCATTTCACTTAATTAGTTAATAGTCTCAAAATACAAAAAAGTAAATCTATATATATGAAATTGCGTTAAAATAAATGTTATTTTTAGTTTTAACAACTAATTTTTTTTGTAACCGGCTACCATCGTTCCGACCGAGTAATCGGTTAACCGGTTAAAGATTGCCATCCCTATTTCCGATTACTTGGTTTTATAACTTGAACAAACCTATCTAGCATATTTTAGGCAGCTCATATACATGTAAATGTTTAAATTTCACAACCTTTTTTAAAAGCCCTTTAATTTCATTTTGTATTGATTTTTTCTCAAAGTAGGAGACATTCATTTAAACAAACTTAAAAAGTATTTACTTTATGCCACATTCTGAAAAATGGGGACAAAGTATGAACAGTTTACAAGAACGACAACAGACAACTTTCAAATTTGACTAGATAACGTTACTTGAACCTTAGTTTTATGTGACTTATATATGCAGCACGGTTGGCTGAAACAAAGACAATTTTTATGCTTTGTTCAAACTATTTTCTACAAGTATGACTTGACTATCTTTATGTACGCACTATTTTGTCATCTTTGGTGTATAACATCATTTTAAATCGGTGAAAATAATAATGTTCCATTCTTTCTTTCGCTGTCATTCTGCTGTAGCAATTTTCTGCATCGTAACCAAAATTAACAAACTCCTTTTCCTTGTTAAGTAAAAGAATCGTCGGTGATTTGTGCGATAACAGTTGTCCAGAATTCCATATAGGTGACTGTATTTTACTTTTTTCGTTGAGGTATTCGGATCGAGTAGAAAATGCGTATCCAGAATAGGTAGTTCCAAAGTCTATAGCCACTACAAACAAACGGCTATCTCTTTCTGATGCCATTGTTCCTGTAACGATGTTTTGATAACGGGAAAACTGCAATTATTAAAATTCAACAAAAGAGAGTAAAATTTGACAGTTATTTTCATGAAACATGAAACAACAAAGTTTAGCCTGTACATGCGAACATCTTGGCAATCTTTAATACTGAATAGATATACAAGTGTATCTTTTATAAAATTGAGAGTATGTTAAACCACTCATAATTTTTTTTGAAAGAATATCTGCTTGCATAAAATATGATAATAATTAGAACATTCAAAATCGAACTAAAATCACGAATATACTAAACAAATACCACTCTAGAAAATAAAAACATAATACAGAGCATGATCATGATCATCATTTAAGCTAAAAATATGAATTTAATATTTTTATTTTTATTTTACTGTCTAAAAGGGCATGGTCACGATTTTTATCAAATTCTATTTTTTTCTTTTATTAAATAAATTGCTTTAGGAATGCATTTCTAATGATCAAATGAAATTTGAGAGTCAGTCGTAGAGTTATAAGCAAGATACAGAGTTCGAAATTCTTTGTCATTTAAACAAGGCTCGTGTCCTGTTTTTGTTTACATAGGTTTAGAATACTAATAAAAATCTTTTTCAAGCTGATTTGTCTACTTCTTTTTCATTTGAAGCATAATAAACAATTCCGAACGTTTAACACATTCGTTTTAGGTATAAAACTGGAATTTTCACTTCAACGTTAACATTCAAATTGTTAAAAACAGATTTGTTAACATAGCAAAGAATTGTAACTCGCTAATAACTCAACAAAAACACTCAATATTGGTTGCCTATTAAAAATGCCTTACTGAAGCATTGTAAATTTTAAAATCGGGAAAATAAAATTTGACCAAAATCGTGACCATGCCCCATAAGAGGACACATGCACATTTTTGCTTTTTTAAGTTTTCATACTGATAGACATTTGTTATAAAATAGGAACGGATTTGTCCCAATTTTTGGATTTGCCTCAAATTTGGCTTATAATTTTTTCTAAGCACAAAAGATTCTGATATTGGTTTTATATTGCCAAA
This sequence comes from Magallana angulata, assembly GCF_025612915.1. Classification (NCBI taxonomy): domain Eukaryota; kingdom Metazoa; phylum Mollusca; class Bivalvia; order Ostreida; family Ostreidae; genus Magallana; species Magallana angulata. The sequence goes on from NC_069114.1 coordinate 30,397,661, forward strand.
GCAAGATATATTCATCGTAAGTTAATTCAAACTATTATTTACATTTGATAAGACTAATACACATATTTCTACATCGTATGTCATTTTAGGGATCTCTTGATATCCTTTATGTTTTAAAAACTCGAAATCACACGTTTATGAAAAAAAATTAAAAAACGTTTTTAAGTTATGATATTATGATAAAGCATTCTACAGCAAATGCAACCTTTAAATAGAATAACCTAGTTGCGTGAGATATTATGTCCTACCATCATTACAAATATATATGGCTTTGCATACCAGTTTATTTTTTCGTATATTAAACATTAAATTATGAAAGCCGAAAGTTCATTAAAGCCGAAAGTTCATTATGTTGAAAATTCTTCAATTATTAATTACTGCACCAGAACCTATATATTCTTGAACTTACCTATTTACAAAATGTAATAGTCCTTCGTTACATCTTTTTTCTTTTGTAAACTAAGCTAAAATATTCCTATCAACAGCTTTATCGTTTTGTTCCTTATGATTTATCACGTGTTTACTTAATGTCGTCCTACTATCACGTGTATTTTTCCAAAGATAACAAAATAGTTATCTCTATTATAGTGCAAGCTATGTCTAAATGTACCCTCTGAACACACAAATTACATATTTATAAAAAAAAAAGTACTCAAAGCACAAATATCCGGCCCTATTTAATGTAACTGTATACAGGGTTTTTTCCCATGTAATTAACTAATTTTCTCCCTTCTACACATGTGAAGAGTTTCGCCCCGTTTTGAATTAGTCCAGACTAAACAGTGTTGTGATATATAGGAGAGATCATTTGAGATATCGGAATTCGCCCAATCTTAAATTTGCTCCCGACAACGAGGGCGAAAGGGGCGAATATAAAGCGGGGCAAATATTTCCTTGTATACAGTATTGAAAACGTGTTCATGATATGGCATTATTACAGATAATATAGACACATAGCGTCTTTATTAATGAATAAACTGAGCTAAAATGGCTGTTACATGTAATGCATAATTCTATTGATATGTTAAATATGATAAATTGTGGGAGGGTCAGATATATTAAATACAACTAAGATTAATTGTTTAACACGCTTAAAGCAATTCCCTCAACAATTTGAACTCTCAACTTGATAACGGGATTTTTAATTATAAAATGGCCTAGACTACTTATGTAAACAATGTATCCCGCAGCTCAGTAACTTTACATTGCAAACACAAAGTAATCAACTGCTCTGGAAAATCATTTATAAAGAAGGAAGGATAAGGTACTATTATACACATTACATAATTGCAGGTTATACACCATTGCACCAAATGGCGTGTTTAACAAATTCACTTTGAAATGTAGATGCTACTTTTTTCTCGTTCGTTTTGCCAAATACATATTTCATTTTCATACACTAGATAACTTCATAATGTTATACAAATATGTATAACTTTAACTTTTTCTTTTACGTTTTGATATTCAGCATTTATTTATAATACAAGTTATTGAATGTATTCACCACAATGTGTTTCCCAGAGTAAATCATTAAAACTTCACCAGTAGTTTTCTATAAATAATTGGGGGTAATAAATACTTTAAACGGGTATTTTAATTTCTTCATTTTGTTTTATTGTAAACAATCCCACATTAGGTTTTAATAAACTTTATGTATAGTTTTTTTGTATATGTTACTGGATTTATTTCATGTTAGTTTTCAACACTGAGGACGCTGCGATACATTACGCTCGCAAGATATCCGAACCCAAACTTTATTGACCTTCCGAGTCGCGTCACCGTATTTTGTCCTTAACTTAAGTTTATATTTGTTTAACTTTTTCACAGCATTCATTCAAAAGATGTTGACAAACTTCATTAAACATTATAAATTACTCATCAAACATATAATTCATACACATTCAAAAAGTCGAAAATAACAAACACTGAATGTCTTAATATTTAAATCTCTCAATACTGTCGACATACCTATATATTTTTCATTAATTTGAAGAATAATGAATATTCCAAGATTCATATTTTTTGGTTTTCAGAGTCAATACTCAATTCAAATTTAGTAATCTTCATTTTCTAGTGCTGCCTGCTGTGTTTAGACAGGAAAGTACATTGATGATTAAATGATCGTCAAGAAGTGACAAAAACGATGACCCGGAGACTGAATTCTTTATGTTCAGATTTTTTTTGTTTTGATATTTTTTTTAAAATGTTGATCAAATTAATTTTCGTGTCAATGGTAAATAAAATTTAAAATTTTCAGGCAGTGTGAATAGGTTCTTTAATACCCTTTTCCACCAAATCCATATTTCTCTAAAATAAAACATTTTCATCACACACATCTATATCCCCATTGGATTGCAGCCTGACATTCATTTGACTTCTTCACGCACTCATCAAAAAGACTGGTACTTAAATCGTGCAACCATAAACGTTACAACGTTGTTGTCGCATAATGCTGGAATGTCCTTTTATGATAGCGGCTATTTTCGGATTTATTTCTTTGATAAGCGAGATACCTTACAAAAGTATATCTATTAAATGACTGCATGAATAGACTGGTGCAATATTTCACTTAAAAGGCAAACGAATAATTTGATTGGTGAAAAATATCCTGTAACCTTTCAACACTCTGAACTAATTATATACTAGTAATTAGGTATGAAACATTAGCCAAAAAATTATATAATCATTGTTTCACCATCTGTAGAGAAAGCATAAGCCTGAACAATATCTGGTGTATAGACTTAACTTGTATATACATGTAGCATACATATCTAGATCGGTATATAATTTATAGAGATATACACATATTCGAAGAATAGAGTAATTAGGAATGAAACATATTTCATCAACTCATAAAAAATTGTGAAAAATTGCATACAATAAATTCACCGAAAGTTAACACATTATATACGTTTCTTTCCAAAGACTAGCAGGATCTTTCTGAGTGAAAGACTTGGATTATCTTCGCGAGGAGTTAAGCAGGTGGTTTTAATCGTATATGGTATTCTTCCAGGTACATATTTTCAATCTGTCAACAGTATTTTCTAGAGTTAGTGTCAGTGCATCATAAAGAGGGAACAACGTGGCTAATTTGCTTCACGATCCGAAAGTACGATTTTTTCATTGTAGAGCTCTCTCTCTCTCTCTCTCTCTCTCTCTCTCTCACACACACACACACACACACACACACACACACACACACAATTATATAATTCCTCCAGATGTTATCAAACCCGCATTTCGATAATTTAGCTCAACTGAGTAAGAATCTTTCAATATTAGGCCAATATATTACCAAACTTATCAATATTTCTCCAGATTTTAAAAAGCTCTATTTCGGTAATTCACCTGGACAGGAACCTTACAACATTATGGCCAATTCAACCAAACTTGACATAAGGGTTATCACGTGAAGGTTCTGAACTACTTTTATGAGAGCTCTTTCTATGCAGACCACGACCTCTATGTTCAAATGACATCATTATCCGATGTAACATAGTAAATAACCTACCAAGTTATGAAAGTCAGATGTTGACATATGATATAAAATTTAATTAACAAACTGTAGTTTACGTTAATTATGTTGTTTACTTCTGAAGCGATCACAGCGCATTGGAAGCATAATATAAAAAGGTAAAATTTTTACTTTGCATGAATATTCTACTTTACCATACTATTTGTGTTAAGGTACTCGTAAGTAAAAAAAAACTATGTTCAAAGAGCATTAATACCGATAAGCCTATTTTATGTATCATGTATATTCAAAATGCAGAACAATTTCATTCTTAGCAAAATATTAATGCAAAGTTGATCTATGACACTGAATTTTTGTTTAAACATTTTGAGAGGCCAGTCATTCTTTTAATCCTGAAAATATCATTGCGAATTTTCCTGATCTTACTGTTATTTATTTTTTAAGGTCAGTCTCTCGAACACTTGCATACTTCCTCAGATAACAAGTCTTACACACCTGCGTGCTTCTTCAGATACCTAAGGTCAGTACATTTCTTCAAGCATCTAAGGTCAGTTCCCATGCAATTGCATACTTTATTAGATACCAGTCTCACAAACATAATACACGTAACTGTACTTACTGCAACATTATTGCATTCACTTGTGATCAAATTATAATATCACATCCGCATTGTATGTTTAATAAACATGTATAAATGTGTCGATATAAGGCCCGATCAAAGTAGTTATATATAGATATGTTTATAAGTTATTTTATAATGTTGTCAAAACTAAATAGAAATATGAAACACTTAAAAGACAATTCTTGGCATGTATTTACCATACTTTTAAAGTGCAAAGGTCTTTTGATTGTTAATCAACGTGTAACTTTCTATGTGGAAAGCGAAGGAAATCGGTTTCATCCAAACGATGCAGACTATAGTAACCAAGTTTACATTATTTTAAATTCAAATATTTTTTTTACAATATTTTACATCGGTAAACGATAAAAAGGCAGTTTTAGTATGTGTTATGTTTTTGAAACAGGATCAAGAAGACAAGGTAGAGAATATTAGCATGGTCAACAGTTTTAGACACCTGCTTGAACATCAAGCTAATCTCCCACATGTGATAGAATCCTCTGATCCCATTTCCTTTAAAAGTCCTTTTAAGCCCACATTCTTTATGAATTATTTAGGTGTGTCCAAACCAGAACCATAGGTAGCACTCCCTTACCAAGCATCCAACCAAAGTTCCTTTGAGCCCCCACTACATGCGAATTTTTAAAGAGTTTTCATACCAGGGTCTGTAAAGCAGTGTTCCCAAACCCAATCAGAACCATAAATTTCCTCCAAAGCTTTTCCCCGGATTTCCTGCCAGGAAGTCTTCAGCTTTCCAGATGGAGGATAAGAGAGGTGGAGGACAGATTGGCGGTATTGATAGTGTTTACATGAGCTCTGACGATGCTGATTCAATGAGAGAAACAAGGCTAGGTAAGTGATAGATTTTGGCTAAAACATAAAAAAAAATTATTTTTACAAATGAAAGTCATCGTTGGTCATTTACCACAGAAAACTCTTTTTGACTTGATTCACCAAAAACATTTCATGAATTTAATAGATTATAAGAACAACACAGGCGTGTCCGGGATACAGCGTGTACTTAGTGCTTCTCCTCCCCATGACACTCATGCCTTTCATCAACCTCAACTTCCTTCTGAATTTCAAAGCAAAGATTTCCAAAAGTTTCAAGAAAGGAGACGGAGTAGCAGTTTGGATAGTATAAGCATGAGTTCTGACTTTGCACCATTAAGTCAAAGTGCACAAGGTACAGTATGCTTGAAAAAGAGGCCCATGGGCCACATCGCTCACCTGAGCAACATAAGACATACCCAAAATATTGGGACAATGAATGAGCAAAACAGATCCTGTATTAAAAGATTTTCAAATTTTTCTTCAGATGTACTTATGTTGAGCCCCTTTTGTAACTAGATGATTTCACCGTTATATCAGATTTTGAGCATTGCCATTCTCTAAAAGATCTTAAACAACTGTTCATACGGTCAGCATATCTTTTACAACATACACCATAGCATAGCATAGCATAGAAATCTCACAGCATAGCATTGGAATCTCATACCATAGCATTGAAATCTCATACCATAGCATACAATCTCATTGCATAGCATTGAAATCTCATACCATAGCATTGGAATCTCATACCATAGCATACAATCTCATTGAATATCATTCGTCATAGCACACCATAGCATAGCATACAACATGATTTTAACTCGGTTTTCAATGTGTTCATTTTAAAGAATAAATGTTCACATTGCAGATTAGTAGTAAACTTTGGCTTCTTATCATTTTATTTTGAAATATGTCGAACTCTTTTGTGTATGGAGGCGTTTTTGTTCAAATCTCATAGCATAGCATACCATATCATTAGGCCCTTCATTTCAATTTCTCATAGCATAGCATACAAATCTCATAGCATTGCTTTAAAATCGCATACCATAGCATAGCATGAAATTGTAAAAGATATGCATGAAATGACTGTATAGATATAAACCAACATCAAATTTTAACCCTGAATTAATTAGGACCACAGTCTAAACAACTGGGAATCGACAAATATCAATATGCTTGCACATAAGTAATACTATATTCTATACATTTTTGAGAATGTTCAAATGTATTTCCTACGTAAAAATTTGAACCCCCCCTACCCCCCCCCCCCCCCCATTATAGTCTCATCCTTTTTATTTGATTTTTAAAGATTTTTCTCTATATATATTACACAACCCGAGGATGTTTCCACTCAAGTACCAGCTTTTCTGGTTAATTGATTTTCGAAACGAAAATATTACTCTTTACAATCCTATGTAAAAATTCGATCCCCATCGCGGCCCCACCTACCCACGGGGATCATGGTTTGAATAAACTAAAATCTACCAAGCTACAGAATTTTTGGCCAATTGGTTTTTGAGAAGAAGATTTTAAAAACGTTTTCTCTTTATCTTCCTATGTAAAGTTTCGACCCCCCCCCCCCCCATCGTTGCCCCACCATGTCCTAGGGGATCATGATTTAAATAAACTTGAATCTACACTACCCGATAATGCTTCTACACAAGTTACAGCTTTTGTAGCCAACTGGTTTTTGAGAAGAAATTTTCTATATATTTTAGCTCAGGTGAGATAAAAAGACTATAGTCTTAGCTTTCATATTTGGTTCGCATAATGTTGCATATATATTGATATTTTCTAAACGTTTTAATGCAATATAATTTTTGTTTATGAAAATGGAAAGTTATGGAAGTGATATCGAATCGTTTTGTCATTATATAAAGCGTAACAGTAAAAGTTGCTAACAAGGAAGTCCTTTTTTCATATTATATAAAGATAAAGATAAAGATGGAAAAAAAATTATAGTTCAGAGTTCTTTTTTCTTCGCTAACTTATGAAGCAATTTAAATGTATATTTGATTATTGCAGAAACACCAGATGTCACTTGTAGTATAAGAGTCTCCTCGTTGCCCCCAAATATTTCAGATGAATTAATAAATGACTTTTTTGAAAACACTAAACGGAGTGGAGGAGGATATGTGGAATGTGTTGCCTATGATGAAACAAAGAAAACCGCCATAATCACATTTCAAGATCCTTCTGGTTATTTTGATTAAACTATAATGTAACAACTAACTACATTCATTTACCAGTCAAATTCTTAATTTTTTAGTATGTTAAGATAATTCCAATGACAAGCAATTTTTTAATTTGCAGTTGTTGAAAGTGTGCTGAAAAAACATAAAACTGAACCCCTTACTATGGACGAGATGCAATTACAAATTGAAGAATATCACCAAAAAACAGTTGAGAGTACAGGAAAAGTAGATGTCGCAGCAGTGAAGGTGACCAACTTACCACCAAAAATCAGAAAGTTGCAGATTGAGTTGTTTTTTGAGAGTCCTAAGAAAAGTGGAAGTAGTAATGAGGATTTGGAAAAAGTAGATTACGACAAAGCGACTCACTGTGCCATTGTATGGTTAAAAAAATCTGAAGGTTAGTGAAGAAATTTCAAATTCAATATGGGTATTACTTTTGTTTCAATAATATTTAAGGGTATCAATTTTCGTGGATAAAGTGAAAATCACGGTGTTTAAGGATACGTAAATTCGACACCAATGATCCTATCAATAGAAAATGTTTGTAGAAATTGCACTTCAATGAACTTTTGATTTCATGGATAATCTTAACGACGAAATCCACGAAAATTGGTATTCAACGAATATTGATGAAACCACGTTAGAAGAATTTTTTAGCATTATTTTATATTTACTTGTTTGAGTAATCAAAAGTCAACTTAAATATTATAATTAGATACAAATGAAGTCTTGGTAACCTTCAGGTGTCCATACAGTATCTCTAAAAATCGAATTTTTACAGTGGTAACAAAGGTTCTGGAAAAACACAAGACCTCACCTTTTATGTTAAACAAACAGAGAGTAGAAGTAGAGGAATATCGTCCAGCTGTAGATGAGTATGAAAGCAGCTCAAAGGACGAGGAAGGAGGAGTAATCGAAGTCACAAATATACCTTCTAAAACTACAGAGGAGGAACTTGTCTTGTTTTTTGAAAACCGCAAAAAAAGCGGTGGGGGTGACGTTGAAAAGGTTGAATACAATAGGTCAACCCACATGGCTGTTATTTGGTTTAAAAAGGAGGATGGTATGACTTTATAATCAAAGCTCCAAAACTTGTAGTCCTTTAAGTGCATGTAATACAGATAGCTTTTTCGACGACAACTCAGGTCTAAATGTCAGTTAAATTTAGTGAGTATCTTATACTACGGATTTAAAGCTTAACAAAACTATTTCTTGATTTTGGATCTTTTAGACAAATATCTATTCTCCTGAATTTCAATAGTATCTCAGCTAGGCAATTATTTTATAATGCATATTTACATTATATAAATAGTGCCTGTTTGGGAGGATAACAGTTGAAATTGACACCCCTCGAAAACCATTGTCAACCTCCGCTTCGCGTCGGTTGACAATGGTTTTCTCGGGGTGTCAATTTCAACTGTTATCCTCCCAAACAGGCACTATTTATTTTGTTATACTGAATGTCTTAATTTTCAGAGAAAACATCAGTGCTTTTAGATAGGAATAACGTGAATTCTAAGGCGAACCGTACGCGCATGATTTTCGCGCATGTAACAATTCGTAATGTTACCCGTTGCTAAGTGCGTTGCTAACGCTGAGGGTAATAGTACAGATTATGAACTGCGTCTAAACCAATCAGATTTCAGTATTTAACATGAAAGTATAACAACATAACTTATTAAATGTGTTTATAATTGTCAGTGGAAATATATCGTGTTCATCAGGCTCAATTAGAAGACGGCGAGGCTTTTAGACTGATCAACACGATATATTTTCGTAGTCATTCAGTAATAAACCTAATACTGTATAGCTGGTGTTTTGGCGGAGATATCATTTTGGTAATTTTTGAAAATCAACCGAAATCACTGATTTTAAGTACTATTATGAAGAAGATTACTATGTAAATGAGAAGTGAAATTTTTTTTAACAATCATTTTACTTCTCCCTGATTAGGTGTGTAATTAAACCCAGTGATTGGGGTGTTAGATTGTGTTGTTTTTGGAGACATGTGGTCTGTGCAGGGGTGTTAAGGAAGCATATGGAATCTGAGTTACATGTAATTCCGTGAAATCACAAATCTTAGTTATTATGTACATATTCAAATATCTCAGCAACGAAACGTAGATCAAAAACAAATAAAAAAATACTGAAGACAATTTTTTTCCAGAAATTATTTGTATTACGTAGATTTACACATTGATGACGTCATGACTAAAAGTTGAATGTCATATGAATTTGATCGGAAAGCATTGTAAACATATTCAAAATATAAATAATCTAAGAACTCTAATAATAATTATAAAGTATTGTGGTGTGATTTATTGAGAATTGAACATAAGATTACTGGGGGAGATGTTAGTTTTATCAATCATTCGCTAAAAGGTATGTAAATTTGCTTTTATTTCTCGGCCAGGCTTTCCTCTGTCATTGATTACGATATAAAAATCCGACTAGAACAACACTACCCCGTATATATTGAACTTGAAATTTTATACGTATCGTTAGTTTGACCAATGCTTAAATTGAAAAGTGCTGCTAGAATCCCATGTTGTGTGTTGTTTTGATGCAATTTGCCGTTTTCCGTACAAACTATATAAAAGTTGGGAAGGTTTCACGAGAACCGGATAAATAACTTTTTAGTAAGGAAAAACATAGGATTCTAGCAGCGGTTTTGATTAAACTGAGATGTTTTGCTTTCACTTGGTATGCTTATTTTATTTTTGAAACCGCGGGGTAGTGTTGTTCTATCTCATTTTATGTTAAGGAATATACATATAAGCTATTTATAGTTGTCACGTGATAATGCACCAATATGGCAGTATGTACTACCCGATTTTATTGCACTGACATCTATTTTAAAGGATAATACTAAGTTTTTGATCTTATTCAAAATTATTATTTAATTTTACGATTTTGAATATAACAGTCAAAACAAGACGCTCAATTGCCCATATGCTACCTTAACACCCCCGCGTGCTGGTTTATTCCCGAAACGGCTACTCGCCAAAGTAAACACCGAACTATTTCAGGCAATTATTGAATCCTCTAAGGGAGCAAGGGAAGAATTAACTTGTGTTTTCCTAGGTTCCAATTATCATTTAAATAAGCATGAATTCACTAATATGAATGCATTTTTCAATAGATTAAGTTATAAGCTTTTTTAAGCACACCAAAAATGGGCTGTTCTGATTTTACTAATTCAGAAAATACATTTATAATGCGCATTATATGGCTCTATATTTAGTAACTTTATCAGATAACCTTGCTAAATAAGAAAGGCCCCAGTCACAAGAATACCACATTATTATTTGGTTTATAATACATGTATTATTTCTGTAACTTTGCTTAACCTATCGGAATCACCGCCCTTTATCAACATCTACTCAGAACCCATCAACAAATATAATCAAAGTCAAAGTGATCAAATAGGTGGGAACTTTGAAAACTGTAACGTTCTATGAATTGAGTTGTAATTATATAAAACTTAACTTACAAAATATTGACCCATTGCATATTCAAACTCGACTCAGGTGGATTCAGGGGGAGATAATTGTTTGAATAATGGTTTCTTCGCTAACAATGAAATTAAAATTGATTGTTTAAGTGTACTTTTTCATGCATATATTACTTGTGTTGTTTATCAGTCAACAGCTATACGCTCATAGATATGATTACTTCTATTTCTGTTGAAAATATTGAAGTGTGTGAGGTCAGTATCAGACATCAAATTTTTCTCCTTTGTTATGGTGACTTATGGCTTTTGTTTTAGTACATTAACTTCTCAGCTATTAAAAGTAAACTGAAATTAGAGTTTTAATGAGGGGAAAAGGATTCATCAAAATTATATCCGCCGAAATGAGTGGTATACATTTTAGGCTCAATCCGCCAAAATTGCGTCCCGCCAAAAAATCGGCTATAAGGTTAGTGTTTTGTTTATCGAGGACTATCAAGTGAGGCATTTATTTCATAAGAAGCAATGATCTACGCAAATCTTTGTAAATTGGCCTTACATCTTGTCCAATTTTTACAGAGATGAACACTTCAAAATTCTCATTCTCACCTTTCAAATAGTCTTGAAAATTTTGGCTGTACCGCTTTTTCCTTTTCATGTTTTAATTTGTTGCTATTTTATATATTATGAAATGTTGAGATAAGTAGGCAAAGCGTCGCCCATAATGCCGAATATAAAACCAACAAGCCCGACATAGAAGTAGATCAGGTAGTTATGTGCCATGTTTAAGGTATCCGATCCATAAGAACCCCAGATTCAATGAATCTGGATGCATAACAGATAAGTATGGGCTTCATACTTAATAGACTTGTCATAATTTCCATGTTTAAGTGTCAGTATGTAAGAGCAGAATGTGTCTTAATAAAAGACTTTTTCCTTTTCTTGAAGAGTTGCTCCCCTTTGCTTTTAATCTATAAAATTAATATATACGGTATACAAATTATTTTCAATAGTTTTTGTATTCCTGATGATTAAATGCATCTTTTAATCGAAGCATTTATTGATATTCTTATTATTTAATTGCTTATTATAAAAGATGTACTTGTCCCCATAGACATTAATGCAATCTTCATTATTTAATTACTGCTAAATCAAAAATTTCTCTCGGTAAATCTTTTTTTCCCTTTAAAATGCTTTAAAGTAATATCAGAGTGTTTAATACATGATGGATATTCAAGGTTAGAAAAATTAGGTCATAATATGGATCGGATACCTTAAACTAATAAGAATGTGACATTTCAGTCCGAAGGAAAACTTCCACTGAGTATTGGTTAGTCATATCATTAATTAGGGTTCTTTAAATACGAACTTAAATTTTTTAAACATTATTAAATTTTACCTTGAAAATATTTAACACTTTTTTGTTATTTTTCCTATTATAGCTGCTTCTCGTGTACTTAAAAAATTTCCACTTTTATTGAGAAAAAAACAAATCCATGTGCAGAAAATGCATTTGAATGCAAAGAAGGTGGGAAAAAAGATAGACCAGGAGTCTTCTGGCTCATTTTGTACTACATGTATAAAGGTAAGTGGAAACAAGGACACAGCAACAAATTGCAAAGACTGTGTGGAGTTTTATTTTGACAACAATGTAGTTTGATAGGTAAATCATATTTTAAACCATATTCTGAAACCAAAATATCTTATCATTAGTCCATTAGTTGTTATTGTTATGTTATTGTTTTAAAAATACATGTACTAAATGAATCCATACAGTAAATAAATTTACAGCAATTCCTACGTAAATGTTCCGCAAAAAATATAGTCTGATTCTAAACTTTAATTACTATTTCTATGCCACATTGAATAATGTTGAAAAAGAAAGAAAATATTATTTCTAAAGGACTATGTGCGGTTTTATGCATTTTTTGCCCCCCAAATTAAAGTTTTATAAAGCGCTTTAAAAATAAGGGTGAAGATAGTTAGAATCATATTTAAAATATGGGTGCAAAAGGTTATCACCACCGTGACGTCATAATGTAGGAATGACGTCATGAAGATTGTCTAATTCTGATAAATTGAGTTTTGTGGCAAAATATGGGTGTTTTTCGATGATTTTTCGACCGGGAAACATTGAGTGCAGGCTTGCTCAAGTACCATTTTTTAGTATAATGTGTATAATTATCTAAAAAAAAAAATCTTACTTGAGCAGACCTGCGCTCTATACTTCCGAATGTATAATATAAAGCAAAAATGAGAATATTTTCATCCGTTTGCAAATTTGCGGGAATATGGTCATAAAGTTGACGTCATAGATAAATAGCCAATGAGCAATGGTGGTTTAAATCAAGATTAAAGTGATAGGCGTCCACTGTACAATGATTTATGAAGATTTGATTTTAATACGACACTATTTGAAAATTGGTTAAAATTGGGGGCAGATATTAGACCATACCGCACATAGTCCTTTCCTTTCATCTTGATTTAATGAGCATTTAATCACATTTAATTTTGACAGTCGAAAACCAAATAAGACTCCTTTCTTAGATTTCTTTGTTGTCAGAACAACATTGGATATGTATTTACAGCTCAGGTACTAAACCATATAAAAGCATATAGGAAGCATATAAGATCAATATACTTTTGAATGTTTATGTACTTATTTAGTTTATAGATTGAATAATTTTTAGTGGCTTGCATCTAGTTGAATAGAATACATACTACTGAGCTCTTTATCATAACTCCAGGGAAAGATCATCTCCGACGATGTTCAGTGGTATTATGTGGATAATTCTGAAGGCAAAAATGAACTGTTAGAGTACCAAGGTAACATAAATCTAATCATTGAGAGAGCCTATCGCAATCAGGACAAAGAAGTTAGATTCATTGATGATGGAGGAACCGAGTACACCATCAACTTCAACAACATGGAGGAATACCCTACTATTGAAAAGTCTGATGTTGCTACTGTGACCAGGAGAGACAAAATCATAGGTAGTTATGATTGGTTGTGTTTTATTGTTCTCTCTGTTTTGAAATAGTTATTAGGATTGCAATAAACAAAACAAAATCGTTATTTTGGTGGGACGCAAATTTGTCGGATTTGAGCCAACAGGATATACCATTATAATTAGTGGATATAATTTTGGTGAATCCTATTAAATTCATTAAAACTTTTGTGAGTTTCCTAAAGCCTTAGAAGTTAATGTACTCGGGCGAAAATCCTAAGTCACCCTATTCCAATTATATAACATTAAATGTTATCTAATAATAATCCAATAATCTTGGCTTTACACAGTTAAATATTTTCAACAAAAATAATCATTAGAAATAGAACTAAAGTATATCTTATTATCTATCAATTTTATTTTCATGCATATGGTTACAAAGAAACCATTGATCAGACACCTGACTCGATAGTGGATTACATATCCTCTAAAGCAAGACAAACTTACAACCCCTCTCACTGCGATTAATTATACATCTAAACAGGAGAAAGTGAAATAATCTGTTTCATTAATAAACTTCTAATTTATAGTCGTATTCAGGTGTTTTTTTAAGTTATATTTGTTTTGCGTTGATTATAAGAAAATGTGCATTTTAGCGAAACACATGTCCTTTTCCATTGCGCCCATATACTTTAAATGATCGATGTATAAAAAAAGGTAACAAAAATCTTTAAAAAAGTATTTAAATTTTAAATTTGGTGAAATTAATTTCGGCGAAGTTTAAAAAATTGTCAAAATAGACCAGAATTATATCCCCTCCAAAAAACAGCAACATATGAATACGGTAATTCAAGACAGAGTTGCCGTTAAGAAATACTCACACCTCACAGCCTACTCAATATTCAGGGTCATGAACCCTGGGGAGCATTTATTGTTTTCCCCAAGATAGATAAATCTTGAAAACGTTCATTAACTATAGTCCGTTTCTTGATCTTATCAAAATAAATCAATTGAGAAGAAAAGTTTTCAAAGTATTTCAATTATACATAATACATATAACAATGAGTATGAGGCATGAAAATTGCATGAAAGTAGTACATTATCAAATATGGTAGGCTGGAACATGTACGTGGTGAATATTAAAAATTGATACATTTAAAATTATTGACCCTGTATACACCATTCTGAGAAAAAAAAAGTAATAGAGATGCTTTTCAAGAAAATAAAGTGATATATTACCGGGATCAATAGGATAAGTAAAAAGTAAAAATTCCAGTTTTAGACCTAGAATACCTGTGTTAAACGTTAGAAACCGTTTATTGATGCTTAAAATGAATAAAAAGATAGACAAATCAGCTTGAAAAAGATTTTTACTGGTATATTAAACCTACGTAAACTAAAACAGGGCACGAGCCTTTTTTACAAGAACTGTGAGCCCTGTTACTTGCTTATGACTCAACAACTGACTCTCAAATTTCATTAAATCATTAGAAATGCATTCCTAAAGCATTGTAAATAATAAAAGCAAAAATAAAATTTGACCAAAAATGTGACCATGTCCCTTCAATACAGAAAATAATACAGAAACTAGAGCAGAGCTCGTGGCAAAGCCACGAGTAGGTCTTCCGTTGTTGCTGCGAGTTGAAAATGTATGTGATATGGTGTCAATAATTTATAATGACTAAACTTTCAGTTCTGCTTTTGTTATAAAAATGTGTTGTGATTGAAAGCCTGTATATAAAACGTGTTTTGAAAAAGAAAGAAAGAAAATGTTTTAGGAAAACTATCTGTCGAACACAGTTTATGTAATCGTTTCAAACATTCTTTAAAAAATGAGATGTTTAATGGCGAGTTAAATTTTCAGAGGGTAGCAAGCATTGTTACATGTACTCATGAATCATGTGAGGAATTGTGTTTTTGGGAGTTGATTTTAATAAACTCTCCTATGCAGTTACTCTAGCATACCGAAACTGAAACTGTGTTTGCACCTAAGCACAAATCATCGCCGCTGACAAGACTTAGTTCTTGAAAATAATGAAGTATTTTTTTAAAGGAAACTTTTTTTATAAATACCTTGGAAATAGTCAGATTTTAAATGGTAGGAACAATTTGAAGTTTTTTTAGTCCTGTGTATTCCTACGCCAGAGTTCAATATATAGTCTCGTTCAACCATCGGCTGTCTCCTTACATCTCCGGCAAGTAGAGAGTCAGTCTATATTTAGAGGTCGCATCATCAAGCTATCATGTGACCTGGTATCTCTTACTTGTCGGAGATTAACGGAGACAGCCAAGCATCTGGTTGAACGAGACTAGAGTTCATTATTGGTTGGATCCATACAATTTTTGAAATATTTGGAATACCAAAACATAGTTTGATGAAATCAATTCTATTTTAAAATATTACACAACATGATTCATTAGAGGTTTTCTCAAAATTCTAGTCGGAACAGTCAGAGAATTCATATTATAAAAATGTGCATAATTCAAATGCAGATTATAAACTACTTGCCAAGCAAACTAGCATATCGTTGATTTTAAAATAAATAATATTCGATAAAATCAACTCTCGTCAGTACATCAGTACTTTGATTTAAAAACCGAACCCGCCTACAAAACACGTAACCTTTTCTCTAAGATAACTTCTTTATTTAAAAATATTTCTAAATTTTTGAAAACTATGTGCAAGTTTAGAATTGTTGCGTGATGACAAAATTTACAGACCCTGAAACTTACTACTACACCAAAAAACGTGCGACTTACTTGCGAGAAACGTTTCGTGTAAACCGTTAAGCGTTTCGTGTGATTGTGAAGCGTTTCGTGTAAACCGTTTAGCGTTTCGGGCAAAGCGTGTAAATCGTTTCGGGCAAAGCGTGCGAGAACCGCGTGAAACATTTATCAGATTTCATTCGGAACTCACTGACACTTCAATTCACTTTCAATTGATGAAAGGGAATATATCCAAGATATCTTCATTGAACAATTTTCACTCATAAAATTTCACAGGAACGAAAACAATTTTTTTACGGAGATATATAATGGGAAATGTTTACATCTTTTCTCCGTTCGGAAGTACTCGGGATACCTCGCGCAATATTTAAACGTTATCATCCGGGCTTATTAATGGCTGATGCAATGCAAAACCCCCGTAGACTTTCAATATTGGGATGTGTATTGAAACCTGAAGCGATAGAGGGGGCGTTTCAACACATATAATCTGGACATTTTTCATATAAGTGGACGAACGTAGTTTTAGCACAAAGGTATTTACTATTATTGAAATATCAAGCAAAAAGTGGTGGAAGAAAAAACTCGGGACATAGTATATCTTATAAATTTATGAAACTTTGAAGTGTTTTGAAATTCTTTAACCAGGGAACAACGATGTCTATATATAGATCAGTAATAGGATAAGGTAATGTCAAACATCGAAGACTGTACGAATATTTAAGAAACTGTTTTTATTACAAGTGTTACCGTTAATAATTAAATCAAAGTTTGCCGAATCTTCCTGGAATTAAACAAAGGTTGTAAATTTACTTTGTATTAAATCTTTCTTCATGGTTACTCAGTGTGAAACATTCTTTACCTTAGACGTTTTACTTTTCCACTAAGCATCCGCCTTCGTTGTCTTTCCTTTACACTACATCTAAATTCATCATGTTCATAAGTGATTACTCGTTCGCATTTTAAAATATTTAATGTCCGTATTCTCGGACTCCATGCTAGGAAATTTAGTTGAATATAAGCTACGTCATTCTTATCCATGTGCATGTTGTCGACGGCGCGCGGCCAAAGAAATTTTCACAATCGTTCTTTAAAAAGCTTTAAAGTTATACAATATAGGATACACATGTAATTTTTATATGCAGACCTTAATTAATTTGTTTGCAAGTTTATAACTAATGATTATTCCTTTATCAGCACCACTTATAATTTACTCAACTCTCTCTCTCTCTCTCTCTCTCTGTTCTTTCTCTCATTCAAGTCACGAGCGGCAATGTCTTAACTCCGCCCAGCTACGATCTGATTGGACAAAGGTCAGTGAAAACATTAGGTAGAAACTTTTCTGGAGTAAACCCCTATTAAACGCTTCAATGTACTTCGCTGTAACTTAAACGATCATGTTTTGATAAGCATATATATTTTTTTATTTATTCACATCGATAACTCTTACTGAGACCATTCGACTTTGTACAAGCAGCACACATAACCTCGGACATCGGGTGTCTCCTGCACCTGGCTGAACCTGTCAATCAACCTGTGTATTTGTTTTCATTGGATGGTCAAGCGTCTCTTTCTTTGTCAATAGCCAATCGAAAATTAATGACTTCAAGGTAATCGGAATCAGTATTTGATGAAGCATACAATTCAAATGACAAAATTTTTATTAATTATCTGAAAATTATTTAAACCACTGTTAATGGAAAACAAAGAGTCTTAGAAGTAATTAACACACAGGGATTTGCCTACAATGTACACAGTCATGCAATTATTAGTAATTATTATGGGAATCTTTACGCATGGTACTTAATTCGAACAGATTATAATAATCTATACACTGTACGCCGTTACACATGTACGAAGCGCCGGTAATATATACGAATATTGAGTCAAAAATTTAAATCATTTTTATTTCTTGTTCTTTTCAATACAATGTGAAATTACTTTCAGAAAAAAATTCCGAAATACTAATTACAACTTTCTTTTTTGTGTAATCATTTGAATTTTTTCTGGGTTCATGTGTACAGAACATACTTATTTACGCGCGAATGACACGACATAGGAAAAAATAATCGGTTGTTCGTAGAACATTTTTATCTTACGAATGTGACTAATTTAATTTTAAATATTTTTCAACATTATCAATGTAAATAATATCAGGTGTATTTACTGTTTGTGTTTTTACATCGTAATCTCTGAAACCAATAAAAATACTAATGTTAGCAGAAAAATCAAATCCCGCCGAATACTGAAATACCGATTTCAGTTAGCAATCATACGGATTTTATTTTTGGTATTGACTATTGAGTTACGGTAACTTTTTTTCTGGATGATTTTATTATTTATTATTTTATGTAAAAGCACCATTCCAACAGTTACACAATTATATAAAATTTGATGATCTGGGGCTATATATGTTCCGAGCTGTGGCGATTGAATTTACACAGACTGACCGAATAAACAAACGGGTGGGAATAAGAAACAAAATGTTACACATGAGAAGAAGCCACCAACAATGATTTTCGATAGATCTTGATATCGTTTTGACAATTAAAAAAGTCCAGCGCGAGCTCCTGTCAGCGGGGCGGGAGGGGGCAGCAATGAGTTCGCTTCTACAAAGAAACGAACGACCATGTAGAGAAACTACAGAAGTGATTAATATGTGACCGATAGAATCTAATCTAAAGTTGTTTAAAATTCATGTGAATTTTTTTTTTAAAAATCATCGAATGCCTCAATTCAGGACATTTTTTATCGTGCTAGCACCTACTGCAAACATGTTACATGGAACTTTGATTATAATTTGATTTTTAAACTACCTGTTTATCTTTTCATCTTAAACGAATATAATAGTTGAAAAAATAATAAAATATAGTTGTGTCCGTGCAAAATATGAAACATGAACGCGCGATAAGGTACATGTAGAAGAACACGAACCAACCCCGGATTACTTGGCGCCGGTTCTCCTCAGCCATGTGCGAGGGATGATCATCATTTAAAGGTTTACTATTTGTGTGTGTGTGTGGGGGGGGGGTGGGGGTGGGGGGTTGATTCAAAACATTATTTGTGCAGTTTCTAAAATATTTTACATAAACAAACTAACCATTAATTTATGTCTTAAATGTACGATGTTTACGATTTGGAGTAATATCGCTCATTAATATTCATTTACACTCAAATGTTCAATTGAATAAATACAAGATGGACAAACTTTTATAGGATTAAATTAAAACAGTTCCTGTTTTTACGGCTATATTCATGTGCATGTAAGTGTGCGTCGCAGTGTGAGAATCTTGTGTATTAAAACCCGCTTAATAACCGCTAGGTAGTGCAGCCGTGGCTGATCTCATCGGCCGTTGGCGAAGGATATATTACGTAAAGGTATATGTACAACGCACAGACAGGCACAGTTCAGAACCCAGGAAGATTTGAAAAGTTTGCAGTATAATGAACATACTCTATCAAATAAAAGTTATTTATTTTAAACTTAAAACCCACAATTGATCTGTGTCTATTATTGCTTTAGATTGAGAGTGACATTGCTTTTATTAATTAACTGAACGATTTCTTAATTGACACCCAATCGTTTAATCCAAAAAAAAATTATGTGTAATCAAAACGAAACCAATTATCGAGTTCGCGGCTAAATAAACTCATACATGTATATGAGAGACACAGCTCTCGTGTATTAGATAACCGCTGACCGCTACATGGTGACCGATTTTCTCGGCCGCGGGCGAGGGAGAGCTTACGTAAAGGTACACACACACACAGCTCTGATTCAAGGTAGATTTTAAATGCATGGAGTTAATAAATAAAATGTAATGCATATAGTTTTTTAATTCCATATTTTGTGGTTAAATAGAAAAGAAAAAGAATGTTTTGTTTTCCAATTGCCGTTTTTAATGATTGTGCACTATAAGAACTTAACAACAATGACTTAAACTCCTTAAAAAAGCATGTACTCCAACAAAAACAAATTTCTTATAAATTAATGCCTCCTGTATAAACCAGCATACTTTCTGCGGCAACTTTATGCCAGTTGTACGCACAAAGACTTTCGTTAACTTGTCTAATGAAAACAGGTACATGTCAACATGTAAAGCTTTTTACACTCATACTACACAAATCACTTACAAAATAATATTGTTACGACCTTTATGAGATCCCAACAAACAACTTTTCCAGCAACATCCATATCAAAATCCTAACTGTTTTTGAGTTATTAAGCAAAAACTTTTAGGGGCTATTGGCCCTTAATTTAAGGGGCCAGCCCTTTTTTATTGGTGTCAAATGAAAGCCCTTGATATTCTGCACAACTTTTATTCTACATGTCTTAACTAAATATTTTTCGTTAAAAAGATATAAAGGAAAATATGTCTAAATTTTTGCACTTTTTGGAATCCTGTTTTTTGACCCCCTACCTTTTCCTAAATAAGGAAGGTAATCCAAAAACAAAAACCGATGTATACAACTTCAATGTCTTTGTTATTCAAATTCGTTGGATTCCTATTCCCTGCTATTATAGTCTCGGAGCCTTTGTCTGGAAACCAAAGGCCCTAAAAAAAATTAAAAGGGGAATAACTCGTTAACGGAAAGGGAATTCTAACTTCTATGAATTGATGAAGATAGTGTTTTGTAAAGTCCATTAGCCCTGAAAATTTGAGCAAAAACCGTTCAGAAATGAGCACGATATGAAGCCTCAAAGTTCGCGTCTAGGAAACAAAAAAAAAAGAAAAATAAGAATAATCTTAACCCGCACAATAATAGAAAGGTCTTCCGTTGGAAACGGAAGACCTTAATAATGTCAAATTGAAAGTCTCATTTAAATATATAGAGACGTGATGACATTTGTATCTGTGCTCAAGGCGCACAAATTGAATACGGCGCTAATGCGCGGTATTATAATTTGTCTGCACCACTTGGTGTGTCATAGGACTGACGATATCCAAAAATAAGCATTCAATACTTATATTTATGTTTTTATAATGATGTCTATGTATATGGGATATTGTGTATCGCCGGTATAAAGTCATTATTTGCGCTCTTAGTCCTGGATATGAAATAACATGGAACAGCCATATTAACATGTCATTTAATTAGCTTCCGCGACAAAAAATATATTGCCAGAATCTGTCTGGAGTAAAATCTTTTTTTAATAAGGAGAAGATATTTATTAATGATTGTTTTTCAAAATTACATACCAAAATGGTTATGTAAGATTGAAAGTTTCATTTAATCTTACAATAATAGATATACTCGAAACACGTGAAGACGTTTATATCTGTTCTTATGGCGCATGAATTAGCAAAGGGAATTCATTTAAGCATTCAATGTTTATATTTATATTTTCATACGGATGTCTATTTGTATGAAATATTATGTATCGCCGCTATAAAGCAATTTTTACGCTGTTAGTCCACGATAAGAACATACATGGAACAGATTAATTAATCATTTAATTAGCTTCCGCGACAAAAAATATAGTGGCAGAAACTTTCTGGAGAAAAAACTTTTTTATTAAGGAGTAGATATATATTTATGATAGTTTTTCAAAAGTACTTATTAACTTGGTTATGTAAAATTGAAAATGTCATTTAATCTTACAAAAAAAATATTCTGAAAACATGTGAAGACGTTTGTATTTGTGCTCATGTCGCATGAATTAGCAAAGTTCATTGAAAATTGAAGGTCGCAGATTTCCAATGCAAACATAAGGGGAAATATACACGGAATGTAAATATAGAAAAATTGAACGTCGAAGATTTCAATGCATACATAGGGGGAAATATACGCTGAATTTAAATATAAGTATGTGACGCAAAAGATAGTTCTCATCCTTATCCCAAACATCTTGGGAAAATAAAAGGCTGTTGCTTTGTTTTATCCTCTATCCCCTAAAACATATCAACTTGGAAATGACCAAATTTTTAAATAATATATGTATACTGTAATATGAACGCAGCGTTGCTCAAAGAGATGATGTGATTGAACAAGACCAAATTATGGGAGTGTTACTACTAGTATATTTTATTTACAAAATTAAAAAAAAGTAAAATGTATTGTTTCAACATTGTATTGTTTCTTTCCATTTTTATCATGAGATAAACATGTTTATCTCATACGCGTGGTGAATATTACCCGTGTGATAAACCTTTGCTATATCAAACGGGTGATGCTTTATCAAATACTTCCGGTCCGAACTATTTTTGACACAACCCCTCGCTTCAACGCTTCAGTGACCTATTTTCTAAGATTTGCTAGTACTTTCAACATAACTATATCTACTACAAAAATTAATATAAAATTGATTTTGTCAAAGATTTAAATTACAAATATGAAGGAAAACACATAACTGCGTAACACAGGCGTCGGAACCGGGGGGCTATTGTGAGTGTGTGGGGGGTTAGCTCCCCCCCCCCCACACACCTTTTCTGCAAAGTTATTCATAACCGTAACCACAAGACCCTTTTTTCTTGTTTGTCAAGATTTTTGATAAGTTTAGCCCACTTCCAACTTTCAATTTGCTTTGTGAAGTTTATAAAACTGCAAATTACGTTAACTAGGCTATCAAGGAGTTCATCCTGACGACGCGATGAAAACAGAGCGCTCTGGTTGTGTTTATATACAAGAATTTACCGAAATAATGTTTCATAAGACTTTTATTCCACCACCAGTAAGCATCCTTATTCACTATTTTCAATTTCGAATCATAAGGCTAGCCTAGTGTTTGTTTTATTAAACATCAACAACTGTTCCTCGTTCGAGTCAATTCAAACTAACGAGCATTCGCAACTTTGTGTATGTCAACAAACTTGATTATTCAAGTCTTCTAATCGGAATTTCCATTTAATCAAGTGAATAAGCTCTAAGAAAAATTATCTAGAGCTATAAAATTATTTTAAGGTTTATTTCAGTGAAACTTTACATTAAAACAGTTAGATTTATCTCAGGAATGACGTACTATATTGTATTGCGCAAGGTCACAATAGCCGCATAACACAACGTTGCATCCTCGTTAACTTTTTAATCTTTGGAAAAAAAAAACAATTCGGGGGGTCACATTAGGGACTGTCTCAAAAGCTTCATAATATAAATCAAATTGTTTGAGATAAATATAACATCTATAATTGTGTGATTTTATATTTGCTTTATCCAACTCGTTGAAATGGTTATATTCGCTCGGCAAGCCTCGCGAATATATACACCATTTCAACTCGTTGGATAAAGCAAATATAAAATCACACAATAAAGATATCCTCTATATATCAAGCTGATGTAAAAAAAAAAAAAAAAAAAAAAAAAAAAAAAAACTTTGTCCATATATATGTGAGTGTGTTGTTAATGTACTGCAAAACTTGATCTTTATAATGTTCAGAACAAACAGTCTGCTGTCGTTCTTTTGACGCTTGCTTCAAAATTATTTCTTGTATATATGTAATGTTATGATACACGAATCTACTTTTTTCCAACTAATTTTATTAACGTTTTATAAAGAATATGAATTTTATAAAATTATAAACAAATATTCGTTTGTCAAGCCTATGAATTCAAGTAACGGTAATATCCAGTCATAAATATGATTTTTAAACTATTGGTATGTTGCTTTTCAAAGCAGTATGCAATCACTGGCAAAACTATTTGTTTATATCCTGTGTAGACACTACATTTGAGCATCCGTTAGAATGGACGACTATGAAGGACTCTGACAACCTTGTTGTGGTGCCTGTTAAATCAAGTGATCCTGAATATTCCAATATAATTTACAGATTCCATGAACAAGTAGGTAAAAGACAATAGTTTGGATAAGGGTACCCAAGTGACTGTTAAAATATTTCTACTTCATATTAAAGCTAAATGGATTGAAGGTTAAACATATCAAAGTTATTTTCTTGTCCGATAAATTAAATCCACCTTCTTTCATACTTTCTCTCTAGATATTTGGATATTTTATGGTACCTTTTATATGATTTTAAATGGAAAATGAAGACAATGTGTTATTTTCACTTTACATAAGAAATATGGTGAAAAGATAATTATATCAAATTTGTGATAAAATCTAATGTATGTAGCACTGATTACATGTACAAACTCTATTAGATCTTATTATACATGTAATTAATTTATTCATAGTTTTACTGCTAAATCAGGCTAATATATGATATGAAAGTTTTGTCAAAACACAATCAGGCATGTATTTACAGCTTAGGTTCTAAATCATATATTCCTATATAGGATTAGCATAGTTGTATATGTACTTGAACATTTTAGAGCATTATTAATACGTTATATGACTTAGTCGGAGAGAACTCATAACGCTGAACTTGGTTTACAGAATAAACTTCAGGCAAAGCTCATATCCGACAATGCCCAGTGGTATTATGTGGATAATTCTGAGGGCAAAAATGATTTGATTGGGTACCCAGGCAACATAAACCTGATTATTGAGAAAGCTTATTGCAACCAGGACAAAGAAGTTCGATTCAAGGATGATGGAGGAATAGAGTTCATCATCAACTTCAACAATATGACGGAATACCCTACTGTTGATGAGACTGACTTTACTACTGTGACCAGAAAAGTCAAAATCAATGGTTTCTATGATTATTATTATCATCATGTTCTTGTTATAGAATATCATGATGATAGAAAATATAAAAAATCCCAAGAAAGAGCTCGAGTTTATTATTATTGAATATTACCGAAAACCAGAAATTAAAACCAGAATATGATTGGTTGGCTTGTCCATAGGCATTTATAAACTAACGGTTTTCAGCTTTTTAAGGTTATATGCAATCATTGGAATTTCTTTCATGTGCAGAATCTACTTTTGAGCATCCAGCGGAATTGCCAGTGAAATCAAATGACCCAGAATATTCCAGTGTACTTGATGGAGTACATGGACAAGTAGGCAAAAGGGAAATTGTTCAGGTAAGGGTTGCCTAGTGACTGTCTTATTATTTCTTTTTTTTATAAATAGGATGAGATTATTTTCAATCGTTACCAAGGATTAACCTTGGTACCTGGCCACTAATATAACTATTTCCTAACTTGTCTTTTGTAATGTTTATAAATCATTCAATTACTATTAGTTTGATGAGGTATTAGTTCTTCTGCATAGTCAAAAACTTTTGTTGATGCCTGCATTTCTTATCTATCTATCTATCTATCTATCTATCTATCTATCTATCTATCTCCTGAAGAAATGCGCTCAACAATTTTTTTTATTTTTAAATTGTAAACAAACACAAAGAAAATTTATTAATTAATTAAGTAAATGAGAAATCTGAATAAAGCATTGTACAGTGTCACTTCCTAGCAAATTACTTATAACAAGATATGAATTTTCTTCGCGCATTGAAGAAGTTTTCGACAATGCGATGTTTAACCATTTCAATGAAGACAAGAAACTTCGTATAATAAACAGATGTCTGCTGAACTACAAATAACTATACTCATTTTATCATCCTTTAAGTTGAGGGTAAAAAAGAGATGGTGACCTTGACCTAACCTTGATGTGAAAACAAGATAGTCAAATTTGATTAAACTAATACCTATCATTTGATAAATTGATTTGTTTGATTGTGTGAAATTTTCATGAATTTTTCAATAAAAAAAGTATGTCTGATGACGAGAAGATTTCTTTCTTAAGGGGATATGCGGCCATTTTGTACATTTTAGGATAAAAATGTGAACATTTCTTGAGCTGGCTTGTTTTTGCCTGAAGCTGGCCAAAACTGTTGCCAAAAGATAAAAAAGCAATAAAATATAAGGTTCTACATATTGTTGTGTGTGCAAATTACGCATACAAGACTAGAACAATACATTTTAATCACTTGTCTGACTATCAAATTTTCATAAATTCATTGTAGTTTATATGTGTCCTCAGTGTTACTGACATAATGAAACATAAGGATCAGTACTTGATGTAGTTAAAAAGGGCCTCAAAGAGAAATTTCTTGCACAATTTGACTAATACAATTTAATGATATTGATTTCTAGATGAAAAACAGGTCCTTCAGAATATGTTTCATAAATATCACATGTTGAAAGTTTGCATATATGAAAATATAAAATGAAATTTTAATATCAATCAATTTTTAAAGAATACATGATTTTGATTGTTTTTCATTAAAAAATATATATATAGATCCCGACAAAATTAACCTGTTTATAGATGATATATAAATTTACCTCGAGAACGTTGTTTAATACTGAAATAATGAAGTAAATCCATTCTGTGATAAATTAATAAATATATTTACATGTACATATATATTTTTAAAAAATCAAAAGAAATTTATACATACTCTGGCTGCTTAGTCGTGCAAATATAATGTATTATTTTGTGTACTGTATTAGACATGTACAGGTCAACCACTAAGTCATATACTATTATATTTTATTGTTTATTTGCCAACATTCATATGAATTATAAGGTATATAACGTATGTATATACATGTAGGTATTATTATACAGAAATATAATATATCACAAAGAAATACGATTTTGAACAGACTTTTCCCAACTAAGAATATGTAAGGAGCTTTTATATACTTTGTGAAGTTCTTTACACGGTTATAGAATGACTAGTTGGAGATAATACAGAACGAGCTATATAAAATTTGTGTTTTATATAATTGTTTTTGTTTACATTGCACAAGAAGACATATATATACTATAGCCGTGTCATCTAGTAGTAATAAGTCATGGTTCGACGACAGATGTAAAAAAAACTTCACAAAGTATATAAAAGCTCCTTACGTATTCTTAATTGGGAAAAGTTCAAAATTGTTGTCGCCACAGCTCCTATGATACCGCATCGCGGGGTATAGCTCTCTCCGTTGACTCTCAATATAGGCGGGATATTGTTCTCGGATATCGTAACAAGTATTGCGCAATCTGTGCGATTGGTTCCTGGGAGAGACTAAGTCCTTTTGGTAGAGAAATCGGAAAATGATCGGTCTATAGGATATATATTTATATATATTAGCATATATTTATATGTACCTCAACATTCAATAGCATAATTAATTTTTTATGACTAGTTGGAGAGAATACAGAACAAGATGTTGTACCAGCAATATGTGGGCAAAAAGAAGTTGCTAGAATCCCAAAATCCTAAAGGAACACAGAATGAGAGAGAACTCTGGCATGGAACTGCACCTGATGTTTACTGCATTTTTCTGTAGAGCATTCAGTTTTTAAGAAATGTGTCAGTTGTTTTATAAAGTGAATTAAAAGCATGGCTAGTAATACTCCCATAGCCATTTTATGAGCCTGGTTCTTAGGTTCAAGATTGGTAATGGTTTTATTCATAATATGATATTTTTAAATTCACAGCCACGGAAAATGGAGAAGGGGTAGATTTTGCTGTGGATGCTGGATGGTTTGTTAGCGACACCTACCCCAAACCAGATAGCCAAGGACACAAGAGAATGTACCTCTGTAAAGTCCTCACCGGAGAATACACGGTTAGACAAAGTGGAATGAGGGTACCATCTGCAAAACCAGGACAACAGTCTCACATTCTGTACGATTCTGTTGTAAACGATATCAGTAACCCACTGTATTCACCATATTTAATGACACACAGTGCTATCCAGCCTTTCTTATCACATTCAAATAGAAACGTGGACATTTAAATCAAAGTTGTATAAAGAGTGTATGAACATGAATATACTTTTTTAAAATACGGACACCGAAATATAGTAGATCTTGTTGGGTTTTTTATCCTGTGTTAATTCTCTAGTGCAACCACAACTAAAGGCGTACAGTGAACACCAAAGAATCATAAGGTGATATTCAGAAATTAGTTTGATATTTTGGTGAAAAAAACAACCTATGGTAGTGAAATGTTACAATAATTACTGCAGTTAATAATATAGTATACTTTAAAATAAAAAAAATCACGGGAGAACACATACTGTAGATTCCTTATTTTACGCGAGTACTTGATTTCGCGATTCAACAGGTTTGCATCAAGTCGCGGTAATAAAACATCGCAAAGAGCGAATTTTTTATCATAATAATAATAATTTACATCTGCCCGATAAATAAAAGCGAGGTTTTAAAATCCGTGCTTTTGCGTGATTTTACGCGGATATTCATTTCTCGCGTTTAATTAAGAATTTACAGTAGCCCTTTATTTGACAGATGTCAAGTTTTTTTCAGTTGTTTAAATAGAGTAAAACCATTAATCAACAAATAAAATATGTTAATGAGATTGGTGTTTTGTACATGTATGCATATGTTTATGGTTATGATTTTTAGTCCACATAAATAAATCATGATAAACTATAAAATTTTACGACGAATTATGTAATTAGTTTGAGAGTCTGACGAGTCTTTCGTTGAGATGACAGTAGACAGCGCTTTTACTGCTTGGAGTAATTTGTGTGTAATAAATATACTTTTATGTTTCATTTTACGGTTCATGTTCGCCGATCTTAAATACTTTGATAATTCCAATGCCAAAAACCTATGATAAAATATTAGTAAAGAAAATTATTTCCTTCTTAATTTACAAGCAAAGTACATAGCAGTTTGTTAAATGTTTTTTAATATATTGCTTCTCAATTCGGGACACTTGATAAAAGCATTTCGAAACCTTCGGTAGATTCATTTTGTTCAGTTACGTTTCCTTGCAATGGAATTTAATTCGCTCCGATTCCAAGGTTTCCATGAGCTCGGAAACTCAAGGAATCTTTTATTTGTTTACTCAAATTAAATTTCGTTTCTCCAGTTGAAATTGAGGATTCATGTGGTTTTCCTCTTCGGTCCTTGAAATCGAACGCAATTGTTTATATGTTGTTCTCTTAAAAATGGAATCTTTAAAGATTTCTTCACGTTTCCGCATATTTGGAAGCCACAAGAAATAGGAACACAGCTACATGTATTATCGTATTGCTTCAAAGCAGGGACAAATGCTTATTTTGAGTAAACTAAGTTGATGTGAAACAATAACATATTACTCGTTTTCGTGTTTTTTTCTGACCTTTATTTAAAAGTATTCACATTAATTGTACCACTTTGTCTTATGTTAATAAAATGCTTTAGTAACCAAATCAAGTTTATAGCTTAGCACTTAGACAGAGCATCGATGTACCCTTAAGTTAGCTTGATATCATAAGTCCACAATATTATTGAAATTCTTCAAATCCCACGGCTTCAAAGGACTATGTGCGGTTAACTGCGGTAATATGCATTTTTCGCCCCCCAAAATTAAAGTTTTTAAAAGAGGTTTAAAAGTAAGGTTGAAGATAGTTGAAAACATATTTTTAAAAATGTGGAAAAGGTTATCACCATTTGATAAAAATATGGATGTCTCTTATGGTTTTTCGTCTGGGAAACATCGAGCGCAGGCTTGCTAAGTAAATTGTTTTAGTATGAAGTGTATAATTAAATGAAGAAAAATATGTTAAAATCGTACTTGAGCAGAACTGCGCTCTACTCTTCTGAATGCAAAATATATGGAAAAAATGACAATATTTTCATTTGATTGCAAAAGTATGGTGGCATAGTCAGATAATCAAGTCGACTTGTCAGATCTAGATGTCGACTTGTCAGATAATTATGTTGACTTGTCAGATCTTTATGTCGAATTGTCACTTATTCACATGTTGAAAAAATTCAACACTTAAACGTTTCCACGCCCAATTTGTGCCATCAAGCTGACATTATTTTTTCTGACAATTCGACATAAGGATCTGACAAGTCGACATTATTATATGACAAGTCAACATCATTTTTTGACAAGTCATCATAATTATCTGACAAGTCAACATCATTATTTGACAAGACGACATAATATCTGACAAGTCAACATCATTATCTGACAAATCGACTTATAAAATGAATGATAATTTTCTTCATTTTATTTTTTCTGTCAAATAATTATGTTAACTCGTCAGATCATTATGTCGACTTGTCAGATAATTATGTCGACTTGTCAGATGATTATGTCGACTTGTTGGATATTATAATGACAAGTTAATGACAGTTAGTGGCACAAACACGATTTGACAACAAAATATTGAGTTTCTAGTCCATATGATAATTTTCTGACAAGTTGACATAAATATCTGACAAGTCGACATAATCATTTGACAAGTCAGCATAATTATCTGACAAGTGGTGACAGATCCATGCCACTATACAAAAGTGTGGAAATTGGGTAATTTATGTGACGTCATATGTAAACAGCGAATGAGCAATGATGACTAAAATCAAGATTAAATTGATTGACATCCTCTGTACAATAATTTATGAAGATCTGATTTTTATACGATACTATTTAAAAAATGGATAAAATTTGGGCCGGATATTTTTCCATACGAAATATAGTCCATTTATCTTGCATTAAACCACATGCCATTATCTAGGTCACGAAAAGATAACCATGCTTGAACGTCTTCACCTTCCTAAAGTATAGGGACCACTGAACTAAATCTACAAAATAAATGTCAGTAATTCATTTTCAAAACACATCCTTTTTTAGTTTTCCCGAAAAACTAAATAAGAAGACGTTATTATAATGTGTTAAACGGGCAAGATCACGTTTTTTGTTTAATTTACTTTTCCATTTCAATGTTGACGATCTCTATTTAAAGTATATCTAATGATTAGAAAAAATGCGTAAACATTAAGTTTTAAGTTTTTCTTGATCGAGACCTGGTAGTTTCAGTTTGGATTCATTTGGGTTGCATCAAGAGATGAAGTAAAATTTACCATGCATTAATCGTGAATTGAAGAAATTTTTTCTAGTTCGAATACATATATGCATTTGGGAATGTTTTGATATTTATCAGGACATCTTTTGTCAATTTCCCGTACGAAATGTTTCTCATTTGTATACATATTTAAGAGTTGTTGATCATAGTTTCGTAGTTTGTGAAAATGATTATTGGAAAATCTTTCTCTGACATTCGTTAATTATATTTTTAGACAAAAAACTTTAGTTAGCTGCCATCTATATTCATAGATTAATATATAAATAATAAGAACGTGAACTATAGTTAACAATGGTGCATTTTATGTAATTTGAAAGATAAACTACGATTGACGTTTGTCAATTAAAGATAATCGCCATGACCGTTAATTAACATTCGAAATCCGTTGTTCACAACTGAGGATTATTGATAATATAGATAACAAATAAAAACATCCTTGAGCGTTACTTTGATTTTCGCACAAAACTATTGTTAACCACAGTTGTGGTCGGGTGTATAAGCAATGTTCAGTGAGACTCCATGAAATTTCACCGAAGAATCAAAGATTATACGAATTTTGTCAAGCCTTATTTTAAGATTGTAAACACCAATTAATGGTAGGTAGAAGAACTCTTGTTCTAATGGTGGATTTCCATTGCATCACATTCAATGAAATTCTTCATTAATATCACATATATTTCCTTTTTGTAGGATATTTCTGTAAATTTGCATGCAACATCTGAGTACGGGAAATGCCTGAATTTGATTATTTGGTAATTATTGAAGATGATTGCTAAATGGAAAGTTCCAACGTCCATCTTGATCCTTCTAAAAGGATTTGTCAATCAAATCCATAAATTTCACGATTACCAATTACTGTCAATCAATGTAGTTTTGAATGAAGCAACACATCTCCGACAACCCAGCTAAGTATCAAACGTTAAGCAAAGGGTGCGTTTCTAGCTTCTATAAGTTGATCTTTACATGATATGGTTCAGACAAATCCCGTCCAACCAGCAACAGTATTTAAACATCTGGGTTGGATTCTGGAATTGGTAGGTCATACAGATGAGGTTGATGACTTATAACATAAGGTGTGGGTTTCCACTTCGATCGGAATGTCATTAAAGTCGGTCACCACCGGAAGTTCCATGATTACAGATATCCTTATGGATAATACAAAGAATCCTGAAACTCTGCATCCATTCATCTGCTGACAACCATGCAGAACTCAAAAACAGTGTAAAATGTTGAGTAGTTCATTTCGATATATGCATATAGTCAAAAAGTTCTAGCTTAGTTATTTTGATCATCAGAAATACCGTAGGAAGAAAGAACTTCGTTGGGATAACTCTTATGATGAACCTTGACGAAAACAGTATTCGCACAATATCTTCTTGTCACCGCAAACAGTAGTATATTTGTTGTTTATATTCTACTCATTTCTTTAAGTGGTTCTTGATTGCTGCTCCCAACCGTCGAGCCCAGGAGTGACTCTTCTTAATATTCCATCGACAAATCTTGGAGTGGATCCATAGTGCATTTTGATTGTACCTGGACGTAGTTTGCATTCCCCAAAAACACCCTAAAACAAAAATTCTGACGAGAGTTTAAATTTTGTCGTAAAGCCTTAAGATAGCCCAAACCAACTCTTAAGTATATCAAAACTGTTTTAAAAAACACCGTATGATATGAATGCATAAGATGGACAACTAAATTCAATTTTTGAACCACATTATACATATATTTCTCACTATTGTAGTTATTATTGAAAATTTTGGAAGAAATTCTATACAAACTCTTAAAACAAAAATTTCTCGTCAGAATTTCCTAAGTCAGACTTGACACACATTGTAATTCTAATTACTAAATTTCATTTATTTCACCTGATACATATGTATAAGTGGTGTGTGCTTTTAGTTTTGGGTCATGGTTATGGGAATCAGGGTTTATTAATATGTTACTGTACTCTAACGAGATTTATTATAAGTATTGAGATCATTTCTTGTGAAGGGGTTTTTCGTATAAGTGAAATTTAATATTTTGTGAAAAAGACTACTAGAGGAAAAGATGAAAGTGTGAAAGATTACGCAAGCCTTCGCCTGAGTTTAGCTACATTAAGTAAAATGAATGAAAGAGCATATTTTATTTGTCAACCTTAGCTGAATTTTTTATTACGTAAATTTTTACAATTTTTAATGATTTGATAGATTTTGCTACATTGTATATTCCTTGCTCCTTTATCTTTCAACCATGCCGTAATGTCAAGCCATGATCTAGACAGAACATTTTACATCACAATTTACACTGTTACTACGGAATATTGTTTATATTCATGCTTCTTGAGAAGTGGCGAGACAGTTCTCTCTAGCCGGTTTATACATGCAACTAAATTGAAGTAAATAACAAAATTTTTTTCAGTAGGAATATTATTCGTTTAGCTAAGGATTTCTACCTCATTATGCAGAGTAACGTTTAAGGTTACATGCCTATAATTTTACTTCCCAGTCAAATTGTTCGTTTTCCTTTTAGTGTCAACATTGGCATTGTACTCTAGTCTATTCATGCAGTAATTTAATACATATTCTTTACTAAGGCACCTCACATTTAAAAGAAATATCAGTGTTAATAGCCACTGTCAAAAATGGGTATTCCCGCGTCATTATATTTGATTGCAGAATAGTTGTACCGTCTACAGCTGCACACTGTATGTCCAGTTTTTGCGATGAGTGGGGAGTTTATCTTGACCCAACTCCGCGAGGAGTTTAGCAAGCGGTGTTTAATTGTGAGGGGAATTCCTCCAGGGACAGACCCTCAATTTGTTAACAGTATTTTCAAGGGGCAATGTCGGCACATTCAACATAAGGAGGGAACAATGTGGCTCATTTTGTTTCACAATCCGCAACGTAAGTTTTTTCCTTTTACGATGTAAGTTTTATTACATAAACATTTTATTTCTTGAGATGTCATAAAACTCGCATTTAAATAATTTAGCTCACCTGAGTTTGGACTTATGAAACTAGTTTAGGAATATGTTCTGTGGAAATTTTACTACCCAAAAAGTCCTTATAATTAGACATTTTATTTTAGATGTCATTTATTTACTTTACTTGTCTAGCTATGAATATTTTTAACACCCTCACTAGCCTCGTAAAGTAAAAGTACGTGTGTTGTTGACGGGTAAAAATGGCGGCTCTTGATCTCGACGTGAATTTTAGAGGTCGGTTATGGTGTTTACGAAAAACTTTTGAGAAGTAAACTAGTGAACCAAAAGTACAATGTCGCCGGAGTTTTTTGGTCAAAATCATGCGAAAATAAAAGAATATCAAAGATAGTGCCTGACGTCAGGACGTCAGGCATATCTAAGGTTTGAAAGTTGCCTCTCTGAAACAGTGCAAGCAATTGAAGCAAGCAATAAACCCATGCACAAAGTGTCAACGTTTACATTCACAATTGATGAAAATGTTTTCTGGGATGTAATAAGCAGCAGTGAGCAGGAGTTATAAAGTAAAAGGGCCCTTCATCAGCACTATTGTAATCCTGATTTAAATTTAGATTAGCCATATTTGAATGGTGGAAAGGGGGGAGAGTCATAGCGACAGGTTGTTACATATTGTCTATTACGGTATAATGTTAGTAATACACAAAGTATCCATAAGTGAATGTTTTAAATTTTTACTATTTTAAAGGTGATGCCCTCGTTACTAACCACGACTACTACGTTTGAATAATACCATTGTTCTATCTAACCGTAGTTTTTAAAGTATAAAGCAACCTGAATAATGAAAGAGGTTGACCTATGATTAATCAACCGCAGTTGACATTAATTATGTTGATTACCTCTGAAATATCACAGCGCATTGCAGAAAGAGCTAAAATTGTTGAAATTTGTAACTTTAACATCGAAATAATATAAATATTCTGCTTTGCATTACTTTTTGTGTGAAAGGCAGCTTTGGGTAGTAGAGCGATGCGATCTAAGTAACTGTACGTGTATAATCATTTCTAATGCCTGCAAAGATACCAACGGCCCTTATTTTTATGTACCCATACAATATGCAATGCAATTTCAGTATGAGCAAAATATTACTGAAGAATGAGTTTATGACACTCAGTTTGTTCTTTTTTTTTTACAATTTCAGAAGCCAGCCATTTTTCTTATCCTGGAAATATTATAGGAATTTTTCCTCTACAGATATCTCAAAGCACTGTTTCTGACATCCCCGACAACTGGCTTCAGGTAAAACGATTACTTCTCAGTACAAAGAAATGGGCGAATGAGACGGATAAAATGCCTATAGGTGTACGAGTAGGAGCTAGAAAATTAAATACCAATACAACTAATTTTTCCTTTTAAAAATCCGTTCTTTACGACATATAGCTAAATGGTGTTTTGCGCTTTAATAAGTAAATTACTTGAAATATACTGATAAAGACTGGTGTATACATACCAAAATCTTGATGTAAATAAAACAAATTTCAATTAACAAATGGATGGAGAGAAGACCCACCATACAATAGAAGAATTTTTTTTGTAACGCACTATTTGGTTTTCATAGGTCCATATATTCGTGGACAAATTATTAACTAGCTTTAAAATACCTCCAAATGTTGTGACATATAGGTTCAGTGGTTAGCACACCAGGCTTAATAAACGGTTATAAAGAATCGAGCTTTTAAAAACTAAAGGTTCGATACCATCAAAACACTTTCGATTCTTTTATCGTTTTCTACGCGTTTGTTCGACTATTCAAACCGACTACAATTTGAAATTTTGCTTTTGAATAATCTCATTGTGCATAAAGAACACAATCTAGAAATCTTTCAATCGAGCAAGAAAAAACCCACGAAGACATCGATGAATGATGTAAACATCTATATATTGTATCTACTTGAATTTAAAATGACTTTTAAAAATATATGCAAAAGATTGTATGGAGGAAAAAAAAATAACATGTAAATGTAAGTATTAGACTGTGACTAAGTTAAATCTTTGAAAATAAATCTTTTAGACATTGTATGGGGGAAAGCTATTTTGTTATGTTTTATTTATAAAACAGGATCAAGATGACCAAAGTAGTCCAACAGCCGCCCCGCTTCCTGGAAATTTCTTACAAGGTGACCAACGCAATACAATCATTTTTCCTCCCCATAACGCCCAAGGGCAGTATCCTCAGAACAGTCAAAACAATCCGTTTTTTCATGGACATAGTAAACAGTTCCATCCATCTGCTGGATCACCAAGCCAACTTCCCTTCAGGGATGGTCCTCATTTGGTACCATCTGACCCAATTTCCTACAAAAGTTCCTTGGAGCCCACATTTTATATGAATTATCCAAATGTGTCCATGTCTGGGCGTCAGGTGGTACCCATTGACCACATATCCAACACAAGTTCATTTCAGCCCACTATATATGAAAATTTTCCAAGTGTGTCCATGACAAGACCTCATGTGGTACCCTATAACTCCACATCTTACAAAAGTTCCTTTGAATCCACAGTTAATGAGAATTTTCAAAGTATGCTCATGTCAGGGCCTGTAAGCAGTGTTCCCCCTCCCTATGAGAACGATGACTATCCACCTCAAATTCCTCCCAGAATTCCTACCAGGAAGTCTCCAGCTTTCCAGATTAAAGCTAGAAAAGGTGCGGTGCAAAGTAGCGGTATTGAGAGTGTTTACAAAAGTTCTGACGATGCTGATTTAATGAGGCAAACAGGACAAGGTAAGGAAAATATGCTGGCCAAAATATATGTTACCATAACAAAGAAAAATATTAAAAAGACAGCTATCAAATGTAAAGTGTATGACACAAAATATTATTACACATGGTAACTCTCACAACAATTCAATGCAATTGAAAATTAAATTAAAAGATAAGAAATAAAGTAACCGCTCTTAATTTTTTTTTACAAAATGGAGTCACGATGGGTAATGAACAACAGAATACCCTTTTCAATCAATGGCTCACGTATTAATACTCTTAAACTTCCTTACAATTTTCAGATTCCCCACTGGAGGTCAAACTAGGAGAACGGAGTAGCAGTGAGGAGAGTATAAACAAGGGTTCTGACTTTGCACCAATAGATCAAATTGTAAAAGGTACAGTATATCTAATAGAAGTGCAAAATGATGTAAAAAAGTAAAATAAATATAATATTAGCTTTATTTGGATTGTACAATGTTGCCATTTTACCGAATTCACAGAAATAAATATTTTTTCTTTGTGCTCCTTTTCTTTTATTTGAAAATTTTTGTTGTTTGGATTTTATTGATAAAAATTAGAAGTCTTCTATCATTCGGAAATTATTTGAAGGCATAACTGCAATAACTTGCTAATAAAGATATCCTTGGAACAAAAATCAGTGATTTAAAACCGTTGTTTTTTTATTTCCTCACAACGATTTTTTAATTTATGAAAGATATAAAACAATTTTGTTGAATATTTTAAAGCAAGTTTGACTTACATAAGTTTGTTGCAGAAACAACATCTGAAGTCACTTGTAGTATAGAAGTGTCGTCGTTGCCGCCAAACATTACAGACGAATTCATTACTTATTTTTTCGAAAACTCTAAACGGAGCGGAGGAGGAGATGTGGAAAATGTTTTCTATGATGAAAGGAACAATACTGCCATCATCACATTTCAAGATCCTGCTGGTTATTTTCAATATTTTGATTTTTACTCTGATACAGTCGCCAGAGATTCACACAACCATTTAGTGAAATTCACAAATGTCTAAGTGCGTTAAAATGTTGTCAAAGTCATGCATAGGCCTTTTAAACATATATATTTCGCACTTGTGGACCTGAGGGTTTACCCTTAGTTTTATATTTGATCACCTGAATGTAGAGCTTCAAGCGTAAAAAAAATAATTTGCATTCATATATTTAATCAAATTAAAGTTTGCAGAAAATGGTTACTTGAATTTTACATTGCAGTGGTTAAAAATGTTTTGAAAAAACATGAAACTACAGCCCTTTCTATGAATAAGATGCAATTACAAATTAAAGAATACTACCCAGAAACATACGAGAGTGAAGATGAAATGGATGTCACAGCAGTTAAAGTGTCCAACTTGCCCCCCAAAATCAGCAAGGAGCAGATAGAGCTGTTTTTTGAGAACATTAAGAGAAGTGGAAGTGTAGAATTCAAAAAAGTAGACTATGATGAAGCTGCTAATTGTGCCATTGTATGGTTCAATGATTCAAAAGGTAAGTTGTAGAAACATTGCAGTTTTTGTAAAATTACAAAGAGCTGTTTTTTGAGAACATTAAGAGAAGTGGAAGTGAAGTTTCAAAAAAGTAGACTATGATGAAGCTAAGATTTAAAAAACATAAAATTTATATCGTTACAAAGTATATTTACATTCCACATATCTTTGCTTGTAAAGTGTGTTGTGCTAAGGCAGTTATAACACTGTAATACACGCAGGGTACTCCAAGGTTAAAATGACGAGTTTTATTATGAAGTCACAAACGTTGATCGTTTGAAGTCACTAGCGAAAATCAGAATTCACGCAGGTTGCTGTTACAGTGGCTCTTCCATTTATATAAACGTACCTTTAGAATAAAATAGGAATAAGATATAAATCAAATTTGCAGACAAAGTAACAATAACGCGCCTTACTCAATTTGTATGCACACACCGCTGCAGTTATGAGTCTGTATCTTTCACAAAATCATGACTCAATGCTTAATTGCAGTTGAAAAAGTACACACAATAACAGCTAGCAATTTCGAAATGTATTTCTGATGAAGAGTTTCCGAGCTGAATTAAATGAATTGAGTATGAATTAAAAGTTGTAATTTGTAATCGCTTACATTGAAAACCAAAGAAGAAAATTGAGACAATTATTTTGAATATGCAGTATTATGCATCAATTTTCATAATTATTTGTGAGTTGGATTGTAGGAATGAAATTTAGCAAAAATGAATGCAAAGGGCGCGATCAAATACGAAGGTGAAACTCATGTTGAAACTAAAGAGTATGTAAGTGCAACTTTGACAGATATTGTAGTAATTTGCTACCCAACTTGATACTTAAAAAGTTTACTTGCCCCTTGGAACACTCAAAAGGGATGAGCTACAACTGTTCAACACATTGTCTGATAGCCGATTATGTACACGCGTGTGTCAATATAACATTGCTCGTTGTTACGATTTGATTGGGAGGTCACGAGAAAGTATACATAGAGTTCCTGGATCAGCAGTATATCAGAATACGTAACTTGCTCGTAAAACACAAAATTGTTAGAGGACACCTAGTTACCTGTTTTGTAAATTACTCTAGGTATTGTTTATCTTTTAGATTTATTTTTTTTTTCGTTTTCTGTGCCAATAAAATTATATTATGTTTGCATACAATACAAAAAATAGTTTCACCGTGTTTTCTTTTAATGACATTTTTTATTTTTAAAACTTTCTGTTCTTTAGATAGTGCTAAATTACAATACCAGATAAAATCAGATGATATTCCTTCAAACTAATAACCATCTGTTTGTTACAGTTTTCACAGTAGGTTTGGCATGGAATACTTTATTATTTTGCTCATCATGCCGCCATTGGATGAAATTATTGATATTGTGAAATTGCTATACATAATTCTGAAAAACAGATGAAAAAAATATGGAATATAACCAGATGCCTTGTTGATATTCAAGTTTCCACACAATCTCTTTAGAAATACCACTCATTAGTGTTTGATAGATTCCATAAAAATATATCTTCCAGTGGTTACAAACGTTTTGGAAAAATACAAGACCTCTCCTTTTACCATGAACAAACAAAAACTAAAAGTAGAGGAATATCGTCCAGCTGCAGATGAGGTTGAAAGAAGCTCAGAGGAAGAAGAGGAGGAAGGAGGAGCAATCAAGGTCACACGGCTACACCCAGATACCACAGAAGAGGAGATCAAGGAGTTTTTTGAAAACCGCAAAAAGAGTGGTGGAGGTGACGTGGAAAAAGTGGAGTATGATACGTTTGCCCAAACTGCTGTTATCTGGTTTAAAGAAGATGATGGTATGATTTATGACAAAAGCTGAATGGCAAAAAAGATACTTTCCTGATTTTAATTTTTTTAATTTTATAAGTATTCCTCATACGTCAGCTCGGCAATAACATTAAATTGCATGGGAACGTTTTCTTAATAGTGAATTGGAATTAACATAACCTCCAGGTATTGATATGCCCTATCATGGGCTCTGTATTATTTGTAACTTTAAGGTATACGTTTACTCAGAGTGAAAAAAAACCCACTTATGTTAATGAAAAACCTTCTACTGTGTGTTATAAACCTTTAAGTGTAGTGTTATTTTTCAATTTAAAAAAAGTAGGTCAATGAACTACTTTATGAGTTAATGGCCATTGAATATTTTTGGAAAATTAAAGCAAAATCCCTTAATATCTTACACTATGATTGAGATTTTTCTAATTGTGATAATAATACAAATTACTCAACACTTTTAAAAATGAAATACAGTTTATGAATGGCAATGACACTAAATAGATACAAAGCATTAAGTTTTCGTTCACAAATTTTATAAATATTCCAGTCCGAATTCCCTCTATCACTTTTAAAATTCCTACCCATTTTTTATCCAATTTTCCAAAAATTAAATGATGATAATACATAAACAGTTATGGTATTAAACTACTTAGATTGATTTTATTCTGTTGGCATATAATTTATATGATGTCATTAATCAAAATTTTGAGAAATGGTGTCTTTTATTGTTTTTAAGGATTTTTCAATATTTTTGAAATTCGTGCCATTCGATTATTTAAAGAATAAGTGTAGTAAAACTAAAAAAAATATGCAAAATTATGTAGACTAAAATATAAAATCTTACCTTTTTAGTTTTAGATTACTGCCAAAAATATTTTAGTGGAAAAAAGTATGCAAAATTTAGTCGGGATATCCTCTGGTTGGCTTAAAGTCTATTTTTGATCGAACCTAATTCCATAATATAGTAGAAATAACGAATGTTATGTCAATAATAATTCACTTTACAAATAATATTTATGTTTAGAACATATTTTACTCATGACATTGAACTTTATAACAATCCGAATTTGAGAACTCAAACCCTGAGTAAACAACACCCTTAATGATACAATATCCACTAATAAAATCGTATTGCAAAAAAGGTCAGAATCCTAAAGACTGATGCTAAAATCTTATCATTAACAAACTTACAAGCTAAACATTATTGATAAAATTTCAAAATTATATCATAAATGGTCAAAATTCACACCCTTTAAAAAAAACCTTAAAATAACTACATTTTTACCCATAATGATATAATTTTTTTGCATTAGCGGATGGACTTTAACCATTAATTATGTTTAAAATAGTTTTGTTTTAAACACATGCATTTGTCTATTTTTCTGTCGACGTAAATGATTATAAGATAGTTTGTTCAACTGGTTTCTACTTTGCCTTTCCCATTCTAAGCAGCACGTGTCTATATAAACCAGGACATCTTATCTACTCCTATTTTGAGTGGTTAAGAGGCCAAAATTAGAGGACCTATAAGATTATGAAGTAAAAAAAATGTTCTTCCATAAACCCATAATCACAAAATATAGCTCCTTAATTAACTATTTATAAATTTGAACCTAAATTATTTACTACTTTTGCTACTAGATTGATCAAATACACTTGTAGTTTCTATAGCATTGTAGAAAATAAATAAATGATTATAAAAAAGGTGTGCTGAGTGTTCAGACTAGAGGTAAATAAACGTGTCTCTTTAAAAGCAGTAATTTACTGTATAAAGAACTAAAATCCCCAAACAATCACCAAGTCAGAAGGTGTAACAAAATAGAGACGCGTTTGCTTTAAGGATAAGTTTATCATTGTCTAGTATGCAGTATCTACTAATGATATTGATTGAATAGTCTCTCTGGTAGTCCTTTTAGCTGATAGATAGAGAATTAGACATATAGGCATGCACAAATGCATGTGATTTAGTACTATTTCATATATAATTGTATCAATAATTGTCGAAGTCCATCCGCTTATGAAAAAAATAAATCATTAAGGACTTAACATGTAGATCATTTTGCAGTTTTATTTTACATTATCAGTGGATTTGAATTTTGAACTTTGAAATTTTACAATTCGTGGAAAGCTAGGTGGTTCGTTAATGATACAATAATATCATTAATGGTTATGATTTTGACTGCTTATGCAACTTTACATCACTAGTGTGGATACTGTATCACCAGAGGTTGTTTCGGTGCGACGTGTTTAAGTTTTCATTTTGAAAAATTGTTTTGTATATTATCTTATAGTTGTATCACGTGTTCTCGAAAACGTTCCGCTTTTGTTAAGAAGTAAACATATCCATGTGGAGGAAGTTCGCTTGGATGGACAGAAAGTGAAAAAAGAAGCTGACGAAGAGTCTCTTGGCTCACTGTGTACTATTGAGGTCAGTGGATTCAAGGACACAACATCCAAGGACAGTGTGGAGTTCTATTTTGAAAACAATAAAAGATCAGGAGGTGGAAATGTGGAAGAGGTTAAAGGGGAAGTGGAAGATGGAGTTCTGTTTATCACTTTTGAGGATGAAGAAAGTAAGTGAACCAATGGTTTGAAGTATTATTGATGGTCGTTTTGTTTAGAAATATATTAGAAATTTAAACTTATGTAAATAAATCAATCTTTAAAAAATCAAGAATTTTACCAGGTTGCAATGAGCTCAATTTTAATATTTTTCAAAGCCGTAAAAAGAGTGCTTGAAAAAAACCACAAGCTAGACGGGGTTGAATTGACAGTAAAGAGGTACCAACCCCCAAAGCCAATACCCATATACCCAAACAGGGTTCTTGTTAAAGGGCTCAACCCTGAAACATCAGAGGATGGAATCAGAAACTATCTGGAGGCTAAATCTGGGGAGGATGTGATAGATGTAAGATATGGACAGGAAGAAGGGACAGTTTTGGTCACATTTGAAGAACTCAAAGGTTTGATACAATAGGAATTTGTACTTAAATCTCAAACATAACCAGATATCTTTAGTTTCTGCTTCCAAGGCAACTGCTTAAAATATAAACAACATGGCAATTGTTGTTTTATAAAACATCAAATTCTGAGCGTGTAATGACCGAATTTTATTGCATGACATCAGCTATATACACTTAGTGGTTACTTTTTGCCAAAAATAAATACGCTTTATGTTAGTTCAATTGGTCAACAGCTTACATATAGTACGTTTTACCAGGCCAATATTTTTACATCCCTTTAAAGTTTACTTGGACAAATTAGTTTCTGCTTTACAGCACCGGCGTTGGTCTAGGCTTGTCCAGTTAAAGTTTTATTGCAGGCCCCTGATAATATTTTACGGGTTATTTCTTCACCAAATTAAGATGGATTGTGCATCTTACGATACTTGTGCATTTAAAAGACAGCACTGAATTTGAACCAAAGCTTTTGGATCCTGAAAAGTATTATGATATTTAGAGCAGGTGATATTTTTAATGGACATAACTTAGTCTATTCTGGTTCTGGCTTTACCAAACTTCCAGGGATGATGCACCATGTCATGCTGTTAACAGGTTCCGATTCTCAATATGAGGTATAGGATTCAGACGCAGGGGAAGGTTTAGGTTTATTGAGCGGATAAAGGTTTTAGAGAAGATGCTCTAGATCTTTTACGGTCATATCAAAGTAATTTTCTTATCTTCCCCAAACTTAGATGGATGATGCATTTCACAATACAAATGCACTTCACTTGATTTGCTGCTATATCTAGGTCATTGAGGTCAGATTCTGGAGGTGGTTAAAATTTTTGGAGAAAGTTAGAGTATTTGTATCCGATCACACCCATAGGTACTTATATTGGTTATTCAATATTAGTTATTCAAAATTAAACTTTCATGATTGATTTTCCTATAC
This sequence comes from Magallana angulata, assembly GCF_025612915.1. Lineage (NCBI taxonomy): Eukaryota > Metazoa > Mollusca > Bivalvia > Ostreida > Ostreidae > Magallana > Magallana angulata. The sequence continues at coordinate 30,441,513 of NC_069114.1, forward strand.
ATATCAAGTATAGAACAGGCTTTGAAGTCATAAAAGGAGTATGGTTACATTATTCAAATGTTTTGAGAGGTTAACAATTTTAAAATTTTACAGCAACTCAAAGTTAGATAGAATCTTGCAACTGGTTACATATTGAGGTAAATAATGGTAATACCTCATTCAGAGGTGCTATTGATATAATTATCAATGGTAGATTATAGGTTACTTCAGATGCAGATCTTGATCTGGAGTTTTCGAATGCTAGAGCAGATGCATTTTTTGTGTAGCAGGTTTGAATGTTAAAACACATAATTTGTCATTTCTAACCATGAACTTCATGATTCAAATAACTATGGATATGAAACAAAGGTTAGATTCAGATACAGAATCTGATTTATCTTATCAAGGCTGCTAAGAAAAGAACGAAAGCGTTCCTGGTCATTCCTTATTTACACTAAAATTACTTAACCTTGGTAAATTGATTGTTGATATTGATTCCCTTTTTTGATATAACATTAATTTTTACAATAAAAACTGTTTTATGATGTGATATTCGATCACGTAACACAGTATATCATTTGAAAAAATTGGGTCATTTAATTTACTTTAGTATTACTTCATGATTTAATTCAATTCATGAAAAATAATATTTAAACATCAAAAATGCTTTCTTTGGTGATTCATACAGAATATGAAGGTGGCGACATTGCAGAAAAAATACATAAACCACGTTAGCAGGTAATTTTTTTCTACAATGATAATAAAACCCCAGTCAAATCGTCTCCTACGGGGGGTCTGACATCATGATCAGCATGATTATTTTGTGCAGTCCATGATATTTCTCAGGATGCTGAAGGTTTCAACCCATCGATAAAAGGTTCGTGTAGATTTCAGTCCTGTCATTTTTTATAGAGCTATAAATGTAAATTTCCTTGCGAAATAGAGGGAATCACACTTAATGGATGTAATATAAATTTATACAGTTTTAGCTCACCTGAGCCAACAACTCAAAGGAGCTTTTCTGATCAAAATGTGTTTGTTGTCTGTCATTTTCATTGGCATTGGGTCATTGCCATTGTCGTAAACTCTACATTTTTTTTATATCTTTTTCTCCAGAACAACTTGGTTAATTTCAGCCAAACTTGGCACAGAGCATCCTGAGAGAAAGGGTTTTTAAGATTGATAAAATAAAGGGACAAGTCTCTTTTAAGGGGGGTATGATTAGAAATTGTACAAATAAGGTGAAGGCTTCTCAAGAAATAAATACCCTGTGATATCCTAACTTAAACATTAGTTTTCTGACATGTAGTAGATTTAAGTTTGTTCCCTAAGGGTTCAGGCAGGGGTCCTAACAGGGGTTCAAAGTTCAATAAAGAAATACACTTAATATTCTTTTGAAGAAATGAAAAGCTATAATTTGTAGCAATATCATAGAAGAAAGCTATTATAACAACGTCTATCTATAGTATTTTTACTTTCACCACTGTGTTAAGAAAGAGGCAGAAAATTAGGATGAGTCGGGGTTTAATTCATGAAATTGTAATTATAAAGATACCATTCTAATGAAGTAAATAGCTAATAGCTTTTCGAGTGTAAAGTCATTATAAATTGAGGAAGTATGAGAGTGTTTAATGATATACTGTAATGGGCACCAAGTGAAGCTTATTTCTGGGTATTGTTGATAATTTTCGTATTTCAAATAATGTGGCCCCTTTGCCTCTTAATATCAGATGATACAATAAAATTAGAATCATTGATTTCACAGTGTATAATTTCATATGATCCAATATTTTATTTTCCTTTCATATTATCATGCATTGTATTGCGTCCTAGAATACAAAACTGTATGGTATCATAATATACAATATTATGTCATCTTTCATACGACATTGTATTGCATCACATGATACAATGTCATGTCGTATCATTAATAGTAATCTACCATTAAGTTTTATTCAATTATATAATTATCATTGAATGAAATTGTGATAAAATATTATGAGTTTAAAACACTGCTGTGATGTCATTCCTTTATTCTAGCAGTCTAAACTTTTACCTGTGACAGACCGATATTACTGAGCTTCTTAAGATCAGACCGTTACCAGTGGTTACAGTACTGATATCATTCAAAATCGGACTGTCTCAGGTTAATCAAAAATGAAATGTTTTAAGTACGAAATGTGCTTCAAACACTTTTGTTTGAAAAAATATCCTACAGTTCTCGGCCTCAAAACCTTTCGATATTTTTCCATATTAAACCCTTTTCGGCATAAATCCATTATATATACAACTTTTAATCACAGGGCATGATATTAATATGATTTTGAAGAAAATAATTATAACCTATTTATAATATTGTTTGAAATAGCATATTGTATTTTTTCTTGTATCATACAATATAATGATATATTTTATTAACTATGATTTTGATGTAATATGATTGCGGTGACCTCAAACAGATGAAGCCTCGTCTCGATACATGAGCTTTGTAATATTTGATTTTCTGAGTCTATATAAAGAGGGGAATTCAAGAGTCACAAGATTGAAATACACAAGTCACAAATAAACCAGTACCGTGGGTTCTGGCTACATAAACTAGGGTTATTTGAGATAAATGGAGCAAAATTAATTTTTAAGGCAATGATATAAAATAGGTATATCCCTGTAAGATATATTTAATTTCTTTTTGTTTTGAACGAAACTTTTTATCACTATCACAAACACTGGAAATTTAAATTTCATTTTAACGAAGAATAATACGTACCATTTATGGGCTTGATCAATCCCTTAACAGTAAAAAACATAAATTTCAATATACAGTCTCAAATTCACAGTGATGCTGACATTTGTATATTTAGTTGGTTGGTTGGTTACAGATTTCAAAAAGCTGGAGGCAGCATGTCAAAAGAAACCATTAGAAAAACGGTTCCTGACTGTGAAAAGAGTTCCCATCTCAAACTGTATCATCGTGTCTGGATTTTCTGAAGACATCTCTTACAGCACCCTGGAATACTATTTTAAAAATGAGAAAAGAAGTGGAGGGGGAACTGTGACCGATATCAAGGTTAATCATGAGGACTGTACATGTCTGGTGTACTTTGAAGATCACACAGGTAAAATGATAAATGTTTTCATCACGATATCAATTTATATTTTATTTTATATTTTTCACTTTGAAAATATGATTTGCAGTTTGTGACAAGGTCTGCAAAAGAAACCATATAGTAGAAAAATGGAGTGTAAATGTACAGATATATCATGAATGCTTGGGGCAGCCATTTAATCCTGAAGAGGGACCCAGATTCATATGCCCTAAGCCTCTTGTTTTAAAGGAACTCAGTCTAAAGAAGATGAAATTCATTTACAAATCTGATGATTTGAAAACAGTTCTAGACAAACAAGCTACAAAGGCGCATGGAAAGATTAAATGGCCACAAAAAGCAGCAACAGAGTTAACAGTTGACTGTATGCTTACAAAAACTGTCAAAGATTGTGAAAATATGGCGAAGACATGGAAGGTACACATGAAAGATATCCTAATGAAATTGCTAGATGCTCTTTGTGTAGAAGAAATATGTGTTTTGTCAGAACACTGGCAAAGAGTTTTGGACTGGATAGAACAAGGGAATGCTTCTGATCCTCAGAAAGTTGGTATACATTTTGAGAAGAGCAGTTTCACAGTTGTTCTTGTGGGTTATGGAAAAGTTGTTGAACTCCTAAAGAAGGACCTATTACAAATGATTTCTAATATGGAAGAGGAAATTCAGAAGAAAAAACAACAGGTCACTGAGTCAAAGATTCTGAGACATTCTGAGTATTTACTACTTGGCCTTGACAATTTTATAGAAGAAACAGAGAAGAAATTACCGGGGTTAAAAGTTACAACCAGTTTGAAAGACAGAAAAATCATATTCGAAGGTCAATTTGTAGATGTCACACAAGCGACGTTTTTTCTTAGTGAAAGGTGTCGTCAAATTTGTGAAACATCTGCCGGAAAGTTTTCCAAATATAGACGAGATTATTTATCAAAAGAGGAGGTCAGAACTTGTTTATCAAAGATGCTGAAAGAGAAAAAGAATATAAGCTGTTTTGAAATCAAGAGAGATGAGGTTTGCTTGTTAGCGTTTTCTGACGAAAAAGCAGTTGAAGCTGCACATCTTTTGAAGACTGAAATCGTAGAGTCCCCTTTGGAAGTTTCTCCAGATTCTGCCTATTTGCTCAGCTCAGACAAATGGGAAAAGCAAGCAAAACGTATTGAGTCAATGGAAATCTTCGACAATCTCCTCCAAATAATTACTCTGTCCGACCAAAGAAAGATCATAATTGTCACATTTTGTAGTTTGGTTGGTCTAGCTAGAGAGTTTGTAGAAGAGTTTCTTCAGGCAAACACAATTATCATTGATTCAATGAATGTGCCAACAGGTCTTTTCAAGTACATGGAGCTCCATCATCAGGACAAATGTCAAGAGATTTCAAATAGATTGAAAAAGGAACAGATTCAGATTACAATGAGCCAAAACAATATTTTGGTAAAGGGAACTAGTGCAGGAGTTGTTGAAACCATGCAAAATCTTAAAGAAATATTTAAAAATACCCAGTCAAGGAAACACATATTACTGAAGCCAGGTATAGGTAAGTTCTTGAAAAGTAAAAACGGAAAAAGCACCTTAAGATATATAGAAAGACAACACAAATGCTACATCCATATTGGTGAGGAAGATCAAACTTCGACACCTAGCAATCCTCAGTCTGCCTCATTTAATGGCGTCATGGCTGAGCACAAGACAATGTCTGGGACCTTTATTAAAGTGCATGAAGGGGATCTGACTGCTCTTCCAGTGGATGTAATTGTCAATGGTGCAAACTCGTACCTTATACATCGAGGCGATTTAGCAGCAGTCATTGTCAAGAAAGGTTAGTTATATAAAAAATCCAGGAATAAAAGAAGTTTTTAAGTTGTTTATTGACTTCGTTGTATAATTTGGAACCTTTACTTCATTTTGCATAATAGGTGGAATCGGAATCCAGAAAGAGTGTACTGAACATGTGCAAAGAAATGGAAAGCTAATGGAAGGAGAAATTTATTGCTCAAAACCTGGAACTTTTTCTTGTAAAATGATTGTTCATGCCTGTGGACCCACTTGGAAAGGTGGATCTAATCAAGAAAGAGACCGTTTAATGGATTGTATCCAGGCCGCTCTAGCTGAAACAGAGAAGAGGGGTTACAAATCCATTGCAGTGCCTGCCTTATGCACAGGGATTTTTGGCTTTCCCAATGAACTGGCCACATCTGTGATTGTCAAAACCGTGAAATCACATTTGAAGGATAAGAAAGACTCCAAGATTAAAGAGATTTTCCTGTCTGATGTTAAGACTAACACTGCTCGGTGTTTCACAGAAGCTCTGCAACAAGCGTTCAAAGACAAGGTAAAAATCTTCACGAAGAATATCAGCCATGCTGGTGAGACTGCACAAAACCGCCAGAGAGATTTAGTTAAAGGTATATTTGGACTCTTAGTGCTCAACTTCTGTACAGTTCAGGCGTATTATTCAGTTCAAGATTCGTTACAAAATTATTCTGATAAATAATGCATTTAGATAATACGAGTAAATTACCTATATATATATATATATATATATATATATATATATATATATATATATATATATATATATATATATCTTACACATCTTTTTAAAATTCTATTTCTTTTGAAATTCACGTGAAATAGGGATTATTAAGATCCATTGTTTTAATGTTTCAAAATAACTGCTTTAAAATATAATATAATATTGACCAAAAAGGGATTAATCGGTATTATTTGTTTGATTTTAAAGGACATAACCATAGTCAATATGTAGAATTCGAAGCAGGGCATATTTCTGTCCAATTAATCAAAGGACAAATTGCCAGGTCCGAGGTAAGTATTTCATTTTTATTATTAATGTAACACCATTGAACATTTTTTTAATATTGCCGAGAAGTGTTTATTTCCTGTCATACTTTTTTGAAATCATAATTTACTTGAATTTTAATCTTTGAAACTCAATCTAAAAATGAACTATTTAAACAAACTATGAAAATAAAACAGGATACTTTCTTGCTCTTTTACACAGGTAGATGTGATAGTAAATACAGCATCCAAAGATTTAAATCTTGACCTTGGCCCTGTATCAGCATCTATTTCCAAAACAGGGGGAGACAGCATTCAGCAGGAGTGCAGGGCTAAATACCCAATAGGCATCAATTTTGGAGAGATAGCAGTTACTGGTGGAGGAAAGTTAGGCTGTAAAATTGTCTGTCATGTAGCTCTTCCACTATGGGATAAGGGAGGAAAAGACTCAAAAAAATGCAAGCATTTCTTTTTAATTAAGTCATATTAGGAAGGAGGTTTCACTTTCGTTAGATTTACAGCATGATTAATTGCATGGCCATTAATGTTGTAAGTTTTAATCTATGTTACAGTTTTTATTATGTGTTAACTAAGGCTGCTACGTATGCTGTTCGAGAATTTTATTGTTAATCCTGTTTTTTACATGTGTATTCATTATGTAGTAGTTAACAACTATAACCAACTTTTCCTGCACTATATTGTTACAATTTCAAGAAGTTTTTTTTAACTTCTTTAATAAATTACTTTTTGAAACACATCCTTTTTCATGTAATATTAAAATGTAGAAATTTTTTTATGTCAAATAAGACTTTATTTACGGTTCAATAGACGTAAGTGTTCTTACGGACCAAGTTATGCATTTGGTGAAACCAACTGTAAAAACAAATAATATATTCTTATTTTTATTTGATGTTTGCCACTCAGAAAGCAGATCTTTTTGTTCACTTAGTTTACTGTTCATTGTACTTTATGTTTTTATTTCAATAGGTTTTACAAACATTTTAAACTCTTGTTTGCAAGAGTCTCATACACAAAATCTAAGCAGCATTGCTTTTCCTGCCGTGGGTACTGGTGACCTAGGTTACCCCCGAGATATGGTGGCAGAAGAAATGTGCAATTCTATCATTAATTTCTCTAAAGAAAACCCTAAAACCAGCTTGAAAAAGGTGGTATTTGTTGCTTATGAAAGAGATACACAAACCATTGAGGTACATTTGATTTTCAATCAATCTGTCTGTCTACCTGTCTGTAATTTTACTTATACTGCAAAAATAAGTTGTCTAATACTAAAAAATGATAATAAAATAACTTGTTTTTACATGTCCTAGATAAGATGTCCTTAACTAAATATCATATTTCACAGGCATTTGAGACTGAGATACAAAAGCAGGCCATTAAAACTCAAAACAAAAGAGGAAGAAAGCGTCATGGCACTCCATCCAAGGCTAAAGGTATTCATTTTATTGACATCTTTTACAGTTTCTACCGCTAGATTTTATGCAAAAACAAATGTGACAGTTATCTTTAAGGATACAGTTCTTTCACAAAATAACCTCTAGTTATCTTCAATTAGGCTTAATAATTTATTTTAAAAATTGAGTTTTAAGAACTCAGTTCATAAGATAAATCTTAAATATTTTCTCTATGTTTATTTAGGAATACATTATGTGTATAAATCATGATCAGAAGCACATAAGTTGTAAATGTTTTGCATTTTGGCTTGTAGAGGATGACGGTTTTATCATGATACCTGAGGAAGTCCAAAAAACGGTCAGCCAGAGAGAAGTCTCTGTAGATATTGGAAATTTAAAGCTTCGCATGTACCAAGGTGACATCACTGATGCTTATGTTGATGCCATTGTTAATAGCACAGACAGTGATATGGATTTAAGTAAAGGTAACTCAAACTTGGAAATATATAGAATGTAGCTCTCGTGATTTTTTATAATATGATTTCTATAGATATTAAAGTGTTAATTATTATGTAGATGCAAATTTTAGAAATCAAAAATTTTACAATGCTGATTATCCGCCATACGGGCATAAATAAAACTGATTAAATTTTGTAACTACATATGTAAATGGATTTTGTTATACATTTTGCATTAAACAATTACACACATATTTGCCTGATGACGCTTGATTTTGAAAATATGTTGGTATTTCTTATAAGGTGGAGTTTCAAGGGCCATTAAATTCAAACTTGGTGAAGAGTTGCAGAGACAAATAGAAATTCAAAGTAAGAGTTAATTAAATCAAATTGATAAAATTTTGTTCAAGTTTTTTGTAAACAAGAACATTTCATATAAAGTTTTGGGTCCTTCTACAAAACAATTTGGGCCAACACAACAAGGGATTTATTGTTTAAATTGCTTCATTCCACTGTGCGTTAATTTGATTGCAAATCCTATTTGTATATGTGAAAGGAATGTTACTACACTTTGATTCACAAAAGAATACAAGATATACATACAAGAAGTTGTTCTTTTAAAATTGTATTTTACTTGCAACTAATTTTACACACAAATCTCATTTGCTATATAAAAATATTCACAAACTTTGAAAAATTTCTTGCATGTGAAGATAATTTATGAGGTTTTAGAAGCTTATCCAAAAGATCTAACCAAAATTATCTTATTTTAAAATTTATTGTAATCAGTAGCTTGATTATTTTCCTATAACTCTATGCAGATCTTCTTTTTTCCTAGAGATTTAAAAAGTCTTAAAATTGTTATGATTTTATACAATTCATTAATTGTGGTCAAATCAAATAATATACAAATATTGACTGGGTTGAGGGCAACATTGATTATATTAGCCTCCAAGGGATGAAATATTGCCCAACACGAAGCAGAGGCAATATATTCGTCCCAGTTTAGGCTAATATGATCAATGTTGCCGGAAACACAGTCAACATTTGTTTTGTTATAAGAAGAAACAAACAAAAAACAAGAATGCATTTGAAATCAGATCAATTCAATTTGGGCAAAGTCCATTTCCAGAATATCGTTGGATTCAAATGGTCACTGTTGATCATCTGCCGTGTACAGGACTTAACCTACAAATGTTTACCTGATTTTTCTTTACAATAATTCCCAAATCCGTATATCCATTATGATAGCAAAATGACGCATTACTTGCCTTGACTGATTGCTCATACATAACCTAGTTTTGGAGTCGCGAAGATTTATTTAGTAATACAGTACAGGCAACGCGGATCCCGTGTTTCCCGCGCCCCGTCACGGTATAAACACATCGAGGTGATCGGCCAGGTGAGACAGGTATACCGCGTTCCCATCACGGTAAACTCATCATCTACCTGTCCCGCCACGGTAAAATTATCAATGGAAAAGTATTGTATACAAGCGGGAGTTATATCACCCAATAACAAATAAATTGCATGTTTATTTAATATTTAATGAGGATATTTAACCAGATTTTGACAGAGATTATAATCGAAATACTTGGAATCTTTTTACTAATATTTTTTATTTCATAGCTATTAAATAAATTATTAAAGTATTTAATTTAATACTTGCGCAGCAATTACAAATAAAATATTTTCGATTCCATTATCATATTTCAAGAAAGTCGTTAAAATAAAAATTATCATGAAATGATTTTAATTGCCAATAACATTATAAATATGAACGCAGTGTGATTGTGTTTTCTTAACAATTAATTGGTCCGCCTACATTTGTATTGTTTGTTGTTGAAGTATATGCCTGTCAACTAATGATGAGCAAGTGATTAAAAATTAGGGCTTCCTATAATTAGCAACCCGGTAATTTTAGCACGTTCGGTTCATTTCTTACAAGGTCTTTTACGTGTAAAGAACATTTTTTGTGAATTCACGTTTTAGTGATTTTGTGTTGCGTTACTTTAAGTATGGCTCGTCGTTTGTCATTGCGCGAGGATTCCCACTTTCTATTGCGTTACGTTGCAACGACAATCTTCAAGTGCGAAGCCATGTGTTCTTCAAGACTCAGTCTGACTTGAATATTCAGTGTGGAAATGAGTATGACGTTCAGTGGGGCAGGCCTACGGAAGTCGATCGAGCTGTGGTCTTGCATACTGGATGTGAGCAGGACATGAGGGCCAAGCTGCGAGAGATGGAAGATACCGAGTGTCTACCAGCCTCTTCTTGATCATCAACTTCTTTGCAATTGCCACCTTCACCCAGATCTCCAACTCCACCGCCAATCCAGGAGCCCAAACGTTGCAAGAAAGAAAAGTCACTTGTAAGTACATCAGTGAATAAAATAAAATTCGTATATTTTACAAGAAACACCATGTATACTTTCACTATTATTTATTATCTATAGATATATCATCCTAATTTATTACGTACATAATTAATGCTGCGAACAAAAGCATTGGTTAGTAGCCCTATTTTGATTCATCTTTTTTATAGTTTTACTTGTAAGTTCCTGCACACAGGTTTATGAGATAAAGCTGTACATTTGTTTTTAAAATGACAACAGTCATACTCCTGATAGAAAATAATTTTAAAACAAAAATTCCATTAGACACGCTTGAAAACTGCGATTTTCTAAAAATTCATACACAAGAATTTGTTGTTTTACGGGGAAGGGTCGTCGATTCACGATCACATTTTTGTAAAAATATCAAAAGTAATGAAATTAATAATTTGTAAAAATATCAACATGTGTCTGTAATCAACTCTATACTTTGAAATTCCGAAATGCAAATATCATAAAAATGTTTTTTTTTATTTATACGTCAATTTTTAAAGAGTTGGCGGTGTTCGCTGTTCACTCAGATATTTAAAATTTGACTAATAAATTGAAATCTATTTTAGGCAAAACCTGAGAAGCCCAGGGCAACTGTTCTTGCCTTTGGACAACCCCCAAGTGTACAGCCTACAGTGCCGGAATCCTTGGGACGGTAGTTACAGGACGTCTTCTGGCTGAGTTGTACACTACACTCGTCCGAGAATATAACATCATCCAAAGTGTCGTTTGAAGCAATTAAACGTTCGCAAAACTCCACACGCTTCACCTTGTTCGCATCACGCACCATCTGTCCATGTCGCGGTTGGAATGGGTGATTCCGGTAGCCTCAATCACCAACTTGGTCGTTGAGTGTCCGCAGGTGGCGCCATCCTCCCTCAAAACTCTGTGGATGTCTCGGCTGAAGAGGCTGGGATCCCGAGTCAAGCAATCCCGAATAAGGTCGGCATCTCTGTGAGTCACTGAGGATAACACAGTAGGTGCAGAAGTGTCACAAACATCGCCAAACAGTCCAAGTTCAAACATTCTTATCCAGTAGGAAATTGTGTCTCTGGAAACGGTGTGTCCCATGGAGATAGGTCGTCGACGAATCCCAGCTACAGAAGTACCGCCCCGATGCATTCTAACTATCTCCAGCTTCAAATCGTGTCAATTACGCCCCATCGTAATGCGAAAAATCAAATTAACGTGTATCTCTCTGAACTGAATTATAACAAATAGAGAGTAAGGAGCCTTAGAGATACCCAGAGTTGCATAAAATAATGTAATCGAACGATATTGTGGGTATCCCTTGTCATGTTGTTGTGAAGGTGTACCAGCTACCGGCTGTGACAGAGGTTAGCGTTCGCTCGCGACCGAGCCCCCCCCTCTCTCTCTCTCTCTCTCTCTCTCTCTCTCTCTCTCTCTCTCTCTCAACATAATAACTAGATAAATTATTTTCAGAACGAAATGTTGTTAAACAGTATTCTTATGTTCTTACACATTTCAAGCGAATTAAGAACATGTTTTGAAAGTTTTGCTGTTGATATTTCATGCCGATATGTATTGATATTATTTTATGTTTGCATGTAATCTTATTGAATATAAAGCAACTACTCATATGTAAACCCGTTTTTGTAACCTTACCCCCCCCCCCCACCCACCTCAAAGTTTTATGACTGTCAAAGTTAACTTTATTTGACTTTAGTCCCAAGCGTTTTACACAAAGGACTGACAGGAATTCACTCTACGCTTGAACGCACAGAAAACACAGGAATGAGGCAGGTAGATAATCTGTGTAACGATTGACCAAGAAGAATTCTACATGTATATCAAACAATTGTACTAATGGTTATATTAAATAATTAATTCATTTTACTGCGTTCTTTAACCGCTAAACGCGTTTAAGATGTTCCTTCCCGCAAAAAACCTCCATTCTAAACTAAACGAGAGAAAGAAAAAAACACGACGAATTAAACTTTCCAAACACAGTATATCAAGCATCACGAACATTGTAAAAAACTTAACTGTTAGACATACTTCTTATTTTCTTTAATAAAAATAAACTAATAGAACGAAACTTTATCATGGAGGGAACACGTGATAGAGCTTGCGGGCTGATTTGATTGACAGGTGCAGCAGGTGGACTCAAATCTGAAATTGCATGATGGATTCAATCAATGTGTACCATATTCTTTTATGAATACTAATCATAGGCGTCGGAACCGGGGGGGCTAGGGGGGGCTTAGCCCCCCCCCCCCACTTTTTTGCAAATTTATACCTGACCATTAGAAACATAGCATAATAGAGGGTTCAGCCCCCTCACTTTTTCTCGCATTGTTTCTAAATTTACCTTGAAAGATTGAAAAGTTGGATTCAGAAGCATAGTACCGCCCCCCCCCCCCTTACGGATTAGGAATTTCATGATTTGGGGAAAAAATTGTTGGGTAAGTATTTTTTTTTTACGGGAAGTATAGGTATACCCCCCCCCCCCCTCACGGATTAGGATTTCCATGATTTTGGGAAATACTTTTTTCTCAATATTTCAGAGGATTAGTCTAGCCCCCCCCCCCACTTTCAATTTGCTTCCGACGCCAGTGCTAATTTTATGAATATTTAGTATATTAGTATATTTCACATAAGTGTATGTTAAATTACGCTTAAACGCCCCACCTCTCTCTCTCTCTCTCTCTCTCTCTCTCTCTCTCTCTCTCTCTCTCTCTTGCATGATGGATTCAATTACAGTGTACCGTATTCTTTTATGAATACTAATTTTATGAATATTTAGTATTGAATATTAGTATATTTCACATAAGTGTACGTTAAATTACGCCTAAATGCCACATCTCTCTCTCTCTCTCTCTCTCTCTCTCTCTCTCTCTCTCTCTCTCTCTCTCTCCTCTTCTGTAAAGTGTTGTGCGATTAGACGAAGCCGTACGCGATTTAGACTTTTTCTTTTGTCTTGAATAGGTGTGAAAACCCTCAAGGGCATGTCGTTTTTTACCCTGAGTTTGTTAATCACAACATGTATACACAGAAATGTATACACAAGAATGCATCCTGACATAACACGTTATTATTCAATGTGCTTTAACGCAGCACCAACTTTATATATGAATAATAATATTATTGAATGGAAAAATAGATTTGTTACTTGATTCCAGATATCTGTTCATTTCTCAATTTAAAACATACACATGTATTGACAGTTTAATGCGCAGTGCGTGTCAACTTATAAAATGAGAAGATGAAATTGCTCTGCATTGATACAAGTTCATCTAATAAAAATATTTAATTTTAAGATTGTTCTAAAAACTGGATTAACAACTAATAGAAATAATAACTGAAACTAGATCGTTCTCGTTGCGAGCAACGAGTGGGTCTTCCGTCCGATTTTTGAGTAGATTAGATTAAACTCAATTTAAAGATAAAATGGTAAACCCCTAAGCAAAAATTGAGTGAAAATTTTTTGCGGCAATCGGGGCTTGAACGCGGGTCGCCTGGGCCATGTCTACGACTATATCGACTGAGCTACTCGGACTCTCGCTTCAGGACTTTGATGCTTAATTTCTCGAGAAGCCTTAATCGATTTTAAAACAAATTACATATTCCGAATCAGTAGAAAGGTTACTATCAACTGTTTAAATATGAAAAAAGAAATATAAAAAAATAAAAAAAGTCGAAAAATTCAATTTTTCAAATTTCGTTCCGGTGACAACCAGAAATGACAGCAGATATTCTCTTGACCGAGGTGCACTAGAAAAACGGAAAATTTATCATCTTTAAAATTTTCAGCCCAATATATTTACTCGTTTTTGAGAAACCCGACGGATAAAGATGACTTTTTTAAATCGTAAACAGACAATTACTTCCGACCGGAAGTGTAATTTTTGAAATTGATAAAAAAACAATCAACTTCAGATAAAATCGCGTAAATATCGAAAATTTGAATGAAATCAATCGAGCCATCTCCGAGAAATCAACTGCACAAAATCGGTAAGAAAAAAAAATAATAACGAGACACAATCTCGTTGCGAGCAACGAGGAGGTCTTCCGTCCGATTTTCAGAAGGTGATATGACGTCATTGACTTTTTATTTTTCGACAACAAAACATGATCTGGAAATAGGAGTTGAATACTAATGCTTTCCTGTAAGGTTTTTAATAAGTTCTCTTACGTTGCTTTTTTTGAATACTTGCATTTTTTCCAAATAAGATAAAAAAGATCAAACTTTTTTACCTCTGGTCCCTAAAAACCTTAGTTAGGTAACGCATGAGAAAATCAAAATATATAAACGTATTATACATAAATTTGCTTTTATATCCTACTACAAAACATTTCTCAGTAAACGACTATATAGATAAAAGACTAGGATCATTTTGATCCCTAATTTGAGGAGTCACTCCCTTTTTCTTGATATCAAATGAAAGGTCTTTAAATTTTAAACATATTTTGATTAACAAGTCTTTTTAAATTCCTTACTGTTCATGAAATATATGGGAAAAAATGTTTTAGGGACTGATCCATTAACCCCTTATAAGGGCTGTTAACGAAATTTTTCTTCTATACTGCATTTCAAAAGATTTTTACTTTCAGATGTATGAGTGATTTATTTTACAGACAATTGACCTCTAAAAACACCTAATTTTGTAACACGCGATAAAATCATTACATTGCTTGGATACATAACTGTAACATAACATATATGCTTTAATGCCATTTCACAAAATATCTCTCAGTAAAGGACTAGAAAAAAGTCTTTAGAGCCCTCTGGTCCCTTAAGTTGAGGGGTCGGCCCCTTTTTTCTTAATATCGAATGAAAAGTCTTTTAATTTTAAACACATTTTGTTCAACAAGTGTTTATAGATATTCATTACCGTTCCTGAAATATATGGGAAAGAAAGTTTTAGGAGCCGATTCCTTATCTCATTATAGGGGCCGTTTAATGACATTTTGAAGGTTTAATATTGTTAAGAACATCATTTTGAGCATCTTTTCTTCTATACTGCATTTCCAAAGATATTTTATTTCTGTTCTATGGGTGATTAAAATGTTGGACGTTTGACCATCATAAAATCATTAACGTATTTTCTTTTATGACCTTTCACAAAATATCTCTCAGTAAAGAGCTATTGATAAAAAATCCGTTATGAATTCATTGTTTTCCAAAAAAAAAAAAAAAAAAAAATGAAAATTGATCGATAAAATCTAATATATATCAGAAGAATTGAAAATTTTGCAAGAATTCACGATCAAAACCTATTACATTAAATGCTATAATTAATTTGCAACATTGTCTTCTAAACCGGATGTCACCTAATCCGGCCAATGTTTTCAGAACTACGGGATTAGACAAGATATTTACAAAATTATTTCGCCTCGTGTTTAAACTGACCCCTTACGTCGTAGCTAGTATGGTTGTATTACGACTTTGACATATGTCCTTTTCATATGATCTATTATAACAAATTATAACAAATAAAATATGTAAACTTCAAAACTATCAATGATCAAATTTACAATGCTCTATTTTTGTTCTTTTAAATAGTCATGCAGCCGCGGGCAAGGGATCGGATACGTTATATTCACATACACAGCTCGTAATCCAGCTAGATTTTAAATGCGACTCAAATGCATTGCATAGAAGCAGTTCTTTTGTCCATAATGTGTTTCACTAGAAAATAACTAAATGTTTTAACACTCTCCGTATGTAATCTGGTACCCTTTTATGTCAGTTATACATGTACGCACAAATACCCCGTTTATTTGCCAAATAAAACACAAATACATGGTAACAAGTCTAGCATTTTACACTCATATTACGCAATACCCGAACAAAATATTATTGTTAAGACATTGATAAGATCATAATGAACAAATTTTGCAGCGACAGCCATATCAAAATCTTAACCGCTTTTGAGTTAACGTTATAAAGTGAAAACTTAAAAGGGTTCTAGGTCCCTTATTTGAGGGGCCAGGCCCTTTTTCTTGATGTCAAACAAAAGATCTTGTAACTTAAAATATTGTTTCTTCTATATGGCTTAACAAAATAGTTGCGAGGAAAGAGATAAACTAAGAAAACCAAGCAAAATTACAACGCTTTTTTATCTCAATTTTCGAGCCCTATCGAGCTCCGGCGTTTATTTTGCTAGGCAAATATGAATGCTTTTGTGCATACAAACAATCTTTTGTCTATTATCTCTGAAATTTTGAAATCGATATCTTTTGTAGTTTATGAGAACACTCTTGGACAAACCAACCCCCTAAAAATCCTTAAAATGCCAATGACTCAAGAACGGAAATGACGTCATCAACCAAAAAAATGTCCGATAAGGTTCAGAACATAGGTAGATAAGATCTGAAAATTTCGTGCAAATCGGTCGAGTCATTTCTGAGTTATCGCGTGCACAAAAAGTGTTAAGAAAAAAAAGAAGATGATGAAAAAGAATTCGAAGAATAACAATAAGGTCTTCCGTTGGAAACAAAGACCTTAATAAGAAAAGTGAAAACAAAACAATAGAATAACTAGATACGATCTCGTTACGAGTAACTAGTAGGTCTTCCGTTCAATTTTTTAAAGGATACCATTAAAATATCAATGAAATTTCAGAATTTCCACTCAATCCCTCCATTTCAGATAATGTATACGATTGTCAATATCCTTTCAAATGCTTAACAAAGTGTTTTGTTTTTTCACATACAGCACATTAAAGATTTAAGATTTTAGTCCCCTAAAATCTAATGACGTCATCAATGGGTGTGGCAATGAGTTTTACAAACTGATATTGTTACGATCAACAACTTTGCTTTTATACTGCTTTACAAAATCTTGATTGTTTTTAAGGTATGTGCAAGAGACTTTATGAGTGTTTTGGCCCCTAATTTAAGGGCCCAGCCCCAATTTCTTGAGTTTATTCAAAAGGTCTCACGAATACTAACATTTTTTGTTCTTACAACCATCTAAAATTTTTATTCAGTTTTTAGATACAAATGATTGAATATTTTAGGGGCCAGCCCTCTAGGTCCTTAATGGGGACAGACATTAGTGATTTGATTAATCGAATCGATTAGAATCATCAGTGCAAACATTTTCTCTTCTACAATGCTTAACAAAATATGTCTCCTTTTCTAGATATAGTGCGTCAAAGTTTAAGTACTTTGGCCCCTAAAAATCCCTTATTAGGTAATAATGAGCATGGCATTGATTTTTTTCTGATGGATATTATTACGATCAACAACTTTGCTTCTATAATGCATTACAACAAGATCTTTATCGTTTTTAAGTTATTTATAATAGAGTTTACGAGTGTCTTGGCCCTTAATTGTAGGGGCCAGCCCCTTTTTCTTGATTTCTTTGAAAATGTCTTAAGAATACTAACATATTTCTTACACCCATCTTAAATTTTTGTTCATTTTTGAGATACAAATGATTGAATATTATAGGGGCTAGGCATGTAGATCCCTAATGGGGACAGACATTTTTTACGTAATAAATGGGCGTGGCAATAATTTTTTCTGATCGATATTGTAACGATTAACTACATATGTACTTTGCTTCAATAATGCATATCTAAATCTTTATCGTTTTTGAGTTATTTGTAATAGAGTTTACGAGTGTCTTGGCCCCTCATTTAAGGGGCCATCCCCTATTTCTTGATTTTGCTGGAAAGAACTTTTGATTCTCTACCACTTTTGTTATATATATTTTAACAAAGAAGCAACTCGTAAAAAGATACAGATCAAAACGTATGAAAAATTTGATTCGAAATACGTAACTTATTTTCGAGCCTAGACGAGCTCATAGAAATGGCGCCACTGGCGCCAAAAAACTACATTGTGCACAACTTCAAACTATGGTCTACTCATCCTGAAAAACTCATATTCATATCTCTGATAGTCTCCGAGTTTATGTCTGCACAAAATTGGTCGTAAAAACTGACAAAATCGGCCGTTAATCGGAACCGGAAGTGACGATTTCAAAATTTAAAAAAACTTCTAGAATTATGACCACTGGCAATCATCTGTGAAAAAAATGGTCGAAATCGGCCGAATAGTTTTTGAGAAATTGCGTGCACAAAATTTGTGGAAAAAAAATAATATTAACTAGATACGATCTCGTTACGAGTAACGAGTAGGTCTTCCGTTCAATTTTTAAACGATAGCATTAAAATATCAATGAAATTTCAGAATTTCCCACAACCACTCCCTTTCAGAAAATGTAAACGATTGTCGTTTTTCTTTTAAAATGCTTAACAAAAACTTTTGCTTTTTCTCATACAGAACATTAAAGATGTAAGATTTTTGTCTCCTAAAATCCCTAATTACGTCATCAATGGGTTTGGAAATGAGTTCTACAAACTGATATTGTTACGATCAATAACTTTGTTCCTACAATGCATTACAAAATCTGTATCGTTTTTAAGTTATCTGTAATAGAGTTTACGACAGTCTTGGCCCCTAAATAAAGGGGCCAGCCCCTTTTTCTTGAGTTCATTCGAAAGGTCTCACGAGTTATAACATTTTTTGTTCTTACACTTATCTAGAATTGTTGTTCATTTTATAATTACAAATGATAGAATATTATAGGGGCCAGCCCTCTAGATCCTTAATGGGGACAGACATTGGTGTTTTGATTAATGGAATCGATTAGAATCATCAATACAGATATTTTCTCTTCTACAATGCTTAACATAATATGTCTTCTTCTCTAGATATATTGCGTCAAAGCTTTAGCACTTTGGCCCCTAAAAATCCCTAATTACGTAATAAATGGACGTGGCAATGATTTTCCTGATAGATATTGTAACGATCAACAACTTTGCTTCTATAATGCATTACAAAATCTTTATCGTTTTTTCGTTATCTGTGATAGAGTTTACGAGTTTCTTGGCCCCTAATTTAAGGGGCCAGCCTCTTTTTCTTGAGTTCATTCGAAAGGTCTCACGAATAATAACATTTTTTGTTCTTACACCTATCTAAAATTGTTTCTCATTTTTGAGATACAAATGACTGAATATTTTAGGGGCCAGCCCTATAGATCCTTAATGGGGACAGACATTGCTGTTTTGATTAGTGGAATTGATTATTATTATTAAGACAGACATTTTCTCTTCTACAATACTCAAGAAAATATGTCTCCTTCTCTAGATATATCGTGACAAAGTTTAAGTACTATGGCCCCTAAAAAACCATAATTACGTCATAAATGGGCGTGGCAATGATTTTTTCTGATAGATATTGTAACGATCAACAACTTTGCTTCTATAATGCATTACAAAATCTTTATCATTTTTAAGTTATTTCTAATAGAGTTTACAAGTGTCTTGGCCCCTAATTTAAGGGGCCAGCCCCTTTTTCTTGATTTCGTTGAAAAGAACTTTTGATTTTCTACCACTTTTGTGATATATGTCTTAACAAAATACCAACTGATAAAAAGATACAGATCAAAACGTATAAAAATTTTGGATAAAAATTCGTACCCAATTTTCGTGCCCAGGCGAGCTCCAAGAAATGGCGCCACTGGCGTAAAACAAAATAATAGTGCACAACTTCAGACTATAGACTACCTATCCTGAAAATTTCATAGTCATATCTTTGATAGTTTCTGAGATCAGCTCTGCACAAAATAGGTCGTAAAAAACTACAAAATGGCCGATAAATCGGTACCGGAAGTGACAACAACAAAAATTTCAAAAACATATAAAATTGAGATCATGACTCATCATCTCTGAAAAAATGGCTGAAATCAGCTGAATAGTTTTCGAGAAATCGTGTGCACAAAATTTGGAAAAAAAAATAATAATAACTAGAGCAAAGCTCGTTGCAAAGCAACGAGTGGGTTTTCCGCTAATGTCGAAAGTAATGCTAGAAGTACCTCTAAGAAGCAGTGTTCTTAATCTAATGACAAAAGTAACTTAGGTACAAAAAAGATTTTAAAAATCGAATGATTCTTGGTATGACTTAACAAAATCCGAATGGTTTTAAGTACGACTTAACAAATTTGACTTCATTTTAGGTAAAAGTTAACTTTACCTGGAACTAACATCTAATTTCTTAACCCAGAATGCAAAATTAAAATGTCCGTAAAAAATCAATTTTGTTTAAAACATAATTCTGAGCAACATTTCCTCTACACTGCTTTTCAAAGGGTTGACCTTTCGTACTATGTGCTTGTTGCATCATCAATTGTCAGAAACTTATCGATGTATAGTTTACTTAATTTTATTATTCCTCTGTGAATATTTTTATTTAAAATTACTATTGATGGTGAACATTTCAAAGGGCCCCGCTGATGTTAATTTAGATAATTTTGCTTTGACCTTGACCTATAACTTGAAATTTTTCCAGCTGGCATTTAGCTGTTTCATTGCCCCTAACATATAGGCATTTTTGTTGAATCTGACCAAGATTAAGCATATCCGGGAAATAATCTACTGTCTAAAACTAATTTTATTAAGATCTGCTATGACCTTCACATTGACATGGTTCAAGGTCACTGCACGCCATTAACCAATAAGCTCTGTTTAGGCAAAATATTAGCCAATTAGGGGCTAAAAGGAGAGTATATATATGCTCTTAAAATATGGATTTTTGTGTGATCTGATATGACCTTGACACTTGATCTACAAATATCATTCGAGGTCATTGCATATCATTTGATCAAAGGCATCATGTGGGTGAAGTATGAGCCTGATTGGAGCAAAGGGAGAGAAGATGTACTCCAGACAAGGATTTTTTAAATATAATTCTGCTATGACCTTCACAGTTTACCTTGAAAATAGGTTCAAGGTCACTACACACCCTTTACTCAAAAGCTCTGCTTATGTGAAGTCTGAGCCCTATAGGGGTTAGTAGAAAGTACATATGCTCTGAAAAAAGGATTTTTGCATGATCCGATATGATATTTCACCCTTTACCTAGAAATTTCATGCAAGGTCACTGCACATCGATTAACGATAGAGACAGTCTGTGAGTATTAGCCAGATTGGACCAAAGGGAGAGAAGATATGCCCCAGACAAGGATGTTATATATGTAATTCTACTATGACCATAACCTTATACCTAACAACATGGTTCAAGGTCACAGCACATCCTTAACCCAAAGGAACCCTGTGGATGAGGTATGAGCCAGATTGGGCCAAGGGGAGAGAAGCTATGCTCCGGTCAAGCGATATCGGATGGACAGACGGACAAACTGATCACTAGAAGCCCACACAAACTTGCTTTCTATCTAATTTGAAATAGTATCCATGCTATCTGCCCATGGTGAATAGTCATCAAAACCATTCATCAGCAGAATTTGATTTCCCTCCTTTTTAAACTCGGAACACCTCTGACCTAATTAGATCACCGCATTAAATACAAAGTTTGATAACTCTAATTTGTTTATCATCAAGAAATTCTGCATCGCTGACAAATAAAGTTTTTTTCGGTACAATAATATACCAATTAACTGACTATCTGGACAATAGCAAGTTTATTGTCCCACCCCTCAGCAACTATTTCCCTTGGCTTTGCCTCATGAAATAGTTGCTGTCTTGGGGGACAATAAACTTGCTATTGTCCTCATACCCAGTACATACTAAATAGGCATATAATATCCCATCCACCTCCATTTCATGTTATATAACCTCCAGTTTGTAACCTTCAATTTCACTGTGTAAAGGCAACACAACAGTCAAAGCCGCAAGTTTCACAATTTATTACTGCTTCTCATGTACTTAAAATTAGGGGCCTTAATATTGCTTAGGCCTAAAAAAAAAAAATTTTGGGGGTTTCGGGTAACCCGACCTAACCTACAAAAATGGCCCGATCCTACCATTTTTAGATGCCTGATTTTATCCGACTGTGAATTTCATCTTATTTCCAATAAAAAATACGTTTTTAAATATGAAACAAACAAACATTCTTAGGATTCAGGCCAAAAAAAAATAGATAAAATAAAAAAAAATCCCCACCTACCTAACCTAATTTTTTCATCAGTGTTACCCTAAACACACTATTTTTTTTTTTAGGCCTTACCAATTCCAACAAGAGACATCCCATTAACTATTGATAAACATTAAAATTCATTTCATGAATCTACGCAACACTGGTAAATCTTCACGTACAGTCACTATCAATTTTACAAAAATATTGACGGTTCTTTATCCGAAACTATTCCTTGTACATGTACCTTTAACTGCAATTAGTACACTAACATTTTATGAAAAGACGGTTTGTCTTAGAATAAGAAAGCTAATGCAATTCTGAGAAAAAGAATACTACATATTGCAAATTCCATTGAGGTTTAATAAAAATATGGCCATTTAAGTGAACCCCCCATTTCCAATTTCCATTAATAAACACAGATTTACAGGGTTCTCCATAGTAAAACATCTTTACCTGACCTTTTAGAGGTCAATTGTTGTTCAACCACCTTTGAAAAGAAACCTTATTCAATACAACATGCATCTACATTATATAATCATGATAAAAGCTTCACATCACTTAGAAATATCCTTACATGTATACCCCCCCCCCCATCTTTTGATTTTCATAAAAAGTCATGGTTAAAAATGTTTAACCTAATTTTATGAAACTTATGGCAATTTCCTTGAGTCATTTCTCACACATATTTGAAAACAATCATCAATGATTCTAAAATTTGATCCTAATTATTTGTTTATTTTATGATTTACACCATTTTAATTAACAAATAGACAGCTGTCCTGCTTGTGATTTCTTGTTTTTATGAAAAAAAGTAAGCTAACAATCATATTTAGTGAATATCTAATCTATTTTGATTTCTAGTCTCCTTCTAACCATGCTAAAATAGTAAGATACAACCTACAAGTTAGACATCTGCCTTAAATTAAAATAAACTTCAAACACCCAGGTAGCTGGAGACAGAGTTGATTTCCATGAAAAATGTTCAAATTTGACATGTTTTTCTACTTTTTTTCTGCATATATACCTTAGAAAGGTAGAAATAGGTTGTTTCTTGTTCATTTCAAAAGTAATTATCATAGCAGATGTTATTTCAAAGTCAAATGTACATTTACATATCCTACATGTAATCTTAATGCAGACAATTAAATAGAGGGGAGGGGGGGGGGATTTTTCAATTATGTAAACACATCTAAATATCTTTATGAAATAAAAAATAAAGGAAACATAATTGCATACTTTTATTGAAAAACAAATTTTCACAGCAATTATGAATTTCTTTAAACAGCCTTAATTTTGTTTTCATAATTTCTTATCAAACACAAACCACAACATGGCATGATGCTTTCTTCAAGTTCCATTATTGTTCATGCATTATCGGATTTAATTTGAATTACCGGTAAATAGTCTGTAGAACACAAGGAATATGCATGTGGATAGAGGTGACAGGTTAATCTCAGGAGCTGACCCACAAGAATCAACAGGTACCGGTAAAAGCCATGTGGTAACAAGAGGCTGTTTTGAGCTGAAATAAAAAAAAAAAAATAATTAGCTCAAAGTACATGTATTTCCTTCTGGTATCCCATGTTTTATCAATTCTACCGGTTTTTTTTTTTGCAAATAAATTTGGCGAGGGTTTTGGTTTATTTTTTTATAAATTACATTTTTTAAAAACAATACTATGTGTAATAAGCATAAAACATGTATGAGTAAACTTAATGAAGAATTTTTAATAGATTATTTTTCACAGAATGTGTTACATTACATGTATGTCAATCTTTATAAAAGTAGCGTATATATAGCATAAATTGCAAGTTTTTTGCAAATATCATTTACTTGCATGATAGGTATATATGGTCTAACCAAAATTTTCTTCATAAAGCTACAGCTGTATGTACCACATAATCATATGTTTTGTCACAAGTATACATTTTTAAAAAATACCCAAATTCCAACAGTTGAAAGTAACTTGATGAATTTTTCATTCTCTGATAAGTTCATTGTGTTTTGTGCGTGCATATATTATAAGTCTGCTGCAACAGCAGCCAATCAGCAGTAAGCTGAATCCACTAATAAGAAAGTTTGTGGTTTAGGAGCGGGTAAAATTGTTTATGCATAATGTAGCTGACACTGACTTGAATAGATCTGATATATATGTACAAGATGGGAGAAATAATGACAGAACAGACTGGGATTCGAACCTTGCCCTCTGAATCTCTAGTCAAGTGCTCTACCAACTGAGCTACATGTATCTGGCACCGGAATTCAAACCAGTCTGACCATCACATCCCCCCCCTTAAATGATCTTCACCCTCAAAGATCACCCCTGGCTCTTCCCCTGGCAGGAGTTAACCTGTCAGTTCCAGGGGTTGGTTACAACACCAATATTGTATGGGGATGGAACGATCCACCGATGCACCGGTGCATCACGGTATTTATTTTGACGATATTTGGATTGTTACATTTACCATTAATACATTACGATACCTATGCGGACTTTGTTTTATTTTCCAAAAATATCTGAGCTTCATATATCGGCTATTTTTTAGTCTGCGCGCCTAATATGAAAGTACAAAGATGGCGGAAAACCTCGTAAAGTTGTCAAACCTGTAGGAAGCTAAATCTGGAGTGTGGACAACTTTTGGATTACTTGTTAATGAAAAAGTAGTGTATATGAGACTTAAGTAATTTGTAAATTGTGCAACGCTCATTTTAAATATATCAAAATAACTTTGGACATGCGGTAATACATCGACAGATTGAATAAATTTTTAACCCTTATTCATGTTTTCATTTAGTTGCAATGTATCGTGATATATATCGTATCGCATCTCATGTATAGTGATATGTACCGAATCGGCTAAGTACAGAAACGTCCAAGCCTTAATATTGTAACAGGATGGGAGAAATAATGAAGGACCAAACCAGGAATTAAACCTGGGCCCCCTGAATCTCTAGTCAGGTGCTCTACCAACTGAACACTGGTATTTAAACCGGTCTGACCGTCACATATATAAAAAGTTATTTTAAACAATGGTGTTCAATAAAAAATAACACTTGCAACCTTCAGTTTTTGTCTGTAATTAATCAATATTGGCATGCGATCAGTTATCGTTGAGTACCATTTTTCATCAGTGCATTGTTACGTCATTTTATCAACACATAAAATTATATACGAAAATATGATGTAACATTGCACCAGTGAGAAATGGTCCTCGACAAGAACTGCTGGCATGCCAGTACTGCCAGTAGTCAGATTAAAAAAAGAGAATATAAATGAAAAATTACATTTTAAACATTAACAAGGACAATTCAAGTACACATCAAAACTGCTAAACAAGAAAAATTATGTGAACTGGTAGAGTGGTACGCATAGTTCTAACTTGTAAACTACATGTACAAGTACATGTACCGGGTACCCGTTGGTCTGCTAAACCTCTCTAATGATACATTGATCGGCATCATAAAAATATTAAAGACTTTTTAGTCATGTTTTAACTCTGAAGTCTGAAGTATACAATTTTATTTACTTGATGTTACATGTATGTCTACAGGGTATTTATGTCTACATTTGGAGTCTTCCGCACAAGAATATGATCAATGACATATGTTTCTAATTAGACCCTGCTTTGAATTTTGAGTTGAAAATTCACAATCTGATTTTTTTTTAAATAGATAAATTCGGTCATCCTTTCCAGTCACCAATGAACCTCGAGCAAGTCTAAACATCCAGTAAACAATGTAAAAAGTACACGTTAGTAAACAAACACCCACACCATAACAAAACATCTAACTCTGTAATTCTTATAAAATTCTTAACCCAGCAGATGTTAAATCATCAAGATATATTTGTAAATTCATACGCGATGGACATATCATAAGAAAATCTATGTACAGTACCAACTACATGTATATTTGTATACTGTATGTATGACTTTCGCCACATGTGGATTTTGTCAATAAATTGAATTGTAATTTACACAAAATTCTGGTAAAAAGGAGAAAAAAACAAGTGAAAGGTACAACATTTGGGATTCAATTCTGTTAAAAGGATTTATATTGTCTGGACTAGAAAAATAACATACATCAGTGACAGTGTGCACGTACTTACATGTACATCTATAGACTAAATGTTAACCAGTTAACATGCTGACATTTTAACCACTATAGACAAGAAACTTTAAAAGGAATAAAAAGCCTCACCTTCTTCAGTAACATCCAAATAGATCACACACTTTAATGTCCATCTTTTCCCCTTTATTACTCGTAGCTTATCAACGGCTGATCAATGGAAACATACACGGTCGACAGAAGTGTGGCTGTCAGAATTTCCTCGTAAACGATTCACACGAGAATATATCCCTCCTTATACAAATATGTAGTATTGTTCCCTGTGCATGTTCATATGTTTCACAGTAACTTGAAAATGCATGTGTACACCGAAAAATGCACAACTTATCTTCTGCATTACGCTCTCTCTTTTCTACAATGCCGTTCGTTACTGTTTACATTCGCGGGTCCGCGACAAACATTGCAAACATTTGTTCTGCGTGGCCGATTAGAACGTGTTAAATAAGTAGTTGAATTCATAAATGATATAGCCTAGATGAAAAAAAAATGAAATTGAATCACAACAATTTATCTAAGACGCAACACAATGTAATGCAGTAAATGCCTGGGCCTTAAAACGGCATTTGTTCGCTTGTGTGTCTATGTAGACAAATTAACTCGTTCATGTACGATTCACACATATTTGTTTTATGAAATTTGAAAAAAATAGGGCACAGAACTTTTTAAATTTGACACCAAATGACATTATCTAATATATTAACAATAACTGAATTAATTTTTTTTCATAAAATGATAACGATTTTTGCTATCAGAAAAATACGTGTATGAGCTGCTGACCCCTAATTATAGGGGCCAGCCCTTTTTTCTTAATTTTAAATGAAAGCTCTCGTTATTCTAAACAACTTTTGCTCTATATGTATTAACAAAATATTTTTAGTTTAAAGGTTATTATACAAAGAACAACAAAATTTCAGACCCCCCAAAACCTTATACTTTACCGGCAAATAGCTTAAAAACTAAAAAACATTTTGCCAAACTTTTCATGCCAGCAAAACTATAAAATGTTACCAACAATTCTGCTAAATTTCATGCAACTATCTTTTGTAGTTCCCGAGATCAACTCTGGACAAAATACCCCCCAATTTTCAATTAAAGGGCAATAACTCATAACCGGAAGTGAATTTTAAAAATTTGAAAAAAACGTCTCGAGATATTAACATTGTCTACATACCCTGAAAGTTTCATAACAATCAGACAACAAATGTACGAGAAATGGCCTACACAAAATTTGCGGATAAAAAAAAAAAATAATAATAAGAAACAGTAGAATAACAGAAGGGTTTTCCGTTGAAAAACGGAAAACCCTAATAACTAGATCTCGTTACGAGTAACGAGTAGGTCTTCCGTCCGATTTTGTTTTCATATGATACGATGAAATATCGATATTCTCTGCCAAATCTGCGATCTTGGTGAATCTAGGTTTTTTGTATCGAGACCGAAAACGGACGAACAAAAGAGGTTTATGAAAATAAAAGCTAGGGTTTTTTATACATATGTTTAGTGTACACTACTGTTAATCATAGCAGATGAAACACCAAAGATAATCAGTTAAACTTGTGAAAAAAATGAATTGTTTGAACTCTTCTGGTGAGTACCGGAAGTGACAGTTGACAAAAGAAAACCCGTTAAATATATCTTCAATCGATTGTCTATCATTTATAAAAAGTTTGTGTCTCAATCACTTACAGTGACTAAAATCTCGCTGGTATCAATTTTGTAAAAAAGGCTAAGTACCAAAGATATTTGAAATCTTGCTTGTTTTCAAGTTATCTGTAATATAGTTTACGAGTGTCTTGGCTCCTCATTTAAGGGGCCAGCCCCTTTTTCTTGAGTTCAATCGACAGTTCTCACGAATACTAACATTTTTTGTTCTTACACCCATCTAAAATTGTTGTTCATTTTTGAGATACAAATGATTGAATATTTTAGGGGCCAGCCCTATAGATCCTTAATGGGGACAGACTTTGGAGTTTTGATTAGTGAAATTGATTAGAATCATCAATGCAAACATTTTCTTTTCTACATTGCCTAACAAAATATGTCTCCTTCTCTAGATATATTGCATCAAAGTTTAAGTACTTTGGCCCCTTAAAATCCCTAATTACGTCATAAATGGGTGTGAAAATGATTTTACCTGATAAATATTGCTACAATCAACAACTTTGCTTCTAAATTGCATTACAAAATTTTGATCGTTTTTAAGTTATTTGTAATAGAGTTTACGAGTGTCTTGGCCCCTAATTTAAGGGGCCAGCCCCTTTTTCTTGATTTTGTTGGAAAGAACGTTTAATTATCTACTATTTTTGTTATATATGTCTTAACAAAATATCAACTGATAAAAAGATACAGATGAAAACGTATGAAGAATTTGAATGAAAATTCGTACCCAATTTTCGTGCTTAGGCGAGCTCCAAAAAATGGCGCCACTGGCGTAAAACAACATAATAGTGCACAACTTCAGACTATAGACTACCTATCCTGAAAATTTCATAGTCATATCTCTGATAGTTTCTGAGATCAGCTCTGCACAAAATAGGTCGTAAAAATGTACAAAATGGCCGATAAATCGGTACCGGAAGTGCCGACAGGAAAAATCTCAAAAACGTATGAAGTTTACATCAAGACTCATCTTCTCTGAAAAAATGGTCGAAATCGGTCGAATAGTTTTAGAGAAATCTTGTGCACAAAATTTGTGGAAAAAAATAATAATAATAATAATAATAAGAAATCGTACGAAAACTATAAGGTCTTCCGTTGGAAACGGAAGACCTTAACTAGATACGATCTCGTTACGAGTAACGAGTAGGTCTTCCGATCAATTTTTTTAAGCGATTCGATTAAAATATCAATGAAATTTCAGAATTCTCCCTCAACCACTTCCTTTTTGATAATGTATACAATTGTCAATATCCTTTAAAATGCTTAACAAAGAGTTTTGCTTTTTAACATACAGCACATTAAGATTTAAGTTTTTAGTCCCCTAAAATCTCTAATAAGATCATCAATGGGTTTGGAAATGAGTTTTACAAACTGATATTGCTGCGATCAACAACTTTGTTTCAATAATGCATTACAAAATCTTGATCGTTTTTATGGTATGTGTAATAGAGTATAGGCGTCTACTGGCCCCAAATTTAAGGGGCCAGCCCCTTTTTCTTGGTTTCATACGAAAGGTCTCATACGAAAGGTCTCATGAATACTAACATTTTTCGTTCTTACACCTATCTTAAATTGTTGTTCATTTTTTAGATAAAAATGAGCGAATATTTTAGGGGCCAGCCCTCTAGATCCTTAATGGGGACAGACATTGGTTTTTTGATTAGTGGAATCGATTAGAATCATCAATGCAAACATTATCTCTTCTACAATGCCTAACAAAATGTTTTCTTCTCTAGATATATTGCGTCAAGTACTTTGGCCCCTAAAAATCCCTAATTACGTATTAAATGGGCGTGGCATTGATTTTTCTGATAGATATTGTTACGATCAACAACTTTGCTTCTATAATGCATTACAAAATCTTTTTCGTTTTTAAGTTATTTGTAATAGAGTTTACGAGTGTCTTGGCCCCTAATTTAAAGGGCCAGCCCCTTTTTCTTGATTTTGTTGAAAAGGTCTTAAGAATACTAACACATTTTGTTCTTGTACTTATCAGAAATTGTTGTTCAGTTTTGAGATACAAATGATTGATTATTTTAGGGGCCAGCCCTTTAGATCCTTAATGGGGACAGACATTGGTGTTTTGATTGGTGGAATCGATTAGAATCATTAATGCAAATATTTTCTATTCTACAATGCCTAACAAAATATGTTTCCATCTCTAAATAGATTGCATCAAAGTTTAAGTACTTTGGCCCCTAAAAATCCCTAATTACGTAATAAATGGGCGTGGCATTAATTTTTTCTGACAGATAGTGGTACGATCAACAACTTTGCTTCTATAATGCATTACAAAATCTTTATCGTTTTTAAGATATGTGTAATAGAGTTTACGAGTGTATTTGCCCCTAATTTAAAGGGCCAGCCCCTTTTTCTTGATTTTGTTGGAAAGAACTTTTTATTCCCTACCACTTTTGTTATATATATCTTAACAAAATATCAACTGATAAAAAGATACAGATCAAAACGTATGAAAATTTTGAAAAAAAAATTGTACCCAATTTTCGTGCCTAGGCGAGCTCCAAGAAATGGCGCCACTGGCGTAAAACAAATAAATAGGGCACAACTTCAAACTATAGTTTACATATCCTGAAAATTTTATAATCATATCTCTGATAGTTTCTGAGATCAGCCCTGCACAAAATATGTCGTAAAAAACTACAAAATCGCCGATAAATCGGTACCGGAAGTGACGACAACAAAAATTTCAAAAACATATAAAATTCAGATCATGCCTCATTATCTGTGAAAAAATAATTGAAATCGTACGAACAGTTTTCGAGAAATCGCGTGCACAAAATTTGGAAAAAAATAATAATAACTAGATACGATCTCGTTACGAGTAACGAGTAGGTCTTCCGTTCAATTTTTTAAACGCTACGATTAAAATATCAATGAAATTTCAGAATTCTCCCTCAACCACCTCCTTTTAGATGATGTATACGATTGTCAATATCCTTTAAAATGCTTAACAAAGAGTTTTGCTTTTTAACATACAGCACAATAAAGATTTAAGATTTTAGTCCCCTAAAATCTCTAATTACGTCATCAATGGGTTTGGAAATGAGTTTTACAAACAGATATTGCTGCTATCAACAACTTTGCTTCTATAATGCATTACAAAATCTTGATCATTTTTAAGGTATGAGTAATAGAGTTTAGGAGTCTATTTGCCCCTAATTTAAGGGGCCAGTCCCTTTTTCTTGGTTTTATACGAAAGGTCTCAAAAATATTAACATTTTTTGTTCTTACATCCATCTAAAATTGTTGATCACTTTTGAGATACAAATGATTGAATATTTTAGGGGCCAGCCCTCTAGATCCTTAATGGGGACAGAAATTCGTGTTTTGATAAGTGGAATCAATTTAAATCATTTTTTCAAACATTTTTTCTTCTATGTTGTCTAACAGAATATGTATACTTCTCTAGTTATTTTTCGTCAAAGTTTTAGTACTTTGGCCCCTAAAAATCCCTAATTACGTAATAAATGGGCGTGGCAATGATTTTTTCAAATAGATATTGGTACGATCAACAACTTTGCTTCTATAATGCATTACAAAATCTTTATCGTTTTTAAGTTACTTGTAATAGAGTTTACGAAGGCCTTGGCCCCTAAAAAAAGGGGCCATCCCCTTTTTCTTGATTTGTTTGAAAAGGTCTTAAGAATACAAATATTTTTTGTTCTTACACCCATGTAAAATTGTTGATCATTTTTGAGATACAAATGATTGAATATTTTAGGGGTCAGCCCTCTAGATCCTTAATGGGGACAGAAAATCGTGTTTTGATAAGTGGAATCAATTCAAATCATTTATTCAAACATTTTCTCTTCTATGATGTCTAACAAAATATGTATACTTCTCTAGTTATTTTTCGTCAAAGTTTAAGTACTTTGGCCCCTAAAAATCCCTAATTACGTAACAAATGGGCGTGGCAATGAGTTTTTCTAATAGATATTGGTACAATCAACAACTTTGCTTCTATAATGCATTACAAAATCTTTATCGTTTTTAAGTTATTTGTAATAGAGTTTATGACTGTCTTGGCCCCTAATTTAAGGGGCCAGCCCCTATTTCTTGATTTTGTTGAAAAGAACTTTTGATTATCTACCACTTTTGTTATATATGTTTTAACAAAATATCAACTCATAAAAAGATACAGATCAAAACGTATGAAAAATTTGATTCGAAATTCGTACCCAATTTTCGAGCCTAGGCGAGCTCATAGAAATGGCGCCACTGGCGCCAAAAAACTACATTGTGCACAACTTCAACTTATAGTCTACCTATCCTGAAAATTTCATATTCCTATCTCTGATAGTCTCTGAGTTTATGTCTGCACAAAATTAGTCGTAAAAACTTACAAAATCGGCCGTAAATCGGAACCGGAAGTGCCGATTTCAAAATTTAAAAAAACTTCTAGAATTATGACCACTGGCAATCATCTGAGAAAAAATGGTCGAAATCGGCCGAATAGTTTTCGAGAAATCGCGTGCACAAAATTCGTGGAAAAAAATAATAATAATAACTAGACACGATCTCGTTGCGAGCAACGAAGAGGTCTTCCGTCCGATTTTTAGAAGAGGAAATGACCTTGCCTTTTATCTTCATCGACGAAACATATCAAGAAATGCAGATGTGATCTAAAAGAGCGATGGATGAAGGATTATACACCCCGTTGGATTCCTAATTTGAAGGACCAGCCCCATTTTATATCATATTAAATAAGAGATCTTTTGACCTAATAACATGTCTAATGACCTGTAATAAAAAGAAACCAAAGAAAAAAAAGAGGGTTTTCCTTTGTAAACGGAAGACCCTAATAACAATAAGAATAGAAGGGTGTTCCGCCTGAGACGGAAGACCCTAATAATAAAAAACTGTTTTTGTCTAAATCTTAATTGAAGAGTGTTTTTCGACTTGTACTACAGTCCAACAACCCTTTTATGTTGAATATTTTAGTTAGAAAAAGAAATAAAAAGGAGAGAAAGTAATAGAGAGAAAGAGCAAATCTTGGCTCCGGCGAGATTAGAACACACAGCCTTTGCAGGTGTCTCAAAACATGGCTGACGCGAAATAATTCCCGAATTTGTCTTTGAATATGCCCGGGGCGTTTTCGCCCGGAAGAGGAGCTGATTTTTTGTATGAGATAAAAAACAACGTGTAAGATGTCTGACTATTCAGGTTTGGTAACAGTGCAAGGTCATTTGAAATATTGATGCGTGTTTGTGTCTGGTGGGGGTTGAAAAGACCCGAGCTTGATTTTTGTCTTAGATAAATCGAAAATAGAATTTTGAGGTGTAAATCTCGGATTCGGTTAACAACAATTAGGGGAAGTCCTAAAACAATGACTGATGCATTTTACCTATGTATTTCAGTGTTGAGATTTTTTTTCGTGTCGTTTACTATTATGTTTGACTGTTCTATTTCAGCAGGATTGATAAAATCTTTATAAATGTAGAAATAACGAAATCAGTAATTGTTCAATCCGCTGCATATTTGACAGACAATAAGAATGGGGTCAGAGGTTCATTTTCACGAATTTTCATTAGGATTGAGTGAAGGGCTTGTGAGTTAGAATTTTTTTTTACAGTACATGTCAAACACAACAACTAAAACTCAAATGCTAAAAGGTTCATAACTCTGTTAATAATGAACGAATTGGTCTGGTAATTAGTACAGTAATCTAGAATGGTAATTAGTTGAAATTAAAGGTCGAAGATCAAAGATCAAGTAAAATCGGTCCCTAAAAACTAAATGATTTTATGAATTTGGAGGGGGGGGGTCGGTCGGTGACTTCTATATTAAACGTAGAATATTAAATTCTAAATATCACATATTGCAATATGTGGTATTAAATAAAATACATATGTTAAAAACAATGTATAAGCGTTGTTTGATAAATGTAACTATTGATTTTTTTTTTTACATCTGTTTATTTTTAGGCTCAAGCACTCATAAACGGGTGGTCAGTTTTCAAATCTTGTCGCAGTCACCCGTTCGTTTGTATAGTTACGAGTATAAACTTCGGAGGTTTTTCTTAATCCCAGACAGGCAACAGATTTGTATCAGTATATAGACATGCACAAAAAGGAATAAGTACACCATCTTTAATAAAAATGACTTTTTAGCGTTGACTTCCAATCAGTAAGAAGACAATCATTAAACAATGAATTTCAAATTATTTGAATCCATAGACATTATCCCGTAACTTGAAATAAATACATGTATAATTTTTGGACGCCAATGTACATTTAGCCTCTATCCAATTTACTGCATGTTACCTGTACTTAGTTCTTATGTACTTTAGAGAGAGAGAGAAAGAGAGAGAGAGAGAGAGAGAGAGAGAGAGAGATTTTCTAGTTTTTTGTAGTGTTTAGGGAATCAGTATATCAGCAACGTATGTCAATAAACGCATGCATACATGCAAGCGTGTATCTATATATGTGAACAAATACTAATCAGTCCACCTTTTAAAGCCATGTAGAATAACGTTGGTGCATTGCTAAATGTTGTGTGCATACAGTCATTGAGATGGCGGCATTTCTTTGATGCCGGCAAAGCGACCCAGTGAACTCTAATGCGGTCGTACTGCAGGGGCGCTTCGGCGGCATGTCTTTGATTGCGGCGATTAGAACTGCTGACAAAAACGAGCTCTATATTTGTACTAAAAAAGCTGTTATTATTTTTATTTATGATAAAAATAAAACGGAAAACAATAAAAACCATCATTTTAAAGGTAAAATCGTTAAACAAAACAAAATTAGGGAAGAAAAAATAATCGGCACTCGGGGATGGAACCCGGGTCGCCTGGGCACAAGTCCAACACTCTAACGACTGAGCTACGCAGACTCTCGCTTCAGAACTTTTGAACTCAAAATCTCGGGAATGCCTGGATCGATTTTAACACGAAGTTCATATTCTGAAGTGTTTTAAGCGTCTCTATCGAGTAAAAACATAAATAAAATTCAAATCTAAAAATTTGAAAAATTAAGGTTTTTCATTTCCTTCCGGTGACGACCGGAAGTGATGGCAGACGTTCGGATATGCGAAGTGCACTGCGGCCGTTCACTCTCTACCTTCTCTGAAAATTTGAAGGTTCTATCGTAAATACTTTTTGAGAAAAATCGTGAACAAGCAAAAACGTAAAATCTTTAATATCTCGGTACCGGAAGTGACGACCAAAAAAAGCCCGTGTACTTTTCTTACAAATTTTGTCATGAATAAGATCTGAAAATTTCATGAAAATTGGCTGAAGCATTTTTGAGAAAACGTGACAGAAAAAAAAAACAATAAAAACTAGACACGATCTCGTTGCGAGCAACGAGGAGGTCTTCCGTCCGATTTTTAGAACAGGAAATGACCTTGCCTTTTATCATCATCAACGAAACATATCAGGAAATGCAGATGTGATCTAAAAGAGCGATGGATGAAGGATTATACACCCCGTTGGATTCCTAATTTGAAGGACCAGCCCCATTTTATATCATATTAAATAAGAGATCTTTTGACCTAATAACATGTCTAATGACCTGTAATAAAAAGAAACCAAAGAAAAAAAAGAGGGTTTTCCTTTGTAAACGGAAGACCCTAATAACAATAAGAATAGAAGGGTGTTCCGCCTGAGACGGAAGACCCTAATAATAAAAGACTGTTTTTGTCTAAATCTTAATTGAAGAGTGTTTTTCAACTTGTACTACAGTCCAACAACCCTTTTATGTTGATTATTTTAGTTAGAAAATTAAATAAATAGCAGAGAAAGAAATAGAGAGAAAGAACAAATCTTGGCTCCGGCGAGATTAGAACACACAGCCTTTGCAGGTGTCTCAAAACATGGCTGACGCGAAATAATTCCCGAATTTGTGTTTGAATTTGGGGCGTTTTCGCCCGGGAGAAGAGCTGAGTTTTTGTATGAGATGAAAAACAAAGTGTAAGATGTCTGACTATTTAGGTTTGGTAACAGTGCGAGGTCATTTGAAATATTGACGCGTGTTTTTGTCTGGAGGGGGGTGAAAAGACCCGAGCTTGATTTTCGTCGTAAATAAATCGAAAATAGAATTTTGAGGTGTGGATCTCGGATTCGTGTAACAACTATTAGGGGAAGTCCTAAAACAATGACTGATGCAGTTTACCAATGTATTTCAGTGTTGAGAATTTTTGTTCGTGTCGTTTACTATTATGTTTGACTGTTTTATTTCAGCAGGATTGATAGAATCTTTATAAAAATAGAAAAAACGAAATCAGTAACACGTAAATTTATTCGGTAAAAATTTGATGCAGTAATTTCCACAGTTCTAACATTCATAAGTAGTTCACACGCTATCGTAGATTCAGACTAAACGGAAAAAAAGAAATATACATGCAACAGAAATATTACGCGGCTGCACAGGGGCCAAGTCCATTTCAACATTAATTTCAATGAAACCATAAATAAAGAAAGAGGTCGAACTCTGACCCAGATAGAAAACTACCAGCTCGCTTCAAAATCCTAAAAAATCAATTAATCTTTAAAACACTCGCAACGTGCATGTATTTTTCATAAAAGTAATGTCTGAGATACACTCCTGCCGAATTTTAAGTTGATGGGTCTTACAATAGGGGAGATATACGCATTATTCTCTCGAAGTCGCCAGTTTATTTTTACTCGGACATTTACCGGTCCAGAGCTCACGATGGGATTTTGCCTATGACAACAGCAGTATTGCAACAAGTCGAGAAACATTTGCAATAATCTTTTAAAATCTTACATCAAACGCAATTTATGGATTTACTTTTTACTTTTAAAGTTTTCAGAAATAAAATATATAAAATGCCATAACATTTACATGCTAAACACTACATATGTATGACGAGAGAGAGAGAGAGAGAGAGAGAGAGAGAGAGAGAGAGAGAGAGAGAGAGAGAGAGAGAGAGAGAGAGAGATTAATCAGAAATCGATTTGATCAGAGACATAAATAACATTTACGTCTCTGATTTGATAAAGAAATTTATAATTGTTTTATCTGCTTTTTCATATGAATTATATTTCTTTTTTTTCTCAAGTTTTTCTTTGCCGACAATAACTGCATAATAAAAAAATTCTGGTAAGTCAGCAAATAAAATAACCTACATCATTAAAAATATAGTATGATTATTTATTCCCCATTTTCCCGAATCCAAACGATACCCAAGTGTTATGTCTAAATGACCAATGTTAAGCATTCAGTTGATAATAAAAATCGGTTTTTTTTAATCCCAGACAGTCAATAGATTTGTTATTAAATCATTGAACAGTGAATTTCAAAAAATAACATCCGTAGACAATATCCCGTAACTAGAAAAAAATACGTATTTACTTTTTTGACGTCAAATGTACATTAGCCTCTAGCCTCATTACTCCATGTTACCTGTAGTAGATCTTTGAGAGAGAGAGAGAGAGAGAGAGAGAGAGAGAGAGAGAGAGAGAGAGAGAGAGAGAGAGAGATTTTAGTGTTCAGGAATTCAATATAAACGCAACATTTGTCAATAAACGCATGTATACATGCATACATGTACATATCTAAATGTTTGAATAAATACAAAACAACCTTTCTTTTTAAGCCATGTGAAATACTAAAAACGTTGGTGCATTGCTAAATGTTGTGTGTATACAATCATTGAAATGGCGGCATTTCTTTGATGCCGACAAAGCGATCCAGTGAACTCTAATGCGGTCGAACTGCAGGGGTGCTACGGCGGCATGTCTTTGATGCCGGCAATGCGACAATCGTCCGAATTTAGCGAGTAGTTGACAGAAAAGAGCTCTATATTTGTACTGAAAAAAGCCGCTATTATTTTATTTATGACAAAAAGAAAACGGAAAACATTCAAATCCATCATTATAAAGATAAAATCGTTAAACAAAACACAGTTAAGCAAGAAAAAATAATCGGCACTCGGGGACTGAACCCGGGTCGCCTGGACACAAGTCCACCACTCTAACGACTGAGCTACGCGGACTCTCGCTTCAGAACTTTGGAGCCCAAAATCTCGAGAATGCATGGATCGATTTTAAAACAGATTTCATATTCAGAGGTTTTTAGAGTGTCTCTATCGAATAGTAACATAAAAAAAATTCAAGTTCAAAAAATTGAAAAATTAAGGTTTTTCATTTCCTTCCGCTGACGACCAGAAGTGACGGCGGACGTTCGGATATGCGTAGTACACTGCGGCCGTTCACTCTCTACGATCTCTGAAAATTTGAAAGTTCTATCTTAAATACTTTTGGAGAAAACTTGTGAACAAGCAAAAACATAAAATCTTTAATATCTCGGGACCGGAAGTGACGACCAAAAAAATCCCACGTACTTTTCTTACAAATGTTGTCATAAACAAGATCTGAAAGTTTTATCAAAATCGGCTGAAGCGTTTTAGAGAAAACGTGGGAGAAAAAAAAAAATAATAATAATAGAGGAAAAGAAACAAAGCAAAAACAATAAGGTCTTCCGTTTCCAACGGAAGACCTTAATAATAATAAGAAACAGTACGAAAACAATAAGGTCTTCCGTTGGAAACGGAAGACCTTAATAACTAGATACGATCTCGTTACGAGTAACGAGTAGGTCTTCCGTTTAATTTTTTAAACGATTCGATTAAAATATCAATGAAATTTCAGAATTCTCCCTCAACCACCTCCTTTTAGATAATGTATACGATTGTCAATATCCTTTAAAATGCTTAACAAAGAGTTTTGCTTTTTAACATACAGCACATTAAAGATTTAATATTTTAGTCCCCTAAAATCTCTAATTACGTCATCAATGGGTTTGGAAATGAGTTTTACAAACAGATATTGCTGCTATCAACAACTTTGCTTCTATAATGCATTACAAAATCTTAATCGTTTTTAAGGTATGAGTAATAGAGTTTAGGAGTCTAATGGCCCCTAATTTAAGGGGCAAGCCCCTTTTTCTTGATTTTATACGAAAGGTCTCATGAATACTAACATTTTTTGTTCTTACATCCATCTAAAATTGTTGATCACTTTTGAGATACAAATGATTGAATATTTTAGGGGCCAGCCCTCTACATCCTATATGGGGACAGAAATTCGTCTTTTGATAAGTGGAATCAATTTAAATCATTTTTTCAAATATTTTCTCTTCTATGATGTCTAACAAAATATGTATACTTCTCTAGTTATTTTTCGTCAAAGTTTAAGTAGTTTGGCCCCTAAAAATCCCTAATTACGTAATTAATGGGCGTGGCAATGATTTTTTCTAATAGATATTGGTACGATCAACAACTTTGCTTCTATAATGCATTACAAAATCTTTATCGTTTTTAAGTTATTCGTAATAGAGTTTATCACTGTCTTGGCCCCTAATTTAAGGGGCCAGCCCCTATTTCTTGATTTTGTTGAAAAGAACTTTTGATTATCTACCACTTTTGTTATATATGTCCTAACAAAATATCTACTCATAAAAAGATACAGATCAAAACGTATGAAAAATTTGATTCGAAATTCGTACCCAATTTTCGAGCCTATGCGAGCTCATAGAAATGGCGCCACTGGCGCAAAAAAACTACATTGTGCACAACTTCAACCTATGGTCTACCTATCCTCAAAATTTCATAAGACTATCTCTGATAGTCTCTGAGTTTATGTCTGCACAAAATTAGTCGTAAAAACTTACAAAATCGGCCGTAAATCGGAACCGGAAGTGCCGATTTCAAATTTTAAAAAAACTTCTAGAATTATGACCACTGGCAATCATCTGAGAAAAAATGGTCGAAATCGGCCGAATAGTTTTCGAGAAATCGCGTGCACAAAATTCGTGGAAAAAAATAATAATAACTAGATCTCGTTACGAGTAACGAGTAGGTCTTCCGTCCGATTTTGTTTTCATATGATACGATGAAATATCGATATTCTCTGCCAAATCTGCGATCTTGGTGAATCTAGGTTTTTTGTCTCGAGACCGAAAACGGACGAACAAAAGAGGTTTATGAAAATAAAAGCTAGGATTTTTTATACATATGTTTAGTGTACACTACTGTTAATCATAGCAGATGAAACACCAAAGATAATCAGTAAAACTTGTGAAAAAAATGAATTGTTTGAACTCTTCTGGTGAGTACCGGAAGTGACGGTTGACAAAAGAAAACCCGTTAAATATATCTTCAATCGATTGTCTATCATTTATAAAAGTTTGTGTCTCAATCACTTACAGTGACTAAAATCTCGCTGGTATCAATTTTGTAAAAAAGGCTAAGTACCAAAGATATTTGAAATCTTGCTTGTTTTCAAGTTATCTGTAATATAGTTTACGAGTGTCTTGGCTCCTCATTTAAGGGGCCAGCCCCTTTTTCTTGAGTTCAATCGAAAGTTCTCACGAATACTAACATTTTTTGTTCTTACACCCATCTAAAATTGTTGTTCATTTTTGAGATACAAATGATTGAATATTTTAGGGGCCAGCCCTATAGATCCTTAATGGGGACAGACTTTGGAGTTTTGATTAGCGGAATTGATTAGAATCATCAATGCAAACATTTTCTTTTCTACATTGCCTAACAAAATATGTCTCCTTCTCTAGATATATTGCATCAAAGTTTAAGTACTTTGGCCCCTTAAAATCCCTAATTACGTCATAAATGGGTGTGAAAATGATTTTACCTGATAAATATTGCTACAATCAACAACTTTGCTTCTATATTGCATTACAAAATTTTGATCGTTTTTAAGTTATTTGCAATAGAGTGTACGAGTGTCTTGGCCCCTAATTTAAGGGGCCAGCCCCTTTTTCTTGATTTTGTTGGAAAGAACGTTTAATTATCTACTACTTTTGTTCTATATGTCTTAACAAAATATCAACTGATAAAAAGATACAGATGAAAACGTATGAAGAATTTGAATGAAAATTCGTACCCAATTTTCGTGCCTAGGCGAGCTCCAAAAAATGGCGCCACTGGCGTAAAACAAAATAATAGTGCACAACTTCAGACTATAGACTACCTATCCTGAAAATTTCATAGTCATATCTCTGATAGTTTCTGAGATCAGCTCTGCACAAAATAGGTCGTAAAAATGTACAAAATGGCCGATAAATCGGTACCGGAAGTGCCGACAGGTAAAATCTCAAAAACGTATGAAGTTTACATCAAGACTCATCTTCTCTGAAGAAATGGTCGAAATCGGTCGAATAGTTTTCGAGAAATCTCGTGCACAAAATTTGTGGAAAAAAATAATAATAACTAGATCTCGTTACGAGTAACGAGTAGGTCTTCCGTCCGATTTTGTTTTCATATGATACGATGAAATATCGATATTCTCTGCCAAATCTGCGATCTTGGTGAATCTAGGTTTTTTGTCTCGAGACCGAAAACGGACGAACAAAAGAGGTTTATGAAAATAAAAGCTAGGGTTTTTTATACATATGTTTAGTGTACACTACTGTTAATCATAGCAGATGAAACACCAAAGATAATCAGTTAAACTTGTGAAAAAAATGAATTGTTTGAACTCTTCTGGTGAGTACCGGAAGTGACGGTTGACAAAAGAAAACCCGTTAAATATATCTTCAATCGATTGTCTATCATTTATAAAAGTTTGTGTCTCAATCACTTACAGTGACTAAAATCTCGCTGGTATCAATTTTGTAAAAAAGGCTAAGTACCAAAGATATTTGAAATCTTGCTTGTTTTCAAGTTATCTGTAATATGGTTTACGAGTGTCTTGGCTTCTCATTTAAGGGACCAGCCCCTTTTTCTTGAGTTCAATCGACAGTTCTCACGAATACTAACATTTTTTGTTCTTACACCCATCTAAAATTGTTGTTCATTTTTGAGATACAAATGATTGAATATTTTAGGGGCCAGCCCTATAGATCCTTAATGGGGACAGACTTTGGAGTTTTGATTAGTGGAATTGATTAGAATCATCAATGCAAACATTTTCTTTTCTACATTACCTAACAAAATATGTCTCCTTCTCTAGATATATTGCATCAAAGTTTAAGTACTTTGGCCCCTTAAAATCCCTAATTACGTCATAAATGGGTGTGAAAATGATTTTACCTGATAAATATTGCTACAATCAACAACTTTGCTTCTATATTGCATTACCAAATTTTGATCGTTTTTAAGTTATTTGCAATAGAGTTTACGAGTGTCTTGGCCCCTAATTTAAGGGGCCAGCCCCTTTTTCTTGATTTTGTTGGAAAGAACGTTTAATTATCTACTATATTTGTTATATATGTCTTAACAAAATATCAACTGATAAAAAGATACAGATGAAAACGTATGAAGAATTTGAATGAAAATTCGTACCCAATTTTCGTGCCTACGCGAGCTCCAAAAAATGGCGCCACTGGCGTAAAACAAAATAATAGTGCACAACTTCAGACTATAGACTACCTATCCTGAAAATTTCATAGTCATATCTCTGATAGTTTCTGAGATCAGCTCTGCACAAAATAGGTCGTAAAAATGTACAAAATGGCCGATAAATCGGTACCGGAAGTGCCGACAGGAAAAATCTCAAAAACGTATGAAGTTTACATCAAGACTCATCTTCTCTGAAAAAATGGTCGAAATCGGTCGAATAGTTTTTGAGAAATCTCGTGCACAAAATTTGTGGAAAAAAATAATAATAATAACTAGACACGATCTCGTTGCGAGCAACGAGGAGGTCTTCCGTCTGATTTTTAGAAGAGGAAATGACCTTTCCTTTTATCTTCATCAACGAAACATATCAGGAAATGCAGATGTGATATTA
The DNA here is from genome assembly GCF_025612915.1 of Magallana angulata. Classification (NCBI taxonomy): domain Eukaryota; kingdom Metazoa; phylum Mollusca; class Bivalvia; order Ostreida; family Ostreidae; genus Magallana; species Magallana angulata. The sequence goes on from NC_069114.1 coordinate 30,484,073, forward strand.
AAGAGCGATGGATGAAGAATTATACACCCCGTTGGATCCCTAATTTGAAGGACCAGCCCCATTTTATTTCATTTTAAATAAGAGGTCTTTTGGCCTAATAACACGTCTAATAACCTGTAATAAAAAGAAACCGAAGAAAAAAAGAGGGTCACCCTTTGTAAACGGAAGACCCTAATAACAATAAGAATAGAAGGGTCTTCCGCTGAAGACGGAAGACCCTAATTATAAAAGACTGTTTTTGTCTAAATCTTAATTGAAGAGTGTTTTTCAACTTGAATTTTAGTCCAACAACCCTTTTATGTTGAATATTTTAGTTAGAAAATTAAATAAAAAGGAGAGAAAGAAATAGAGAGAAATAAGAAATCTTGGCTCCGGCGAGATTAGAACACACAGCCTTTGCAGATGTCTCAAAACATGGCTGACGCAAAATAATTCCCGAAGTTGTCTTTGAATTTGGGGCGTTTCCGCCCGGGAGAAGAGCTGAGTTTTTGTATGAGATGAAAAACAACGTGTAAGATGTCTGACTATTCAGGTTTGGTAACAGTGCGAGGTCATTTGAAATATTGATGCGTGTTTGTGTCTGGAGGGGGGTGAAAAGACCAGAGCTTGATTTTCGTCGTAAATAAATCGAAAATAGAATTTTGAGATGTGGATCTCGGATTTGGTCATTACATGTAGTACAGTAATCTAGAATTGAACTAGGTTGAAAATAAAGGTTCAAGATGAAGGATCTAGTAAAATCAGGCCAGGAAAACTAAATTATATTGTGAATAGGAGGAGGGGGGGGGGGGGTTGGTGCGTGTACTGTGTAATATTAATTTCCCAGTATAGGCAATAAGCGCCGTTTAATCTCAGGAATTTCGTCTTGATTGTTCAATTCGCTGCATATTTGGCAGAAAATGAGAATGGTGTCCGAGGTTCATTTTCACGAATTTTCATGAGGATTGAATGAAGGGCTTGGGAGTTATGATATTTTTGCAGTACATGTCAATCACGACAATTGAAACTCAAATGCCAAAAACTTCATAACTCTGTTAATAATGAACGAATTGGTCTGATAACTAGAGCAAAGCTCGTTGCAAAGCAACGAGTGGGTCTTCCGTTAATGTCGGAAGTAAAGCTGGAAGTTCCTGTAAGAAGCAGAGCTTTTGAACCAATAACAAGAGTAACGATAATTAAAAGATGAAAAAAATCGAATTATTCCTGATACGACTTAACAAAATCCGAATTATTTTAAGTACGAATTAACAAAAACCTTTCTGATTCCAAGAACGACTTAATAAAAAAATCCGAATGTGTTGAAGTACGACTTAACAATTAATTTTGGTACGAGTTAATTTTACTTTGAACATAACGCTATTTTCTTAACCAAGAATGTGGAATCAAAATTTCCGGAAAACTCAATTTTTAAATCCCAATATTATTGTAATGCATCGTCCGATTTTAAAACGGATTTCAGTTTAAAATTAAGCATAAAAAAAGCTTCTTTGTTGCTTTATGAATAATATCAAATTATTGGTGAGAAAAAAAGTTATTATAAAAAGACTTAATAGCCCTTCTGGCCCCTAATTTTAGGGGTCAGCCCCTTTTTCTTGATATCAAATAAAAGGGCTCGCTAATTTAAACATATTTTGTTCTACAAGTGTTCACAAATTGTAAAACGTTATCGAGATATCTAAACAACTGTGTTTTAGGGGCTGACCTTTTAACACCTTATCGGGGCCACTAACAACAACATTTTTGGTATCACTTTGTTAAGAACAATATTTTGAACAACTTTTGTTCTACATTGCTTTTCAAAATATTTTACTTTTTCAGATATTAATGATCAAAGTTTTCAACTTCTGGCCCCTTGAAACCCCTAATTACGTAATATATGAATTAGGTATGATACTGTATAGATAAACAGCTGTACAGTGAGCATTTTTGCTTCTATAATTAATAACAAAATATTTTTCAGTAAAGAGTTATTATTCATAGACTTTAGAGCCCCCTTGGCCCCTAATATGAGGGGCCAGCCCCTTTTTCTTGATAACAAATTAAAGGTCTTGCAAATATTAACATATTTTGTTCAACAAGTGTTCACGAATTGTTAACCTTTCTCAAGATATCTGTATAAATGTGTTTTAGGGGCCGACCCTTAAACTCCTTACCGGGGCCACCAACAACAAAATTTTAGTTTTCGTATTGTTGAGAACATTATTTCAAACAGCTTTTGTTCTACAGTGCTATTCAAAATATTTCTCCTTTTTCTGATATTATCGATCAAAGTTTTGAACTTCTGGCCCCTTGAAACCCCTAATTACGTAGCATATGACTAAGGTATTGTACTGAATAGATATACAGCTGTACAGTTAACATTTTTGCTTCTATAATTAATAACAAAATATTGTTCAGTAAAGAGTTATTGTAAAAAGAGTTTAGAGCGCTCGTGGCCCCTTATTTGAGGGGCCAGCCCCTTTTTCTTGATATCAAATTAAAGGTCTTGCAAAAATAACCATCTTTTGCATTACATGTTTTAACAAAATATTTATACATCAAAAGATATTACAGAAAATGTGCGAAAATTTCGTGAAAGAAATTGGTTCTAATTTTCAGGTTCAGGCGAGCTTCGAGGCCTTGAGCCATTTTCATAATTGGAAGCATGGGGGTACATCTACATACATTCATCTACAATCCCTGAAAATTTCAAGCTTCTCTCTTGATTAGTTTTGGAGGAGATGCGTGGACAAAATGACCCTTAAAAATTTACAAAATCGTCAATATCTGAAACCGGAAGTGACGTCATCATTTGAAAATTTAATAATATGTAGCACCGATCATGCTTTATCAGTCCTGAAAAGTTTTTGAGAAATTGCGCTTAAAAAAAGTCAGAAAAAGAAAAAAAAGAATAACTAGAGCAAAGCTCGTTGCAAAGCAACGAGTGGGTTTTCCGCTGATGTCGAAAGTAATGCTAGAAGTACCTCTAAGAAGCAGTGTTCTTAATCTAATGACAAAAGTAACTTAAGTACAAAAAAGATTTTAAAAATCGAATGATTCTTGGTATGACTTAAAAAAATCCGAATGGTTTTAAGTACAAATTAACAAAAAACATAACCATTTCAAGACCGAGTTAACAAAAAAATCAGAATGTGTTTAAGTACGACTTAACAAATTTGACTTCATTTTAGGTAAAAGTTAACTTTATCTGGAACTAACATCTAATTTCTTGACCCAGAATGCAAAATTAAAATTTCCGTAAAAAATCAATTTTGTTTAAAACATAATTCCGAGCAACATTTCCTCTACACTGCTTTTCAAAGGGTTGACCTTTCGTACTATGCGCTTGTTGCATCATCAATTGTCAGAAACTTATCGATGTATAGTTTACTTAATTTTATTATTCCTCTGTGAATATTTTTATTTAAAATTACTATGAACCAGACAACATTGAAATGGTGAACATTTCAAAGGGCCCCGCTGATGTTATTTTAGAGAATTTTGCTTTGACCTTGACCTATAACTTGAAATTATTCCAGCTGGCATAGAACTTCTAATTCAATTTCATTGCCCCTAACATATAGGCATTTTTGTTCAATCTGACCAAGATTAAGCATATCCGGGAAATATTCTACTGTCTAAAACTAATTTTATAAAGATCTGCTATGACCTTCACATTGACATGGTTCAAGGTCACTGCACGCCATTAACCAATAAGCTCTGTTTAGGCAAAATATTAGCCAATTAGGGGCTAAAAGGAGAGTATATATATGCTCTTAAAATATGGATTTTTGTGTGATCTGATATGACTTTGACACTTGATCTACAAATATCATTAGAGGTCATTGCATATCCTTTGATCAAAGGCATCATGTGGGTGAAGTATGAGCCTGATTGGAGCAAAGGGAGAGAAGATGTACTCCAGACAAGGATTTTTTAAATATAATTCTGCTATGACCTTCACAGTTTACCTTGAAAATAGGTTCAAGGTCACTGCACACCCTTTACTCAAAAGCTCTGCTTATGTGAAGTCTGAGCCCTATAGGGGTTAGTAGAAAGTATATATGTTCTGAAAAAAGGATTTTTGCATGATCCGATATGATATTTCACCCTTTACCTAGAAATTTCATGCAAGGTCACTGCACATCGATTAACAATAGAGACAGTCTGTGAGTATTAGCCAGATTGGACCAAAGGGAGAGAAGATATGCCCCAGACAAGGATTTTATATATGTAATTCTACTATGACCTTAACCTTATACCTAACAACATGGTTCAAGGTCACTGCACATCCTTAACCCAAAGGAACCCTGTGGATGAGGTATGAGCCAGATTGGGCCAAGGGGAGAGAAGCTATGCTCCGGTCAAGCGATCTCGGATGGACAGACGGACAAACTGATCACTAGAAGGCGCCCACACAAACTTGCTTTCTATCTAATTTGAAATAGTATCCATGGTATCTGCCCATGGTGAATAGTCATCAAAACCATTCATCAGCAGAATTTGATTTCCCTCCTTTTTAAACTCGGAACACCTCTGACCTAATCAGATCACCGCATTAAATACAAAGTTTGATAACTCTAATTTGTTTATCATCAAGAAATTCTGCATCGCTGACAAATAAAGTTTTCTTCGGTACAATAATATACCAATTAACTGACTATCTGGACAATAGCAAGTTTATTGTCCCACCCCACAGCAACTATTTCCCTTGGCTTTGCCTCATGAAATAGTTGCTGTCTTGAGGGACAATAAACTTGCTATTGTCCTCATACCCAGTAGATACTAAATAGGCATATAATATCCCATCCACCTCCATTTCATGTTATATAACCTCCAGTTTGTAACCTTCAATTTCACTGTGTAAAGGCAACACAACAGTCAAAGCCGCAAGTTTCACAATTTATTACTGCTTCTCATGTACTTAAAATTAGGGGCCTTAATATTGCTTAGGCCTAAAAAAAAAAAGTTGTGTGTTTCGGGTAACCCGACCTAACCTACAAAAATGGCCCGATCCTCCCATTTTTAGATGCCTGATTTTATCCGACTGTGAATTTTATCTTATATCCAATAAAAAATACGTTTTTAAATATGAAACAAACAAACATTCTTAGGATTCAGGCAAAAAAAATAGATAAAATAAAAAAAAATCCCCACCTACCTAACCTAATTTTTTCATTAGTGTTACCCTAAACACATTATTTTTTTTTTAGGCCTTACCAATTCCAACAAGAGACATCCCATTAACTATTGATAAACATTAAAATTCATTTCATGAATCTACGCAACACTGGTAAATCTTCAAGTACAGTCACTATCAATTTTACAAAAATATTGACGGTTCTTTATCCGAAACTATTCCTTGTACATGTACCTTTAACTGCAATTAGTACACTAACATTTTATGAAAAGACGGTTTGTCTTAGAATAAGAAAGCTAATGCAATTCTGAGAAAAAGAATACCACATATTGCAAATTCCATTGAGGTTTAATAAAAATATGGCCATTTAAGTGAACCCCCCATTTCCAATTTCCATTAGTAAACACAGATTTACAGGGTTCTCCATAGTAAAACATCTTTACCTGACCTTTTAGAGGTCAATTGTTGTTCAACCACCTTTGAAAAGAAACCTTATTCAATACAACATGCATCTACATTATATAATCATGATAAAAGCTTCACATCACTTAGAAATATCCTTACATGTATACCCCCCCCCCCCCTTTTGATTTTCATAAAAAGTCATGGTTAAAAATGTTTTACCTAATTTTATGAAACTTATGGCAATTTCCTTGAGTCATATCTCACACATATTTGAAAACAATCATCGATGATTCTAAAATTTGATCCTAATTATTTGTTTATTTTATGATTTACACCATTTTAATTAACAAATAGACAGCTGTCCTGCTTGTGATTTCTTGTTTTTATGAAAAAAAGTAAGCTAACAATCATATTTAGTGAATATCTAATCTATTTTGATTTCTAGTCTCCTTCTAACCATGCTAAAACAGTAAGATACAACCTACAAGTTAGATATCTGCCTTAAATTAAAATAAAATTCAAACACCCAGGTAGGTGGAGACAGAGTTGATTTCCATGAAAAATGTTCAAAATTTGACATGTTTTTTTCCTTTTTTTATGCATATATACCTTAGAAAGGTAGAAATAGGTTGTTTTTTGTTCATTTCAAAAGTAATTATCATAGCAGATGTTATTTCAAAGTCAAATGTACATTTACATATCCTAAATGTAATCTTAATGCAGACAATTGGATGGGGTGGGGTGGGGGGGGGGGGTTCAATCATGTAAACACATCTAAATACCTTTATAAAATAAAAAATAAAGGAAACATAATTGCATACTTTTATTGAAAAACAAATTTTCACAACAATTATGAATTTCTTTAAATAGCCTTAATTTTGTTTTTCATAATTTCTTATCAAACACAAACCACAACATGGGATGATGCTTTCATAAAGTTCCATTATTGTTCATGCATTATCCGATTTAATTTGAATTACCGGTAAAAAGTCTGTAGAACACAAGGAATATGCATGTGGATAGAGGTGACAGGTTAATCTCAAGAGTTGACCCACAAGAATCAACAGGTAAAAGCAATGTGGTGCCATGTCGGAACAAGAGTTCGTTTTGAGCTGAAATAAAAAAAATAATAATTAGCTGTTTTTACATACATGTACTAGTAATAGCTGTGTTTACATTAACATATGCATATTATTTCTGGAAAAAATACACTGACCATGCAGTGTAATAAGTATTACATATCCCAATACATGACATAACATTTAGGCAGTACAGGATCAAAAATTTGCATATCAAGTCATAATATAATATTAAAAAAAATTCTTAGGTATAGACACTTATTAGATTGAGAGAGAGTTTGAGAGAGAGAGAGAGCTGAGTTTATTTCTTGTAGTGCAACAGTCAAGCATTTCAATTCGAAAATTACAAAGGAATATTACCCATCTGAACAGCGTCAAAGTACATGTATTTCCTTCTGGTATACCATGTTTTATCAATTCTACCGGGTTTTTATTTTGCAAATAAATTTGGCGAGGGTTTTGGTTTCTTTTCTTTTAAATTACATTTTTTAAAAACAATACTATGTGTAATAAGCATAAAACATGTATGAGTAAACTTAATGAAGAATTTTTAATAGATTATTTTTCACAGAATGTGTTACATTACATGTATGTCAATCTTTATAAAAGTAGCGTATATTTCGTGCGTCATAAATTGGAAGTTTTAGTAAATATCATTTACTTGCATGGTAGATATATATGTCTAACCCAAATTTTCTTCATAAAGCTACAGCTGTATGTACCACATAATCATATGTTTTGTCACAAGTATACATTTATAAAAAATACCCAAATTCCAACAGTTGAAAGTAACTCGATGAATTTTTCATTCTCTGATAAGTTCATTGTGTTTTGTGCGTGCATATATTATAAGTCTGCTGCAACAGCAGCCAATCAGCGGTAAGCTGAATCCACTAATAAGAAAGTTTGTGGTTTAGGAGCGGGTAAAATTGTTTATGCATAATGTAGCTGACACTGACTTGAATAGATCTGATATATATGTACAAGATGGGAGAAATAATGACAGAACAGACTGGGATTCGAACCTTGCCCTCTGAATCTCTAGTCAAGTGCTCTACCAACTGAGCTACATGTATCTGGCACCGGTATTCAAACCAGTCTGACCGTCACATCCCCCCCCCCTTTAAATGATCTTCACCCTCAAAGATCACCCCTGGCTCTTCCCCTGGCAGGAGTTAACCTGTCAGTTCCAGGGGTTGGTTACAACACCAATATTGTATAGGGATGGAACGATCCACCGATGCACCACGGTATTTATTTTGACGATATTTGGATTGTTACATTTACCATTAATACATTACGATACCTATGCGGACTTTTTTTTATTTTCCAAAAATATCTGAGCTTCATATATCGGCTATTTTTAGTCTGCGCGCCTAATATGAAAGTACAAAGATGGCGGAAAACCTCGTAAAGTTGTCAAACCTGTTAGGAAGCTAAATCTGGAGTGTGGACAACTTTTGGATTACTTGTTAATGAAAAAGTAGTGTATATGAGACTTAAGTAATTTGTAAATTGTGCAACGCTCATTTTAAATATATCAAAATAACTTTGGACATGCGGTAATACATCGACAGATTGAATAAATTTTTAACCCTTATTCATGTTTTCATTTAGTTGCAATGTATCGTGATATGTATCGTATCACATCTAATGTATAGTGATATGTACCGAATCGGCTAAGTACAGAAACGTCCAAGCCTTAATATTGTAACAGGATGGGAGAAATAATGAAGGACCAAACCAGGAATTAAACCTGGTCCCCCTGAATCTCTAGTCAGGTGCTCTACCAACTGAACACTGGTATTTAAACCGGTCTGACCGTCACATATACAAAAAGTTATTTTAAACAATGGTGTTCAATAAAAAATAACACTTGCAACCTTCAGTTTTTGTCTGTAATTAATCAATATTGGCTTGCGATCAGTTATCGTTGAGTACCATTTTTCATCAGTGCATTGTTACGTCATTTTATCAACACATAAAATTATATACGAAAATATGATGTAACATTGCACCAGCGAGAAATGGTCCTTGACAAGAACTGCTGGCATGCCAGTACTGCCAGTAGTCAGATTAAAAAAAGAGAATATAAATGAAAAATTACATTTTAAACATTAACAAGGACAATTCAAGTACATATCAAAACTGCTAAACAAGAAAAATTATGTGAACTGGTAGAGTGGTACGCATAGTTCTAACTTGTAAACTACATGTACAAGTACATGTACCGGTTACCCGTTGGTCTGCTAAACCTCTCTAATGATACATTGATCGGCATCATAAAAATATTAAAGACTTTTTAGTCATGTTTTAACTCTGAAGTCTGAAGTATACAATTTTATTTACTTGATGTTACATGTATGTCTACAGGGTATTTATGTCTACATTTGGAGTCTTCCGCACAAGAATATGATCATATGTTTCTAATTAGACCCTGCTTTGAATTTTGAGTTGAAAATTCACAATCTAATTTTTTTTTAAATAGATAAAGGACTATGTGCGGTATGGTCAAATATCTGCCCCCGATTTCAACCAATTTTTAAATAGTATCGTATGAAAATGAAATTTTCACAAATCATTGTAAAGAGGATGCCTATAACTTTAATCTTGATTTTAGTCATCATTGCTCACTCGCTGTTTATCTATGACGTCACTTAAATGACCTAATTCCCACAATGCAAACAAATGAAGATATTCTCATTTTTGCTCTATATTTTGCATTCGGAAGTATAGAGCGCAGGTCTGCTCAAGTGCGATTTTAACATATGTTTTTCTTCAGATAGTTATACATATTATACTAAAAAATGGTACTTGAGCAAGCCTGCGCTCGATGTTTCCCAGTCGAAAAACCATCGGAAAACACCCATATTTTGCTACAAAACATCAATTTATCAAAATAATGCAATATTCATGACGTCATTTCTACATTATGACGTCACTGTGGTGATAACCTTTTACACCTTTATTTTCAATATGATTTTAACTATCTTTCACCTTATTTTAAAGCTCTTTTTAAAACTTTGATTTTGGGGGGCAAAAATTGCATAAAACCGCACTTAGTCCTTTGGTCATCCTTTCCAGTCACCAATGAACCTCGAGCAAGTCTAAACATCCAGTAAACAATGTAAAAATTACACGTTAGTAAACAAACACCCACACCATAACAAAACATCTAACTCTGTAATTCTTATAAAATTCTTAACCCAGCAGATGTTTAATCATCAAGATATATTTGTAAATTCATACGCGATGGACATATCATAAGAAAATCTATGTACAGTACCAACTACATGTATATTTGTATACTGTATGTATGACTTTCGCCACATGTGGATTTTGTCAATAAATTGAATTGTAATTTACACAAAATTCTGGTAAAAAGGAGAAAAAAACAAGTGAAAGGTACAACATTTGGGATTCAATTCTGTTAAAAGGATTTATATTGTCTGGACTAGAAAAATAACATACATCAGTGACAGTGTGCACGTACTTACATGTACATCTATAGACTAAATGTTAACCAGTTAACATGCTGACATTTTAACCACTATAGACAAGAAACTTTAAAAGGAATAAAAAGCCTCACCTTCTTCAGTAACATCCACATAGATCACACACTTTAATGTCCATCTTTTCCCCTTTATTACTCGTAGCTTATCAACGGCTGATCAATGGAAACATAAACATCCGTCGACATGGTCGACAGAAGTGTGGCTGTCAGAATTTCCTCGTAAACGATTCACACGAGAATATATCCCTCCTTATACAAATATGTAGTATTGTTCCCTGTGCATGTTCATCTGTTTCACAGTAACTTGAAAATGCATGTGTAAACCGAAAAATGCACAACTTATCTTCTGCATTACGCTCTCTCTTTTCTACAATGCCGTTCGTTACTGTTTACATTCGCGGGTCCGCGACAAACATTGCAAACATTTGTTCTGCGTGGCCGATTAGAACGTGTTAAAAAAGTAGTTGAATTCATAAATGATATAGCCTAGATGAAAAAAAAAATGAAATTGAATCACAACAATTTATCTAAAACGCAACACAATGTAATGCAGTAAATGCCTGGGCCTTAAAACGGCATTTGTTCGCTTGTGTGTCTATGTAGACAAATTAACTCGTTCATGTACGATTCACACATATTTGTTTTATGAAATTTGAAAAAAATAGGGCACAGAACTTTTTAAATTTGATACCAAATGACATTATTTAATATATTAACAATAACTGAATTAATTTTTTTTCATAAAATGATAACGATTTTTGCTATCAGAAAAATACGTGTATGAGCTGCTGACCCCTAATTATAGGGGCCAGCCCTTTTTTCTTAATTTTGAATGAAAGCTCTCGTTATTCTTAACAACTTTTGTTCTATATGTATTAACAAATTATTTTTAGTTTAAAGGTTATTATACAAAAAGCAACAAAATTTCAGACCCCCCAAAACCTTAAACTTTACCGGCAAATAGCTTAAAAACTAAAAAACATTTTGCCAAAATTTTCATGCCAGCAAAACTATAAAATGTTACCAACAATTCTGCTAAATTTCATGCAACTATCTTTTGTAGTTCCCGAGATCAACTCTGGACAAAAGACCCCCCAATTTTCAATTAAAGGGCAATAACTCATAACCGGAAGTGAATTTTAAAAATTTGAAAAAAACGTCCCTAGATATTAACATTGTCTACATACCCTGAAAGTTTCATAACAATCAGACAACAAATGTACGAGAAATGGCCTACACAAAATTTGCGGATAAAAAAAAAAAATAATAATAAGAAACAGTAGAATAACAGAAGGGTTTTCCGTTGAAAAACGGAAAACCCTAATAAAGAAAAAGAAACCGTAGAATAACAAGAGGGTCTTCCGTTGGAAAACGGAAGACCCTAATAATAAAAAGAAACCGTAGAATAACAAGAGGGTCTTCCGTTGGAAACGGAAGACCCTAATAATAGTGAAAAATAGAGAAAAAGAAACCTAACAAAAACAATAGGGTCTTCCGTTGGAAACGGAAGACCCTAATAACGAAATTATCGCAAAAAAGGACTGAAGAATCTCTACCTCCCTTGATGGTGTCTTACCCGTCAATACTGGAGCCGACCTTGGTGTAACCGATTATATCTGTCCAGTAAGAGTACAGGATTCGGTCGTCGTTGAACCATCCGTTTTTGTCTGCGTCCCTTCCGTCAAAAATTATGAACGCTACTTCGACGCCATTGGTGAAGTAAGCATACTTTACCTGGAAAATATTACGTGTTATGGATTAAAAACTTAATTCGAAAACGTATCAATTTGATAGCTTCATTTCAGCTCCATCCATAACTTTCAAAGTCAAAGAAACAAAATAATTGTCACATTTAGGGGGGATTTCTGGATTTGTAGGTACAAATTATCCAGACCTTTTACTTTTCAAATATTTTGTCATTCTGTTTTTTTTTTTAATCAGGTATTGAAGTTTCTGTACACATGAACCTATAGCAGTTTTAATCTAGCACACACTTTTAATATTTGCACATTTTTAAATTAGCGCGTTAGAAGTCCACCTTAAGAATGCATACTTTTAGAACTGATCCAATAAAATATTTCCAAGAATTACACTTACACTTTCAATGAAAAATCCGGGAATACTTCTCCAGGTTTCGACGTTTTTAGATTTGTAGACGAGGAATGGGTCCTTGGTCAGGGTCTGGGCGGAGGGATTGTCGCTGTTGAGGGTGTCGGAGGAGTACCACAGCTGACGGAGCCCTCCCTGGGGAGGAACCACGCCCTCCACCGCCTTAAACACCATATCCCAGGCTGTCATAAAAAAAATCAGGTCTTTTACAACTAAAAACTAAAAATTCCATTAAATACACGGCTAAATTTTCAAAGCTCGAGCGCTAAAATACAATACCTTCACCAATACAGTTGAAACACCCAGAAAAGGTAAAGTTCAGATATTTGCATTGCGAAGTATCCAAGATTTTCACAAAGAATCAAAGATTCTCAACAAAACACAATATTGAAATATCTTCAAAGTTAAAGATAAAAAGTTTGCGCGCTAAATCACTATTTCTTCAATTGTAATGAAAATGAAATCCTCGACAATACTTTTAATTTAAAGTTGATTTCTATAAGTTATCGCGCGAAAATTATACATGTAGCATAAAATATTTAATGAACTTACCCATAACAGAAACCACCATGACGTCAGCAGTTCCTCTGTTTCCTGAAGAGAAACATAACCCATGAAATTAACTTCTTTTCAGGCCGTTGAAATACGTGACGGATAAGTTATGATAAAGTTAGTTATTTACCTGAGCTCCAGTTAACTAGAGTGGTCGATGCCGAATAGTAGAAGTAGGGGGTCCCCGACATGACGTCCCATTCTTGACATTCACCGGTTGCGTCATAATCTTTCAACATGAACCAGCCAGCGTCTGATGTACATCCACCGTATTGATGGTTGATGAAGAAAGTTCGACGTCCTGTATTTGGGCTGTAAAGACACAATTGTACTTAATGCATAAGGTCTATCAGGCGGTTCGTTAATTGTGACTTATCTCCCCTTTTCAATAATTGTATATTAGTACATATCTATTTTTATACTTATAATGATCGATATTATCAAACCACCCCATCCCTTTTCCTCCAGTTGTCATAAATAATATCACCCCCGTTGTCTTAAGTATTATAAAACCAATTTTCAATGGCCTAATTTGATTTTCATACATGAACTTGAGATACATATTTAATCACTTTATTCTAATTCGTTTCTGAAGGGCATATTTTGCTTATTATTGGGCAGACACAACCATGGTACTATTACATATTTAACATTATAAGTATGCAACTTTACGCTGCCAGTTAGAAATGTGAAGGTTGTTTAAATGGACTTACTTCATCTCGCAGTAGTTTTTGGTGGCGGTGGTGATGTCGGTATAACTGGACTCTATGATCCGCCCACAGTCCAGCCAGTCGTTCCTACTTTTACCCATGCTGTCAAACACCACGTACGCCACCTCCTTGTTATCCTTGTAGGCCGACAGACGGACCTTAAAACAGGGATGTACCGTGTGTAAGTAAAGAAAGGTAATTGTCGCCCAGAAATTTTAAATTGATAGTCTTAAGTTAAAATTGTTAAGCACATTTTAATTTTGAATTGTTTAAATGAAAAATGATGCTAACGCGATACGCAATAGTTAAAAGTTAAACATAAACGTAAAACGTAAACGCAATAATAAGTAATGAGTATGCCGTAATAACGAGCATTTATAATACGTGAGCCTGACTACATGAACCTTAATACGTGAACCGTATTACGTGAGCCGGAATACGTGATCCTTAAACGTAGTAGTTAACATGTAAACCGAAATACGTACATGTTATACGTAAACGTGATACGTACACGTAATACATGTAAGTAATCGTAATATGTTTTACAAATACATACAGCGGAGAAGCTCCTCTTGTTCCAGTCATCCAGCCACTTAGACTTGTACAGCTTGCTACTGGCCGTAAAGTCTCTCATGGCCGTCACATCCTCGCCGTTGTAGTGTCCGCTGGCCGTCCAGAAGGCGTTCACGCTGCTAAAGCCGGGTGGACGGGCGCCACGGGGGATCTTAAACACCACGGTCCACGCTAGAAATCAAACAGATGAGGAAGAGGTTTTCATTAAAAGAAGGGCTGACAATTTAAGCGACGGTTTTTTTAGATTTATCACAACCATATCTGTTTTTAAACATTTTCCTAGTGATTGTTAATTATGATTTATATGATATATATTGATATATATAGATGTACATGTATAAGTATATTAGTTCTTTTCTTTGATATATTTGATTCTGTAGAATTATTTTTTCACTTTTTATGTCAGATCCAGACATGGAAAATGAAATATTCACGAGGAGAAAAAGTAATGGTTCAGGAGCCTATGCATTCTGCATAATGCGATATTAATTTTTTTTTCAGTTTATACATGTAAAGTGTAAGTTGATTTATTGTACTCACGCCCTCTGTAAAAGTCTAAGTTAATCTATTGTACTCACGCCCTCTGTAAAATTTTAAGTTAATTTATTGTACTCACGCTCTTTGTAAAAGTCTAAGTTAATTTATTGTACTTAATGACATGCTCTCTGTAAAAGTATAGGTTAATTTATTGTACTCACGCCCTCTGTGGTTGTTGAACTGTTGCGATAAAATTGACTCAATGGAGAAGGCAAAACACAGACAGGTCACAGCAGCTTGCAGACCCTGATATTAAAAAAGAAATACTGTAAATTGCTTATATTACGCGAGTACTTAATTCCGCGATCCCGCTGGTCTGTATCAAATCGCGAGAATAAAAATCACGAATGTTCAAATTTTCTCCTTTTTTCTTATAATTTTCAACTCTCAGAAAATAATGGCGAGATTTTAAAATCCGCGAAGGATGCTTCTTGCGATTTTACGCGGATATTTATTCTTCGCGTTTAATTAGGAATTTACAGTAAATGCTTACCAAAAATTTTTATTGTTGATTTTGATGTTTTGAATTCATATAGAATCAATAAAATGTAGTTAAAGTGAGGTAGATAAAAATTATCAGAAGATAACATGATCTGCTCGATTTCAATTAATAATATTATTATCATTATGCAATATCGTCATCCTACGTCACGATTATTAATAAATCTTAAAGAAAAACTAAATTAATTTCAATGGCGTACAGATGTTAATTTCTTTTAGTTTAAATTTACGGAACCATATCTTTAAAAATATTCACCATTTTGTTCTATCCAACACTCCCTATTATCTCCTGTCTTGAAAAATTATAAGGAGATACTTTTTAAAAGACCATTTTATTCCATAATTCCAGTCATTAATGTTGTTTTCCTTGGACATTAACTTCCTTCCTAAGTTCATTAAAACCCTCATTGCCCTAAATGTCTCGATGAACCTGTCTTCGGAATGAATCAACTAAAAATATTTACTTTTGTCATTTTCTTTGGACTCGGATATTTGCCAATTTTTTTTTTAAATTTGATTCCTTGACATGTTTTTCTTTTTAAGAACCTCTTTTTTGTTCAGTGAAAATATAGATGCATCCATTTTAAAAAAGCTATCTTTAAATTGATTTTTGAAAAAAAAAATTGATCTACAAGTTAATTCAAATTTTGCACGTTTATAGTCTTATTATATGATATATGATTATTGAATCGGCCAATGAATAAAATGTTGCTGCCTTATAAAGGACATAAACATTTAATGATTGTTCACTTTAATTCGACATGTTAACCTCAATATCAATTTTTTAGTTTAAAGTAACATAATGTTATTCTGTATTAATAAAAGTTTATTGATGAGCAACTTTAACTTCCTCAATGTATAAACATTTCCTTAGCCGTACATAGATCGAAATATCAGTCTGATTTTTATCCCCAGTTCCGATACGTTTTTCCATGCGCGTACGTTTGAATGAATTTTATATATCAGAGAAAAACAGAAAATAAACAAAACAAAAACAAGTGAAACATCACATGTAAAAACAGAGTCTTTTGTTACGTACAAACCAAAATAAGTTGCACTCGGACATTTAAAAAAAAAAAGGAAACAAGTTAAAATATTTAAAATAGAAATTAGAACATACAGGTACGTATCAAAAGTATAATTACGTTTGCATATAGGATAAAGACCAGCTAACAGAGTGGGACGCTCGAGCCTTTAAAATTCAACTCGCTTGTCAGAGGTGGTGGTCAATCTCTACATTGGACATGTTTTATACTACATCATGGTGATAAATGAGAGAGAGAGAGAGGGAGAGAGAGAGAGAGAGAGAGAGTTTGTTTTAATTTCAATTCTGGAAAAATATTGAAATTTGGTATATGTTTAGAGTTTTTTTCTTCATTCATCAGAGTGAATTGTAAAACATCGATCTAGCACTGTGTAATCTTCATTCTCTCCGTCCAATATATTTTACGTTAAGGTTAATGACACTTTAAGGCAGTCATAATAGCAAATTTTCTTTTCAAATAAACAGTTGTAGGAAGACAATACAGTGTATATTGATACAAAACTTACATTTAAATACTACTGAATGGGGGCTGTGATTTGCTCTGCGTTATCGTCTATTTTTCTCAGAATATGTCATCCGGACTTGCAACTAGTTTATCAATTAAATAATAACGAATACACTGTATGTCCTTAATTGAGGTCACGGGTGTATAAACTAGTACTAGTACGTGCAATGCAAACCGGATTGATCCGGAAAAAAGCTGGCGTAAATTTATATTGGTATAAGTAGTTTAGAAGTTATAGGGTTAAGAAGTTTATGTTAAACCGAATTATGGCATCCGGATAAACTTAAAATATTTCCATTTTTAAAATAACCAATTAAACGATAGATAGATAGATAGATAGATAGATAGATAGATAGATAGATAGATAGATAGATAGATAGATAGATAGATAGATAGATAGTAATAAAGCAAATTCATCAAATCGTTATCATCATTTTTATTTTTTCTAATCATAATGATATTAGATTGTCTTCTTAATTTTTAAAAATCTATAGCTATTGTAAACATCAAAACCAATGTGAACATTATCTGTTTGTAGAAGTTTTTGTATTTACACACATGGAGTTTGTTTCAAATACAAGGTTATATTCGTTTATTTTCAAATAGTACGTAAACTCTACTGCAGTATTGATACAATAAATTTTTTATCAAGTGACTTCTTAAAAATAATGAATTCATACAAAAGAAAGGGGGATATATATACATGTATTCATGTACATGTATACTAATAATTAAGATGCCTCGATTTTAGCCAATGTCCTCGATTTTAATCAACAATCGTCGTCTGATTGTGTTCGTTAAAGAATACAAACCCAAACGTAAGAATTTTAAAACCCTGTCTACATCACCTAGTCGGTAAGGTCAAAGAGAGACAACCCAATAGTAACAACAGGCGATTTAATGCAATGGGAACTAAAACAAGAATTCCGGCATGCAATATCATTGGTCAGGTCTGTTAATGTTATGCGAAAGGATAACAGTGCATACAATTAACACAATATAAAATATATATCGTACCATTTGCAATCCATTGTTTGCTGATTTGCGAAATTGCAAGGCATTGTTGTTTACAAAAATTTAGATTATTGATAGTCAAAATTGGTACATGACAACAGTTGTCATGTAGAAATTTTGATTATCAATAATCTAAATTTTTGTAAAGAACAGCATTAATAAGCTTTACTTTTAGTAGGCGAATTGCACTTCCGATTAAAAAATTACGATTACGTAAAAAATAAAGTCACAAGGCAACATTATAATAAGGTTTTTAGAAATTTACATGTAATTAAAGATCTAGATTTACACGAAGTTGTTATTGCATAGTAAACTAAGTAGTGCAAAGCGCAATGTGTGCGCAAATAGTAAAATTTGTCGGATGTCTCACATGCACACAACTTTGATCAATCGAAGCCGATCACAATAAACAGTTTTAGTTTACACTTGCCAACAAATACCTGACCTTATATATTTTACTAAATTATCAGTGTTGTGTAAAACAAGATGCGATTTTACAATCTGAATTATGAATCATTTACGAGCCAGAGATGTTGAAAATTGCTTCAAGTAACCTGTTTACACAAACATAAAGAAAATTGTCATGTTGCAAGTAATGCACGGATAATAAATGCACATTGACCTGTGGATCCTGAAAAAATCAAGTTTGTATGATAACACTTCAAAGATAATTCAAAGATTTCTTTATAACATTCTGTAAATAAATGAATTAATTAAAATAATTAAGTAATTATAAACTTTGCCGAGTTATAAATATCTTCATGAATGTTTTATTACCTTTATAAACCAAAAACAGATTTTCGTTAAAAAAAAGTATGTAGATTTGTCGGCAGAATTCTTTAACAGGTTGTAACAAGACACTTGACAGAAGTGCCCATAATTACGTACACACATGTATGGAAGTATGACACGACACCGGTTTAGATATTCAAAGATATTATTTTCCTTGGAAGAATACTTTATGACAACTGTTTAAGAGTTGGTAATTTCAAGCACGATGGAAATACTTTTGGGGTTTGTTTGAGTGAAACAAATTGAACGAACCCATGAATATTGAATAACCTGATACCCCTTAGAGTGAACTGCCCCAGGGGTATATAAGTCAGCGCAGCCTGCAGCTGAGGCAGTCTGGCTGAGAAGCTGAAAGGCGACACATGGGAGAAGCCTGAGCAGAAGAAGAAAAGTATTAAGAGGGTAAACGCCAGGAAAGGCTAGGGTAGGTATGAGATATAGTTTCACCAGCAGTATTGGTATCTTGGGAATTAAGTTAGGAGTCAGGACGTAGTAGATTGAGGCACCTTGTTTCCAATATCAATAGGAACTCATTATTGGGAGGTCCGCGGTGACAGTTTGCCCAGTCTATAATATAGCCGGTAAAGTCTTTGGTAAAATAATTTTAATAGAAGGTAATTATTAAAACTCAGCAAGTGTCGAGGAAAATCTTTTTATAATCAGGTCAATCAAAGTACTCAGACAGTGTCTTAGGAAAATTATATACTGTATTCCTTAAAAAGAACCCTTATATTTATTATTGTTAGAGGAAAACGTTACAGGATTTTGTAAATTGACTCAGAAGCGATTCCATCGGAAATGGTAGTAAAAATGATATTGATAAAACCCCTCTTTAGAGAACCATTTTTCATTTTATGTTTCTAGAGAACATCTTAATTTTTAGCTCACCAAGCTGAAAGCTCAAGTGAGCTATTATCATATTTTGTCTGTCTGTCCGTCCGTCTGTCTGTCCGTCCGTCCATCCGTCTGTCTGTAAACTTTTCACATTTTCAACATCTTCTCAAGAACCACTGGGCCAATTTCAGCCAAACTTGGCACAAAGCATCCTGAGCCTAAAGGGATTTGAAGTTGTAAAAATTAAGGACCACGCCATTTTGCAAAGAGAGATAATTAGGAATTTATGAAAATTTTCGAGAAATTTTCAAAAATCTTCTTCTCATGAACCAAAAGACCAGGAAAGCTAAAACTTGTGTGAAAGCATCCTCAGGTAGTGTATATTCATGACCCCTGGGGGTAGGGTGGGGTCACAATGGGGGGTCGAAGTTTAACATATGAATAGAGTAATTAAATCTTAAATCTTAAAAATCTTCTTCTCAGAAACTAATCAGCCAGAAAGCTGCAACTTGTGTGAAAGCATCCTCAGGCAGTGTAGATTCAAAGTTGTGAAAATCATGACCCCCGGGGGTAGGGTGGGGCCACAATGGGGGTCGAAGTTTTACATAGGAATATATAGAGTAAACGTTTAAAAATCTTCTTCTCAAAAACTAATCAGCCAGATGATTCTTTATAATTGTTAAGACTTTGGCCCCAGGACATTTCTTTGGCCTCACAAGAAGGTTCACAGTTTGATGTAGGTTTATATCCCATATATAAACTATTGTTAAGGAACTTTTTGAGAACTGCAATACTCAACATATGATATGACTATAAAATCATCTTGTTAGAAAAGGGACTAATGATTATAAACATAAGAATATCCAGGGGAAAAATGGATTTTATTTATACAGGATCTACATGTTTTATTGTACATTGTTCAGATAGTTGTATTATGACTCCATTAAGCTGATTTTATCATACCTATTGTTCCACAGGTGAGCGATGTGGCCCATGGGCCTCTTGTTTTAAGCTGTTTTTCGAGATACAAAAATAAAACATAAAAATAGAAGCAGTTTTTTTTTATCCATAAGGTGTTTCACTAGAAATAACTAAACTGTTTAAACACTTTCCGTATGTTAACCCATTATGTCAGTTATACGCACACATACCACGTTTATTTGTCAAATAAAACACATATACATGGTAACAAGTCTAGCTTTTTACTCTCATATTACGCAATAACCGAACAAAATATTATTGTTACGGCATTAATAAGATCATAATGAACAACTTTTGCAGCAACAGCCATATTGTAATCTTAACCGTATTTTAGTTACAGGGCGATTACTTTCAAGAACTCTAGGTCCCTAATTTGAGAAGCCAGCCCCTTTTTCTTGATGTCAAATGAAAGCTCTTTTAAGCATAAATATTTTTTGTTCTACATGTCTTAACAAAATATTTCCGAGAAAAAAGATAAAGTAAGAAAACCATGCAAAATCACAACACTTTTTTCATTTTATTTTTGGAGCCCTGACGTGCTTCTGCGCTTTTTGCGCTGAACAATTATAAATGACCTATTGCAGATCTACATTCTTTTGACTATCATTCCTGAAATTTTGAACTCAAAATCTTTTTTAGTTTATGAGATCCTTCGTGGACAAGTCGACCCTCTAAAAATCGTTGAATTGTTAATATCTACAAACCGGAAGTGACGTCCCAATTAAAAAATTTTTCCAATAAGGTTCAGAGCAATATCTATCAGATCTGAAAGTTTCACGTAAGTCGGCCAAGTAGTTTTTGAGAAATCGTGTACACAAAATTTGTAAGAAAAAAAAAGAATAGGGAAAAAGAAACCGAACGAAAACAATAAGGTCTTCCGTTTGAAACGGAAGACCTTAATTAGTACAGTAAACTAGAATGGTACTTAGTTGAAATTAAAGGCCCAAGATCAAAGATCAAGTAAAATCGGGCCAGAAAAACTTAATGATTTTATGAATGGGGGGGTGTCGGTCGGTGACTTCTATATTAAACGTAGAATATTAAATTCTTAATATCACAAATAACACAATTTCTAAACAAAATACATATGTTAGAACAATGTATAAGCGTTGTTTGAAAGATGTAACTATTGATTTTTTAACATCTGTTTATCTTAGGCTCAAACACTCATAAACTGCTGGTCAGTTTTCAAACCTTGTCGCAGTCATCCGTTCGTTTGTATAGTTACGTGTATAAACTTTGGAGGTTTTTCTTAACCCCAGACAGGCAACAGATTTGTATCAATATATAGACATGCACAAAAAAAAGGAAAAAGTCCACCATCTTTAATAAAAATGACTTTTTAGCGTTGACTTCTAATCAGTATGAAGACAATCAATAAACAATGAATTTCAAATTATTTGAATCCATAGACATTATCCCGTAACTTGAAATAAATACATGTATAATTTTTGGACGCCAATGTACATTTAGCCTCTATCCAATTTAATGCATGTTACCTGTACTAGTTCTTATTTAAATGCTAAAACATTTGTACTTTGAGAGAGAGAGAGAGAGAGAGAGAGAGAGAGAGAGAGAGAGAGAGAGAGATTTTTATAGTGTTTAGGGAATCAGTATATTAGCAACGTATGTCAATAAACACATTTATATACATGCATGCGTGTATCTATATATGTGAATAAATACTAATCAGTCCTCCTTTTAAGGTCATGTTGAATACTTATTTAAACGTTGGTGCATTGCTAAATATTGTGTGTGTCATTGAGATGGCGGCATTTCTTTGATGCCGGCAGAGCGACCCAGCGTACTGCAGGGGTACTTTGGCGGCACGTCTTAGATGTCTGCGATGCGACGAGCGTTTGAATTTAGCGAACTGATGACAGAAACAAGCTATCTATTTGTAATTAAAAAAAGCCGCTATTATTTCTATATATAATAAATATAAAACAGAAAAACATTAAAATCCATCATTTTAAAGATAAAATCGTTAAACAAAACAAAATTAAGAAAAAACCATCATTCGGCATGTTTTTGATACCGGCAATGCGACGAGCGTCTTAATTTAGAGAGCTGCTGACAGAAAAGAGCTCCATATTTGTACCGAAAAAAGCCGCTATTATTTTTAATTATGACAAAAATAAAACGAAAAAACATTCAAATCCATCATTTTAAAGACGAAATCATTAATCAAAACACAAATAAGAGAGAAAATACATTCGGCGCTCAGAGACTGAACCCGGGTCGTCTGGGCACAAGTCCAACACTCTAACGACTGAGCTACGCGGACCTTCGCTTCAGAAGTTTGGGGCCCAAAATCTCAAGAATGCGTGGATCGATTTTAAAACAAATTTCATATTTAGAAGTTTTGAGGGCGTCTCTATCGAATGAAATAATAAAAAAAATTCAAATCCAAAAAATTGAAAAATTAAGGTTTTTCATTTCCTTCCGGTGACGACCGGAAGTGACGGCAGACGTTCGGATATGCGTAGTACACTGCGGCTGGACACTTTCTATCATCCCTGAAAATTTAAAAATTCTATCTTAAATACTTTTGGAGAAAACCCGTGAACAAGCAAAAACATAAAATCTTTAATATCTCGGGACCGGAAGTGATGACCAAAAAAATCCCACTCACTTTTTTTACAAATTTTGTCATAAACAAGATCTGAAAGTTTTATCAAAATCGGCTGAAGCGTTTTTGAGAAAACGTGGGAGAAAAAAAAAAAGAATAATAATAATAGAGGAAAAGAAACAAAGCAATAACAATAAGGTCTTCCGTTGGAAACGGAAGACCTTAATAATAATAAGAAATCGTACGAAAACTATAAGGTCTTCCGTTGGAAACGGAAGACCTTAATAAGAAATCGTACGAAAACTATAAGGTCTTCCGTTGGAAACGGAAGACCTTAACTAGATACGATCTCGTTACGAGTAACGAGTAGGTCTTCCGTTCAATTTTTTAAACGCTACGATTAAAATATCAATGAAATTTCAGAATTCTCCCTCAACCACCTCCTTTTAGATGATGTATACGATTGTCAATATCCTTTAAAATGCTTAACAAAGAGTTTTGCTTTTTAACATACAGCACAATAAAGATTTAAGATTTTAGTCCCCTAAAATCTCTAATTACGTCATCAATGGGTTTGGAAATGAGTTTTACAAACAGATATTGCTGCTATAAACAACTTTGCTTCTATAATGCATTACAAAATCTTGATCATTTTTAAGGTATGAGTAATAGAGTTTAGGAGTCTATTTGCCCCTAATTTAAGGGGCCAGTCCCTTTTTCTTGGTTTTATACGAAAGGTCTCAAAAATATTAACATTTTTTGTTCTTACATCCATCTAAAATTGTTGATCACTTTTGAGATACAAATGATTGAATATTTTAGGGGCCAGCCCTCTAGATCCTTAATGGGGACAGAAATTCGTGTTTT
Organism: Magallana angulata; assembly: GCF_025612915.1. NCBI lineage: Eukaryota > Metazoa > Mollusca > Bivalvia > Ostreida > Ostreidae > Magallana > Magallana angulata. Next base: position 30,507,782 of record NC_069114.1, read on the forward strand.
GATAAGTGGAATCAATTTAAATCATTTTTTCAAACATTTTTTCTTCTATGTTGTCTAACAGAATATGTATACTTCTCTAGTTATTTTTTGTCAAAGTTTTAGTACTTTGGCCCCTAAAAATCCCTAATTACGTAATAAATGGGCGTGGCAATGATTTTTTCAAATAGATATTGGTACGATCAACAACTTTGCTTCTATAATGCATTACAAAATCTTTATCGTTTTTAAGTTACTTGTAATAGAGTTTACGAAGGCCTTGGCCCCTAAAAAAAGGGGCCATCCCCTTTTTCTTGATTTGTTTGAAAAGGTCTTAAGAATACAAATATTTTTTGTTCTTACACCCATGTAAAATTGTTGATCATTTTTGAGATACAAATGATTGAATATTTTAGGGGCCAGCCCTCTAGATCCTTAATGGGGACAGAAAATCGTGTTTTGATAAGTGGAATCAATTCAAATCATTTATTCAAACATTTTCTCTTCTATGATGTCTAACAAAATATGTATACTTCTCTAGTTATTTTTCGTCAAAGTTTAAGTACTTTGGCCCCTAAAAATCCCTAATTACGTAACAAATGGGCGTGGCAATGAGTTTTTCTAATAGATATTGGTACAATCAACAACTTTGCTTCTATAATGCATTACAAAATCTTTATCGTTCTTAAGTTATTTGTAATAGAGTTTATGACTGTCTTGGCCCCTAATTTAAGGGGCCAGCCCCTATTTCTTGATTTTGTTGAAAAGAACTTTTGATTATCTACCACTTTTGTTATATATGTTTTAACAAAATATCAACTCATAAAAAGATACAGATCAAAACGTATGAAAAATTTGATTCGAAATTCGTACCCAATTTTCGAGCCTAGGCGAGCTCATAGAAATGGCGCCACTGGCGCCAAAAAACTACATTGTGCACAACTTCAACTTATAGTCTACCTATCCTGAAAATTTCATATTCCTATCTCTGATAGTCTCTGAGTTTATGTCTGCACAAAATTAGTCGTAAAAACTTACAAAATCGGCCGTAAATCGGAACCGGAAGTGCCGATTTCAAAATTTAAAAAAACTTCTAGAATTATGACCACTGGCAATCATCTGAGAAAAAATGGTCGAAATCGGCCGAATAGTTTTCGAGAAATCGCGTGCACAAAATTCGTGGAAAAAAATAATAATAATAATAATAACTAGATCTCGTTACGAGTAACGAGTAGGTCTTCCGTCCGATTTTGTTTTCATATGATACAATGAAATATCGATATTCTCTGCCAAATCTGCGATCTTGGTGAATCTAGGTTTTTTGTCTCGAGACCGAAAACGGACGAACAAAAGAGGTTTATGAAAATAAAAGCTAAGTTTTTTTTTTATACATTTGTTTAGTGTACACTACTGTTAATCATGGAAGATGAAACACCAAAGATAATCAGTTAAACTTGTAAAAAAATGAATTGTTTGAACTCTTCTGGTGAGTACCGGAAGTGACGGTTGACAAAGGAAAACCCGTTAAATATATTTTCAATCGATTGTCTATCATTTATAAAAGTTTGTGTCTCAATCACTTACAGTGACTAAAATCTCGCTGGTATCCATTTTGTAAAAAGGCTAGGTACCAAAGATATTTGAAATCTTGATTGTTTTCAAGTTATCTGTAATATAGTTTACGAGTGTCTTGGCCCCTCATTTAAGGGGCCAGCCCCTTTTTCTTGAGTTCAATCGAAAGTTCTCACGAATACTAACATTTTTTGTTCTTACACCCATCTAAGATTGTTGTTCAATTTTGAGATACAAATGATTGAATATTTTAGGGGCCAGCCCTATAGATCCTTAATGGGGACAGACTTTCGAGTTTTGATTAGTGGAATCGATTAGAATCATCAATGCAAACATTTTCTTTTCTACATTGCCTAACAAAATATGTCTCCTTCTCTAGATATATTGCATCAAAGTTTAAGTACTTTGGCCCCTTAAAATCCCTAATTACGTCATAAATGGGTGTGAAAATGATTTTGCCTGATAAATATTGCTACAATCAACAACTTTGCTTTTATATTGCATTACAAAATTTTGATCGTTTTTAAGTTATTTGTAATAGAGTTTACGAGTGTCTTGGTCCCTAATTTAAGGGGCCAGCCCCTTTTTCTTGATTTTGTTGGAAAGAACGTTTAATTATCTACTACTTTTGTTATATATGTCTTAACAAAATATCAACTGATAAAAAGATACAGATGAAAACGTATGAAAATTTTGAATGAAAATTCGTACCCAATTTTCGTGCCTAGGCGAGCTCAAAGAAATGGCGCCACTGGCGTAAAACAAAATAATAGTGCACAACTTCAGACTATAGACTACCTATCCTGAAAATTTCATAGTCATATCTCTAATAGTTTATGAGATCAGCTCTGCACAAAATAGGTCGTAAAAATGTACAAAATGGCCGATATATCGGTACCGGAAGTGCCGACAGGAAAAATCTCAAAAACGTATGAAGTTTACATAAAGACTCATCTTCTGTAAAAAAATGGTTGAAATCGGTCGAATAGTTTTCGAGAAATCTCGTGCACAAAATTTGTGGAAAAAAATAATAATAATAATAAGAAGAAGAAATCGTACGAAAACTATAAGGTCTTCCGTTGGAAACGGAAGACCTTAATAAGAAACAGTACGAAAACAATAAGGTCTTCCGCTGGAAACGGAAGACCTTAATAATAAGAAACAGTACGAAAACTATAAGGTCTTCCGTTGGAAACGGAAGACCTTAATAACTAGATACGATCTCGTTACGAGTAACGAATAGGTCTTCCTTGCAATTTCTGTTTTAAATCATACCATGAATAATCGATACAATTTCAGAATTACCCCCCCCCCCCCCACACACACACACACATACACTTTCAGATAATGTTTACAAATCCCTAATAACGTAATAAATCGGTATGGCAATGGGTTTTCCAGATACATATTGCTACAATCAACAACTTTGCTTCTATAATGCATTACGAAATCTTAATCGTTTTTATGTAATTTGTAATAGACTTTACGAGTCTCTTGCCCCCCCCCCCCCAAAAAAAAGGGGGGCAGCCCCTTTTTCTTGATTTTTATGGAAAGGTCTTGAGAATACTAACATTTTTTTGTTGTTACACCCATCTAAATTGTTGATCATTTTTGAGATACAAATGATTGAATATTTTAGGGGCCAGCCCTCTAGACCCTTAATGGGGACAAAAATTCATGTTTTGATAAGTGGAATCGATTTAAATCATAAAATCAAACATTTTCTCTTCTATGATGTCTAACAAAATATGTCTACTTCTCTAGATATATTGCGTCAAAGTTTAAGTACTTTGGCCCCTAAAAATCCCTAATTACTTAATAAATGGGCGTGGCAATGATTTTTTCTAATAGATATTGGTACGATCAACAACTTTGCTTCTATAATGCATTACAAAATCTTTATCGTTTTTAAGTTTTTGTAATAAAGTTTAAGAGTGTCTTTGCCCCTAATTGAAGGGGCCAGCCCCTTTCCCTTGATTTTGTTGGAAAGAACTTTTGATTCTCTACTTCTTTTGTTATATATGTTTTAACAAAATATCAACTGATAAAAAGATATAAATCAAAACGTGTGAAAATTTTGAATGAAAATTCGTACCCAATTTTCGTGCCCAGTCGAGCTCCAAGAAATGGCACAACAGGCATTAAACAACTATATGCTGCACAACTTCAAACTATAGTCTACCTATCCTGAAAATTTTATATTCATATCTCTTATGGTTTCCGAGTTTATAGCTGCACAAAATGAGTCATTAAAAATTACAAAATGGCCGACAATTCGGTACCGGAAGTGACTACGAAAAAATTAAGAAAAATACATGAAAAATGGTTGAGATCGTTTGAATAGATTTCGAAAAATCTCGTGCACAAAATTTGGAACGAAAAAATAATAAGAAGAAACAGTACGAAAACAATAAGGTCTTCAGCTGGAAACGGAAGACCTTAATAATAAGAAACAGTACGAAAACAATTTATAATAAAAAACATTACAATCACTAAAAGGTCTTCCGTTGTAACGGAAGACCTTAATAATAACTAGACTCTTGTTGCAAAAGCAACAAAAAGGTCTTCCGTTTTGATATACATGTATCAATTCAACTGTAAGACATTGATTCTCTCACATGGAAAAAATAGTGGATGTGATATTCATTGTGAATGATATATCCAGACGTTTCATACATGTAAAACAACGAGAATGAAAAAAAAAGCAACAATTTTTGAAGTACTTCTGTGACGACTGGAAGTAACATCAAACTAAAAAAAACATGTTAACCATTTGTACAATCATAAGTCAGTCTTTCCTCAAAGTTTAGTTGTTCACGTCTCTGCCAAATCTGATATCGCTTTGAAACAATATGTTTTGTCTCGGGACCGGAAACAGACGAAAGGAAGTGATTAATTAAAACAAAAGCTGGTATTTCTCGTACATTTGCTTAGCGTACATCACTGTTTAGCAGGCTAGATGAGACACCCAAGAAAGTCGGTTAAACTTGTTAAAAACATGTTTTGTTTGCACCTTTCCGGTGAGGACCGGAAGTGACGGTTGACAAAATAAAACCCGTTAAACACATGTTCAGTCAAATGTCTATCATTCATGAAAGCTTTGTGTCTCAATCACTTACAGTGACAAAAATCTCGCGGACATCAAATTTGTAAAAAGGAAAGCTACATAGAGATATAAGTAAAATTCATTTGCTAATTTACAATTATATAGATAACATCTAAGATTGCATACTGATATATACATTCCATGTAAAATAAATAAAGAAAGAAAAAAAAAATTGAAGTGCTTCCGATGACGACCGGAAAAAACGCCGAACAAAACAAATAGTGTAAACACATGTACGTACATAGGTCTATCATCCCACAAAGTTTGATTGTTCAAATCGTCACCGTTTTTGAGATCTCGAGGAATCAAAGTTTTTTGTCTCGGGACAGGAAACGGACAAACGGAAGAGTTTGATGAAAATGAAAGTTAGTAATTTTTAAACATTACACAACAAGACTTAATTGTCTATTAATTTATCTAACATTGTCAAAGAAAACAGTTAAACTTTTAAACAACTTCATTTGTTTGAACTCTTCCGGTGTGGACCGGAAGTGACGGTTGACAAAACGGTTAAACACATCTTCTATCAAATGTCTATCACCCGTGTAAGTTTCGTGTCTTGATCACTTACAGTTTCTGAGATCTCGCGATTCAAACATTTGTTTTAAAAAAGGCTACCTGAGATATTTGAGATATCTCGGAAGTAGAATTTTTATGTTTAGTTTACATCGGATGGATGACATATGTAAGCATTTATACTTATATTTCAATTCTCTGTGAAATATATTAATTGCGTAAATACATAATATTTGAATAGCTTCCGGTGACAACAGGAAGTTACGCCGAACAAAACAAAATAGTTTAAACACATCTACAATTATAGGTTTATCATCCCTCAAAGGTTGGAGGTTCAAGTCTTTATCGTTTCTGAGATCTCATTGTCCATAGCTTTTTGCCGCGGGACAGAAAACGGACGACCGGAAATGAATTTTAAAAAAAAATGAAAAAAAACCCTGGAGATACCGTATAACGGGTAATTTTTACTGCTGTAATTTTTTACGAATTTGTCATAAAATAGGGTGATTTGAACTTTTACGCGTTATTTTTTTACGAGTTGGACATGTCCGTAAAAATTAAAATCATCTGTGGTAAAATGGGGAAATTTCACCGTGACTTTGTTACAGTTGACACATACATATACAAATCAGAAAATCGTTTTTCTGTTAACGATTCCTTATATTTATACTAGGGATGTCAAATTAGTCAATTTTTAGTACTCGGTTACACGGACATTTTTCCGATCGAGTACCCGGGTATCTAATTTATATAATAGACTATATAAACGACGATGTTCAGTGAAAACAAATCATTAAAGTAAGCCAAAAAATAATAGTAGAATACAGCCAAAGGTGGGAAAAGCAAGGTAACAGGGGCTTGGTCACGATAGTTACTATAAAAACACTGCCACAGGCGATAACGGTCATTTAGCATATTTAGAGGCGTAGGAAATCCTAACAACTGTATGTACAAGTGCAATGGACGTTTTAAGTTTTAAAACCGATGGTTCAATTAAGGAATGAATTCAATATTTATTTGTTTTATACGATATAAAATGGTTTGGGACAGTTTACGCTTTATAAACCGCGAAGCGGTTTATAAAAAAGCGTAAACTGTTTCAAACCATTTTATATCGTATAAAACTAATAAATATTGAATTCATTGCTTATAATTTAATTTTTTTTACTCTTTATTGTAGATTAAAACGGTCGTATGACCTTTAAAATGACGTAAAATTGTACAAAATTCAAACGTAACGTCATGCGTATTGATACGTTTTTGACGTTAGTCTTACTATGACGTAGGCAATATTCTTTATACGATATAAAATAATTTTTCTAGCCAATCAGAAAGCGCGTTACAACTAGAATTAAATTATTGAATTATTAAATAAACTTAGAAATATTAAAAAATATACATCCGAGTAACCGAGTACCGATTTTAGTATTCAATACTCTGACGTTCGATCGAGTACCCGGTTAACCGGGTACTCGTTGACATCCTTACTTTATACATTTACCTTTATTTCATATGTGATATACACTTAACTTATTCCTATTTATCTGGGTATCATCATTGATGTACACCATGTGCTCGTCTCAGTTCGATTTACCGGGAAAAAAAGAAAGACAACTCCATTTCAATTTTTTTTCTCTCTCTTTCTTTCTCTCCCAACCAAAAAAGACATCTAGCTACTAACGTGGATTTATACGTAGTTTTGAAAGATACTCAAGACTGACTGAAAGATCTGAACTGTTATCACCACCTGACCAAAAACGCCCAAATATACCTACATGTACATGTACAGCCGTCAGGGACTGAGCTGAAGGTCATGAACATTACTCTCATACGTACGATGTAGAAATTTACGTGCGTTGTTTTTTTACTTCTGTGAAAATTTACGCGTTTAATTTTTACGGATTTATATAACTCGTAAAAATTAGTAAAAATTAGCAGCACGTAAAAAATACCCGTTATACGGTATTATCATTTTCTATCATTCCTAAAAATTTCAAGAAAATCTATCGAGCCATCTATCATAACGTCCATTTCTATATCATAATTCCTCCAGCCTATTTTTTAAAAGTCGACTTGGGGTTATATGGACTGTTATGATATCTAAGTTATTTAGATCCTCGAGATCTTTGTTCCAACATCCCCACACTTGGCGGGTGCCCTAGCCAAGGTGTTTCCGGAATGTCTCCACCTCTACATGGGGAGTAGCCCGTGTCCTAGTCTGTATAAAAGAGGAGGCAGAAAGACAGCTTCCAGATGATTACTTTTTTATTAATTTAATATGACATTTTAACAATAAATATCAATATTAATTACAATGAAATTTATCAACATTAATATTTATTACAAAAATCTTTGGAAATAAAATATTAGTTGAACCCTCTGAATGTATTAACTTTACTTTTGAGAATGCGCGCAAGCGTTAAAATTTATCTTACCTGTATAAAAGAGGAGGCAGAAAGACAGCTTCCAGATGACTACTGGAGAGCTGTGTTTCCCGCACCCCCATCTTATAGATGCAGCGTAATAATCATGTTATGTTGTAATTCGAATGTAGTTTCCAATTTCATGAAATTTTATTTCATAAATATAATTTATTAATTTTATATTAATATGAACCACAATTTATTTACAATGCAGCTGTTATGCTTAAATCTGAAGTCGCATATTTGACGTGGATTTACGCGACCCGCATTGCCTGTGATGTACAGTACAGGTAAAGTAACAGCAAGCAGCAGCAGGACTAAAGGTAAATCACACCGTTGCGGTGTCATCACGGTTGCAATCCATACTGCGGTCAAAAACCGCGATGGTGTATCGGGGGAACGATAAAAATACCGTGACGGTAACGCGGGCCAATACAGGATCTGCGTTGCCTGTACTGTAAGCTAATATTACAATTATTAACTATTTGTCTATATGGAATTATATTGTGAGAATATACTACTGAATATAACAATATTATATCTAATTACCGGTATGTTTATTCATGTTGATAATGTCACTTTGTTTTGGAGTCGCGAAGATTTATTTAATACGTCACTGTTTATTAATCAACAAATCACTATATTTTCTAAATAATATTCCTAACCAATCAATATTTTAAAAGCTATTGACCAGTCAATATTTTTCGAATGAGCTAATATTACTATAACTGTAGAAGCAGAAATATTCGTTGAGGATTTAATTTCGTTATTTACGTTGGCAGTATAAAACAACGAAATTAAATTCATGACGAATTTTTAATCCAGGTAGCAATAAATACAAAATTTGCGTTATTGCATTTATCTTTTAATTTGGAAAATGTAGAAAAAAATATGAAGAAGTATGGCGTGGCAGTAACAGCCAATGGTGACAAGTCCCAAATTCCATCAAAATTCATCATTCACATTAATGTAAGCGGTGGAAATTACAAGAAGAAAATGGAAGAGGCTTTGAACAAAGTGGAAGAAATAAGACTAAAAACAGTTGCGTTTCCAGCAATTGGAATAGGCATGATTTACATTCTGCATATCCATTTTGTAATGGTTACTTTGTTTTTAACGGGAACACTCTTACTAAATATTATAATTATAATTTCATTTTTTATTTAAGGTGAAAGTTATCAGCCCCAATCTGTGGAGGACTTCGCTGACCAAGTGTTCAATGCTCTTAATAAACTGCACTCAACTGTCAAACACCTGTCAGAAGTTCACGTCATTTTCTTTAATCAACAAATGACTCAAAAGTTCATCATGGCTATGCATCAGTGCTTTCACTCCCAAGATTCTCAACCAAAGGGATGGTTTACGAGGCTTGCAAATTACATACCAAGTGGTGGTAAGTAAAATCAGTTAAATCTATTGAAGTGTATATTGGCTAACTGTATAACTGGATTTTTCTGTTGGGTCACTTGATTGCTGTCTATATTTTTGTAGGCTGTGAGTAGTGATCAAATGTTTGACCGCAACAAGGTGGCAGTGATGGTTTTTTCATTGTCTTGATTAGCTCACTCAAGCCAAAGGCTTTTTTAAAGGACATTTTCTGATCAACATTTGTCTGTAGTCTGTCATACATTGTTTTGTCATTGCAAACTTTTCAAAATTGTCATTTTTCCAAAATCCCTTGGCCAATTTTACCAAAGTTTGCAAATTTGCATTCAAAGCTATGGGTGAAGGGAATTCTCATTTTTTAAATAAAGGTCTATGGCTTCTTTCAAGGAGAGATGAATTAGAATACGTTCTGAAAATTAACATTTTAAAAAAAAAATCTTCTCTGAAACCATGCGGCTAGAAAAGCTGGTATTCTTGTGGAAGCATCCTAGGTATTGGGAATCCAGTTTTTCATTGAAATTACACAGTTAAGATATATTACATCTGTACAGTAAAACTTGGTTATTGTTAAGTCCTAGGGAGCAATTGATTTACTATATAATGAATTCATAATAATAACTATATATAGCGAATTCACAGCTATCATATACACGTTTTCTTTGACCAGACTTCAATTTTTGCTAATGAAGGCTTAGAATGTAAATACATTCTTTTGATATTTTAATAAACCAATTGTAATATGAAGAATTTATGTGAAAATAAAATCATTCAATTATAATGTTTTTTAGAGCAGGATTATAAAACAGTTAAGAAATTCATTATAAAAATTTCGTCAACATGTAAATTCACCTTTGCGGGACTCAAAATCAGATCGCTATATATACAATTTGCTACATCTTAATTCAGTATAACTGTAAAATTTTGCAAAGATTTGTTCAGAATTTTACCGAGGACTTAAAAAAAACTTCGCTATATCCAAGATTTCGCTATATATATATATATGCAATGGCTGAGACAGGATCTACTCCCAGAAGGCTTGGTTTTTTTTCATTACACAATTAAACTTATTTAGTATGAACACCGAGTAGCTGATATATATATATATATAGTCAGCAACTGGTTCTTTGCCAGTGTTAATATGAGTTATTAAAAAAAATTGATATTAAATTAATAAGATTAAAGTTGTTTAAAAAACAAGTTGTCAAAAGAACGAGGATACTGTTTGTCTTAAAGCTGATATCATATTTATTTTGATCCTAAGATGGGTGTGGAAAACCCCATAGTCACCATTGGAACCCAGTGATTGAGGAAAAGGATGCTTCCAAAGCCACCATTATTGTTTATGGAGAAAGCCAAGATATATATACAGGAATTAACACACTTGAAAATTCATTGGAAGGGGATTTAGATACAAAAGAATTCAAAGATGAAATAATCAAAAAGCTATACAAAACTCAGGTTTGTTACAGATTGAGAAATATATTACTCGTATACAAAACTTAATTTAGTTTATTGTACTATTATATGTATCTAGTATGAAAATTCATACGTAATATAAATGTCACAGATTAGAGTTGCAATTATGATGCATGTTTGAAATAGATGTACAGCTGCACTACTCAGCTAGGTTTTATTTATATTTCCTTTTGAACCAATTTTTCTTCTAGATGAATAATTAAGTTTTGAAGATTAAATGGATAAAACAAAGGGTTTTCTATGCCCCTGGGTCAGATATCCTTATCAGTTTGTTATTGTGTCTGTATGATTACCTTGCTCATATAATGTTGTTACAGATGAAGGCTTTATATGATTTAAAAGAGAGATTCCAAATAGATGTAAACATTGACAAAGATAAAGGAATGGCCTTCCTTCATGGAACAAAAGACGATATAAGTGCTGCATCTGATGTCTACCATAGAATTATTCGAGAGGCGGAACGCGGTTTACAGGAGGGTGTCCAGGCAAAACTCATCTCGGACTATGTTCAGTGGTATTTTGTGGATAATTCAAATGACAAAAATGAGCTGATTGAGTACACGGGTAACATAAATCTGAAAATTGAAAAAGCGTATCGCAACCAGGACAAAGAAGTTAAATTCACGGATGATGGAGGAACTGAGTTCATCATCAACTTTAAGGACATGGAGGAATACCCTACTGTTGATAAGTCTGATGTTACCACTGTTACCAGGAGAGACAAATCCAAGTGTAATCATTATCATAATATTTGTTCTAAGATATCATGGAATAGAGAGTAACATGTTTTGTTCAGGGATCAGTATATTCCTAATTTATTGCAGGGATTTATACCCACGTAAAATTGCAAGAGGCACATTCAGGAGATTTTAAATTCGCTTTTATTTTTCTGAGAGATGTGAACAATAAAAACATGATAAAAGTAAACATTCAGAATTTAATTAATACTCATGTCAAATAAAAAAAATTACTGTACTAAAAATCAATATTTAGCAATTATCGTGAATACATATTTGAAAGGGCAGAATCAAGTGCTTAAGACATTAGCTCAAATAATTCAGTGCACCGATGTTTTGTTTGAAATAGAAAAAGTACATTAATTTCTCTCTAATTTTCTTTCTCGATGAAAGTTTATCTACAGCACAGTTTTTTTCCTCACATAAACATATGGAAAAAAATCTCTAAGTTGGTAATTCTGAGCATATACAATTGATAAACAGAACACTTTTTTCACCAACAAAAGCCGCAAATTGAAGCATCAAATAACTAGATAAATAAACAATGAATAAATCTTGTTTTGTATCACATAAAGTTGAAGCTTCAAGCATATTTTGACCCCAAGCACCAAGAATAGTCATGGCAGGTTACATGCAAATAGAAATGATCGGTATATTTTCTGTCCTGTGCAGATTCTACCTTTGAGCCTCCATCAGAATGGTCGACTACGCAGGACTCTGACAACCTAGTTGTGGTGCCAGTTAACTCAGGCAGCACAGAATATTCCAGTGTGATTGACAGGTTCGGACACAAGTAGGCAAAAGGGAAATTATCAAGGTAAAAGTAGCCTAAAGATTGTTCAAGTATTTCTACTAGGAAAGGTAGTTCATGAACATATCTTAAAAACATAAACTTAAGAAAACTAAGATATTTAAATGTGTGTTATGGCTTTTTAACAAATAAGGTACCAATTCTATCCATGTTTAATTTTAAAGTAGAGAATCAATACAATACTGTTAATCAGACAGACATAAATGTGATAGATTCAATTAAATACATGTTCTTTATGCATTTTTGGTTGACCTTAGCAATTTGTTTTTGTTTTGTTTATTGTTCGCTTTTTAGCTTGGTTCAGAATGTTGGTATTTTTTCTTATTAGGGGGAGTTTCATGTGCCATTTAAACCAAACTTGGTGAACAGTTGCAGAGACAAATAGAAATTCAAAGTAATATCAGAAAAATGCCTTCAAGGTTCAAATCAAGAATATGCTGTATAAGAATATATAAATAAAAAATCTATGTTTAAAATATTAATTTAGTTTTTTGCTAACACTTCACAGAGTATTTTTTCGTTTTTAGCTTACCTGAGCTAAAGCTAAAGTGAGCTTTTCTGATTATATTTTGTCTGTCCCCCATCTGTCTGTCTGTATACTTTTTCACATTTTCAACATCTTCTCCAGAACCATTGAGCTAATTTTAACCAAAGCTGGCACTAAAAACCCTTAGGCAAAAGGGATTCAATATATAAATTAAGGACTCCGCCCTTTTTCAATCGGAGATAAATAGGAATTATTTAACATTTTCGGAAAATGTTCAAAAGTCTTCTTCTCAGAATCTTTTGGCTAGGAAAGCTGAAACTTATGTGAAAGCATCCCCAGGTTATATAAATTCAAAGTTATGAAAATTAAAACCCCCAGGGGTAAGGTAGGACTACAATGGGGGTTCAAATTTTATAAAGTAATATGTAGAGGTAATCTTTGAATAACTGGTCTGCAAGAAAAGCTGTAGCTTGTATGGAAGCATCCTCATGTAACGTAGATTCAAGTTTGTTCATATCATGATCCCCAGGGGTGTTGTGAGGCCATTATGGGGTTTGAATTTTTTACCTAGGAATATATTGAGAAAAATATTTATAAATCTTTCTCTCATACACCAATCGGCCAGAAATGCAGTAACCCTGTGAAAGCATCATCAGGTAGGGAGGATTCAAATTTGTTCAAATCATGATCCCCGAGCAGGGTGGGGCAACAATTGGGATTACATTTTTACATACACAGAACCTGGTCGGCCAGAAAAGCTTTTACTCGTGTATCCTAAGGTAATGTAGATTCAAGGAACTATATATGGTTTGAGCCTAAAATGGCCCCCTAAAATGAACATTGGCATTTTACTCTAATTCTTTGTATTATATGTACAAATATACATTTGAAGTTTTTTATAATTTTCATTTTGATTTTAGTGCCCACAATTTAAAAATATGACATCATAAAGTTTACCTTTTCCCGCCATTTTCTCATTTTTAGCATAAAACGGCTTGTTTTGATGCAGTTTTTCTTTAAGGAAACATTGAGCAACTGCTTGAACAAACAAAATATTTTCACCAAAGATGTATTTCTCCAATACTTAAAAGTGACAAAAAGTTCGTTCTTGTTCAAAGAGTCGCTCTATATTTTGCATTCAAAAAAAGAGAAAAAAAATGTCAAGTTTTGATTGATTTTGATTGAATTATAGATATAGCGTCACTTATGACGTCATATACTGCCAGTGAGTGCATATAAATCAAATAAATAGGTGAAAAACATATTTCATGTCAACTCTTTTATAAATTAACACAACAAATTAATGTACCTGAATCATTTTGAAAATAACTAAATATGGGGGCCGACTAATATCATATATAGTTCAAGTCATGATCCCTAGGGATATAATGGAGCCGCAATGGGGGTCGATTTTTTTTACAACGGAATATTTAAAGAATTGTTTTAAATATCTTTCTCTCAGAAACATATCGGCAAGAAAATCTAAAATTAATGAAAAAGTATCCTCGGTTAGGTTTTGGATACAAATCATGGGGTAGGGATGGGCTCCAGTGGGGATAGAATACATTGAGAGAAATCTTTATAAATTTTCTCAGAAACCGATCGGACAGAAAAGCTATAACTTGTATGGAAGCATCTTTAGGTAGGGAAGATTCAAGTTTGTTTGATCCCTGGGGAAGGGTGATGGGGGACAAATTTTTACAAAGGAATATATAGGGAAAAATCTTTAAAAATCATTTTTTAAAAACTCAATTGGTCTAGAAAAACTGTATCTTTAGTCAGTTCAGATATTGTAAATTAAAATTTGTTAAAATCATTATCTTAAGGAGAAGGGATGGGTCACGGGGGGGCTTGGCGGGGGTTGTAATTTTACAAAGGAAAACATTTTAATTACATTCATTCACACAAACTCAAATATTATTACATGTATATATGGTTTTACTTATATGCAAGCATTTAACATATTGTTGATTCTTTAAACTTGTTAAGACTCTTGCCTCTAAACAATTCTTGGGCCTAAAAAGGGATTCGAAATTTGATCTAGGTTTATAATCCAAATATAAACAGTTGTTTAAGATTTTCTCTTCAATTGCAATGCCCAATATGTGATGTGACTGTAAAAGCATCGTTACAAAGGGGCTCAAGGATAAATAAAAGAATATACATAGGAATAGTTTTTACACAGGGTCTTTTATACGAAATTGTTCTGATATTTTTGTATATGACTCCATAAAGCTGATTTAATTATACCCATTGTTGCTTAGGTGAGCGATGTGGTCCATAGGCCTCTTGTTAATGTTTACATGCTTTAGTAAGGCATTTCTGATAGTCAACCAAAATATGTAAACAAAGCTCAGATCTTTTGAATGTTGAAAGAAAATTCAAGGTTTGAACCTAAATGAATGTGACAAACAGTAGGAACTTTTAATGTTTTAAAAAAACAAATTAGCATGTAGTAAAAAGGCATGACAATGATTATTTTACTGGTATATAGAGCCAGTTTTTAAAAAAATAGGGCACAAGCCTTGTTTACATTACAAAGACTTATGAGCTCACTATTTTGTTTATAAATCCACGACTGACAATCAAGTTTTGATTTATTATTAGAAATGCATTACTAAAACATTATAAGCAATAAATATAGAGAAAAAAAAACCAAAACTGTGACCATGCCCTTTTCATGCTTGATATGGAATTAATTTATCACACAAATCTTGAAACTTGTATTATTATTTTTTAAGTCCTTTTATTTCTAAACAGATCTTGCCTTTTTTAGAGGTTGAAATAATCTAAAAATAGTAATTACCTTTGAACCTTCCTTGTTTTTTTCGTATAGGTGAACAATTTGCATTTCACTATGCATCATAAATAAGGTAATAACATAATCTATAATGGGTTGTTAAGCTACTATTCATTGTGTATGTGTAGATTATAGGTATTCCCCTGATATTCGCTACAATTTTTGAAAATAAGCAAATACATTTTTGTATCACAGACATAACATATACATTGTTGTCAAGATAATTTAAAGGAGACTGATTGGTCAACAAGTTACCTATCAGTTCTACTCTTCTTTTTTCAAATTTTTCATATTATTTTTTTCAGCCATATACTATTATTTAGTTAAGAAAATATTCATATATTTGTCTATATTTTTAAAGAAAGCTCCTCTTCTTGATATTAATATAGTCTAAAATTAACATGGATTATATGTAATCTCTAAATATTGTACAGTATATAGTTGAATTAATGGGCATAAATTTGAAAAATATGAAAAGATATGACTATGCAAAAACAGCCAATGGCAAAAAGTTTCCAATGCCATCAAAATTCATTATCCACATTGATGTTAGCGGGGAAACGTACAAAAGGAAATCCGTAGATGTTTTCAACCTAGTGGAAGAAATGAAATTGAAACCAGCGCACTTCCAGCGATTGGAACGGGTATGATTTACTAACTATGTATCATTTTTATAAGGAAACAAGTGAAATATTCTTATGAAGGTTGAGGAACGTGAAAGATACATCAAGGAATATGTGTAATAAAACCATGTTTCGTAATGTTACAATTTTTTTTATTAATTTATATTAAGGTTTTGACAAAAGTTTATGGGAGATAATGAAAATACAAACTTGTCCGAGTCAGCTCTCGAGTCAAGGTTTAAAAGTTAGTTTAGGCTTCTTTTTTGGTTATAGTGTTTGGTGGGGTTTTTTTTTAGTTGAAACCGGGGTACTTTAATATTTATCTCTGTCTAACCATTTTTCTTCCGTCTAAGCTCTTTGTTTGCTGGTGTGACTTCGTTATTTGTGATGAGGAAATTGAATTGGGACTTGATGTTTTTAGTTTGAGAATATTCTTGTTCTCTAGTTAAATCTTTTTTCAGTGCTAAAATGCCCAACACGTTTTAAATTGAAGAAATCTTATGTAAGATTAAACAAAAGCATTTATCAGTAAATAAAGAGTGTGGTTTCTAGGAATATATTGCCTTAAGTAACCATTATTGATTTTATTCCGAAAATAACAGTTATCATTTTTTTAAAAAGCTATCCTTGATCATATTAATAAATAATGCTTAAATATAGTATAAATCACTTATGACAAAAGCATATTAGATTTTTGCCTAATGCAGTAAGGTTATATTGCAAGCATTTTAGGCCACATCTGTCATAATCTGAGAAAAAAAACGCAATTTTTCACATTGCTACTGCATACACAGAGCTACGGAAGCCCAGCCCATTTTCGTAGGTTAAAAAAATCTTTTTTTCGCGAATAATAGCATAACTTCCGCGAAAAACGCTTTATTTTCGTGAATAAACGCGAAACTTTCGCGAATAAACGCGTTAGTTTCGCGGATAAACGCGAAACTTTCGTGATACAACGCGTTAGTTTCGCGAATAAACGCGAAACCTTCGTGATATAACGCGTGCGTTTTGCAAAAAATGCTGAACTTTTGCGAATAAACGCGTTTGTTTTGCAAAGAAACGCGTAACTTTCGCAAATAAATGCGAAACTTTCGCAAAAAATTAGCGTAACTTCCGCGAATAAACGCTTTATTTTCGTGAATAAACGCGAAACTTTCGCGAAAAAATGCGAAACTTTCACGAATAAACGCGAAACTTTTGTTCGCGAATAAACGCGAAACCTTCGCGAAAAAACGCAAAACTTTTGCGAAAAATCGTGTTACTTTCGCGAATAAACGCGTAACTTTTGCTAATAAACGCGAAACTTTGTTATAAGTTTGGACATTTTAAACAATAACTTTTATGAAGAATAATGACTAAAAACAAATCAGCGCGGTATTATAGAAAATGAGGCCTAGATATTTGCATTATAACAATTTTAATTCGAATTAAAAGTTTCATTAAATATTATTGTAAAATTGAAAGGATATGATCATTGTTTAAAACGTTATATATGTTATATCGCCGCAACATAAGTTAACGTCTAGTTTGACGGCTTTATTTCAGGGCCTCGTTTCATAAAGATGCCTAAATTGTGGGCCTAACTTTAGTCTAGCCCGAGGACTTACACCGAAACTTAGTTGGGTGTATTTTGCATTTCATAAAGCGGCGTAACTACAGGCGTAAACTTTAGACTATAGCTTTAGCATAAGTTCTTGACAACGCAGCACTGCACATGTATACAATTGTTTCTATTACTCTGTTATATAGGTGTATGTAGCATGTGAAAATATAATCAATTTTAGAGGAACTATCAAATGGAATAATTTTTATTTAAAAATATTTTAGATTTGATAAATTCTTGTTTCACACAGAGGCAAAAAATTTTTAATTATATTCCTTTTCTTCAACAATTTACCGGACAAAAACACTTTATATCAAAATCAAATTATACAAATAGATAAAACATAAAACAGAAACCAAAAAATGGTGAAGTGTATATGATTTTCTGGAATACCAGCGCAAGGAGTATTATTTAGTGCCAAAAACACATGGAAATCTTAAATGAATTATCCGTACAATTAGATATATTATAATGTTTAATTTAAGGCGGGCTTTCTCGGTATTATTTTTGTTGAAGTACCTGACTTGTGTAATGTACTCAATAGAATATTCAATATATCATTTTAAGTAATTAGGTAGTCCAAAATATATGTTATTTTATTACTTTTATCATATTGAAAATTTTGAATCTACTGGGTCGGTGTAAATTTACAAGTTGTCATATTGATGTTTACATCCAATATTCTGACCTTAATCAATTGAAATGAATTTTTGGGGTTGTAGAATAAAATTAATGCAATTTTGTTTTCAATCATTTCGCGATGTTTTGTGTTTTAGCGCAATATAATGTATTGTATACATGTACATGTATTATGATGTTACACTTTCTGTATCCAGTATTTGGAAATAATAATTTGTTTTATCAAATCAGTTTAATTGCAGACTTATCTTAACTCTAATGTGTCATCATTCTTGTAGTTAAAAACCATGTATCAATAACATATCTTCATTATATAAAGAGTATTACAAATGAAGTTTATGATTGTGCATTAGTATCAGTGAGATTAATCGGCTTCGATTTTCAGTATTATTTGCATTTAATATTAATGCATCTACAGGTACATACATCGTAGGTTATAAAAATATACTGTTCATTAATAAATTACTTAAAAGTTTTAGCAATTTTCTCGGAAAACAATTTTTATGAAATATTTTTAAAAGGTAAAGTTATTACTAATGTGATGGTAACTTGTTCATGGTAAGTGGTTTAGGGGAAAAAATGGTTCAGAAAAAGTAAAATTAAACTTTATAAAATGCAACACATAAAATACTCTCTCTCTCTCTCTCTCTCTCTCTCTCTCTCTCTCTCTCTCTCTTGTGCATTCATTCGGGAGAAACCCCCGTGTGCACATTAATTCCAGAGAAACTCCCGTGGCAATCAAATTTCAGAATTAAAAGTATAAATTGTTCTTTCTCAGTATCTGAATGTGACAATACATGTTATTTAAATCGCATTAGTGATAAAATACAATCGTCGTGTCATAATATATATGCTTAATTATATTTACGTCCGAACTTACGCCTACCTATGA
This sequence comes from Magallana angulata, assembly GCF_025612915.1. Taxonomy (NCBI): domain Eukaryota; kingdom Metazoa; phylum Mollusca; class Bivalvia; order Ostreida; family Ostreidae; genus Magallana; species Magallana angulata. Next base: position 30,526,829 of record NC_069114.1, read on the forward strand.
GTGGACGTAAAATTTTGGCTTAACTTAAGTCGGACGTAAAGATGCGCTCTTTAATGAAACGCAAATATTCTTACTAGTCCCGTATTTACAACGGCGCAGCGCTAAGTCTGGACGTACGACCCTTTTTGAAACGAGCCCCAGAAAAATAAGTCAAGCTGTGAATTAAAATAAGTTTAATCTATACACTTTTAAAGCTATTGTTTAAATTCAGATAACATAAATTCGTTCTCTACATTAATCACATATATCGTTTCTTTTGACAATCAGTACTAAGAATTTATATTAATGTTACATAAAAAAGATAATTATGCAATGCCTGTTCGAATACAGGGTCGGCGAACAAATGAAAAATTATGCTCTTCCTATCTACTTGGAACATCTAACAGTTTTATGAAGTTTTATCAGATTTATTTACATCTGTATAAAAAAATAAATAATGTTGTTTTCGTAAAACGGATGATATAATATTACTGAAAAATAAGTATTTATCTAAAAAATAAAATGTACCTGTTTTCAGTCATTGTTCTTCATAAGAGTTTTTGTATGAATTGACACTATGCATATTGAAGTTTTGCGTTTATTCGCGAACGTTTCGCGTTTATTCCCGAAAGTTACGCGCTATATCACGACACTTTTGCGATTGTTTTTTTAAAGTTTCGCGGTATTCGCGAAAAGCACGCGTTATATTGTGAAAGTTTTGCATTTATTCGCGAAAGTTTAGCGTTTATTCGCAAAAACTACCCGTTTATTTGCGAAACTAATACGTTTATTTGGGAAAGTTTCGCGTTTATTCGCGAAAGTAAGGCGATTATTCGCGAAAAAAATATTTTTTCCTACGAAAAAGAGCTTTCGTACAGAACCAAACTTTTTTTCGAAAATATTTTGATGTAAATAAGTAATGCACCAAAATATGGTTACAATGGGTGCCGCTGGCGTATAATAACAGTAATTTAAGGAATAAAAATTGCAAACTAAGCCTCCATTAAATCATATAGAAAGCAAGGCACATACCGTATATCAGGTTTTTTCGGCGTGTATCTAATTTTCACTTTGTTTGCGACGATTTCCGAATCGCGAAAAATAACTTAAATTTGTGACAAAGTTTTGTTTTTGTAATAAAATTCTCTCTTTCCTGATAAAGTAAACAGGCGTGTTCAGTTAGTGTATTCAGGTAGAAATTGCGGGATCGGAGGACAAGCGCCAGATAATAGATATGTAAGTCTCGTTGTTTATTTAATAATCCATTTGCAATCTAATTAAAACGGTCGCTTTCCTTGCGTAAACCGATGTCTAATTATACCTGAGCTCCTGGTATTTGTAACGGTACATGATCTATTTATTTATGACTGTTTGCGTCTCTGACAATTATTATCGGTAATTATTTCTGATTTCATTGTCCGAATTTTTCATTATAAAGAGCGACAATTTAGATACTTTTCCCCTCTTAGTTCATAGGTTTAAACAATCGTAAATTATATATATTTTCAATTTGACTTTGAAATAATGAAAATTTGATTCGCGTAAATTTTATATACCGTTCTAGGTTCTGGTTCGCGGGGGAAAAAACATGATATACGATATATGCTAACAAGGTTAGAAGTATATTTTGATTTAATGCCAACTCACATGTTATAAAATAATTATTGGGAAAAGATATCTTTAAATGGTAACATGAAAACCTCTAAGATTTATTAAATGGTATTATCGCACTCACTCACTCAATCCTCTCTGCGCCATCAGGTGCTTGAGGCGTCTACAAGGTATTTCCACCTGGCTCGGTCTGCAGCAACTCTAGGTGCTGTCTCCATGGACAGGCCTCTGCTCTTAAGATCTTTAAGGGCAGTTCTTCTCCATGTCTCCTTTGGCCAGCCTCTATTTCTTTTTCCCTGGGGTGTCCATCTTAGGGTGACCCAGGGCAATGAGTTGGGGGGCATGCGCAGGACATGACCAAGCCATCGCCAGCGTCTTGCTTGGATGATCTCTGATATTGTAGTCATCCCAGTTCTTTTTAACAGATCTTCATTTGAGATGGTATTAGGCCAAAAGATCTTTAAGATGCGTCTGAGGGATTTGGTTTGGAAGACTTCAAGTTTTCTTTCAATCAGTAGAGAGGTTTTCCAGCACTCTGAACCATATAGAAGGACGCTGAGTACATTACTATTGAAGATCTTGATCTTGGTGCGGCTGTTAAGTGCAGTAAATCTCCTTATTGTTTTCAACATTGCAAAAGCTTGGTTTGCCTTGCTGATCCTGGAGTCGATTTCTTTGTTGCAGTCTCCCGTTGTGGTTACTTTGCTGCCCAGGTAAGTAAACTCCTCAACATCCTCTATTGGTTTGCTATCGATAAGTATTGGATTTCTGTTGGTAGTGTTTACTCGAAGAACCTGTGTCTTTTTGGTGTTGACTTTCAATTCGATTTTGCTCGCTGTTGCTCCGAGCAGCTCTGTCTTCTGTTGGATGTCCTGGTGTCTGCTTGATAAGAGACTCAGGTCATCAGCATAATCCAGGTCCACTAGGACTGAGGTCAGTGTCCATTGTAATCCCTTTCTCTTTCCTTCTGTGGTGTTTTTCATGATCCAGTCAATTGCGAGGGAAAATAGCACAGGTGACAGAATGCATCCTTGCTTCACTCCGATGTTCACTGCAAAGGGCTCTGTGAGCTGGTTGTTATAAATCACCCGGCACTCAAATTTTTCATAAAGGGACTGAATGATGTGAACCAGTTTCTGAGGGATGCCGTAGTGACGCATGATCTTCCAGAGAGACTCACGGTGTAAGCTGTCAAAAGCCTTCTCGAAATCGACAAATACAGCATACAGTGTGCTGTTCCACTCACATGACTGTTCCAGTATCTGTCTTAGTACAAATATATGGTAAACGCAAGATTTCCCCTTTCTGAATCCGGCCTGCTCATGTCGAAGTATGTTGTCTACAGCAGTTGTAATGCGCTGTAGTATGATGCGACTAAAGACCTTGCTGGTGAGAGAGACAAGTGTAATCCCACGCCATATGTTGCAGTCTCCAAGGTCACCTTTCTTGGGCAGCTTGATGATGACTCCTTTCTTCCAGTCATCAGGGATAGGGATGTCCTCTTTGTTCCATATATCTTGGAGTATGCGCTGCAGTATGTAAGGTGTTATTTTTTCGTCCGCTTTCAACATCTCGGGACACACGCCATCCTCCCTTGGGGCTTTATCAATTTTCAATTTGTGTATCGCATTTTTCACCTCATTTAACGTGATGGGGCCTATTTCAATCTCAAGGTCTGTCTCTGCCTCAAGGATGTCTGGGGTTATTGGTGGATCTGGTCGGTTCAGTATTTTCTCGAAATGTTCTTTTCCATCTCTCTAGTTTTGCCTTTTCCTCTGTGATTGCCGACCCGTCTTCTGCTTTTACCGGGAGGTCTTGGTTGGGACCGTGGTCACCTCTTAGTTTCTTTGTGATCTGGTAGACGGTTTTCATATCTTTCAATGGTATTATCTGGCCCAAACCAATTTTTTGAAAGATATCAAATTCATTTGACTGTCTTTACAACAAACAAATCATATATAAATATTAACATTTCGTCTTTGGCAAATTGAAGTCATTGTCAACTATTGTGACAAAAGTAACAAACATATGTGACATAGAATGTTACATGTATAAAAAAAATTTGACAATGAAAAAAAAAACCCAGTTACAACGGAACTATCTATAATATATTTTTCATTTACGTGACAGTGATAGCAATTTTCAAATCCGCCAGAACTAAAAGGTCAATTAAGTGATGATGAACAAAAATCGTTTACCTCTTTATAACAATTTGTTTCTTGGTCAAGGGTTCAGTCACTGAGCGAGGCCGATATGGCCAAATAGTGAATATACACTTAATCTTGGAACATCTTTTTTTCTACATCCATAGCATGGGAAGGTAATGCACGGTCATGATGTCCGTAAAGCCCTCTACCAAATTTGAGAATTTCATCGCTTCTTGGTCAGGGGTTCAGGCTTTTGGGTAGGGTCAATATGGCCACATAGTGAAAATGTTTATAACAATTTCTGCACTGGCACAGCAGGGTGGGATAAACTAAACGTATTGTATTATGTTCATAATTGTTTAATTCACTGCCCATGAATTTGTTGAATGGGGGGGGGGGGGGGTGACAAATATGGCCGTATATAGAGAACATGTATTTTTTAAGGTCACTTGAGTCACTTCATCTTTAAGTAAATTGTCACTTGGTCGTATTAAATTAAATATGTGTTGTAGTTTAGGAAATCTACATAATTTCATGTACATTGTAGGCTTTTTAATGTGATTTATAGATTTGTAAAAGAGATATCTCTATTTTGAATTATGACCCTAAAACCCAAATTTTTTAGTTCATTTTTAGTAGTCCTAATAATTCTGATCAGTTGTACTAGTATTATGTAAAATTTCTTAATTCTAAGTACCTAAGATTGGGGAATGTCAACGTTTTCAACTTTAGAAAAGTTAATTTTAGTAATGTTGATAAATAAAAATCCCCCCGAAAATGTATTACTTTATTGATGTTTAAAAATAGAAACAAGCTTCATTTTTGGGTGTTTAAACCTTAAATAGGGACTCCTCTGACTGTTACTCTCGCTTTCATTATTTATGTTTGCAAACATTAATTTATAAAAGGGTGAAGGGGACGCATGGAGACCAAGAGTAGGAGGAATCTCGGATATCTATACCCTAGCTCCAGGGGCCGAAAAATTGTAACTTTTTGGTAAAAAGAGAGCTGCATGCTTTTAATGGTTAATCTTTTACAAGTATTCACAGTTTCATTTATAATGCACACAACATGCAAACAGTTTATTGCTACGATTCAAACAACTTGACTTCCACAATGTTTTTTTTCTATTACTATACATTCTATAACAGCAAAGTTCACGTTATTAATGTCCTGTCTCCTTTTAATATGCGTTGTTTAGCTAATTCTGTGTCAACTATAATTCAAATAGCTACGATAAATAATTGGAACGTCGTTCGTTGATATGTCATCTTTGAACTTTATTTCATTCTATGTATCAGGATGCACAATTTGATTTTTTGTTAAGTGTATATCTAGATAACCAATAGCTTTTCCGCCAAATTCGTTTTAAAATAAAAGTAACCTTGAATTTTACGACTTCCTTTTAAATTAGCTACCACTTTTGACCAATCTGTACACAATGCAAGATATGCGACCAATTAGTTATATTGTGCAATTTGGTAATAGATTTTTAGTTCCTTCATCATCATTTGTATAGCGATACCTCTTAGAATGTTGTCCAATGTGGTTTTCTCGACAATGATGATTATTGGTTCTCTTACAAACTAATAAAATAATCTAACGTTAAGTTTTATTGCTTTCATTTCGTTATGCGAATTTAATGACACTTTATTCTGCTGAACGTTAACCCACTGGGCAGGTTTTCCATTTGATTGGATTTGACTGCATGTAGTTGGTTGTCCAATGTAAATAAAAAAAATTGTAAATCAATGTAATTAGATTTACAATAACATTTTACAAACTTACTCCTGTATCTAAGCATGAAAGGACAAGTGTAAAATTTGTAAGCTGTGTATTTCCACCTTTCTTGTATTTGTTGACTTTCCCGCTTTGATAATCTTTCTAAATACAGATGAATACAAGTTTTAAAAAGTCTGTTTCATTTTTGTTAGTGCATTCCACAATTTTAATCTGATAAGGTAAGATAAGCAGAATAGATAGGGTGTAATAAAAAGAATGATAAACGAAGAATGCATGATACTGCACGCTAGATACAGGATAGTACAAACAAGTAAACTATGTAAGCAATTTTTGTTAGGACATATACATGTAGGTTACAGTCTTAATATATTATATCCCATTAGCACTACTTGACATTTGGTGGAATGACATGTAATGTATCCTCAAAAATCTGAATCTAAATACATATTGATAGTTTCCCCTGAATTTTATACTAGACAAGCACTTAACATTCTTAACATCTGGGCACTTTTGTTATTATTTTGTAATACAAGTAACTGTTTCAAAATACAACGTAAGTACATTTAATAGTGATTTGCCCATACATGTATTCCTTGGTTGAAACTGAAGGTCATGTAAAGATATAGCCAAAGAATCAAACGAGTGAAGTGTACCTCGATTTGTATTGACCGTTATATACAAGTTGCTGCTAAATTTGCTGTTTCTGACCATGCGTAGATTGCTCAGTCACCTCTTGTTTTCGTTTTTTCTTTAATACTTTATCACATCCCCTTTCCCAATTTATCCTCATCCTCTTATATTCAATTTTTTTTACAGAGAAAAATTGAAAAAGGGATACAGAAAGGAATACAGAAACTGCTGTTTTTAGAATAAATGTGGCCATATGACTCTTGTTTTACTTAAAATATGATTTTCATTTTTTATTTAAGATGTATATTCTATTTCCGCCAATCTATACAAGAATTTGCTGAACAAGTTTTCAGTGCTCTGAACAAAATACACTCTGATGTCAAACATCTCTCAGAAGGTCATGTCGTTATCTATTCTATTCTATTCTGAACAGATGGCCTAAAAGTTCATCATGGCCATGCAGCTGTGCTTTGAAGGCAAAACGCAAGCAATAGGATCGGTGATAGAGAAGATTGCGAATCTCTTTTTATCTGCTGGTTAGTAAATTAAGTATAATTTATCTAAATTTATGATGCCATATAACTGTATTTTTCTATGAGCTTATTGATATCTGTCTTGGAATTCGAGTAACAAATTATAGACTGAAACATGGCGGCAGTGAGAATTTTTGTTGTAACTTAACATTCATATCATTTTAGATCATCGACAAAACATAACACTTATTAGGTTTGTTACTTCTTTTCTACAGAGATTTGATAAGATGTTAAATTAGTACATAAAAAAGGAATTGGAGCTGAGCTTTCTCTTAATTGACTTTAACATATAGACAGTTTTTCGTTAACAGTCAGCAACAAATCTAATTTTAAGTAAAAATATCTGGTTAAAGTCAACGAATTTGAAATCAGAAAGTCGTTAAAAAATATGGTAAAATAATGAGAACATGATTTGTCCTTTTACTTTTGATTTTCCATTTTTTATTTTATTTTAAAATTGATCGTAAGGTTTACCTGGAAAATATCATGGTCATCATTGGAACCCCGGTGGTTAAGGACAAACAAATCGATGCCTCTAAAGCCACCATTATTATTTATGGGGAAGGCCAAGATATTAATGCTGGAATTTACAGACTCGAACATTTATTGGAAGGGGAATACCATATTAAAGAATTTAAAGACGATATTATCACAAAGCTATTTAAAACTCAGGTTTGTAACACACTGATAAATATCATACAAATGTTGCTTCGGATTAAGGACAATGACGTACATTGATTTTATAAGCGCCAGAGACCGAGAACAGAGTTAGATTTTCAGGTTTAAAATCTTGCATTTCCAATCATTTCATTATGTAAATAATCAAACTTAATTTTGGAGAGAATGGGTATTTTAACATAATTTAATTTTTACTGACTGTTTATACATTTTCCATCAAGTTTTGTTACGAAAGTTTTTTATATACTAAATCAGAGATCTTTAAACAGGTCGAGACCACTAGATTTTGTGACGTCGGCAAAAATTTGCATCCAAAATTTATCTTTTTACTTTTATTGACAAACCAATCAGATGAATGAGTTGAAAGGCATTGTGGGCTACTACAAGTTTCAGTGTATACAAAGCGTATTGAATTACCATTTTGAATTGTTCTTTGAAAACTCAATTTTCAATTATTTTTCAGAAGGAAAATCATGTCTGATCTTTCATTTTTATGCTCAAATTTGAAAAACATTGCCTATGAGGCCTTATATCAACCTATCAAAATACCCCATTGTCGAAGTTCAAAAGAGAGGTACGTCCTATTATATTAGAAGCAGTGAGTACGTTTTTCACAAGATACCCCAGGTTATCTACAACATTAGTAGAATTTTGAAATTTTCTTCCGGGACTCTCAACAGAATGCTTAGTGTACAAAATACTACGATCCATAACATGTACTTTTATATTTGTAAATTTGTGCATTTTTACTATCGTGGCTATTTACATATGTTAAAATTGTACAATTACCTGCAATTATTTATGGTGTACAATAATTAAGTCACCAATAAACAACTGCAGTTTTTCCTTCTCAAAATTTGCTTGTACTTGTATGCGAATGTATGCCAGTCTATTGATACTGTTCGATTTTTGAAGCACAAATTGATAAATTAAAACAACAGAATTTTTCCATGCGAGCATGGAACAAAGTCTACGGTACGTAATCTTTCCTTTTTTACCTTCTAAAGTAAAACTCAAGTTGTACGAATTTTCTGGCAAGCTATTAAACATTGTGTATAAAACAGCCACAAACAACTTGTATGTGTTGAAAAGTAAACACGTTGTAGACCGTCATGCTTTGCGACTCATTCAATGGATTGGAGAACCTGTTTGACGTAAATATTGTCACATGTTAAATAATGCTATCCATATAAGGTAGTGTACCCGACCTGTTAAACAAAGTATTCTAGTGATTATACTGTATGACATGTGGTGATAACGAACAGTGTTCAAAATCAAAAGTCCAAAGGAAAATTGCAAAACAGGAGCAGAGCAAACACGGACCTCTAAAAATTTAAGAGGAAGGATCAGGTGTAATGGAGGAGTAAGCATCCTCTGCTGACCGGTCACACCCGCCGTGTACTCTTTGACGTAATCGGGAAAAACGGGAAAATCCGTAGACAATTAGATGGTTAATTATGGAAAGTATGAAAAACGTCAGTCAGCATGCGACCAAGTGTAAGATTTTATTTGCTAACAAGGTCTTTGTTTTGACTATAGATCTTACGAAAAGACGACTTCAATCGAGACTGTTGATAATCCTGTTTTATCAACTTTTATCTTATAGACTACCTAATTACCATTATTTTATATACTGTTGTTTCAGAAGAAGGCTTTGTACGATTTAAAAGAAAGATTCGACACAGATGTAACCATTGACAAAAATAGAGGAATTGTCTTCTTTAATGGAACAAAAGACGACATAAGTGCAGATTTGATGTTTATCGTAGAATCATTCGAGATACTGAGCTGGGTTTACATGATGAAAAACAGGCAAAGCTCATCTCGAACTTTGTTCAATGGTATTATGGGGATAATTCTGATGACAAAAAAGACTTGTGTGAATACCCAGGCAATCATTGATCATTGAAAAAGCTTATCACAACCAGGACAAAGAAGTTCGATTCATGGACGATGGAGAAACAGAGTACACCATTAACTTCATTAACATGAAGAGATACCCTACTGTCGATAAGTCAGATGTATTCAATGTGTTCAGGAGAGACAAAGTCAAGGGTAATATGATAAGTATTATTTCTTTGTTCTAAAACATAACTATCATAAATTACAGAAAATTTGAATAGAGATTTACTGTTCATGAACACTGAAAATCCAGAAATTTGGCATGTACATACATGTATCAATTGCAAATGCTAAGAAGTTTCCAGCTTATACAAGCCCATAAACGTACAAGTCATAAATATGATTTCTAAACTATTGGTTCGCATCTTTGCAAGGTTAAGTATCATTTTTAAGTTGTTTTTTCTATCATGTGCAAACTCTACCTTTGACTTTCGAAAAATAATTTTTTTAACTATTGGTTTGCAGTTTTTAAAGGTTATATGTTATCATTGACAATGTTTGCTGTTTTTTCCCTTTCCTGTGCAGACTCTACCTTTGAGCCTCAAGCAGAATGGTCAACTATGAAGGACTCTCACAACCTGGCCATGGTTCCGGTTAACTCAGGCAGCCCGGAATATTCCAGTGTTATTGACAGATTCCAGGAACAAGTAGGCAAAAGAGAAATGCTTAAAGTAAGGGTAGCCTAATGGCTGTTGATTTATTTCTACTTTAATTATGAGTTGGAAACGTTAATTGCCGATTGTTATGCAAGGATTAACCCGTCAGCTTAGAGTTATGTCCAAGACACGATGTAGTATCGATATCGATGTTATCGACGATATTGTATCGATATCGAATCACTAATTTTGATACTAGAAAACTCAAATGGATATATACATTGTGTCGATACTGCATCAATTTATTTTCACCATCGTTAAACACCATAATTATGAAGACTTTATTTTGGATATTTTCATGTTCAGACATTTCAAAATGGACATATCCATACTTTACGTATTGATATCGATTCGCATATATCCACAACTGAAGCTATTAAATCATCTCTCATTTGTACCAGGCATTTCTTTTTTTCTATTAATATTGACAATATTTTATCAATATATATCATTTTATATTAATCGTAATATACCATCATTTATTCGATATTAGGCATTGCTGCTGTTCTACCTTGGTGCCGATATCAACGATGTCGTGTCGATATTGATTTTAATATATTCACAACTAAGATTGTTCATAATTAATGTCGATATCATCGATATCGACGATATCGTATCCATATCGATTCGAATATGTGCGTTACGTATTCAGTAACATTGGACATTTGTGAAAGACTTTTCTATACTTTTTTCCGATATCAACGATAGCCATATCGTCTGACAATAGTTAATAACATCATTTAAACGTTATTTCGCATTGATGTTGTCTTACCTTTCGAATAGAATATTAATTAAAAAGGGACACAGGTTTATTTCTGATTTGCAGATTTTTTTTTAAATCTTATTTCTTTATTTTATAGCGAATGTCAAAGTGGACCGTAACAAAATCATACCAGCCTCAACGTCTGGAGCGAATCTTGATAGTAACGCGGTACCTTTTATGTAAAGTTTGTTTCGTAAACAAGTTTTATATTATTTTTCCATTGAAATATGGCTTAATTGACCGGGAAAACTACTGCAATGCCTAATATTATGCATATACTAAACAATACCATCGTTTAAAAGCGTATATAAATAGGATATAAGACCGCACCAAGCAGCCTTAAGGTATTTCGCGAGTTTATTGTTTGTGAGAAAATCTACCCTGAAAATTTGTCTGAGTTATCGTGTTTCAAACACGGTATCGCTGATAAAATCCAGCAAATCCATTTTAATGAAATATCTAGGAACATGCATATGTCTTGAAAGTTATTTCAAAACTCTGCTCCAAAATTTTAAACGCATCTTAGGAATTATTTTGAAAATGAAACAGTTTTTGACATTTTATAATGATTTATAGAAATAGAAATATGGAAACCTATATAAAATTTGATATCATTTTAAAGAGGATGTCAAAAGCATCGTTTTATTTCGATAGTCAAAACTGGACAGAATTTTCATTCACTACATCTTGACCGTAATATATCACTATGTAATTAATTATGACATCGTAATAGATCTATCACTGAAAAGACTTTTAAGATCATCCGGTAGCTCTTGATCTTCAGAGAAATGTGTACATGCTCTGGCTGCTTAAACATAATAATATATGAACATTTTTTCTTCGTGACAATATTGGAGATATACTTATGGATCAAGTACTAACTTAAACAGTGTATTCTAGTAATAGTTAGGATTATATTAGCATATATTTTATACGCACCTGAATTTCTAATAGCTTATTTAAAGTTTTAGTGACTAATAGTTGGAGAGAATACAGAACAAGATGTTGTACAAGCAATATGTCGCCGAAAAGAAGTTGCTGGAATCCCAGAATCCTAAAGGAACTCAAAATGAAAGGAATCCGGCACGGAACTGCACCGGAAGCTGTAAGCAGCATCCACTCTCTTGGTTTCAACAGCAGCTACTGTGCTATAATTGGTACATGTCAGACTTATCAGATAGTTACTGCAATGTAAACTATAAATCCAAAATCTTCTTTTCTTTAGAGCAATCGGGTATAAATATTCGAGGAACATTCATAAATATGTTGTCAATGAAAAAATTGACAATAACAAACCGTCAACCATCTCAATGTTGTTCGCTGTTATATAATTCTATATAAGTCCTACATATTTTTAACCTGTGCCGGATAATTATGTAAGTGCCAATGTGGCATTTTTTCAGCTGTCTAAGTTTTAGAGGAGAACCCTGTAAGGTGAGATCTATAGGCATATTGCATGAATGAATTCCTTGGAAACTTAGACCTGAAGGGAAATTCCCATAGTTTTCCGGCAAAGTGTTTTTCTAAAATGCATACATGTACTTTTTAACCGATTTATGAATTTTCCTTCTATATGATTACAAAGAAAAGGTTAGCTTGATCAAATACTCTACTCTCCCACAGAGCTTGACAATGCTACACTTAATGAAAGAATAAGTATGTATCATATTCACGAAATATGTTAATGACCTTATAAAGAGGCAAAGCGCGCAGAAAAATCATTACATCAAAACTTTCTGTAAACATACACATCTTTTGTCTTTAACAACAAAGTTTAATATAAATTGATGCAGGGTTTTAAGAAAAGTTTTCATCAAATAATACATGGTTGGTTTTTTTTCTTTTTACACTAAGCGATGCCCAAATGCCTTAATTGCCATTTAGATTATTTGTTTAACTACTTTGTACTAGTATATCAATATATTTAAACACAGATATATGTAAATCAACCTCAATGAGAATCTATCACTTAAGGTTGTAAGTGGTTCGGGTCGCATCACATGCTCCTAACACCACACCAAGTGGTCTTGAAATTCAGAATTTTAGCAAAGCACATTTTGCATATAAGTTGTTTTTTCTGATATTGAAGGATAAAATGATTTAAAAGCATAGCTAATTATTCTCTCATATTAAATTTATGACCCTGTTTCTTAGGTTCAACATTGGTAATGGTTTTATTCATAATATGATATTTTTAAATTCACAGCCACGGAAAATGGAGAAGGGGTAGATTTTGCTGTGGATGCTGGATGCTTTGTTAGCGACACCTACCCCAAACCAGATAGCCAAGGACACAATAGAATGTACCTCTGTAAAGTCCTCACCGGAGAATACACGTTTGGACAAAGTGGAATGAGGTTACCACCTGCAAAACCAGGACAACAGTCTCACATTCTGTACGATTCTGTTGTAAACGATATCAGTAACCCACTGTATTTCACCATATTTAATGACACACAGTGCTATCCAGCCTATCTTATCACATTCAAATAGAGACGTGGACATTTAAATCAAAATTCTATAAAGAGTGTTTGAACATGTATAGAATTTTTTAAGATACGGAAACCGAAATATAGTAGATCTTGTTGGGTTTTTTTATGCTGTGTTAATTCTCTAGTGCAACCACAACTAAAAGCGTACAGTGAACACCAAAGAATCATATTGTGATATTCAGGAATTAGTTTGATATTTTGGAGAAAAAAAACAAGCTATGGTAGTGAAATATTACAATAGTTTCTGCAGTTAATAATATACTCTAAAATTAAAAAATCATGGGAGAACACATAACCCTTAATTTGACAGACATCAAGATTTTTTCATTTGTTTAAATAGAGTGAGACCATTAATCAACAAATATAATATGTAAATACGGTTTTGTATATATGTTTGTAGTTATGAATTTTTTTTTTTTAAATTCAGTTGTGTGTATAGAGTAAAATCATTATTCAACTAATAAAATATGTAAATAAGATTGGTTTTAGGATGTTTATATAGGTATGATTTTAACATTTTTAATAGTTTTTTCAAAAGAGTAAAACCATTATTTACCTTACAAAATATTTAAAAGGAGATGTTATTGTATGTTTGTAGTTATAATTTTTATTTTTTTTCAGTTGTTTCAATAGAGCAAAACCTTTAATCAACTAATAAAAAATTTAATGTTTTTGTATGTTTACCGATATGATATTAAGTCCACATAAATAAATCATGATAAATTATAATGAATTATATAATGAGTTGAGATGAGGGACTAACGAGTCTTTCGCTGAGATGACAGTATAAAGCGATTTAACTGCCTGGTGTTATTCGTGTGGAATAAAGAGACTTTTACGTTTCATTTTTACGTTTCATGTTCATCGATCTTAAAGCAATCAACTATTCGCAGATATACATGCACATCTATTCCTCACGTGTCAATATTTTATAAACAGCAATCCAAATTGAAGTTGATTTCAAAGACATTTTGCAGGTGTTGATACGAAACAAGAGGAGAAAAGTGAAAACATAATCCTTTTCACAGGGAAATTGTTTCTCCTTTAAACTAATTATTTTCTCGTTCTTGAAACTTATCATTTTGTAGGTTTAATTTGTCGCGTAAATACAAAATTCAAAACATTTATATTATGCATCTAAGTCGTAAAAATGTGTTTTTGAAATCCATATAAATCCAGATGTTAGGATTTTCGTTATCAAAGATTTTTGCTATTAAGTATTATTATCTGGACAAAAGGTCTAAAAACCTTTATCTCGATCTAATGATTCTTACAGATGACAAAACAAGCTTTTTCAAAATAAAGATTTACTAATATATAGTTGCAAAAGCCATAATAAAGTTATAGAGACGTGTCAAAATATATATATATATATATATATATATATATATATACATATATACATATATATACATATATATATATATATATATATATATATATACATATATATATATATATATATATATTTATAAATATATATATATATTACTAATATCTAGTTGCAAAAGCCATTATAAAGTTATAGAGACGTGTCAAAATAGGCGATATATATATATATATATATATATATATATATATATATATATATATATATATATATATATACACGTTCTTATAACACAATTCATTGACTTTTGTTGAAGATGATTAATAAGAGTTTTCAAGCACCTTGTGTAATTTTACTTTATTTGGTACATATATGTATATTATAAGAACCAACTGAATGAAACCGAACGCAAAAGGTTTAGAATTTTTTAATTTCAGATTAGTTATAAGCAAACGAATGAGGGTCTTAGAAACAAGTTGGTGCACGTCTAAAAAATCACCCGCAAAACATTTGTTTTTCTTTAAAAAAAAAAAAAAAAAGGTGTGTCTAAAATGGATTTGAAATGAACAAGGTTGAGCAATTGCACATGATGCAAAATCCAATTCAAAATTACAGACATATGAACAACGTAGTGTCAGCCTAAACTATATATATATCAAACGAAACTATATAAATTATAATATTGCATCGAAGCAATTACAGTGCACTTAACTCGCAACTATAGTGAAAAGCGCCGAAATAATTTTTGTTCTGGTTGAAATCATGATGCAAATTCCTGGCGTCAGGTAATACACTATTTCTCGTTTGATTTTGGATTCGAATTAAATATGATTGCGAAAAGATAACGGATACCGTTAAAAGATAAAAATGTATTAAAATGTAGAATAAATAACAAAAACACACGAGAAAGACATACTTATGTAACATAATGCACATCCTTATAGTTAGATGATTCATATACAAAAAATAATTATCGTTAAAGGGGAAGGAAAGTCAAAAACATATTTTATCTATATTAATAAAGTGGTTTAAATTACCACAGTGGTTATGTTGTTTTGGTAATAAACTATTAATGCACGTTTGAAGTTAGAGAAATTGCATTTACTGGAGGCTGACACGATGCATTAAAAAAAAAAAATTAATTACTTTGACGTCACACAATCTATCCTAGTTTGGTTTGCATAAAAATGTACACAGTGCTCTAAATAAAACGCTGATTAATGCATTTCTGTTACTCAAGAAATCGACTGAACAAAATTGATAATATTGATATTAATGTGGTGGATTAAAGTATATTATAAATGAAATACTTTTACCGTTTTAGAATTTTCAAATTTTACAATACATGTACTTAACCAAAAAATAGCTTTTAAAAGTATTTGGAGAGGTAAAAATTGTAAAATGCAGAGCGGGATTTGAAGTCATGACTTACAGTTTCATAGTAAACCCTCTGACCCACTGCGCTATGCTGTTAGCTAGGTGACAATAATGGGAAAGAAACTACTTAATATATAATTACACTTCATTTTATTGTTTACATTGTATTTCGATAAAAAAATACGTAAATCTAGAGTATAAATACATGTATGCATAAATATAATTATGCATTTTTATCAAGTAAAAGACAGTTGTTAAAAATGACTTCTTTTACATAACTTGGAGAACTTTTCATGATTAATCCTCCAGAAAGTCAAATTTCACATCTACTGATTTTCCCGAGCTTTCATCGATGCCTTCCACAGTAATCTTCGTTGCTCCAAACTTGAATTTCGCTTTGACTTTTCTTCTTGTGCCCCCTGCTGTGTTTGGCATTGGGACAGTGAGGGATCCTATTTCTCTACACCCCTCGTCGTCTGTATATTGAGGATATTCCGTATCACTCACAAACACTCCAAATTTTACGGAGGTTTGGTCTTCATAAAGTGGGGAGTATGATTCCAGCGTCTCTTCGTTGGAATGAACAAGTGTGCCTTTGTTAACGTGGATGTCAAACTTGTCTGTACAGTATTCTATCCCATTAATGAGCTTCTTCTTTGATTCAGGGTGTTTGTCCTTGATAAAGCGTGTGTTGGTGCCCACGCCATAGGTATATTTTACCACCCTGGCAGCAATTATATCTGGGTCATGGCCATACAGAACAGCGCCTTTTAGTACAGCTAACCCGCATCCTTGGGGAATCACCACTGTGTGTTTCGGGAATGAGTTTTTAATCCTCTCTTGAAGAAAATTACTTTCTGAAAAACCTCCTACCATGATGATGACGTTGGTACCTTTCGCTGTTTCGGAAACTAACATTTCTTCAACCTTGACTACTATTTTATCAACCACTTTGTTGAAAAACTCCTTAAATTTGTCAAGTTTTATTTGAAGTTTATCTTTTTTCAATTCTACTTCATCTTTCAATCCTTGATCTTCCGTCCGCTTGGTGATATCATCTGCTATGTCCAAAAGAGTCGGTGGGATTAGGATACGAACGACTTTTCCTGTCTGCTTTTCTCTTTTCTTTTTCTCAAAGTACCGAAACAATTCGATGTAATCTCCAGTAAATTTCATACGGAATGCTTCAATAATGGGTTTGGACACAATACCTTCCAGCATTTGTTTAAACTCGTCGTCAACAAAGATTCCTCCCCAATCTCCTCCTTCTGCCCTGTTTATCTCCTGTAGCTTCCCATCTTCTCTCACTTCTTGCATTGCCATGTCGATTGTGCCACCTTTCATGCAAAATAAGTATTTTTTTTAAATCATTCGTCTCTCAATACATGTATTAAAATTGATAAACATGCATGCATCTATACAAACGAAACATCTAGAAAACATACTAATTACATAATTCTATAATACTTTTATTCTGAAACATAACAAAAATAAATATATATATATATTTTTTTTTTTACTTTTACAAAGCAAGTTGCATGATTTCAATACCTCCAGCGTCTAGCACAAGAAACCTGCGGCCTGGCTTCATGACATTTAATGCATCATCGTCCCTTTCGATCTGAATCCATTTACAGTAAATGGCAGCAGCCTCTGGTTCTAAGCAGATGAGGAGAGACTCCTTTGAAATGCCTGCCTATGATTCATTTAAAAAATATATGTAAAAATACCGTATATTTTCGAAAATAATTGATATGATTACAGAAACTTTAATCTATATAATTTTTATTAACACATTACTCGTTCAGCGGCTTCTTGCATGAACTGTTTTGCAGGCTCGTCCCAGATGGCTGGCACTGTCAACACCCAAGTCACATATTTTTCCAAAGGCAAAAAAGTAACTTGCAGATTTCTATCTTTAAATGTCTTTACGAATTTATCCTTTAAATATTCAATGGAACGAGCGAAGACATCGATGGCTGGCATTTCCTTATCTTTTATGTCTTTTAAAACGGTATCTCTCGTCAGCTTCTGAAATTATATCAGGCAATGTCATCGAACAAACGGTATATCCACTTAAGAACAAAGATACTTTGTAAACTTACACTATCATAGAAACTTTCTTACTGACCATGATCCAACTTAATGATTTTTTTAGGATTCATGAATAATTTATGTCCTATTAAGATTGTGTGCTCTATGTCCTATTAAGACTGTGCGCTTCCTAGTTTTCTCTAGGAATTAAAAATTACTGAATGTTTATGAAACCTACAATATGGGTCATGCTTCGAGTTCATACACGGTCATTAATTGTGTAAACACTGGCAGTTTTCGACGATGGTACCTACTGAGGGATTTCTTAAGGTTTTGTGGGAGCTTGATATTTGTTAAACAAATGATTGGTGATACAGGATAAATTATACTTTTGTCATGTTATGTGCACATGCATTTATATGGAATTTACCAATTTTCCATCCTTGTCGTACAACATCATCTTGAACCGGCGAAAATAATAATGTTCATTTCTTTCTTCTTCTGTCATTCGACCGTAGTCATTTTCTGCCTCATAGCCAAAACTCACCAAGTTCTTAGATTTATCGAGTAAGAGTGTTGTTGGTGTTTTCTCGGACAGAAGGTCCCCAGAGTTCCAGTTATCTATTACTATCTTATTCAAATGGTCATTTTTGTTGCTTAAAAATTCGGAGCTTAGAGAAAAGGCATAACCGGAGTACGTTGTACCAAAATCTATAGCCACCACAACAGTCGGTTTTCTTATACTAGTTGACATCGTCGCAAACGTATGATAAAATGGTAGTCTTCTTCCCTATTGAGATATCTACAAAAAGACAGAGGAGGCATTCACTAAATACATTTCACAGATCGATCAAAAAATAGCTTTCTTGATTAATATATTATATATGTACGTGAACAACGATAGACATGTATTAATAAGACCTAGATGCAAGAGATTTTAAGAGCTTGGGGAGGCATTGGACACATCCGTTTTGTGACCTACTCTCCTTAAAAATAAATTTAAACATTTTTAATACCTCAATATGGTAATTTTATATAAAGCTTCATCTGATTGATCTAAAAAGTCACGTGACTGGGCTACTAAAATGTCGTGTTTTCCCGGGGAATAGAAATCATATTCCACTTCGGAACCCTTGGGATTATCATTCTAACAATATGAAAAAGCCGACAATATGATTAAGTTTGAAATATTCAATATATTAATTTTTTTTTTACATCAAAAAACAATTCAGCTTTCTTTGATTCGAATCTGTGAAGAAAAGAGAGATATAACATAGAAAAATTAACAAAAACCCACATTTTAATAAAAAAAAAAATAAAACCCAGAAAAACCAAAGTTCCTTCGGGTGATGTCCTTGGGAAATATGATTTTTCTTGGGGGAGTAAATCTTCAAACGGCCCTCGCCACCATGCATGCAATAAATGCATATAATTAATATAACATCATAGATTAAAAAAAATACAATTTTGATGTCTAACAGTTTAGCAAAAGCAGTATTTAAAAAACGTCAGATACTGATCTGCGAGTCATACGTACAAAAGCCGTTGCAACTTTAACAATTTTTACCTTTCTTAATTAAATGAGTTCAAGGGTTATCCGTTTATTAGTATAAAAATTCTCTTTTGAAACGTCCCTCTAGCGTGTAAAGTTGAATACTAGTTTGCGATGTTGCTAATATAAAAAGTTTAAGAATATTCTGCGTTATTGCAAATAACATAGAATCCGAAGAATACCGGTAATATTAAAGTAAGGTATTCATGAAACATCCGACCAGTGTATATGAAAACAAGCATTCTGAGAGTATTGCATAAGCAATACACGTCCCCTACCGGTTTGTATTATTCTATGAAAGCTTCCAAGCACACAACTATCATAGGCGTCGGAAGCGTCGGAAGCAAATTGAAAGTGGGGGGGCTAGACTAATCCTCAGAAATATTCAGAAAAAAGTAATTCCCAAAATCATGGAAATCCTAATCCGTGGGGGGGGGAGTATACCTATACTTCCAAAAAAAAAATTAACTTACCCAAATTTTTTTTCTCAAAATCATGAAATTCCTAATCCGGGGGGGGGGGGGGGGGGGGGCTAGTATCCTTCTGAATCTAACCTCTCAATCTTTCAAGATAAATTTAGGAACAATAGTCTTTCCGGCGAGAAAAAGTGGGGGGGCTGAACCCTCTATCATGCTATGTTTCTAATGGTTAGGTATAACTTTGCAGAAAAAGTGGGGGGGCTAAGCCCCCCCCTAGCCCCCCCGGTTCCGACGCCTATGACTATTACCCTATTTCAGAGCTATTGTAAACGAGATGTCATGCTTTAATCCGAGATAAAAGAACAGAGGAAATTAAAACTATATAGTTGCTATAGAAATTAAATACAAAATAGGTAAAATAA
This sequence comes from Magallana angulata, assembly GCF_025612915.1. Taxonomy (NCBI): domain Eukaryota; kingdom Metazoa; phylum Mollusca; class Bivalvia; order Ostreida; family Ostreidae; genus Magallana; species Magallana angulata. The sequence goes on from NC_069114.1 coordinate 30,547,097, forward strand.
TACTTTTTATTTCATCTCCTGTAATTTTGCCAAGTCTATTCTGTATTCGCTGGTAAAAATTTGTGAAAACAATGCACTGTAATGCACAATATCATTTCTTACCGTCTTCTGTACTCCGAATCAAACCAAACAGTTAAACAGCCCAACCCGAAAACGAACCCGATTGTAATAATACAAAAAAAACCTGCCGATTAAATTTACAACACAATGCTTGTTACTATTTTACAGAATTTATTTGTTTCACTTTGTTAGAAATGATAAAAGGAATGGTACAAGTAACGCACTATATCATTACTGACTACATACTAGCCTCGTTTATTCAATACACACCGAACCCGATAACGAACCCGAACATTAAAAAATTGGAATATGAAAAATTAATTTTCTCGAAAATATGTCAATCAGACGCTACAAAAGTGTAAACTTGATCTGTAGTTTGACATTTTGAAGCTGTTCAGCAAGTTTCATATTATTCATCAAATGCATAAAGAAAAAAAGTGTGGAAACTGAAGTGGGACAGACAGACGGACAGACGGACAGACGGACGCAGTGGAAAGCTATAGTCCCCTCCGGTGAAACCGGTAGGGGACTAATAAGGAAGCTCACGCGAGTCATCGGTTCAGGTGAGCTAAAATCGAAACCGAAAGTACATATATCTATATTTGCTTTCTATTCTTGTTCAAATATATTAATCTGATTTGATAATATTATTGATCATGCACAGATCTAGAGCTATGAATATAGAACAAATGAACAACAATAGATGAACAAATGAACAACAATTTATAGATGAACATGAATACAGACAGCTATTTTTTTTTACTGATCATTATACCACGGTATATTCTACTTATGAAAAATAAATTATAAGAAATTTCTAATTAACAGGCAAATTTAAAGATTTTTGAAGTCAAAAAATAGATTTGTTTGGCTACTAATTCTATTTAACGTACCTGAACTTGATAAACAGAATAGGCCTGTATATATATTCTAACTATATAAAGGTTTCGGGATATTACTTCCTAATACAATGAAATTGCTCTGCCTTTTAAATGTGTCAACATTGCTTCACGGTTTAATCTATACATGTAGTCATTTTAATATATGAAATATTCTTTCAAGGTAACTGGGTCGCATATCAAAAATAGAAATTCGTAGAAACAAAAGCGAAAGTAGCCACTATCAAAAAATGGGTATTTCCGTATCATCATACGACTTATAGCCTGGTCTGCTGAATCGAATTCAAGAATCGTTACAAGTACTGTCTACCCTATGGGCCTAGATGCACAGTTTCTGTGTCAGTCTTGGCGATGAGTGCGGGGTTCATATTAAACAACCTCCGCGAGGAGTTTAGCAGGCGGTGTTTAATAGTGAGAGGCTTTCCACCTAACACGAACCAGCAAGTTGTCAACAGTATTTTCCAGGGGCAATGTAGTCGCATTCAGCAAAAAGACGGAACGACGTGGCTGATTTTGTTTCATAATCCACAACGTAAGTTTAATTACACCTTATGGTATTCCTTTTACAATATACATTTCTTGATCTATATGAAACTCGCATTATTATGATTTAGCTCACCTGGGCAAGAACATGACAATCCTTCATTACCCAATTCATTGTAACTTGGCACAAAGCATCATTAAGTGAAGGCATACTCTTTTCAGAGATCATGCTGCTGTTTAAATACTATACATTATTTCTATATGGTGGTTCGATCTTCATTAGCAGTCTAGACGGACTCCCAAAACGGAGTCAACGGAAGTGAATTTCTGCAAGCATTTTGGACTCCGTTTTGGGAGTCTACGCATGCGCACTGGTACAAAATATGGCGATTTTTCGATGAAAACATGGGGTCAACAAGAAATCGTCTTGCAAAGTGCTGCATGTGTTGGCAGACTTCTAACATGTTTTAAAAGACCCAGGATATAATTTACTATCGATCGTATTTGCACGAAATAGGGGTTTATTTGCACTTAAGAAAGTTATTTCTCTTCGAAGTTGGACGGTTGGATGATACTTAAAAAGTGATATTTTTGTGTTTTTCATGGAATTTAATCGTTAATAAAAGGTAAATTGCATTAAATTTTACTTCTTTCGTATTGTGTTACAATTTAAAATCACCAAACATACAAATTGATAAGTGCATAAACGAATAAAGCTTCGATTACTAACAAAAACTGGTTGCTCTAGCGATGATTAAAAACGTCTTTTTGGTAATTAAAAAATAGGATTGGTTGTTTAAAAGCCCAGAAAATGAAACAAATTGTCACTCTAGATACAATAACTCTTTAAATTGAACTGATAATTATCATCAAAACAATTATAATCGCTCGCGGCATTTGCGATGTTAGAAAACCATGTTAAATACATAATTATTCAAGATAATTGAATTATTTAGCATGAAAAAGATTAAAATGAGACTATACTTTTAACAAACAATGATAAATAAACGTATCCAAGCGTTCCATTTATTCCAAAACAGTTTTAGATGTGTGTGATCGAAGTTATGGGTGAATTTTTCATTTTAAAAATTAATCTTACGTTATACAAGTAAACGGTTATGAACATATGACATTAATATGACACATAAATGTTCAAAAATGTTTTTGAAAGTTTAGAATTAATTTTTGTCGTGTTTTTGGCCAATTTTAGAGATTTATTTAGAACTAAGGGGCATAACTCGCACGTTGTTTACATTAGAAACGCCATTTTACCGCAATGCATGATGGAGCCAAAGACTCCGTTTTGGGAGTTAACTCCGTTTTGGGAGTCCCGTCTAGACTGATTAGGCCCAATTGAAAAATTTTCGAACCTGAGAAAAAAATATACAGAAATTTATCTGTGATAAGACCTTTATTTATCAGATGATTTGATTCAGATTGCAATTAACATTATCGTGTTGTTTATAGTATGCGGAAGTGGTCATAGCTCAATATATGGCCATTGTGGAGTTAAAATAGGTTAAAATTTAACAGGTAAATGGCACAAATTGAATTTTTTATACCTTACAATACTTTTTGTGTTCAGCCAGCAATTGGTAAGAGTTAGAACTACCGGGGTATGTAGAATTTTAAATTTCTTTATGACCATATGGTACATCAAGATGGTTATACATGTATATATAACTCTTATTATAAATAATTGACTAACGTGGGAAGTGAGGCCCAGGGGCCTATTGTTTATTTGCAGAGCAATTTTATATAGAGCAAAATGTTAATTCAGTTCTAAAACTAACATTGCCTTTTTTCTTTCTTTTTGGTTAAAACAATTTCAGAGATCGGCTTTTTTTTATATCCTGGAAATGTCATTGGTCCAGGAAATGTTCCTTTACAAGTAACACAAAGCACTGTTTCTGACATCCCTGACAGCTGGCTTCAGGTAAGAGGATTAGATTGCTAGATTCAGTAGCTATATTGTGTGGCAAAGTAAATAATTTATCGAATTTAAAAATACATTTCTTAGTCTATACTCTTAGACTATACATTTAAATTAGTCATGATAGAAGTTTTACAAAAGTAAAACATCTTTAAGCAAAGCTTTAATTTATATATACCTGGTATATCTCATCAGATATCTAAAGCCAATCTTCATATACTTGCATACTTCATTAGATATTCAAAACCAGTCTTCATACACATTAATGTTATACTTCATGAGATATCTAATGCGATTAAGTCTTCAAACAATTGCATAATTCATAATTTAAGATATCTAAGACCTGTCTCCATACACTTGTATACTACATTAGATATCTAAGGCCCATTCCATACACTTGCATACTTCATTTGATATCTAAGCCCAGCCTCCATACATTTGCATACTTCATCAGATATTTGTAGTGTGCATGAAGGAGTAATTGGTACAAGTTTTTGAATTACTCATAAAATTGCAGAAAAGAACTTCTCAATATAATTTTTTTTATAAATTTATATTTAAAACAGAGATATATAAGGAGCACAGTTGCCTGTTAATAATTATATTTTATAGTAAAGGGAATAATTTCAAGCAATGGTCCAGAGTCCACATCGCTCTCTAGAGGCTACCTTTGGCAGCTTGAGCTAATAAAGTATCATAGATACTTGCGCTTCATCCGCTATCTCGAATTATAACCTACCTGTTTTATAATTCTGTATGCAGTGCACTGTTATTGCATCAGAAATAAAGAACATGTTTTATGTAAACTGTGGTAAGATTATTAAAGGTCACATCTAAGGTCAATCTTAGACTATGCTTTACACACATTGGTCAATATTTAAATGAACTACGAGATGCAACCATGGCTGGATGGAAGAGGATCATATATATATTGGGTGTGGTTTTTCGATGATGAATCTTAATTGTTTATATAAGAATTAAGAAATATTTGTAATGCCAGCTGGTGTCTTTCTGTATTGAGGGGATCCTAGTCATATATACATGTAGTGGCAGCAGTGCTCCATCTCATATTTACTTTAACTTTTAATAATGTTAATAAATGTGTGATTAAACACAGATAAATAAAATAATCTGCATGCATCACACTTGTACCTGAGCAATGTCCACAAGTATGCTAATACTTACAGTTATTTTCATGTAGTACGTGTTAAGTCAGGCCGATAAGATAAAAAGTGATGACTGCATTGCTGTGTGATAATGAAAATTTAAATATCTAACCTATATACATGTTAAAGATGTACAAACTACCTCATTACAAGATGCAAATTTTTTAAATTTTTTGTTTTATTTGAATTGAGGGCAAACAAATTTATATTAATCTATGTTTAAGTAATAGTCATGCTTACAAAATCAGCATGCAATTTAGTTAAAACAAAAAGTTCATTAAAATGACAACTTAAATTTGTGCAATGCAAGGTAATTTATAAATTATTCATATTATTTATGAACACATCGAATCAGTCTACCTTGTTTGCCACAAGTAATTTGTGAAAAAAATGGTAACAAATTTCATAGTTCACATCATTTGTAAACCAATATAAGATCTAGACTCGATCTAGCTTTGTTTAAATAACAATGAATTTTTACCTCTGTAGTTGGTATCTCCTATATAACTTGGCCTTGAAATAGTTATTCATTCAAAATGTGCAAGTAAACCTTAATTGCAAAAAAAAAAAATTGTATTTTTTTCGATGGAAAATTGTGTCTTAGTCTCTTTAGGGATCATGCTTATTAATAAGGTATTGCTTCATTGTATCAAAATTAGAAAATAAGAAATAAAAATAAAGCACCTGGAAGTGTTATAAGTCTTTTGACAATTTGTTTACTGAAGTAAAGATCGAGATAATTTCCTTGTTACATGCCCTACATGTAACTTCCTGTATGGAGAGATAAAAACTTTATTTTCCTCATAAAGTTACAGAGTATAGTGATCGTGCTCACTTGATCTCTTGAAAGAAAAAGATGTTACTGTAAACATACATATATTTATTCCTATTTGGCATGTATTACATTTTGCGGAAATGAATTTTGCTAAAAAATAAATTTAATATCAAATCTAATTTGATGCACTTTAATCAGCATAAACTGCTTTCTGCCATTTAGATGGTGAAACAGAATATACACAACCAAATGTAGTACCAAGTATCTGTTGATAAACTTTTTCCAAGTTCCATTTGAGAAATGATGAGTACCAAGTCATTTGGTATTGGCAAAATTCATTGTTTGGGGGTGTGAAGCATGTACTAATTGAATAATGTTTTACAACAATATGATAAGAAACAATTTGGTTATGGTTGGGTTTTTTTTACAGGAACAGGATGACCAGAATAATCAAGCAGGGCTGTTGTCTCAAGGAAATCCGCCGCAAGGGTATTTAGCCTACCCAGGCCAAGGTAACCAGGGCAACACACTCTTTTCTCCACCCCCTACCTCCCAGGGACAGTACCCTCACAACAGTCAAAACATTCCATATTTTCCTGGGCATGGCCAACAGTATAATCCACCCACTGGGACGCCAAGCAAAATTCCCCTTGGTGATGGGCCCCAGGTGGTACCCACTGACCCAACATCCTACAAAAGTCCCTTGGAGCCCACATTTTATATGAATTATCCAAATGTGTCCATGCCAGGGCCACAAACGAGACCCCCTGACCACGCATCCAACCAAAGTTCCTTTGAGCCCACAGTTTATGCAAATTTTCCAAGTATGCCTGCAATGCCAGGGCCTGTAAGCAGTGCTCCCCCTCCCTATGAGAACCATGACTTTGCTCCACAAGTTCCTCCCAGAATTCCTGCCAGGAAGCCTGAGGCTGGAGGAGGAGGCGGAGGGGTGCAGAGCAGCAGTATAGGGAGTGTTATGAGGGGTTCTGATGATGCCGATTCCATGACACAAAGAAGGCAAGGTAAGGAAATTCAAGATACCAAAAAAAATCTGTTGCTTAACTTTTAAGTTTAAAAAATGTAATTGACAATTAAGACATCAAGATCTAGATATCAGTGGTAAGGCACATAATTAATCTACTGCCTCGATGCAGGTAAATCTGGCTTTAAAAAAATTTAAAGATCTTTGTATCTCATTTTTCTGTCATTTTATGTTAACAACTTACAGTGACCATGGGTCACGGACAACACTTTGATCCGATGGCCCAGAAACATCAAATGAATCCAACATTATATCAGAACTACCCGTCGGGCGTGTCCATGGCACAGCCTGTGACTAGTGCTCCTCCTCCGTATGAAACACACTCCTTTAATACGCCTCAACTTTTTTCCAAATCTCCCAGCAAATTATCCCCGAGGGAGGCGAGAGGAGGTGGACAGAGTAGCAGTGTGGAAAATTTAAACAAGAGTTCTGACTCTGCTCCAATGGGTCAAATTGCAAAAGGTACCAACATTTTTCTATTTTTTAAAATGTAGTTTAAATTTAACTGTAGATGGACAACACTATACACTGGGTATGTTCACATTTCTATTTATCATTATTTTTTCACTCCATGACACTTGTTGTGGGAGATATATCTTTGACCCATCTGTCTTGCTTTTTGGTAAGCTCAACTCCTCTGTACAGAATTTCCCTAAACTTTGTAGAGAATTAGAACACAATGTGAAGAATGTGCATATTACCAGGAAATTCCAGTTCCCTATTTTTGGAAATTTCAGCTCTTTGCACTTAGACAATTGGCCATTTATTTAATGTAGTAATGAACAGTTTGTAAGCACAACTCTGCATAATTAAAAGACTGCAAAGAAATTCCCTAAACTTTTTAGGGAACTATGATACAATGTGTAAATGTGCATATTACATGTACCAGGAAATTCCACTTGAATTTCTTTTCAGGTAGTATTGGCTCTTTTGCACTTAGACTTTTGACCATATATTGAATAAAGTAAATGAAGATTTAAGCCACTACACAGAATGTCCCTAAACTTGTAGAGAATTTGGACACAATTTGTAGAAATGCATTTTACCAGGAAATTCCATTTTAATATTTTTCTTAATTGGAATTTTGCACTTTTGTTTATAACAGAGGAAACGTCTGATGTCATCAGTAGTATAGAAGTGTCCTCGTTGCCAATAGACATTACAGACGATTTCATCACTGACTTTTTCGAAAACTCAAGAAGGAGCGGAGGAGGAGAAGTGGAAGATGTTTCCTATGATGAAAAAACCAATACTGCCATCATCACATTTAAAGATCCTGCTGGTTATTTTTAATATTTTGCTTAAATCATAATAATGGTTCAGTCATAATTAACCACATTCATTAAGTCTGCACTCATAATTTACCACAACCTTTAGTCAAATTCAAATATTTACAAGTATGTTAAACCAATATTGTCATATAGATATGCCTTTTCAACAAATATATTGCTTTTCTTATGCACAAGTATGTTAGTCTTGTTTAGATATCAAATGGACCTACTGTATGTTCATTAAGTTAACCCTAGTTTCATATGTTGGATCAACTGATGCATGAATGCAAAGTTCCATGTGTAATCATTTTTATAAGGCATGTAGATTTTCAAAAAAAAATTCCATGGTTTAAATGATTTTTATTTTGCAGTGGTTAAGAGTGTTTTGAAAAAACATGAAACAAAAGCCCTTACTATGAATGAAGTGCAATTAAAAATCGAAGAATACCATCCTAAAACAGACGAAAGTGAAGATGAAGTAGAGGTCATGGCAGTGAAGGTGACCAACTTACCGCCCAAAATCAGTAAGGAGCAGATTGAGCTGTTTTTTGAGAGCCGTAAAAAGAGCGGAAGTGGGAGTGATGATTTGGATAAAGTGGATTATGACAAGGCAGCTCACTTTGCCATTGTATGGTTCAAAAATTCTGAAGGTCAGTTAAAGAATGCAGGTATTGTAAAGTTGGCATTGTATACCTGGTAATTTTATTTTTGAATATTTGAATCATAGAAAAGTTAAAACTCTGAAAATGCCAAATATAACCAGATACAGATGATGCCTTGATTATCGCCAAGTTTCCAAATGATATCTTTATACATACTTAATCACAAAGAACAGTTTTAAAGGATTCCTTAACTTGAATTTTTCTAGTGGTAGAAAAGGTTCTGGAAAAACACAGTACCTCACCCTTTATGTTGAACAAACAGAAAGTAGAAGTAGAAGAATATCGCCCAGCTGCAGATGAGGATGAAAGCAGCTCAGAGGAAGAAGAGGAAGGGGGAGGGGCAATCAAGGTCACCAAGATACCACCTGAAACCACAGAGGAGGAGATTCTCTTATTTTTTGAAAACCGCAAAAAGAGTGGTGGAGGAGATGTGGAAAAAGTGGAGTATGATAAGTCTACCCACACTGCTGTTATCTGGTTTAAAGAGAATGATGGTATGCATTATGACAAAAGCTTTATAATATGATAGATGGTTATTTAAATTTCTGAAAACACTGGATTCTGCATTGAAACATTTTGTTTTTCAAATTTCATTTTCTAACAGTTGTTTCAAGTGTACTCCAAAATGTTCCACTTATGTTGAGAAAAAAACAAATTCATGTGGAGGAAGTTCGCTTGGATGGACAGAAAGTGGAAAAAGAAGCAGACGTGGAATCTCTCGGTTCACCGTGTACCATTGAGGTCAGTGGATTCAAGGACACAACATCCAAGGACAGTGTGGAGTTTTATTTTGACAACAAGAGGTCAGGAGGTGGAGGTGTGGAAGAGGTCAAAGGTGAAGTGGAAGACGGAGTACTGCTTATCACTTTTGACAATGAAGAAAGTAAGTGAACCAGTGTTTGAAGTATGATTGATTATTGTTTTATTAAATCTAGAAGTTAACATTAAAATGTGTAAAAATGATTTAAAGAATAAACAAGACAAGAATTCCAATAGGTCACTCAAGCCTCAGTTGAGCTCAATTTCCCTAAAAGAAACATTGTTTCTCAAAGGGAAATAACTGGTCACCAAAATTAATTTTGTTTACTGATTGACTGGCTCTGGATAATTTAAACTCTTTAGCAAAAATCAATAACTTGGACATTATTTGTTCAGATTCTTCAATTAGAAATTATCTTATAACACTCTTATATGTAAGCATTTTTAAAATATTTAGTATTCATTATTAGGATATTAAGAATTTAAATACATATTCACTTACGCTAAATGCCATTATATATTTTCAAAGCTGTCAAAAGAGTACTTGAAAAAACCCACAAGCTAGATGGGGTGGAATTGAAAGTAAGGCAGTACCAACCCCCAAAGCCAATACCCATGTACCCAAACAGGGTCCTTGTTAAAGGGCTCAACCCTGAAACATCAGAGGATGGAATCAGAAACTATCTTGAGGCCAAGTCTGGAGAGGATGTGAAAGATGTAACCTATGGACAGGAGGAAGGGACAGTGTTGGTCACATTTGAAGAGCTCAAAGGTTGGTTACATTGTCTTCACATTTGATGTTACAGTGATGAAAAGTATGTTTTGCATATTCATCTAAAACATGAGTATAAATCATAAAAATTAATTATATTTGAGCTTCTATGGCCAATAAAAAATTAATTACGAGGTTCCCAAACCAACATTTTCAAAAACTTGGCCAGGCAGTGGTATATTTTTCTTTTTATTTCATTCAAAAAAACATGCAGGATTTTTTCTTTTATTTTAACAATTTGCATTTCTGATAAAAAAAGAAGAAAAAGCAATGTTTATAGGTACCATACAATGAATGAAACAATGAATGAAACTAAATGGAATAAACAAATCATCATGTTCTTCATGAAACACCACATTTATGAGACTAAGAAAGCTCTGTGTTAAAGTATTTTGAGATATTTAATATAGTACAAACTGCAGGAACTCTCCTTTTACATGCAATTGAAGTGAAACAATATTCTTCTTCATAACATAATATGGTCAAAATATAAAGAGAGAAATTTGTATAAAGTACATAATCTTTTAATTCTAATAATAAAACAATACATATAAAGAAGTTCGAAAGCTGAATTTTGGTGCACTCGAAAATATAATGAAAAACAGAATATCAGTGGAGAAATATATTTTGCTTAAAAATTGTAGATTCTCAGAGTTTGAAAGGCACTGGCAAAAAATATGTGACTTATTATTATGATATACTAGCTATATTCATTAGATTCAATAGGTTATATAATGTACTACCCCCCCCCCCCCCCCACCCCACCTCGCATACAAACACTTTTCTTTCATCTTATTCTCACTATCTTCTTTTTTCAAGTAGTATACAGGTACATTTGTAAAGATATATGTATATATATGCATAATATATAGACCTACATTATGATCTTTCTCTTTAAGAGACAAGCTATTACATTGTGAGATATGTGTACTTGTATCCTTTGTATCTCTTTCTGCTGTCTTTGTCTTTGTCAAATAAATCATGAAATTCTAAAAAAAAATAAAAAAAAAATAAAAAAAAAAAATATTCTTCTTCATACCTAAGCCCTAAGCAATTGCTGTCGTGATCATACTTGTTCACAGCGTGTCATAACTTGGATTGATCGATGTCCATTTGCAATTTGTTATAATTCAGTCTGAATCATTTCGAGGTTTGCAATAATGTTCTTAATTAAAACCAAGTATATATCTGAGTGGAGTATCTTAACTTCGGTCCTAAATCCAGAATTATTTTCCAGAATTCGCAAGCACACAAGAGAAATTTCATTTTATTCATTTATTGTTAAAAATGAACAAAGCGCAATGTTGGATCAGATGAAGGTGGGCCTGAGAACCAAGAAATTAATTTTTGTTGGCCTAAGGTAGCTGTTTATATTACTAAGAGCAAGTCAACTGTTGTTTAAACAAATCAAATACTGTAAACGTCTTTAATTCCATGTGTCTAAAATTTCACGATTTCTTGTGTAAGTACCTTTCACGCTGTTTTTAATTTCAAGGATAATAGATTTCTTATCCTAGAAAAGTAAATTCTAATTGTAAAAAAATCTGATGAGTGATGAACCTGCATCATGTAGTTTACATAATTTTCTTTTGAATAACGTAAAATTATAGCCTTATTTACATTAAGTGCTTTTAAGATAATAAAATATGTTTGTGTCAAATGTAATCAGCCCTGGTGTAAAATGCGCATTTGATATTTTGGGCATGAAAATTAAGGGGAAAACGTACATGTAATCTGTTAGAAAAGAAGTACACATTTATAATCAATCAATCTTAGAATGAACTGCTCAATGTGAATGCTGATCACAGACAACATCATGGTTGTATAGGAGTCTTTGCCCTAAGGAGATGCCCAAGATAATAAGTGACAATTAGCACCCGTGTTCACAATGGCTTCGATAGGGCCACATGCAGAGATAAAAGTGAAACGAATATTCCATTATAAACATTTGTTTAATTATGATATTAATTGTATTAAATTAAGGTATTACTCATGATTGCTATTTTAATGAATTTTAAATATACTATGATTACGATAAACAAGTGGTAATTTAGGCCCCGCTCAAGCTCACATGCATCTGTAATGGCGGCCTACACGGAGAAAGTGAATGCACAGCTCAATATTCACGGTGGCTTTATGTTCACGAAAAATTGTCTGACAGTGAACATAGTGAAATTAAAAACACCGTAATGTTTTCCACGGCTACAGTACCTTGGATTCATCGCATTTAGCAATCTAATTAAAATTAGACTTGTAATTCCGCTCCTCTACGATACGCTTTACAAGTATAGCGTATCGTAGAGGAGCGGAATTACAAGTCTAGTATAGCGTATCGTAGAGGAGCGGAATTACAAGTCTAATTTTAATAAGTATAGCGTATTGTAGAGGAGCGGAATAACAAGTCTAATTTTAATTAGATTGCGCATTTAGTTGCTATGAAATCCTTGTATATTAATGGACTTTGTGGTTACTTCATGCCCAACTGTAACATTTATTCTTAGTTAAGCTGTTCAAAACAACTTCAAAATTATCAGATTAATATTTTGTTTTACATGTATGTGGAGATTTTTTATATCACTATCACAAAAAATTTGAAGTTTTACCTTTTTAGAGAGGAATTTTATCCTTTACTCGTTTTAAAAAAAGTTTCTAAAAAAAAAAAATTAATAAATTTTAAACTAAGATTTAAAATTCCATGCTGATGTTGATTGTGCTACCTTATGTTTTGTAACTTACAGATTTCACAAAGCTGGAGGCAGCATGTCAAAAGAAGCCATTAGAAAAACGGTTCCTGACTGTGAAAAGAGTTCCCCTCTCAAACTGTATCATCGTGTCTGGATTTTCTGAGGGCATCTCTGACAGCACCCTGGAATTCTATTTTGAAAATGAGAAAAGAAGTGGAGGGGGAACTGTGACCGATATCAAGGTTAATCATGAGGACTGTACATGTCTAGTGTACTTTGAAGATCACACAGGTAGACTTTTTGCTTTTGTTCCCCATCTTTTTTAAGAACTACAATGATGAAAGTATAACAATGCCATCCCTGTATATGTCTGTGTTTATAACGTAGCAAAGTTTGGGGGGGGGGTTTGGGGGGGGGGGGGGGGGGGGTAGCCACGTTAGATAGGAATTACCTTGTCTGTCTGTCCATCTGTCTGAGCAATCATATTTGGTCAATATCTATCTCATGTAAGAGCATTTAATGGAAGTTCTTTCTTCACACAAAGATTCTTTATGACCTGAAGGTGTGTCATGGTTTTAACCCAAGGTCATTTGGGCAAGTTCAAGGTTACTGGAAGGAAAAGTGCATACTCCAGTCAATATTTTTCTTTTAGAGAAACATTGGAAATCTTACTGCACACAAAGATTGCCTATGACCTCAGAATGTGTCTTGATTTTGTCCCAAGGTCATTTGGGCAAGTTCAAGGTAACTACCGGTAGAAGGAAAAGTGCAAAACTTATGTCTATATCTCTCTTATGGAGAAACATTGGAAGTTCTTACTGCACTGCACACAAAGATTGCTTAAGACCTGAGGGTGCATCATGATTTTGATGCATTGTCATTTAGGCAAGTTCAAGATCATTGAAAGAAAAAGTTCATAATTTGTGTCTGCTTTATACCTTTCTTATAGAGAAACATTGGATGTTCATACTTTACATAAAAATTGCTTAAGACCTGAAGAAATGTCATGAACTTGACCCAGGGTTAGTTGTGCAAGTTCAAGGTCATTTTTTTAAAAATTGCATAATTCCTGTCTAGCCATACAGTACCGATAAGACCCAACCTAATAGAAAGTAAACCCAAACTAAACCCTGGGTTTAATTTCTGGGTTTACTCAGGGTTTACTAGAGTGGACTCAGAGTAAACCCAAAGTAAACTCAGAGTAGATACAGAGAGTAAACCCAGTCAGAAGTATACCCTTGAAAACAGATGCTAATATACAAGAGGCAGGAATTGCAGGCAGTAGGATGCTAAGATAAAATACGGGTCTGCTTCACACTTCAGTGTGTACAGTTGACATCAAAAGCAATTTCCAAGTAAACACAAAGTAAACCCCGAGTGGACCCAAATTTTCAAAAAGTAAAACCAGAGTAAACCCAAAGTAAACCCCAAAAGTAAACCCAGGGTTTGGTTGGGATTTACTCTGGTGTTAGGTTGGGTCTGATCGGTACTGTATCTTGTAATATGTCCTAAACTTGAGGTTTGGTCATATGTGCAAGTTCAAAGTCACTTTTAGAAAAAAAGTGCATCTATTACTTAATTCTAATACAGCATGCATAATACTTTAGTTGCTATATTTCCTTAGTAGGGATATCATTTGTGAGCTTGCTCACAGTACCTCTTGTTAGATTAAGGGCATTTTAAGTAAAGTTGAAACAGAGTGATTGATGCTTAGGCCATTGCAAGTTTTTTCTTTGTTTAGCGTCCACCCAAAACTCAAAAACCTATCTTTCTATCAGTAAAAAACCACAAACCTTAGAAAAAACACACAACTTTAAAGGTTTAACAAAATAAAATTTATTATATATTTTGAAGTATTTTCTTCATTTTGTAACAAAAATAACAAATAATATAATAAAAAAATCCATATCTTTGGCACAAAACTACATATAAGAAATTAAAAAAACAAATAAATTCCATGCATTATAGTAGAACTGACATATCTTGCATTTTGAATGTTGTTTATAAATATTTGATTTCCGATCCCGATTTAAAGATGCGATCCTGAGCCCAATATACAAAAAAACGATCGAATTTTATGAACAACCATTGTGGGTTTTTTTTTTACATCTGAAAACCAATCCGTCCGCGGATGCTAAACATAGAAAAAACTTGGAATGGCCTTATTGCATACATGTATGAATCAATAGATCATTTTAACTTTGTCTAAGCCAGTCAAATATACACATATTGAATATATATATATTTTGTAGTTTGTGACAAGGTCTGCAAAAGAAGCCATATAGTTGAAAAGCAGAATTTGACTGTACAGATATATCATGAATGCTTGGGACAGCCATTTAATCCTGATGAGGGACCCAGATTCAAATGCCCTAGCCCTCTTGTTCTAAGGGAACTCAATCTAAGAAAGATGAAGTTCATATACAAATCTGAGGAGTTCAAAACTGCTCTAGACAAACAAGCTGAGATGGCCCATGGCAAGATAAAATGGCCACAAAAACCAGCTACAGAGTTAACAGTGGAATGTTTGCTTACAAAAACTGTCAAAGATAGTAAAAATCTGGCAAAGACTTGGGAGACACACATGAAAGATGGCCTGATGAGAATGCTAGATGTTCTCCATGTGGAAGAAATAAGTGTTTTGCAAGAACTTTGGCAAGGGGTTATGGACTGGATTAAGCAAGTTAACGTATCTGATCCCCAGAAAGTTGCTATAGTATTAGAAAAGGGCAGCTTCACAGTTGTTCTTGTGGGCTATGGAAAAGTTGTGGAACCTTTGAAGAAAGACCTCAAACAAATGATCTCCAACATGGAAGAAGAAATCCAGAGGAAAAAACAGCAGCTTATTGAATCCAAGACTCTCAGACATTCTGAGTTTTTACTTTTAAGTTTTGACCATTTCAAAGAAGGAATAGAGAAGAAATTCCCTGGATTAAAAGTTACAACCAGTTTAAAAGACAGAAAAATTACCTTTGAAGGTCAATATGGAGATGTTACAGAAGCAAAGATTTCTCTTCTTGAAAGGTGTCATCAAATCTGTGAAGCATCTGCAGGAATGTTTTCCAAATATAGACGAGATTATCTGTCAAAAAAGGAAGTTAAAACCCGTGTTTCAAAGATGCTGAAAGAGAAAGATAATATGAGCTGTTTTGAATTCAAGGGAGATGAGGTTTGTCTGTTTGCTTTTTCTGATGACAAAGCGGTTGAAGCTGCACATCTTTTGAAGAACGAAATTGCGGAGTCTCCTATTGAAGTTCCCCCAGAGTCTGCCTATCTGCTTAATTCAAACGAATGGGAAAAGCAAGCAAAACAAATTGAGTCAATGGAACAATTTGAAAGTCTCCTCCAATTGATTACTCTCTCTGACCATAAAAAGATCATCATTGTCACATTCTGTAATCTGGTTGGTCTAGCTAGAGAGTTTGTTGAAGACTTTCTTCAGGCCAACACAATCATCTCTGATTCAAAGAATGTACCACCAGGTTATTTTAAGTATCTGGAGGCCCATCATAAGGACAAATGTCAAGAAATTTCCAAAAGACTGAGAGAAAAGCAGGTTCAAGTAACAATGAACCCATACAAGTTCTCTGTAAAGGGAACAAGAGCAGGAGTAGCTGAAGCCATGAGGAATCTTGATGAGATATTAAAGAAGATCCAGTCAAAGAAACATATCTTGCAAAAGCCAGGTATTGGTAAGTACTTGAAAAGTGACAATGGAAAAAGCACCATAAGGAAGATTGAAAGACAAAACAAATGTTACATCCATATTGGTGAGGAAGATCCAACTGTGACAGCTATTGCTCACCAGCCTGCTTCATTCAATGGCGTCATGGCTGAGTACAAGACAAAGTCTGGGACCTTTATTAAAGTGCATGAAGGGGATCTGACTGCTCTTCCAGTGGATGTTATTGTCAATGGTGCAAACTCAGACCTTTTGCATGGAGGAGGCTTGGCAGCAATCCTTGTGAAAAAAGGTTAGTCACAGTGAAAAAATCACTCATATAAATGATTTTATAAAAAATTTCCTAAGTAATGCCTATATATTTCCTACTCTATTGTGTTTTCATGAATTTTACAGGTGGAATCGAAATCCAGAAAGAATGTACCGAGCATGTCCAAAGAAATGGAAAGCTAACAGAAGGAGAAATTTATTGCTCACAACCTGGAACTTTGTCTTGTAAAATGATTGTACATGCTTGTGGTCCCACTTGGAAAGGTGGAACAAATAAAGAAAAAAGTCGTCTAATGGATTGTATCCAAGCAGCTCTGGAGGAAACAGAGAAGAGAGGCTACAGATCAATTGCAGTGCCTGCCTTGTGCACAGGGATCTTTGGCTTCCCAATAAAAGAAGCTACGCTTGAGATAGTCAAAGCTGTGAAATCCTTCTTGAAGGATAAGAAGGATTCCAAAATTAAAGAGGTTTTCCTGTGTGATGTTAAGACAAACACTGTTCAGTGTTTCACAGAAGCTCTACAGCAGACATACAAAGGAAAGGTAAAAGTCTTCTCTAGGAACATCCACCAAGCTAGTGGGCCTGCACAAAATCTTCAGGGAGATGGGGCCAAAGGTAATATTATATTTGTTTTGATTTATTTAATGCAAAGTTTGACTTATATTGAAATTGTCTAAAAAAAAAAATACTTACATGTATCAGCATGATTTATATGATTATAAAGGACCTGCAGCTAGTCAAGATGTAGAATTCCAAGCTGGGCCTATATCTGTCAAATTAATCAAAGGACCAATAGCCAAGTCTAAGGTTAGACTTATTTTTTCACATTCTTATTATCGTAACTACTAAATATTATATAAATTATTACTAAGAGGTGTCCCCTCTTATTCCTATCTTAATCATTTGATGACCTTGATCTATGACTTTAAAATTAATTTTATAGGTTACATTTATTTTCTTACTTGTTTCACTCCTCTAAAAAATAAAAAAATTGTTGACTAGTTTTTAAAAAATAGAATAAATATTTTTTATGAAAGGTGTATTTGTTACGTATTGCATTTTATATCATTAATTCATTTTGTAAACACCAAAAAAACAAGTATCCCGTAATAACTTATATTGCAAAGAAATATTTTGGGGTTTGGCAGGCAGGGAAAGCCAATTAAGACATAATTAACTTGAAATATTTTGTAATGAACACTTCATTAAATGAACATTCAACAATAAACCTAACAATACTGAGCATAAAAGCAGGTACATGTACATGAAAAAAGAAGTCTTTCGGAAACAACATTTAACGAAAAAATAATGAAGTTAAAAGATGTTAAGAAATTATTTTTTTTGCTTTTTTACACAGGTAGATGTGATAGTCAACACTGCATCAAAGGATTTAAATCTGAGCTATGGAGCTGTATCAGCATCCATTTCTAAATTAGGGGGAGACAGCATTCAGCAGGAGTGTAAGACTAAATACCCAGAAGGCATCAGCTTTGGAGAGATAGCAATTACTGGTGGAGGAAAGTTAGGCTGTAAAATTGTCTGTCATGGAGCTCTTCCACAATGGGACAAGGGAACAGGGGACTCAAAAAATGCAAGTATTTCTTTTTTATGCCCCGACATGAAATGACCAAGGCATATAGTGTTTCCCTATTATGTCATTCTTCGGTTCATCTGTCATTCCATTGGCATTCACTCGCCGATCATTATTTCAACAACCATGGCACACATTCAACTCAAATTTGATATAAGGATGTGTTATAGGACTATAAAGGCTGAGTTCGAATTTAGTTCTAGTTAGATGATTTCTGATAGAGTTATGCCTTTTGAACATTGAAAAAAAGAAGAGAAATTCTCAGTTTCTGCTCTCTAACTTTTGAAGGGATGCATATATTTTAATTATATGTAGGCTATTAGAAAAAACAAAACATATTGAGTTTGAATTAATATTTGGTTTTGGTCTGGTGATTATGGATGGAGTTATGCCTCTTGAATTTAGGGAAAAATGGGAAATTACTCGTTTCCACTCTCTTACTTTTGAAGCGATTCATATATAAAGTTGATGTTTCATATAAGGTTAATTTATTAAATGATACAGGTCAAGTTTGAATTTGGTTCATATCTGATGGTTTTTGACAGAGTTGTATATATGCCTCTTGAACTTAAAAAAATTGAGTAGTTTTCAGGGATTGATAATCGATTATTAAATTTAATGCATTTGAAATTTTGGTTGCCTGCGCAGGCATTCGTGGTGTTACGACACATCAAATTTGTAAATTTTTTAACTTGTTTTAGATTAATTCAAACAGCTGAAATGATTGCAATTTTGCATGAATGAAGGCCGGCTAACAGCTGTTGATCTTTGTTGTTGTTTAGTCATTTGTATAATAAAGACAGGTAGTAAATTGGTAATTGCATACCGTAACTTCATTGTGAACACTGCCTCATAATTAACATGTACATGTGTATTAAGTAATTTACAATATAATTAAGTAAAGGAACAGAATTACTAATTTTCTTTTATTTAGATACATTTAAATATTAATTTATCAAAATTATCGAAATAAGATTTGAAAAGAATTTAATGCTTGCAAAACAGTGGTGAAAAACTCTAGTTGTCTATCTATTATTTCACTGTTTCACATTCTTTAACAAAAATTATTTGATAGATTTAATTGATACATTAATTTATATACTTTACAAGGCAGTTTTTTTAGTTGATTTAAAGATATAGACAAAACGAAAAAGACATTTTAATACTTTTTCCACAATACTCCATATAATGCATATCTATATTAGTACATGTGTATTATAATTGTAGACCAAATGTTCTTTTTGGTGAAAATGGAAGTATAGCCAAAATAAAGTGTTTATTATACTTTGAAGTTAACCATGCACTTAGAAAAGTATAACTATTTGTTTACATAATTTTGTATCATTGTATTCTATATTTTGTTTCAATAGGTTTTGCAAACGTTTCTGAAATCTTGTTTGGAAGAGTCTAAAAAACAAAATCTGAGCAGCATTGCTTTCCCTGCCATGGGAACCGGTAACCTAGGTTACCCTCGGGATATGGTGGCAGAAGAAATGTGCAATTCTGTCCTTGACTTCTCTAAAGGAAACCCCAAAACCAGCTTGAAACAAGTGTTGTTTGTTGTTTATGAAAAGGATACACAAACAATCCAGGTACATTGGATTTTTAATTCCTCTGTCTGTTCATCTGTCAGTATATTATATACTACAAAATAAGATTATCTAGCTATTAATGAAAAATAATATTCAATACTGGTAATAAAATTTGTTCTTCTACACAATCTAGGTATATTCTTATAATTAGATATCATATTTTACAGGCATTTGAGACTGAGATACAAAAGCAGGCAATGAAAACTCAACACAAGAGAGGAGGAAAGCGCCATGGCACTCCAAACAAGCCTAAAGGTTAAGGAACCCATTTTGTCAACAACTTGTAAAATTTGCATTGTGAATGATCTTTCCACCCGAAATAGAAATATGACAGTTATTTAGTTATATAACATTACTTGTACATGTTTTGACTTTTATTAGACTTAATAATTCATATAAAGATCAGACTCAATCTAAGATTATATGTAAAGATAATTTGTTTATATGTATTTGTGGAAAAAATCAGAAGCACTGCCCAGAATCTCCAACGGTTTTGCATTTTGGCTTGTAGAGGATGACGGTTTTGTTGTGATACCAGAAGAAGCTACAAGTGGGGCCAGCCAGAAAGAAGTTGCAGTAGATATGGGAAATTTAAAGCTTCGCATGTATCAAGGGGACATTACTCTGGCAGATGTTGATGCCATTGTTAATGGCACGAACAATACTATGGATTTAAGTAAAGGTAACATATCATGAATGAAAACATTTTGCATATTCCCAAATGCAAAACTAATCTTAAAGTAATTTATTTTATAAATGTTTTGATCTAGTAAATGAAATGATGAACAAAAACCTGTTTAGGCCTTAAAAAATTAATCTCTTGGTTCTCTGGCCAACATTTTCCAAAACATGCGTTTTTTTTCTTTTTATTTAATAAAAAAAGGATGCAGTATTTTTAACTCACCTGAGCTGAAAGCTCGAGTGAGCTTTTCTGATCACTATTTGTCCGGCGTCTGTCTTGTCACCTGTCTGTTAAACTTTTAACATTTTTGACTTCTTCTCCAGAATCACTGGGCCAATTTCAACTAAAATTGGCATAAAGCATTCTTAGTTGAAGGGGATTTAGGTTTGTAAAATGAAGGGCCATGCTCCCTTTCAAAGGGAGATAATTAAGAATTATTAAAAATTTGTTGGTATCTTTAAAAATTCTTCTTCTCTAAAATGAACTGGCCGGAAAAGCTATAACTTGTGTGGAACCATCCTAAGGTAGTGTAGATTCAGGTTTTTAAATCATGATCCCCGGGTGTATGGTTGGGCCACAATGGGGGGACGAAATTTTACAAAGGAATATATAGAGAAAAAATCTTTAAAAATCTTCCTCTCAAAAACCAATTGGCCAGAAAAGCTGTAACTTATGTGAAAACATCCTTAGATGGTGTAGATTTAAGTTTGTTCAAATTGGGATCCCCAGGGGTAGGGTAGAGCCACAATAGGGGGTGAATTTTTACATATAAATATATAGAGAAAAATATTTTAAAAATTTTTCTTCTCAAATTCCATTCGGCCAGAAAAGCTGTAACTTGTGTGAAAGCATCCTTAGGTAGTGTAGATTCAAGTTTGTTTAGTCTATGATCCCAGGGGTGTTCAAATCGGGATCCCCAGGGGTAGGGTAGAGCCACAATAGGGGGTGAATTTTTACATATAAATATATAGAGAAAAATATTTTAAAAATTTTTCTTCTCAAATTTTAATTGGCCAGAAAAACTGTTACTTGTGTGAAAGCATCCTTAGGTAGTGTAGATTCAAGTTTGTTCAGTCAATGATCCTAGGGGTGTTCAAATCGGGATCCCCAGGGGTAGGGTAGAGCCACAATAGGGGGTGAATTTTTACATATAAATATATAGAGAAAAATATTTTAAAATTTTTCTTCTAAAATTCCAATCGGCCAGAAAAACTGTTACTTGTGTGAAAGCATCCTTAGGTAGTGTAGATTCAAGTTTGTTCAGTCCATGATCCTAGGGGTGTTCAAATCGGGATCCCCAGGGGTAGGGTAGAGCCACAATAGGGGGTGAATTTTTACATATAAATAAATAGAGAAAAATATTTTAAAAATTTTTCTTCTCAAATTTTAATTGGCCAGAAAAGCTGTAACTTATGTGAAAGCATCCTTAGGTAGTGTAGATTCAAGTTTGTTCAGTCCATGATCCCAGGGGTAGGATGGTGCCACAATGAGGGATTAAAGGGACTTGGACACGATTTAAGATCAAAAATTTTATTTTTATTTTTATGTATAAAATGGTTAACTGGTGCATTTTAAATGATTGACCAAAATATTGAATTTTAAAGTCAAGTTACAAGCGAGATACAGAGGTAAGAATTGGTTGTTATGTAAACAAAGCTCGAGTCTTATAGTTGTTTACAAAATATGTAAGGTAGAGAATTATTATTTCTTAGACAAATTGACATGCAAAAACAATTTAAACCAATTCAATATCTTCATTACTACTATTATCAACAAAAGAAAGATACATTTGATTAAAACTTACACCAATACAACATATGTAAAAAATGAAAATATTCGAGCTTTGTTTACAAAACAAAGAATTATGAACTCTGTATCTTGCTTATAACTTAATATTTGACTTCCAAATTTTGACATAGCATTATAAACTTCTATATTTATCAGTATAAACATTGAAAATGGAAAAATAAGATTTTCAAATTTTATGTCAAACTGTGTCCAAGTCCCTTTAAACTTTTACATGGGAATATATAGAGAAAAATCTTTAAAAATAGTTTCTCAGAAATCAATTGGCCAGAAAAGCTGTAACTTGTGTAGAAGCATCCTCAGGTAGTGTAGATTCAAGTTTGATCAAACCATTATCCAGGGAGGGTGGGGGTTGGGAGGGGGGTACAGTGGCACCACAATGGGGGATCGCACTTTTACATAGGAATATATAGAGAAAATCTTTAAAAATCTTCTACTCTAAAATCGATTGACCAAAAAAGCTGTAACTTGTGTAGAAACCCCCTCAGATAGTATAGATTAAAGTTTGTTTAAACCATGATCCCCGGGGTACCGTGGGGCCACAATGAGGGATCAAACTTTTACATACTAGAAATATAGAGAGAAAAATCCTTAAAAATCTTGTCAATAACCAGTTGGCCAGAAAAGCTGTGTGGATCGAAGCATCCTCGGGTAGTGAAGATTCAAGTTTGTTCAAATCATGATCCCCAGGGGTAGGGTGGGACCACAATGGGGGTCGAATTTTTACTTTAGAATGTAAAGAGTAATAACTTCTTTTAAAAGCAGAAAAGTTGTTACTTAAGGTGGCTCTATACACCCACAGTTTATTCCAAATCTCAATAGAAGACCACAAAACATATACTTATCAAATATTAAAATGATAATAGGGATACTATAGGTATTTTTAAAGAATTTTTTAATTTTTTTTCGTGTTTTTGTAAAATATTTTTTAAAAAGACAGCTATTAACAAATTGAGAGAAATTTGTTTGTCATATGATGGATTTTTCCTTCGGACACATAAAAAAATTATTTCACTTCTTAACATTCACAAATGTTATTATTGCAATTTTTTTTAGTATTTCCCCAAAACATAATTTTTCATTTTTTCTTACTCTGTTTACAAATCATCTGAAAAAGTTGCTTGATGTTATAAGAAAATGTACTTTAATAAATGTGACGTAAAAAATTGAATGAAAATCATTGCAAATAAACACAAAAAATATTTTAAATTTTATTTGGTATGAAAGTTCCTCAGGTAAGGGTTATCGTTCCTAAGTCCCAAGGCCCAAACACCTTGGGGACTTTTCATTTCTGAGTTGAAGAAAATTTCCTAAATATAATGTTGGAATGATAAATACATACATATTTCATTATAGACTTTGCCCTGTATAAGTGAATATATTCGCTTTAATGCAAAACGAAGTCAAATAAATAAAGGGGAACATTGACTAGGCTAATAGGATTTATGTATCCCAACCTGAGAGAAATTCAAAGCAACCCTCTCATCCCCGTTAGGTGTCGATATCAATGTGCATTAAAGTATATTATAATTGAAATATTTTCACCGGTTTAGAATTTTCTTTCACGGAATTAAATCAAAAAATACGTTTTAGAAATTTTTGGAAAGTAAAAAATTATTGTTCTCAGCGGGAATCGAACTTATGATCTACTTGTTTGTAGTGAACCCTCTAACCCACTGCGCTACGGTGCAACATATCGGTGATGGTAAAGAAACTCTTTAAAAAATTATACTTGATTTTATTGTTTATTTTGATAAATAATACCACACAACGTGAAGGTGTCACATACCACATTACTTGTAAGTAATGAATTTTCCAATTATCAAATTAAATCTATTCACTTAACAAATTTTTCAAAAGAGCGGTTCCCATACAATTTGCCTCAGTTTAAATCAGCCA
Source organism: Magallana angulata (assembly GCF_025612915.1). NCBI lineage: Eukaryota > Metazoa > Mollusca > Bivalvia > Ostreida > Ostreidae > Magallana > Magallana angulata. The sequence goes on from NC_069114.1 coordinate 30,571,125, forward strand.
GTACCGGAATTGCTTGCTTCCAGATTTACTTTTTTGCGTACTGCGTCATCAAAAAGTGGTGTATAGAGCCACCTTAAGTTGAAGCATCCTCAGGTTGTGTAATATATATAGAGAAAAATCTTTAAAAAAAACAAATTAAAAAACGAATGAGACTATTATGGGGGGTCAAATTTTTACATAGGAAATAAATTTGATCAGTTTCAAAAGTATATACCGGGTAGTATTACTTATATGCAAGCATATTGATATTTGTTGATTCTCAGTTGTTTACACTGTGGCCCTGGATAATTCTTGTGCCACACAACACAGGATGAATGACCATCTTTAAGTCCTCCTTAAAGATAGCTTAAAGGTGTTTAAAGGTAGCTTAAAGACGATCTTTAAGCCACCTTTAAGCTATATGTGTTGCTTAAAGGTGGCATAAAGAAAGCGTAAAGATGGCTTAAAGGCAGCTTAAAGACTATCTTTAAGCCACCTTTAAGGACAACTTATAGGTCCTTAATGTCCAAACTTCTTTAAGCCACCTTTAAGCTACCTTTAAGCCACCTTTAAGCCATTGAAAACTTTTTAATTCAATAGTGTGGCTTAATTTCCAACAAAATGTATTAACTTTATGAAAGAAAAGGTATTAAAACGGTTTTTGTTCTAGAAAGAAAAATGAAAAAAAAACCACAAAAAAAACCGGCCACGGCGAGAATTGAACCCGGGACCCTTAGTTTACTAGCAACACCACACTTCCTCTGCTCCACGGCAACTTACATATAGATGGGCGTTTTTATATCCTAGATATCAGTGGATATTGAATTACTGTATTGAATGTGTTTACTTGAAAAGATTTTGACAAACCATTCAGTTTGTAACAATCAATTATATTTACATGCATGCATGTATTTAGAATGAAATACGGAACTTGGTCTTCAGTGAACAAAAATATATTATACCTAAATGGAAACCGTTAGGTTCACTATAGTAGGCTTTCTTAGTTAATAAATTTAAACCGAGTAGATATACGTTCATCTAATTTATAGCTATAAAAATGTAAGAAAGAAAATGAAATCATTTCTTTTATTAAATGCATTGATACTATTAGGGTATTTGTTCAATTTCCCGCAATTTCCCGGTTTTCATGATCGCGGCGCCGTTCCAATATGTTTAAATATTTACATGTAATTGTATGTACATGATATTTAAACTATCAATTCTATAACAAACGAAATTACCAATTACCGGTGACGTATTTACTGCATGTGGCAATTGCAAATGACTTGTACATACAATTGTATGATGTGCCAGGCCGGGTATATTTGACATATTTACCCTTATACATATATTTAAATAATCAACCCCTATTTATGATCACCAGTACATTAATTAATTAGCCTCAAGATTTTACTCTTACATACATGTATCGTTATTTTGTAGACGTAACATCTTTGAAACCCAGAGCTAGGAAATAATACTTTGAAAATGAATTACAAATGTAAATTAACTTTTATTCACTAGACTTATCGTATACTCGTACATACTAAGATTCAACGCCTTTAGAAACCCTGACGTGCACCTGGGCACACGACACACCTGTTGTGTATATCTTGTATATTCTGTGTTAGTTCCATGGGTTTTCTTAAGTTGGACAAACAATAGACTTTAATTAGATATACACAAACATGCACCTGGGCACACGACACAACTGTTGTGTATATCTTGTATATTCTGTGTTAATTCCAGGGGTTTTCTTAAGTTGGACAAACAATAGACTCTAATTAGATATACACAAATGAACAAAACTATGTCTAGACAAACAAAGCAGTAATACCCTGCCCGATATAACAAAGGCAGTTGAGAGTCTTTTCATCTTTAACATGTATCTAGCAGATCTAGAGTTAGAAATAATGAAAATTGAAAAAAAAAATACAAACCTTAAACCGATTATCAAATTAAATCATGCATTTTTGGTTCTTATCTTTATTTTGTTTAATAACCGGATGAACTGAGAGAGAGAGAGAGAGAGAGAGAGATTTTTTTCACCGATTAATTTATAATAGGAAACAAACATACTTTAATTAGTTTTATGCACATATTAAGATACAGAGACTGCACTCATCCCTACAATAATTTTGAAACCCCCAAAAAATTATAAAGAATTTTATAACGGCAATCTGTGTCCATCGGAGCGATGCTGATGATAGCGATCTGTGTTTAATGGAGCGACGATTAAAACCGCCTGGAACACCCCCCCCCCCCTTCCTTGGAAATTATATTATCACTCGGATGACCCCCTCCCATCTCTATAAAAGAGCTTTTGCATTTAATATATGTTTTTATTGTTCAGCTTGATCTATATTGACTTAAAGGCCACTTAAAGACAGTGTAAAGGCAGTATAAAGAGAGCGTAAATGCCACTTAAAGATGCTTAAAGGTAGCTTAAAGGTGGCTTAAAGAAGTTTGGACATTAAGGACCTATAAGCACTTGCTTAAAGGTGACTTAAAGGCGGCTTAAAGGTTGTATAGCCTTTAAGCTCCTTTAAGTCACCTTTAAGCCACCTTTAAGGACTTGCTTAAAGATGGTTTTTCGCCCTGTGCAAGGGCTTCAAAGATTGATGTAAGTTTATATGTATATATGAACAGTTGTTTAAGATCTTTTTGAGAATGGCAATGCTCAATATGTAATATAACTATGAAATCATCTAGTTACAAAAGGGGCTCAACATGAGAACATCTGGAAATTTTTTTGAAATCTTTAAATACAGAAACTGTTTAACTCATTCATTATCCCAATATTTTTGGATATGACTTCATGACGCTGATCTTATTATCTCTAGTCTTGCTCAGGTGAGGTGGCCCATGGACCTCTTGTTCTTTTTGTCCCCCGCCGCAACGCGGAGCGGGGACATAGAAATGCTGGGCGTCCGTCCGTGTGTCCCTGTGTCTGTGGGTCCGTGTGTCCGTGGGTCCGTGTGTCCGTCCGTCCGTCCGTCACACTTTTTTGTAAGCGCTCTCATGCCTACAAATTTTGACGGATTTTCATTAAATTTATACCAAATGTTTATACCACTATTACCTTGGTCAAGTTCGAAAATCAGCGTTTGTCGATACTTTTTGTTGGCGTTATGGGACTTTGACCACAATCATGACTCCGTTTTTTTCCAAAAATTGACCTTGTAAGCGCGCTCATGCCCACAAATTTTGACAGATTTTCATTAAATTTATACCAAATGTTTATACCACTAATACCTTGGTCAAGTTCCTAAATCAGCCTTGGTCGATAGACTCGATACTAGTATACTGCTTGACCGGCGGGGGACCCTGGAATTCTATTCTTGTTATTTTAACAATGTGCAATTCTTATTCAAATCCAGAAAAAGCAATATTTAAAAGCAATTTAATAAATGCATACCTTGTTATGAATGTATTGGATTTATTAGCTCAAACTAAATGAAACTACACTAAATGAAATAAATATGTTCTTCAAGAAGAGTAATTTTTAAGATAATTAAATTTATGTGGTTACATAATAATCTTCTGAGTTAATCTCTTTCATACGAATTGGGACAATTAACACACAAAAATGCAGGTTTTCACTCTTTCAGTACTTGCAGTTCTTTGTCCATTTGTTTTTAAAAAGAGAGAATGTCTTCCTTTATTATATTTTTCAATTCAATATATGTGGTTCAAGTCATTTAGTAAGTAAAAAAAACATTTAGTGATTTAAAAAAAACATATACTAATGATATAAATCTATATAAATCCATACAATGATTAAACTTTATGATAAATATACTTTGAATATATTTGTTTATTTTGTTGGGTTATCTAGTGGACATATCTGACTTATTGATATTTCTTAGTAATCTTATAAATATAATTATATAAATAGGTGGAGTTTCACTAGCCATTAAAGCCAAACTTGGTGAGCAGCTGCAGAGACAAATTGAATTTAAAAGTAAGATCTATTTTGAATTGTATCAGTCATAAGATATATAGTACTGAAATTGTCAGTTCAGTTGAATTTCTATCTTAGGACCTATGATACTTGACCTACTTTTTATATTTTGTAAAGCATAAATCTTGGAATATGTTTTTGAATTTCTGTTGATTCTCCAGTTTATTAAAATGTTTTAATTTCTATGCCTCTGCGCCAGCCTCTTATCTTTAATGTAGTATAGTTTTTATATTGTATTATACATTTCATTGGGTCAATTGTTTTTTATATCAGAGTCAGATATGAAGAACAATGGCTTAGCAGTAACAGAGAATGGTGACAAGTCCCCGATTCCATCAAAATTCATCATCCATGTTGATATAAGTGGAGGACATTACAAGAAGAAAATCCTTGAAGCATTGAACAAAGTGGAAGAACTAAAATTGAAAACAGTAGCCATCCCAGCAATAGGAACAGGTGTGGTATTATAGTCAGCAGTGTTATTTATATTTATTGTAGTTTTGGGGGTGTTAATATTTAAAAATTTCAATGAGTATAAATACTGGTATATTTAAGGAGGATGTGCAGCCATCTTGTAAATTTGAGGATCAAAATGAAACTTTTCTTGAACTGGCTTTTTTCTGCCCAAAACTGACCAGATCTGTTGTCAAAAGATAAAAGGGCAATAAAATGAAGCTTTACATGTTGTTTTATATGCAAATTACACATACCAGAACAGAACAATGCCTTTTTTAACCGGGTTTTGCGACGGAAAAATCTGGTTATTAAAATGGTGAAAATGGCGGGCGGGTGGGCGGGCGGCTGCCAAAAGGGTACCCTCATTGTACAGATAACTCCTCCTACAGTTTTCAAGATAGGAAGTTGTTCTTTTGCAGATCAATTGTACATATATCAGAGGTGTGCACATTGCTAGGATTTTGATTTCCGATAATATATGAAAAAAAATACCAGCTTTTGAACTTAGTCATTTTTTGGCAAAATATTGCATATAGGGTACCCTTATTGTACGGATAACTCCTCCTACAGTTTTCAAAATAAGAAGTTTTTCTTTTGCAAATCAATTGTACTTATATTAGAGGTGTGCATATTGCTTGGATTTTGATTTCCGATAATTTATGGGGAAAAAAACAGCTTTTGAACTTAGTCATTTTTTGGCAAAATATTGCATATATAGGGTACTCCATTTCACTGGATTAAGTTGACATGGATTATGGATACAGTTCACATAAATGAAAACCTGGTTTGCTGTCACATTGACAGCTTTTCACCTGTTGATTACTTACAACAGCTGTAGAACTGTGCAGCTTCAGACTTACTTTGAACATTTAAAAATCTGAAAAGATATAAGTGTAAATGTTTATATTTGTTTAAAAGATTTGTGTATTGTCGCTTTAAAGTCATTATATATGCTCTATGTCATCTAGATATGCATGAATATTTATAATAGATGGAATAGCCATATAACATATTATATATTAAGTTCGCTTCCGAAGCCAGAAACTTTGTCAGGACAATTATTTAAATTTTATTTTTATAAACAATTACAAGTCATATGATTAAACAATTATTTTTCATATCAAATTGGTTCTGTAAGTTTGAAAATTTTACTTAATTTCATATAATATGTAATAAATCTATTCAAAACACATCATGACGTTTTCTTGTGCACATATATGCCGTGATCAGGTTAATTGAACGGCAAAGATTTCCAATGCAAACTTTAGGGGAAATATACACTGTGTGTAAATATATACTGGTAGTTTTTTATTTGTAGTATATATTTTTTTGGGTATTTTGGTTGAGTCAGTTCTAGTAGTTTGGACTTTGAGTAAGAACAGTACTTAGAATATATAAAATTGACTCTGTGGGCACAGTGTATTGGTTGTTGATTGCTACAGTTGTACATGTGTTCAGAGTTATATTTTGTGCTATTGTTATGATCATGTAATGCATTACTTCTTCTTATGTGAACAATATCTCACTGTTTATTATATATAATTTTACTGACAGGCAACCTTTATCAGCAGCAAACAGTAGAAGAATTTGCTGAACAAGTCTTCAGTGCCCTAAACAAAATGTACTCCAATGTCAAACACCTTTCTGAAGTTCATGTCGTTATCTTTGATCATCAAATGGCTCAACAGTTCATCATGGCCATGCAGCAGTGCTTTCAGTCCCAAGATTCTAAACCAAAGGGATGGCTGATGGAGAAGCTTGCAAATTACATGCCAAAAGCTGGTTAGTAATATCAGTTAAATATATTCAATTGTGTACTGCAATGATTTTTCCCTGGATTTACATGTACTTGATTGTTGTTTGTATTTCTGAATACAGTAAAACTCGTTTAGTACGAACACGGATATTGCGAATTCACAGATAAAGCGAAGTCATCTTGGATCCCCAGCTATGTAAATTTAATGAATTTCTTATACGGTTATAACGAGTTACGGATATAACGAAGTAATTTCTAAGCTCCCAGTGACTTTGTTATAACTGAGTTTTGCTGTATGTATTTCTGTATATGGCTAATGTTTAACTGCAACATGAAGGCAGAGATTCTTTTGGGGGGTATTTTTTCTTCAAAATATTTATATGTAGGTAGCTTATTGAGACAAAGTCACAGGGATCTTAAATATATTCTTGATGAAGGTGTAGATGTCAGGACCTGGTTATGGTTTTTATACCCCCGCAAACGAAGTTTAGGGGGGTATATTGGTTTCACCCTGTCCGTCTGTCCGTCTGTCCGTCTGTCTGTCCGTCCGTCTGTCCGTCTGTCCGTCTGTCCGTCTGTCTGTAGACGCAACTTTGTCCCCCCTATAGAATTTTTTATTACTGCATGGAACAGTTTGAAAATTTGTACATATGTTGAACACCATCTGAAGATGTGCACCTGCAATTTTTTTTAAGATCAGACAAGATTTAATGATTTTATGACAGTATTCATTTTCCTTATTCTATATATTGTACACTAATGTTGAAAAGTAAGGGAGGTAATCCTTACAGATTTTATTAATTAATTAATAGAAAACACTCTAAAATATATTTATATAAATACATCCAGATGGATTTTTTTGTCTTTATGTCTTAATTAATAAAAAAATAATTATTTTTTATAAGTATTCTATCAACTGACAATGCAAAGTTTTTGTTTGTCAATGATAAATTCTTAGGAGCTAATGAGAACATCAAAGACAAGTTTGGCTGAATTCATTTGTCCCAAGGGAGCCATTATCTGAGCCATGGCTCAGATGGAGCATGTGTTTAGGGGAAATTGATAATCTGTAAAATGGGTGATGGTTTTGGGGCTATTTTAAAACTGTTTCATGTAAACCAAAAGGTCTATCATTATAAGGAAATAAATAATATAATTATTAATAAAGAAGTTAAACTATTTTTAGAGGTTGTTTAAATTTATTTGTCAAGTAATTTGATGAAGTGACCCTATTGGGCATTAATTTAAATGAAATTCAAAATTACTGATATGATTGTAGTGTTTTGGCAATTTTAAAATTGTTTGTAATATTAAATTTTCTTTTTTACATATTTTTACATAGTATGGTAATTATGGTAATGTTTTGGGAGTTTATTAAATTTAACAAGCTCATCAAAGAAAATCATAGTCCTATGGGATCAATTTTCTGATATGGAGTTCAATTGTGCCATAGGAGAAAGTGAGGAAAATTTGAAACAACTAATTGCATCTGTCAAGACTCTTATTAGAAAGATATTGAAAGTTTTATCAACAGAAGAGCATTGCTTGGCTAACGGTATTTCTATTCACTGCAAAGGGAGGGGTTATTGTCATTTTGTTGGTTTTTCTTTAAATCAATTAAATTAAAAAAATATATCATCAAATACATACATTTGTAAATGTATTACTGTTATAGATTTTACAGTGAAATTCTGACAATTTTGATTTTAATTTTTCTTTGTTAACTATTTTTTTTTTTTTTACAATTCTAGAATTTTTTTTTTGTATGTGTTCCAAACCTTAATTATTATTCAATTCAATTATTTGTCCCATTTGAAATTAGCCTAGCGGGGGTATTAGTCCCATTAGGACAGTTCTAGTTTGAGCTGTTTATAAATTTTTACTATTTTAATCAAACTTGCATAGATGGTGCATCTGGGTCATACTTATTGACTTATTACAGACTGATGCTGAATCTGAACCAATTATTTCAGATATTCTGGAGGAGGTTAAGGGTTTTAGCTCACCATAGCTGAAAGCTCAATTGAGCTTTTCTGAACACTTTTTGTCCGGCATCCATCCGTCTGTCTGTCTGTAAACTTTTATCATTTTGGACTTCTTCTCTAGAACCACTGCAGGGGCCATTTTCAACTAATGAAACTTGGCACAAAGCTTCATTGGGCGAAGGTTCAACTTTGTTAAATTGAAGGACAATGCCTTCTTTCAAGGGAATATCATTAAGAATAATTGAAAATTGTTGGCATTTTTCAAAAATCTTCTCAAAAACCATTTGTCCAGAAAGGTCAAATTTCCGTAAAGGTTTTCTCACGTATTGTAGATTAAAGTTTGTTCAACTCATTGTACTGGGAGGTCCACAATAGGGGGATGAAGTTTTACATTAGAATGTAAATCTTTAAAAATCTTCTCAAAAACTAATTGGCCAGAAAATCTCAAACTTGTGTGGAAGCATCCTCATGTAGATGAGTAGATTCTAGTTTATTAAAATCATAATACTAGGGGTAGGTTGGGGCCACATTGGGGGGGGGGGATGATATAGAGGAAAAAATCTTCAAAAATCTTCTGAAAAAGCATTTAGCCAAAAAAGCTGAAACTTACATGAAAGCATAGGTTAAGCAAATTTAAGTTGAACAAACCATGATTCCCTTGAGAAAAGTTGGGCGACAAAGGGATACTTTTAAATCACTGCTAATGCAAAGGAATCGATAAATATCCTCTCATAAATAATATAACAACAGGGCTTGGTTTATACCATTAATAAAAATGTGGATGAAAATTGACAGATATTTTAACTTTTTGTGCAATATCCACTGTACTTATATGTCAACATATTTTGAATTTGTTACTGTAATGCTGATTTGACCAGCTTTTGTTGCTCAAGTGAGCAATTTGGTCCTTGAGCCTCTTGTTGTTTTATTTGTCTAACCTGTTACAGATTTTGTTGTTGTTACCACTATTTTGACCGTGTAAACAGTTTATTGGTTAGAGATTAATTGCCATCCCCAAAATATATGAAATGTCTAGATGAGCTGGAGAATTGTCTGCAATATAGCCGAATTTTAATTTTCACCAGACAGACAGACATATATATATATATATATATATATATATATATATATATATATATATATATATATATATATATGGCAGTCACATGCTATGCTTAAAACCAATGAAAGTGTGGCATTTCAGTCCTAGGGAAAACAAATTACCACATCTTGAATAGATCGTGAACTGTGATTTTTATTTACCATGATAATGGTGGTCAGCTTGCATTAGGTAATTTTAAAGCTAGCTGTTATCCTTGAATACCTATATTTTATTTGAATTTGATTTTAAGTTGGTGGTGGCAAGCCTCATGGTCACCATTGGAACCCAGTGGTTGATGACAAAGATGCCTCTAAAGCCACCATTATTGTTTATGGAGAAAGCCAAGATATTGATACAGGAATTAACAGACTTGAAAATTTATTGGAAGGCGATTTTGATAGAAAAGAATTCAAAGATGAAATTATTCCAAGGCTATCTAAAACTCAGGTTTGTTTCTGATTGAGAAATATATTACGGGTATACTAAAGTTAAACTGGGGTTTAGGACATTTACAGTATAACAATGGATGCATAAATGTTTATGTTAAGCATCACAGACCAGAGTTGCGTGTAAGATGCATCTTTGAAAAGTTGTACTACAGTTAATCGGCTTGGTTTTAGATATATTGTATTTTGAACCTTTTTTTTCTACATGAATAATTAACTAAGTTAATTTGATGAATAAATGGATAATTTTGCATACTTCATTAATTCAACACTTTCTTGAATTTATTTGAAGGAAAGAATTCTACACACCTACATGTATGGTATATCAGATGCTTACCAGCTCATTACAGTATCTGTAAGATTACTGTATTCACATTGTTTCATATGATTTTGTTGCAGATGAAGGCTTTGCTTGATTTAAAAGATAGATTCCATATAGATATAAACATTGACAAAGATAGAGGTATGGCTATCCTTCATGGAACAAAAGATGAGATCAGTGCAGCATCTGATGCCTATCATAAAATTATACGAGATGCTGAGCGCAACATACAGGAGGGTCTCCAGGCAAAACTCATCTCGGACTATGTTCAGTGGTATTATGTGGATAATGCAGATGGCAAAAATGAACTGATAGAGTACCCAGGTAATATAAATCTAATCATTGAGAAAGCCTATCGCAACCAGGACAAAGAAGCTAAATTCACTGATGATGGAGGAACAGAGTACGCCATCAACTTCAACAACATGGAGGAATACCCTACTGTTGATAAGTCTGATGTTACCACTGTGACCAGGAGAGATAAAATCAAGGGTATTTATGATTATTATTATTATGCCCCCCTTCGAGGAAGAGAGGGCATATTGTTCTGCAAAGAGGATACACATATTGAACTGAAATTTGGTATACAGGTCTTTTATAATAATATCTAGGTCAAGTTTGATTTTGGTTACGATCGAGCAATTTTCAACAGAGTTGTGCCCCTTGGATGTAGAAAAATTCCAATTATTTGCAGTTTCTGTTCATTTTCTTCGCATAGGATGCACATACTAAAATGAAATTTTGTATACAGGTTTATCTTAATAATATCTAGGTCAAGTTTGATTTGGGTATATCAAGCATTTTTCAACAGAGTTATGCCCCTTGGATATAGAAAAATTCCAATTATTTGCGGTTTCTGTTCATTTTCTTCGCATAAGATGCACATATTGAAATGAAATTTGGTATACAAGTTTATCAAAATAATATCTAGATCCAGTTTAATTTTGTTTAATTTTGAACATAATTTAATGTGTTCTTCTTTATGTGCAAACTGAACTGCCAATGCATTTACTTCAGTGCCTGGGGTATGTTTTTTTTGCTCTTTTAAGACAAAAATTAATCATATTTCTTTTTTTGATTGGTTCTTAAATGTTTGCTTGCTATAGTTCATTGTTGATAATGATTTATAACACTGGAATTAATCTTAATCAATTCTTACACTCTTGGTTTACAGCTTTGCAAAATTAAATACAATTATTAATGACAAGTTTTTTGCTATTTTTCTATCCTGTGCAGCATCTACCTTTGAGCCTCCATCAGAATGGTCAGCTATGAAGGACTCTGACAACCTGGTTGTGGTCCAGGTGAACTCAGGCAGCCCGGAATATTCCAGTGTAATTGACAGATTCCAGGCACAAGCAGGCAAAAAAGAAATAGTTAAGGTAATGGTAGCCTAGTGTTCAAATATCTCCTTTATATGGTAAATGGGAAGAGATACCATAGCTGACAATTGCCATGCAAGGATTAAGCTTGTTGCTTGTCCATTTATAATGCAATTTGTTAACATTCTGACTGATTACCTTAGTAAGAAATGAATGAATTTTGTTTTTTGATAAGAATACATTTTATTGTATGTACAAGTACCAATGCTTTACATCTTAAGTACAATTTAAGCAATACATTGTATATTGGAGCTGTGTGGAGTATGGACTTGATTTGTTCTTAAAAGTACTGTGTAAAAGTACTGGTACCTTTATATATATATATATATATATATATATATATATATATATATATATATATATATATATATATATATATATATATATATATATATATAAATCTGATTTAGGCATTGAGGAGACCATACCCTAAAATGTAGTTTAGGGAGACAATATACAAAATTTTTATATGTGCATATTTTTTATTGCAAATAGTCATTTAGAGGTCTTCAAGATTCAAATAACTTTACATGTGTTTTAATTTTTCAATATATCTTGTCCTTAAAAAAATACAGCAAAAATGGTCTCCTTTATATTTTGTTACTCTCTCATAAGGCTTAAGGAGACCGTGCATATATTTTCATATATATTTTTTATGGCTTAAGTAGACCATTCTTTTTTCCCATAATTTTCATGATTTGCAAGTGCTCTATCATTTTTTATCGCCACGCAACATAGAATTAAGATATAATGCAAGGTCACTGTGTACATGTGCATGTATATGTAAGCTTTGTTAATATCTCACATAGTTGATGGTGTGGACTTTTAATATTCATAGATGGTCATTTAGAGGTCTGTGGAATGGCAATAATCTCACATCTGTTTTATTTTTCATTACTATTAGCCCTTAAAAATATACTATATTGTCCCTCTAATATTTTGCTACTGTCTTATGCGGCTATGGGATACCGATAATACATTTTTATTAATATTACTTAATTAGGGTTTAGGTAGACCATTTTTTTTTTAACCATAACATTCGTGATTTGCAAGCCCTTTAATTTTCACTGTCCGGTTTTTTTTCGCATGTCACGAAATTTGCGAAAATGGGGAAAATATGTAGCATTTTAAATTTGCGTCCCTACTGAAGATTATCTTCTCAATTCAATCCATTCTACATGTATCCTAATGTGTTTTAGAATTTCACATTAATAAATGAAAAATAAAAACATTTCAAGTTCATGAACAAACTTTACTAATCATCAAAACTAATTTCAAATAGATTTCATTTATAATTTATGGACCAGGGTGTAAACATTAGTTCAATTTTGAAAGTTTAAACAATTAATCATTTCAAATTTATTAATAGAGCAATCATTTCCATTCAAAATTCAGTGTACATAACATGTCCATTATTTTGGTGAACTTGCAGTTCAATTACAACAGTTTCATTTTTTTCTGTGCAACAAAATCATGTATGTAAGGATCTGTAAATTTATGAAATCAAAATATTCATAATCTATTTTCAACCTTCATATTTCAAATTTCATACATTTCAAGAAAATAAAGCTTTTAAAATTGATTTACTTAATATTCTTCATAATTCATATATAACAATAAAAAAGGTGATCAAAGATCACGTATTGAATGAACCATTCATTAATAAATGTTAATGAATAACATTGATAATAAGTACACATGTAAGAAATTGACAAAGTTTAAAAGTTACTCTGGGAGCAAAAATGACTGATCAAATGCATGGCAAAAAAAATATTAAAGGACGAACAGGATTATGCAGCTAAAAAAAATTCAAAATTTTCAAACATAAAGACATTAGGATGTCGTCTGCAATACATATCACGTTTAGGGGCCACTTTCTTGCCTTATAAGAAACAAAGGTAATCACAGATTACAAAGCACCGAGACGAGGCATCACCTTTATAAAGCATCACCTTTATGAGACCACCTTTATCATATTACCTGAAAATCATAGTTAATGATCTTGGATATCTATGGATACTGTTTCGAAACAATATCATATTACTATATCATATGTTAAAAAATTGGATAATAATCATATGTTCATTTCATATATTAATATAAGATACACACATATAATAATAAAAATTAAATACTGTAATATATAATGATGCAATATGATATTGTAACATATGATATGACATAGTGTCATGTTAAATACATTATTGCATTTGATCACATAATACAATATCATAATATATGATACAATGTCATATCACATAATACATCACAATTTTGTAACACATTATATTATATTGTATACTTAAGTATGATATTGTATGATATTATATCATATTTGATACATAATATGATATTGTATCATAAGATACAATATAACTTGATTCAACATTGTATCAAATCATATGATACAATATCATGTGATACAGTAATATATTATATAATACAATATCACTTGATACAATATCGTATCATATGTTACAATATTATATATTCCAATATCAAATAATACTATTTCATGTGATAAAATAATATATTATATAAACCAATATCATTTTATACAATATCATATCATGTGATAAGATATTATATATTACAATACAATATTGTATCATATTATACCATATTAAATATGGCAATATAATATGAAACAATAGCATGTGATAAAATAGTATATAATACATTACCATTTTATACAACATTGCATCATAATAAAAAATACTTTACATTACAATATAATGATACAATATCATATAATTATGCACAAAAATATTGATACAATATCCTACTAACTTTTTATAATATAATATATGATATAACATTGTATCATATAAAACAATAGTGTATCAAATCTGACAATACTATATCATATGAATCATGTTATATCATTTAACAACAAACACATCTATCAATCAGGTTAGAGTGAGGTAGGATATTCTTTTTAAACATCCTTGATAATAGAGATCAGGATCTGAAACTGAAGCTACCTCTATGATTCATTTATATTATAGTTAAATTAACTATGCAAGCTATTGTCTATAAATCATGTGACCTGTTCCAAAATAACTAAACCTCATCCAGCATCCAAAACCTATGACTCAGATTCGGCATTCAAGCCTGCCAGATGCATCAGTATCATAAGACGCATCATCAATTCAAGTTTGGTTAAGTTAGGACCAGTCATTACTAAGATATATTTTTAGCATCCTTGATTATGAAGATCAGGCTCTGCATCTGAAGCTACCTTTGCAATTCATTTATATTATAGTTAAATCAACTATGCAAGTTTGAAATAGTACTAAATAAATTTAATATATGACCTGTTCCAAAAAACGTAACCTCATCCAGCATCCGAAACCTATGGCTAAGATTCAGCATACAAGCCTTTCAGGTGCATCAGTATCTTAAGATGCATCATCCATGCAAGTTTGGATCAGTAGTAATTTAGAAATTGCTATCAAAGGCCACCTGCACCAAAAACTTTAACCTGTTCCAAAAACCTTAACCTCCAGCATCTAAAATTCATTGCCCAGATTTAGCATCCAAGTTTTTCAAGTTCATAAAAAGGTCCAGATGCATCATCCATGCAAGTTTGGTGAAGATAGGACAAGAAATAACTAAGATAAAGGACCTGCAACAAAAACTTTTACCAGGTCCGGACGCCAACGCCAGCAGTATAGCATAAGTTCCCCCGAACTTCGTCTCGGTGAGCTAAAAATAAATTATCATACATGCCCTACGTCTTGTTGTTACATTACAGTTACATTATATGTAAACTGATGAGATTCATGTTTGCTTTTTCATTGATTTCATTTCATTTAATTTTTTAAATGTCCTAAGTCTTGTTGTTTTTCTCTCGTTGAAGATTTTAGATCTAATCTTCAAAAATTTGGTCCTCTCATCAAGCCGTTCCAATGAATACATTTCATGTTTTTCCAAAAACTCCTGGATTTCTCTTTTACCTTGAAAAGATTTTAAAAATAATATGAACAATCAGAATTATTATATTGTTACATATTCATGTAAAAAGGATAATACCTATGTATAGATTCAAGGCATACCATACTCTGTATGGTTTTTGCTTCCACTACTTCTTGCTGAATATTTTGATTTTCATAAATACATTCATGCTCGAACTACATTCATCCACTTATATGTCAAGATTATCTGTTTTGAAATGCCCCCTCTACCGCTTTAGGCTTCAATACACAACCCAAAATAGAAAGCCTATAGGGATTTTGCATTGCATCGGCCATGAAATAGCCTGGATGACATAATTGAAAAATTGTATGAGGTATTTCAAGTGGGTTCCGAATGGTGAAAAGATGTAAACATTTCACATTATAAATCTCCATGAGAAATTTGTTTCTATTCCTGTAACGGTCACCTGAGTAGCATATAACCCATACACAAACTTGTCGAGGAGTCTCATATATGCATTTAATTAATTAGGTTTTATTCTGGAGTAGAAAAATTATAAATTAGTAATGACGGCCACCTCCCTGCCTGAAATCTTTCAAAAAGAACTGTGAAACCTACAATTTTGGCAAAAAACTTAAAAGATCGGGTCTACAAAATCATGAATTCAGTTTCCTTTCAGGTGTGTGGGAGTAAAAAGGATAATTTTTTAACATTATATGCAATAACACCTATACATCCATTTTGGCCCTGCCCTAGAGTTAAAACCCATACTCCAGGGGACATGAAAATTAAAATTTCAGTAGAGGACTTCCTGGTAAACATAATTATAGGTCAGTTTTTTATACAGATGTGTGAGAATAGAGAAGAAAATGTTATAACATTATATGCATTAACACTATATTGCCTCCCCCCTCATGTCCTGAACCCCTGACCCAGGGGCCATGAATTTTACAATTTAGGTAGAGGAGTTAGTGGACATCGTAACCATGTATTCAGTTTTTTACCCACATGTGTGGGAGTAGAGAAGAAGATTTTTTAAGATTTAAAACATTATACTATATTTACTATATTACCATATTGGCCCCACCCTAGAGCCTGAACCCCTGACCCGGGGGTCATAAATTTCACAATTTTGGTAGAGGGCTTCATGGACTTTATAACCAGATATATATATATATTTAAATGGGAGTAGAAAAGAAGATTTTCTAAGATTTAATACATGTTTACTATATGGCCATATTGGCCCCACCCTAGAGCCTGAACCACTGACCCAGGGGTCATGAATTTCACAATATGGACATCATAATCATGCATTTAGTTTTAACAAATATATATGGGGTAGAGAAGAAGATTTTCTAAGATTAAATACATATATACTATATGGCCATACTGGCCCCATTCTAGAGCCTGAACCCCTGACCCAGGGGCCATGAATTTCACAATTTATGTAGAGGGCTTCATGGACATTATAACTATGCAACCAGTTTTTTCCTAACATGTGTGGGAATAGAGAAGAATATTTTTTAAAATTTGGCTCTATTTTTGCAAATTTGGCCCCACATGTGGCGCCCCGGGGGTAGTAGAGCCATGAATTTTACAATTTAGATTCCTCTCACCATAGAGATGCCTCACATCAAAAATGGTAATAATCAGCCCTGTATTTTTTAAGAAGAAGCTAAAAATGTAAAATTGTTAAGGCACGATGCACGATAACGGACAAAAACGGATTGCAATAAACTCAGGTGACCTAAAAATTGCTAATTCATCAAATTGTGGATAGATAGACCAAGCAACAAAGATATATCACCTGAGCTGCTTTTAGTCTTCTTGGCTGCAACTGGGCTTGCAAGAACTTTAGTTCCATTATCATCTTCGATCTCAAAGAAGCACTCTGTAATAACAATATCATGAATATCTTACTTTGCAAATACTAAGGACAGGCATGCATAAAATGTAATGAAAAGAGCAAACATTATGGATGGGTTTTAATTATTAAACGATGCAAATCAATGTACCATTGTCATCTTAAGGAAAGAAAGAAAATTATTGAGAAAAGTTTTTATCATTTCAATAATATGACTTCTATTACCCCCCCCCCCCCCCCCCACCACTACCACACACAGATTCACACAAATAAAAAAAAAGACTGATCACCTTGTGGTGTAACATCCGATGCATTTGCATTTCCACTCTCGCAGGGTTTGGACATCAAATCTTCTTCAGTCACATGTGATTCAGGTGCTGTACTTGGACCTTTAGGATTGTGCACATGTAACTCCGACACTCACCTTTTTAGATAAAATTTCAAAAATGTATACAAACACAAAAATTATTTAATGAAGAAAAAAGAAAAAGAAATACATACACAGTGATTTACCACACTAAAGCACTGCCCATATGCAAATGTGGGGGTATTTTACCCAGTTTTAAGCTTAAGTGTAAATTTTCCCTTACATGTAAATAATCCCTTTTACAGTATTGAAAGTGGTACTCAGCAAATGTTATTAAACACTTTACATTTTCATTACTATCTGAACATTTCTTGAAAGTCAAATGGAATTGTGCACTACAGCCTCTGCATTCACAAAATAGATTGAAACAAACCTATCAAGTTGACTTCTTTCATCACAGGAACTGAGAGAGGGAAAACAATGGTATGGAACTGCAAAAGATCAAAGAATCATTATTGCATAAATAAAGTTTAAAACAAGAAATCTTTTAAAGAAACAGTTGCCCCTTTTGTGGCTTTATCAATCTTAAAATGATTACTTTCTTTCACAAGTCAAAATTAATTATTTTTACTAGACTTTGACCCGTGCGTGCACGGGTTGACATTGCATATGATATCGGACATTCACTACATCGACGCACCGTATTGTTTACAATTACAGAACCAAGCTTTAAGCCTACAATAATGCTATTAATTTCACTACACTCTGCTTAGTTATAATATTCTGACAGGAATGCCTCCCATATACCCGTAATGTAGCAGAAAATTGCAGAATCGCTCCGAATCGATTTTTGAGAAAAATAATGAAGTTGTATTGAAAATAACAGTCAAATTATTCATAACAAACCATTCTGAGGCTGTAAATACTTTTCATCTAAATATTTAATTCATATTATTGAAGGAATCAACACTTTTTTGCTCGCTTCAAAATTACACACCATGTTGATATTCGGATCTCTTGGGATTTTACTCTAACACAGTGTATTTATATTTAGGAATATTATTACATATAGGAGAATTTATTACATCCATTACATTCCACTCATATCATGGAAATCAAATGCATTATCACAGCATTAGGGAGACCAGACAAACATGTTAATTGTTATACATAATAACGTTGCAACTTTGATTCTAATTCATTTACTTTGTTCAAAATGCTCACTGTTTTCTCTGAGGTTCAAGATGTCCTGTTTTTCCATTGCGTTGCAGCTAGCTCTCAATAAATCTGTGGTGGACTCTGTATAAAAGTACTAATATATTGTATTGTAAATACAAGCTTCAACATTTACTTTTTAAATCATTGCAAATTTTATTCCTTATGACTAATTAAAATAAATATTACAAATATATTACCGGTACATCCATTACATTCCATTCATATCATGGAAATCAAATACATTATCCCAGCATTAAGGAGACCAAGCCCCAGGATCACATAATAACATTGCAACATTTAGTCTAATTCATTTACCTTGTTCAAAATACTCAGTGTTTTCTCTGTGGGTCAAGATGTCCCGTTTTCCCATTGTGTTGCGGCTAGATCTCAATGAATTTGGGGTGGACTCTGTAAAAAGTACCAATATATTGTATTGCAATTTCAGGTCTCTAAGTTTACTTCTTTATATCATTGCTAAGTTTATTCCTAATGATTAATAAAAATAAATATAACAAATATATTACATCCATTACATTCCACTAATATCATGGAAATCTAATGCTGCATTATCACAGCATTAGGGAGACCAGACAAACAATTTTATTATACTTTCATGTTAAATGTTAAATACTGAAATCTGATTGGTTTAGACGCAGTTGGTAATCCGTTCTATTACCCTCAGCGTTAGCAACACACTTGGCAATTGGTAACACAACGAACTGTTACATGCGCTTAAATTATGAGCGTACGGTTTGTCGTAGAATTTACTTCATTTCTAAATAAAAGCAGTAAAATTTTCTTTAGAAATAAGACATTCAGTAAAATAAAATGAATAGTGCCTGTTTGGGAGGGTATCTATTGAAATTGACACCCCTCGAAAACCATTGTCAACCTCCGCTCACTGCTTTACCTTAGGGTCAAGCTGTCCTGTTTTTCCATTGTGTTGCAGCTAGATCTCAATGAAACTGGGGTGGGCTCTGTAAAAAAGTACCAATATATTGTATCATAAATACATGCTTCTAAGTTTACTTCTTTATCTCTTTGCAAAACTTATTCCTAATGACTTATACATGTACTTATAAGTATAACAAATATATTACATCCATTACATTCCACTCATATCATGGAAATCAAATGCATTATCACAGCATTAGGGAGACCAAGCCCCAAGATCACGAGCAATCTTAGACTTGAGTAGTAAATTGTACACTGCCAGTGGCGTAGCTACCATGTATGCTTATATGCCTGAGCATGCACATCATTTGGGGGAAAAATCAGTAAAAAAACTAGATCGTTCTCGTTGCGAGCAACGAGTGGGTCTTCCGTCCGATTTTTGAATAAATGAGATAAAATCCTTCACTTTTAAGACTAAATTGTTAATCAATGCAAAAAAAAATGAGGAAAAAAATTTTCGGCACCCGAACCTTGAACCCTGGTCGCCTGGGCACATGTCCACGACTCTAACGACCGAGTTACTCAGACTCTCGCTTCAGGACTTTGATGCTTAATATCTCGGGAACACATCAATCGATTTCAAAACAAATTACATATTCTGATTCAGTAAAAAAAGTCTCTATCAACCCATTAGAAAAATATATTAAAAGCAAAAAGTTAAAAAATTCGATTTTTTATATTTCCTTCCGGTGACGACCGGAAGTGACGGCGGACGTTTTTATGACCATGTTGCAACAGGTAAAAGTGATGTCTATCTTCACTGAAAATTTCAGCCCTATATCTTTATTCGTTTTTTAGATCTCTAGCCGACAAAATTGACTTTTAAAAATCGTAAACGGACGATAACTTCCGACCGGAAGTGATTATCAAGAAATTGAAACGGCGGTACAAACTTCAGATGCCGACACATCATCCCTTAAAATTTGAAGAAAATCGAATGAGCCATCTTTGAGAAATCGCCTGCACAAAATTTGTAAGACAAAAAAAGAATAAAAAGAATAATAAGAAAAGTGAAAAAGAAACAATAGAATAATAGTAGGGTCTTCCGCTGAAGACGGAAGACCCTAATAAATAAAGAAAAAAAAAATATAAAAAAGGAATTCAAGTATTAAGGTCCATACTTAGTTATTCCATCAGCCCGTTTCCGTCACTCAGTCCTACTTTATCCGAAATCAATGCTAAACAAAGACGTATTAAGCACCAAATATAGCCACACAATATGGTCTTAAAGTACCATATTAAAGAAACAGTACACAATGCATGTACCTAAAAAGGCAACTATTTATTTTGCAGTTGAACTTAGTTTTACACATTTTAAATTTCCCCGATAGAATATCTCAGCTTTATTGAGATATTCATTACCATAAACTATGTGAAAATGAACTTAAGAATAAAAGCTTTGAGTAGGTCAAAGGCAAATGTCAAAAAAAAATTCTTCTTTTAACTTTTAATAAGTTTTGTGATTTTATTTTATGCCTAAACTATAGCCAAAACAATTTTAACTGCCTAAAAATAGGCTTAAATAGTAAGCATTCCTTTCAATTTCTGCTTTAATTTTTGGTGTTAAAAATCGTCAGAATCCATGAGCTTCCAGGGGCTTTCGCCCCCTGGGCTTTGTCCTGGACCCACTGGGGGCCTCATGGGGGCCCCCACACCCCCTGCCATTTTAAGCATGCACTTCGTTTCAGGTCTAGCTACCCAACTGACTGTATTAATGTTTCTTGCTTAAAAACATAATAACATTGCAACATTGAATTTAATTCATTTACCTGCTTCAAAATGCTCACTGTTTTCTCTGAGGGTCAAGATGCCCTGTTTTTCCATTGTGTTGCGGCTTGCTCTCAATGAATTTGGGGTGGACTCTGTAAAAATACCAATATATTGTATTGTAAATACAAGCGTCTACGTTTACTTTTTTAAATCATTGCAAATTTTATTCCTAATGATTAAACAAAATAAATATTACTGTTACAAATATATTACATCCAGTACATTCCACTCATATCATGTAAATCTAATGCATTATCACAGCATTAGGGAGACCAGATCAACATGTAGATTGTTATACACAACTACATTTCAAAGTATATCTAGTTAATATAAATGGATTTACTTTAGTCTGAATTAAAATGACTGGGCTCTCAGCCTCTTGTTCTTTCAGGTATTTTTTGCAAAGTGAAAATGGACTGCAGATGCAAAAATATTCTTTAAATAATAACATTACCCAAAACCTTCTTATTTTCATCTGATTCAGAATCAGAACTTGGCGAGTAGTTTGATACACTAAATGGGTCAGAATCCACATCAGAGGGAACTGAAAGAAATTAAAACAATATTATAAATTATGAAATTTTCTTTCATAAACATTCATCAATTATTAGTTTACCACATTTGGTAATTGATGTTTCTTTTTTATAAATCTGACAACAGACCACTGACTAAATCAAACTTTTCAGCAATGGTACAAAAACAAGACTGTACCAATATTCAGTGAAAAATGAATTCCAAATCAGATTGATGCTTAAATTAACTAACCTACCAAATCTGATAATTCTATGTAAATGTATATTTTTCAAGAAGTACATTCTGTAAACAATTTGCAAAATATACATATTTACTACAGAAACAGATTTTGTAATTTATCTAACAAAAAACAATTTTGTTCTGCAAAGGAGACCCTCCACATTAGTGACAGATTCACAATGCACACTGACTTATATTAATAGCTTTTTGTTGGCATGGATGTTAGCGCGAGTGGGTCATGATGTGGGAAGAAGTTGGGGTGACTGGAGAAAACCCACGTGTCCAAGCAGGCGACCAATGTACCCTATCATATACAACAACTGTCGATCATGGGGATTAAACTTGGGTCGCAGTGGTGATAAGCAGGTGCATTGTCCACTGCACAACTGGACACCTCTTTCAAGCTTTTAATTTAATAGTGCTTGATAATGAAAACAAAATAAATCTATTCAGGTCAGCACAAGAACCGTATATAATGTTAAAATTGAAAGAAAATCAAACAACTATAAACAAAATAAAGTGAAATAAAACCTAACAAAACCATTATCAAAATCAAAAGGATCACAGCCTTTTCTGAAATCAATCAAAACTAGTACCAGTAAAAACATGTACATGAACAGGGGCTAGTGTTGTCACGATGATTGAATTTCAATCAATGATCAGTTGAAAAGGTTGTCGATTTATCATAATCGATTTTAGATTTTATAATCAATTATACTCAGTCTGGGTTTATTACATTAATATTATACCTATCATTTTGTTTTCTAATCTGTATTGAATGAAATGAAAACTGTTGTGAGCTGAGGGTTTTCTTCAATCTCAAAAGATGTGCAACATTCTACCTAATAAAAATACAGCAAAAGTCTTATAAGCTTTTAAAAGGAAGTGAAAATAGCACTTATATATTTTAGATTATACATAACATAAAATTTAGTGCCCCATATTATTGAATTTAATATAATTTGTTACCGATTCGATTATTGACCGATCATCAGATGGCAAGAGACAACCAATTCTGCTGATTAATTGATCACGATTTTTAACCTATTTAACAACACTAACAGAAGTTTTAGGCTTGTTTTTCAATAAAAACATATAAATTATCTATTCTGATACTTTTTAAATTCTTGAGAAAAACCTATTTTTTAGATTAGTTTAAAACAAATCAATGTACGAAAAAATGCAAAAACAAAACCAAAGCCAGATAACAAGATATCCAAAGCCTGATTGTAAATCACTAAACTCTCTCTTAATAATTATTTTTTGTGTATAATTAATCCAACCATTTTCCTACCTTGCTGCGCCACCGCAAGCTTTTCCCATCACAACCATAGTCATATACATGAAGTATCTCTTCCCCAACCACAATGTCTCTCTTAGCAAACAATCATAGGTATTCCCTTCCATTAAACACTCTGAGTTTATGGTGGAGTTTGCATCGTCCTTGCCATCATTTACAAACTGGCAGATACATGTATGGTTGTTCACTCCTGACAGCATCAATACTACAGTGTACATAAAAAGAAATCAAACCTTAAATAAGAAGCATATAATTACTGGTATTTTTGCTTGACTTAATTAGAATTGTTTATAGTTATTTCTAGAAACATTACTGCCATACATAAATGTTAAAATATTACATTTAGCTGCAGGTCTGTATCTCCTGGTCTGAAAAAAAAATTTGGATAAACGTTGCTTCAATTTTTTTTTTTACATCAGGAGCTACATACCTCCAGCTTCATGTAAATATGTATAAATCGTATTACCAAAGTTCTTTTCCATTATATTTATAGATAAATATTTTGTTTTTTGTGCTTGTCTTCAGTCTCTCCTCCCCATCCTGTCCTTTTAATGTTTCTCCTGCAGGAGAAAATCTCCACTGACATGACTGGTTGTGCTAATAACTCCAAAACCTACATTAAAAGGTATCAGGAGAAAACGTACCCAAGAGAAAACGTACCCAGGAGAAAACGTACCCAATCTCTAGGGTACGTTTTCTCCAGGAGAAAACGTACCCGGGTACGTTTTCTCCAAGAGAAAACGTACCCTATGAAAATCATAATTATACTACTTAATAGTTTTTAATACTTTTAAATACTATTTTACATAATAAATATACAAAAATGTAAGAGTTTTATAGATATATGAATTTAATACTTTATAATTTTAAAGGAGTTGGACATATTAAATAATTTTCAAATGCTACTTTAATGCATATTTTAATGCATATATGTATAGAAATGTATTCATCTTATGAATAATATCTTTATAATAATTGTAACAACTTTTATTTAAGTACGAAATAATGACCAGTCATAATAATGTGTTTTCAGTCTCCTTCTTCTAGCTAATTATCCATTTACCGTTAGCCTTACCGATTTGAGTTTCTCTATGCGAGATCCCCTGATTTTAATTATAGTGATAATCAATTAAATACCTGAGCAGTTATTATTATGTAGTATTATATATTGCCTCCCCGTGCAGGAGAGAAATATTCACCCTCCACACATTATACATGTCAGTGGAGTCGGAAGAAAATTGACTGTTCAAAGTTACATCTCGTAGTAGTTTCCATATATATGAATCAAACAAATATTTAAAAGACTTGGACTTGGTTATATTAAGCAACCTTGTTTTAGATAATTTTCAAAAAAAAAAATGTAAAAAAAAAAAAGAAAAAAAAACCCCCGCGATATCGACATCTTGAGATACTCATCATTTAGTTCTTCAAATGAAATTGCAATAAAAACTAATAATTTAACGGTTTCGCTTATGGTGGATTAATTGTCGACTAATTAAACTGCTCAGGCCATGTTCGTGTATGTTATAAATTATCGTCTTAATTTAAGTACGTGACTATGCATTTAAAAACAACCGCAACAAATGATACAAATGTTCATTGTATATTTTATTTTCTTTCATTTAAGAATATCTGTGAAAACCGTTATTTATTATTTTCATAGGGTACGTTTTCTCTTGGAGAAAACGTACCCGGGTACGTTTTCTCCTGGAGAAAACGTACCCTATAAATTGGGTACGTTTTCTCCTGGGTACGTTTTCTCCTGGGTACGTTTTCTCCAGCATTCCATTAAAACCACAAGCACCTGTGTGAAAGCATTGTTTATATGCAAAGAAAACATCTACATTAAGCCCCATTCACAATTGGCGTACGAGCACTTTACAACTCTTTGCGATCGGAATGTTTTAGATTCGCACGAGCTCTCTCATATATTGCATGAGGTCTCACATTTGTTGCATGCGTTTTAGTGCTTGCATCAAGTCTCCTTAAAAATTGTGGACATGCACACTATTCAGACGCGACTGAATGCGATCCAAATCATCGCAGTGCAATGCACGAACAATATATAGTACGAACATTTTACAACATTTTGTATACTCGCAAGAGTGCAGGTGCATGATTTTTAAAGGTCATAAGATGAATCGCTGCTGTAGAGAGAGAGAGAGAGAGAGAGAGAGAGTTGAATGTGATAATAGTCTACCATATATCATATGTGCATGTTCTAGTGAGAACATACATTAAATTGGTAAACAACAAAATATTTACAACCATCGACCATTTCTAATGCTATCATGTATGAAACATGTCATGTTATTCTAATAAATCAACAATTACAGGGGGAAGGGCGCCCCGGGTGCGCATAAACATTAAAATTAATACAAGTATCAAAAAGTAGTTTTAAAAGTGTTGCTACATTGGTCATGCTTCTGGATTGAATGTTCTTGAGAGCACATTGTGCACAACGCTGTAATATAGAAAATTCTTCATGTCGATCTATTTACATAAAGCGACATTCTTCGGTTAACTTTTCTGTCCATTTTCAATAAACTAGCTATATAATTACAGGGATTTTTCAGCCTTTTTTTATTTTGAAAATGCCAATTTTTTTGGAATTGGGAAAATTGTATCGACAATTTCATGCAGTTGGGAGAAATCATATGTTGCATACATCATGATTTCTGAATTTATTATCATAATGGAAAATCAAAGAGCTAGACTTTAATTGAATAGAATCTAATTAACTTCACAATATAGATATATGTATAATATTCCTATATTTAGTTATTAGAACAAGTCTTTTTCCCTGAAATAAACACCTTCAACACTGGTCATAAAAGTATTACATTATTAAGAATTTATCAACATCCCCTTTTAAATTGACAATGTATTTTTCTGTTTGAAATATTTCATAACATTTACCTTTTACTTTTATATCAGTCTAGTGTGTGTAAAAAAAAAACATGTACCATTTACAGTACTGTACTGTATACCACAAAATAACGATGTTTTAGAAAAACAGAGGAAAATCGGATTAAAAGTTGGCGATGTTTACAGCGTGTTTGGAAACTTTTATGACTGCAGTTTTGCTAAATGGGTTTAATCATTTGTTAATACTGAACATTTATGGACATTCTGGTTATTTTACGAAGTATTTTTTGATAAGAAATAAACATAAGAACTATTTACCAGTTGGGGAAAAATACTGCTACATGCGCGGATCCAGAAAATTTTTCCAGGGGGGGGGGGGGGGTCCGAAGGATAATTGTGTTTGCCAGGGGGGGGGGGGGGGGGTCCGAGGCATATTTTCGCGATAATTTTACTATGTAAATTTAATAAATTTTCATTTTCCAGGGGGGGTCGGGACCCCCCCGACCCCCCTCTAGATCCGCGCATGTGCTATACTAATTGGGATCATAATTTGGACAGCTGCTGAAGTGAACTTATTTCCAATTGGGAATGGGGACGACTTTTGCTCTGGAGAAGGTACTGATAAATCCTTGAATTACATAGGCGTCGGAAGCAAATTGAAAGTGGGGGGGCTAGACTAATCCTCGGAAATATTGAGAAAAAAGTAATTCCCAAAATCATGGAAATCCTAATCCGTGGGGTGGGGGGGGGGGGGGGGGGGAGTATACCTATACTTCCAAAAAAAAATTTCTTACCCAAGTTTTCTTTTTTCCAAACTCATGAAATTCCTAATCCGGGGGGGGGGGGGGGGGGGGGGGGGGGGCTAGTATGCTTCTGAAACTAACTTCTCAATCTTTCAAGGTAAATTTAGGAACAATAATCTTTCCTGCGAGAAAAAGTGGGGGGGGGGGGGCTGAACCCTCTATCATGCTATGTTTCTAATGGTTAGGTATAACTTGGCAAAAAAAGTGGGGGGGCTAAGCCCCCCCTAGCCCCCCCGGTTCCGACGCCTATGAATTACATATTACATCAAACGTACAGTGGAAATGAAAATCATGCTTTTATTGTTAACTTCGTTTCGAATGTCCTCGAAGATTAATCAACATTTGGTGTAAAATAGTCAAGTTGCACACATTATCGCCCTATTTTATTTGAATATTTTAAAAAAAAAACTTCATAAAAACATTACTTTGTTCAATTGTAGTAGGATTATCAAAAGTACTTACCATAAAATGGCTTTGATTCCTAAAAGGCAACACGCTGGCGTTAAAAGGTCCATTGTTTTAACCCGAGACGTTCCGAGAGTACTCGGAACAAATGGCGGAGAGCACTTGCCAAATGTTCAAACATGGTCAAGAAATTAACGACTTTTTTTCTAGTTAGGCTTTATACATAAAAAGTGAAAAAGTATTTTGAAAACAAGTTCATTTAGAATAATTATAGGCTAAACAAATTATATATGTTAGATTTTTTGCAATATTGCAAGTTTTCGTTGGTCTCCTAAATGCAGAAAAATAGTCATTGCTAATTATACGATGGAGGCAGATTGAATTCCTTTTTACGAAAAAATATAGACAAAAGGCAACTATTGGATGTCAAATGATAGACACATTGATGCATTTTAGGCAAAGACACACCGTTCATTCATTTAAAGATAAGCCAATATTACATTTTAGACAAGGTCAAAATAATACGGAGACCAAAATATGTCGCCCTAATCTTCTGGTCTCCCTAATAAAGATAAAATAATACAATCGGTCTACCAAATGCATAAGTCAGGTATATATATATATATCAGTGTTTTCCCCAGAAAATTTTTGATGCATGGGGGGAAGTTTGTCAGAGTAAGCACGCGGTGCGGCATTAAAGTGCCTAAGCCGGCCTGAAATCACTGCCCCTAATGATAATATAACCATTTGATGAAACGTACTACATGATATGTACTATAATTGATGCATTTTCATGAAATCTACATCAACAAGTATCATTTCAATTCATAATTGTATTTTAATATCTGTGTTAAAGTTAAGATGTGTAATAATTGGAAAAAGAATTTTGCTTTGAAATAAACATGCATAGCGGGAAGCATGGCGGCACTGTGTGATGCATGGCGGGGGATCTTCAATGCATGGCGGTACCGCCATGCAAAAACGGCCTGGGGAAAACACTGTATATATATATATATATATATATATATATATATATATATATATATATATATATATATATATATATATATAAGACATGGTCCTTTTTAGCATAAAACAGCTTGTTTTCAAGCAGTTTTTCTTTCAGAACACATAGAGCACATGCTTGAACAAACAAAATATTTTAATCAGAGATGTATCTAGCCAAGGCTAAGAGGGGCCAAAAAAATTATAGCTGTCAAGCATGCGCTCTATATTTCCCATTCATAAAAAGATAAGAAAAATGTCAATTTTTGACTGATTTTGATTGAATTATAGAAATAGCGTCACTTCTGATGTCATATACTGCCAGTGAGTGCAAATAAATCAAATAAATAGATGAAAAATATATTTTAGATCAACTCTTCTAAAATGTAACATTTTATTGTACCAGAAACACTTTTAAAAATGGCGAATTATGGGGGCCAAATTCATATCATATACAATCATATAGTTCTTTGTCAAAAGTTATATTTTTTCTTTTATGACCTAGTTGGAAAGAATACAAAACAAAATGTTGTACCAGCAATATGTTGCCAAAAAGAAGTTGCTGGAATCCCAGAATCCTAAAGGAACTCAGAATGAAAGGGAACTCTGGCATGGTACTGCACCTGAAGCTGTGAGCAGCATTAACTCCCTTGGTTTCAACAGGAGCTATTGTGGCAAAAATGGTAAAATCCTACACATAATAATCAATTTATTGAGTACATACATAAAAGATTACATATTATATGTTGAAGGCCAAAACCATACATGTTAACCTTTCAAAGCTGCTATGTGGGAGAAACTCCCCCTTACCAACTTGGTTAAGGGGGAGATTTTGCTTAAACTACGTTTTTTCACGTGAAATGCAAATATATATTAAAAATACTGTTAGATACCTTATTTTACCATTGTAATTAATGCATTTGCAATCATTTTAAATTTTATTATTTCTATGACGACTAGTGTGCAATTACAACTTGTGTTGCTGTACATGTTCAGAAAACTATTATTTTGTTTGCATGGTACAATACAAGAAGTCAATAGTGCCACTTTTTATAGTCTTCTTATTGTTCAGTATTGAACCATCACTGCATGCT
The DNA here is from genome assembly GCF_025612915.1 of Magallana angulata. Lineage (NCBI taxonomy): Eukaryota > Metazoa > Mollusca > Bivalvia > Ostreida > Ostreidae > Magallana > Magallana angulata. Next base: position 30,600,776 of record NC_069114.1, read on the forward strand.
GACATCTAGGGTAAACACAGAAAATTTATTTTGCGTATTTTGAATTTGCAGTGAAACCCAGTTAAGAAAATGCCAGTAAATAATATTCATTAAAATTATTGTTTGCCTTATACCGGTACATGGGATAGATTTTTAATTCACAACACAACATGTATTTCTCCAGTATCATTTAAAAATGATCTCTGTTGTAATATCTATAGCATCCCTGTAATTCATAGTACCGGTACTATAAACTTTAAAAACTCTTGTGAAATGCTTTTTATCGGTAGCTTGTATAAACGCTCAGTGTTCCAAACTCACTTTGATTTTTACCGACGGTGCTGGCCAGACAGAATTAGTCACGACTCACTGCACGTGGCTTAGGTGCTTTACCTGTGCACCTGTTAAGTGACACCACTGGCTGTGTATTGTTTTCTTTGGTGTTACAGAGTAAAATCAAGATGTTTAAGCTTTCACTTATTTTTTATAAGGCCTATGCATAACTAAATACGTATCTGATTTAAGTCAAAGCCGGAAGTAATCGTTAAAAGTAAACTGGACTATAACATGTCATACTATGATCACGGTAGACAGTACTTGGATCGATTTTGATATATTCAAGCTACACAGCAGCTTTTTGAGCTCAAAATCAGAGAAAAACCCGCAGTGGTTGTTGAGATTCAGAAGTTTGGGGGGGGGGGGGGGGGGTATGGGGAAGACAAATACGATTGCGGGAGAAATTTGTCTCCCACACAGGAGATAGGTGGGATGCGGGAGATCTTAGATTTTTAGGCCATTTTGAAGGAGTCTCCCGTGCAATGCGGGAGGGTTAACAGGTATGCCAAAACACTGTACAGAAGTCTCTAAAATACTGGAATTTGGGTGAAAAAAGCCTGTACATTGTCCATCATGAAACAGAACAAAAATGTGCAAAATATCACTTTAATTCTTCAGATAAGGTACTTTATTTTTAAACCAAAAAATATATATTGTCACAGATGTGATATTTGTGTGATATATTGCAATCAAGTTTGATGTGCATTTCCCAAATGTATACAGTTAGCAGATAAAAGCTTGTTTGCCAACTTTAGTAACAGGAGACAATGCCTCTAATAATCCTAATCTTGTTAGGGTCCTGCTCTGTTGGTGCTGAAAAGTACCATATCAGTCCATCCAAGATCACTTGTTCAGAGCATATTTTCTCTCTCGATCCTTGATCCAATCTGGCTCATACTTCAATCCACAGGGTGCCTTTTTTGGTAAAGGGTGGGGAGTGACCTTGAACAAAGTTTTTAGGTCAAAGGTCATACACTGTAGCAGAATTATGTGAAATAAAGGTCCTTGTCTGGATCATATTTTCTCTCCCTTTTGTCCAATCTGGCTAGCATAACCTAGAGAGTACCTTTGGACAAAGAGTGTGCAGTTTCCTTGAACCAAGTTTCTTGGTCAATGTCTTACTAGACCACTTTAAAAAAATCTTTGTCTAGAGCAAATGATTTCTCTCTTTAGCCCTATTTGACTCATATTTCACATTAACAAAGCTTTTAGGTAAAGGGTGTGCTTTGAACCAGTAACTTTGAACCACATTTGTTGGTCCTATGTGAAAGTTATAGCTGATATTTTTTAAAGTCCAGTTTTGAACCATAAGTTTTTTCCACAAGCTACATCTTGCTAAGGTTAGACCAATTAAAAGAATGTAAGTAAGGGGTTTGCAATGAGTTTGAAGTTTAATTTCTATATGTCACCTGGAAAATGTTGAAGTCAAACTAAGTCCTTTGAAATGCTTTTCATCTTATTTTCCATTATTTAAGCGGGGCCTTTTGACATGGTCCCCATCTTAATAATGTGTGTAGTTCATAATACTGTCTCGGAATGAGCAATTCTTAATAATAATAAATTGCCTTTAAAATAATGTACATGCTGTTCTTATTTAGTGGACAGCAAAAACTATTAACTTATTAGACCGTTACTGAAAAAAAAATACAAATTAATTTAGACAATACATTTGTCCAAAAAAAAGCAGCAAATCTAAAATCACACACCTTAAATAACACAGATCGTTACAGCAGGGAAACACTGAATTACTAGTCAATATGCAATAATCAAATACTGTGTTAATTTTCTTTAATTACATTTTTAGCTCACCAAGACTCAATTGGGGGGACCTTATGCTATACCCTCCACGTCGGCGTCTGGACCTGGTTATGTTTTAGTTGCAGGTCCTGTATCTAAGTTATTACTTGTCCTATCTTCACCAAACTTACATGGATGATGCATCTGGACCTGCTTATGGACTTATAAGACTTGGATGCTGAATCTTGGCCATGAATTTCAGATGCTGGTGGAGGTTAATGCTTTAGGAGCAGGTTAAAGTTTTTGGTGAAGGTGCCCTTTGATAGCAATTTCTAATTTACTACTGGTCCTAACTTCACCAAACTTGCATGGATGCTGCATCTTATGATACTGATGCACCTGACAGGCTTGAATGCTGAACCTGAGCCATAGGTTTTGGATGCAGGAGGGTAAGGTTTTAAGAGCTGATTAAATATTTTGGAGTAGGTGCCCTCTGATGATTATATCTTAGTTAATATCCCCTCCTGTAACTTTTTGCAAAGAGGATATAGCATCACTGCTGTGCGTGTGTGTGTATGTATGTGTGTCTTCTTCAGCTTGGAAGCAAGATTTAAAGAAAACCCTTGCAGGGATATTTATCAAACTTCGTACACTTATTTGGCATGGTAAAAGAACAAACCCTCTTAATTTTCAAGTCAATTAGTTGAATACTTTTAATTTATTGTTAAAATAACACAATCTTAAACAGAAACATTATGTATGACTTGACAATAACTACTTGGAGCAGGTGCCCTCTGATTATTATATCTTAGTTATTACTGGTCCTAACTTCACCAAACTTGCACATATAGTGCATGTTTTGATACTGGTGCACCTGACAGGCTTGAATGCTGCATCGGAGCCATACACAGGTTTCCAATGCTGGATGATTTTTTGGAACAGTTCTCATGTTTTATAGATAATAGCTTTCATAATTGATTAAACAATAATATAAATGATTCTTAGAGGTAGCTTCAGATGCAGAGCTTGATCTTTGTTATCAAGGATGCTAAAAATATCTCTTACCTCACTCAAACCTGCTTGATAGATGTGTTTGTTTTTAAATGATATAAATTTAACATTATTCCTATGATATAGTTTTGTATGATATGATACACCATTGTTTTATATGTTAAATGTACATTATTATAGCATATTATATTGTAAACAATTATATGATACAATATGATATTGTTTAAATTTATTGTACATTATGATATGATATTGTATCTTAATATTGTTATGTATAGTATTGTATATTATGATACAATATTTTATAATATGATTATGTATTATATATTATTATATGATTATCACATTATTATGTCACATGATATTGTTTCATTTGATTTTGCAATATAGAATATTGTATCATATACATATGATATATTATTATTGTTTCATATGATACAATATTGAATTCGAATTTCTGATATCAAAAAATCATTTTCTGATATCAAAAATTCGAATTCTTAATTTTAAAAAGTCATTTTCTTATATAAAAAAATATCAAAAATGGCACCTGAATGAACAATTGCATACATTATCTCAAACTGCCCAATAAGTAAACAAAAGAAAAATTTCTAAGTAAGATTGGTGTTATTGTTACAATGTTAAAAAAATTATCAGCATTGTCAACATGTTTATCTGATATTGTCCATTCTTAAAACAAGAGGCCAATGGGCCACATCGCTCACCTGAGTAAATATAACCATAATAAATTCATCTTTATGGATTCATATATATACAAAAGATTTGGACAGTGAAGTAGAAGATATTTGTACAAAAAGATTTTCAAAATTTTATCGAAAGATACTTAATATGTAACATGACGATTTATAAGTCATATCACATATTGAGCTATGCAGTTCTCAAAAAAGATCTTAAACACCTGTGTCGCGATTGTATAGTGGTCTTTGAGTCAGATAGAACGAAAACACATCTGAACGCTTTGACTGGTTTATCTAGACTGATTTGAATATAAACATATTATTGTAACGTTACCATGACGTCATACTATGATGACGTCATAATAGCAATATCTCACAACGTCACATGCACCTTGACGTCGTATTAGATATTTACCAACATACTCCGGGCCGCAAAATGTACAAAATCACAATTTACAAAAATTAAAAGTTCATAATAGGTTCGTTGTGTTTGAAAAATTTAATTAGAAAGTCTTTGACTTCTCCTCAACTCTGGCTCTGATTTTCATATTTTGGGAAAGTCAGTATGTTCTTGGACCAATTCTCCAATCTTGAATTCGTTGAATGTAGCTCCTGTTCTATTGTGGTAATGTCTCTGATGAATAATGTTTTCTCCAAATGCTCTATAGAAGTTGAATTTCTCCAAGTTGTTATGGGTATATGGATCCAATTTCCATAGCTGTGTCATCAAGGATGAATTTTGTTTCATAATCTCCTCTAAAGTAGCAATATTCTTTCCCATCTCCAGATTGATCACTCGAAGTTCTAGCTCATCCAGATAGTGTCTCAAATCTGCTGTATCTTTGTTTGCCATTTCCTGTGATGTGGTGAAGGTCTCACTGCATGATTCTACGTTGGATTGAATTTTCAGCATTTGTGCTTGAAGCTGGTTGTTCAGATCTTCTAGACTCTTCATCTTCTGTTCTAAATCTGAATTTTCTCTCTGGATTTTCTGGATTTTTTTACTCTTGAAAGATGACTTTCTTCTAAGTTTGAAGTTCTCTCTCTTTAAATGCAAAATCTCTGACTTAAGCTTTTCCACCATATCTTCTTGTTTTTGGTCTTCCTTCTCTTCATTATCGACTGTGTTGAAAGCTGACTTATTTGTCTGATTTGTTCTTGTCTCAGCAGTTTCTCTCTTCTGTAGTTTGGTATTCAGTTTGTTTGTCTCCTTGGATGTGGGTACTTTCTCTTCCTCTTTACTTCGATCTCCTTTCAGCTGTTTTGATAAAAGTAGTTGGATTGATTGCTCTAGTTGATGTGACTCTTTCTCCTTTGTCCTCTCTAACTTTGTGACTGAGCTCTTAGATGATGGCTTCAGGAATCGCAACTTGTAACATATGCTGGTGTGGTGAGTCTTCTTACAAATCCTGCATTTGAAACGTGACTGACAATTATTTACTTTGTGTTTCCCTAAACAATTGAAGCATACTCGTCTTTCTTTTATGATGGATATTCTCATTTCACAATCTTGAATAATATGGCAAGTTGTTGGCGAATGGTTCCCATTGCAGAATAAACATAGCTTAACAAACTTTTGTGGCTTGTTAATCTTTTTATGACTTGACCCAACTGCAAAGTTAGCTGCTGGAATGAATTCCTGGGATACCTTGCTTGATCTTGGATTGCTAGCTTGTCCAGTAGGCTCCACCTTTACAGCTCTCCTTAGTAACTGTAAATCCCAGATATCATCATCTTTTTTGTCCACTGTATTATGAGTCTTAGGGTTTCCCGAGTTACCTTGTGACGTGTCATTGCATTGAGCAAACTCTTGCGCATTTACATTTAAATTGATGGATGTAGATTGATGAACATTCTCTAAAGTCTGGTTAGATGAAGCGATCTTTGTCAATTCTGCTAATCTTAGTCTTAAATGTGACATGTACTCAACTGAATCTCTGTTCTCCATTTGGATCTCTTCTTCACTGGATAATTCTTGTAGGATCTGGGTGTTGAGTTTCTCTAACATGTCTTGTTTCTCCTCCAGTATCGCTATTATAGTTTCTGTATCCTCTGAATTGTTTTCTTCTGAAAAGGATTCTTCCAATTTTCTCAAAAGTCTTGTTACAGCACTTCTTTGTCCTGAACGAACTGCTCTAAGTTTAGAAATCATCTCTCCGTTTGGTCACGGCACCAAAATGTCGCGATTGTATAGTGGTTTGAGTCAGATAGAACGAAAACACATCTGAACGCTTTGACTGGTTTATCTAGACTGATTTGAATATAAACATATTATTGTAACGTTACCATGACGTCATACTATGATGACGTCATAATAGCAATATCTCACAACGTCACATGCACCTTGACGTCGTATTAGATATTTACCAACAACCTGTTTAAACCTACATCAAACTTTGAAAGTCTTTTGGGGCCCCAAGAATTGTCCGGGGCTTCCTTTTTAAACAATTAAGAATCAACAATATGTAAAAATGCTTGTAATAAATACATGTAATACCATATATTTTGAGAATAATATCCTTGGAAAAAATTTGACCCTCCAATGTGACCCCATCCTACACCCCTGAAGATCGCTACTTAAACAAACCTGAATATACATTATCTGAGGTTGTTATTACAAATTTACCGCTTCTCTGACTAATTGTTTTTGAGAAGAAGATTTTTAAAGATTTGTTCTATATTTTTCTGTGTAAAAAGCTGACATCCCATAGTGGTCCCCTGTCCCTACCTGGGGATCATGATTAAATTTTGAACAATCTTGAATCTTCCTGAGGATGCTAGCTTCGACACAAGTTTTAGCTTTTTTGGCCAATTTTGAGAAGATTTTTGAAAGATACCAACCAATATTCGATAACTCCTAATTATTTTACTCTTAAAGAGGGCATGGCCCTTCATTTTAAGAAACATGAATCCCCTTTACCTAAGGATGCCTCATGCCAAATTTAGCTTTTTTGGCCAATTTTGAGAAGATTTTTGAAAGATACCAACCAATATTCGATAACTCCTAATTATTTTACTCTAAAAGCGGGCATGGCCCTTCATTTTAAGAAACATGAATCCCCTTTACCTAAGGATGCCTCATGCCAAATTTGTTTGAAATTGGCCCAGTGGTTCTGGAGAAGAAGTAAAAAATGTAAAAGTTTACAGACAGATGGACAGACAGACACCAGACAAACCTTGATCAGAAAACTCACTTGAGCTTTCAGATATAAATCTGGATCAAACTGTTAATTCTGTGAGAATGAATTATTCTAGGCTCTATGGGCCTTAACCAGTTCTTTCTTTTACAGAATGGACAGTTTTTGGCATAATGTCTTCATTTTAATTGGCTAAATTTTTTAATTGTTCACTTGATATGTTAAACGATGAATATTTTTTAAAATATCTAGTATACTCATAAACCTGTGTTTTAGGTGCAAGTTTTTCTTTAAATTTACAGCCACAGCATTTGGAGAAGGAGTATATTTTGCTGTAAATGCTAGCTACTCAGCTCAAACAACATACTCTCGACCAGATGGCCAAGGGCACAGGAGAATGTACCTGTGTAAAGTCCTCACCGGGGAATACACGGTGGGAAAGGGTGGAATGAGGGTACCACCTCAAAAACCAGGACAGCAGTCCCACATTCTGTATGATTCTGTGGTTAACGATCCCAATAACCTTGTTATGTTTATCATTTTCAATGACACTCAAGGCTATCCATCCTACCTTATTACTTTTAAATAGATACATGGACATCAACAGCACACAAGAGATGTTTTTCATATTTATAGTGCTTAAATATGTTTTCTTCTTTCCTTGTTGGTTTTGACTTTGTAAATATTTTCTGCAATTCCTTTCAAAATGTCATCATGTAAGGTTTGGTAGAACATTTCTACTGGTAAACTTTTGCTTGTTAGTATGGTCAAGACCTTGTAAGTTAATAAATTGAAAGAACATGTTTCTGAACCTTTTGTATACATGTACTATACTATAAAGAAGTACGTTTGAATCAATTCTACAGTACTTTGCAATGAGATGCTTTTACTCTAGAAGTAATAAGTAAAAAATTGTTTAATTTAAATAATTAAATAATTGTTGATTTTTTAAATACATGTAATGAATTTTTATTATATAACCATATTTGGTTCCCAGCATTAAAAATAGCAATCTTATTACCAAAGTGCAAAAAAAAAAAACACAAAAAAAACCTTACATTCTATCTTCTTCTCTGCAAATTAAAGCTTTTAGGGAAACTGCATGAACTGTGCACTGTTTTTAGTCAAAATGTACTCAATTTTAAAATATTAATCATGAACAGCACATATTCATTATCTTTATTGAGTACAGGTACTTGTGTTGTAGCCTTCTCAACTGCAATGCTCAGTCTTTTCGATGGCTACCCTGTGTTACTCCATCAATTGGTTTTGGCGGACCCAACGTTCCACTAAAAAAATGCTCTGGTCTAATGTTATAACCCTATAGATAATGAATAAGAGTAATATGAATTTCAAAATTAGATAAAAGAACCATGAATACAAAAGCTTATTTATAAAAGAACTGTTTTCATGCTCTATATAGTGCAATCTTTTTATAATTGTCATACATACATTGTGTGCCATAATTAAACAAATAAAAATTTTCTATAATAATTTGGGACTTGTTAGTTCTTTTTTTTTTCATGGGGAGAGAGGATGTCCCCAAGTCTACTATGGTAGCACTGACAGCAAAGCCTGAGGCTCTTGCAATAAATATAGAAGTGAAAGGGCATTTAACAAAAAAATTGGGAATCTTTCAGATGATCTCGCTGTACAATGCATACTATTTGCAATGTCAAGGGCAACCATCCACTCCTCCCAAAGAGACGAAAGGTATTAACCCTTGTATAGAGTAGATGGATTAGATTTCATGTATGTAATTAAGGAATAAGAAATCATTCTTCGAGTATTATGAGGTGATTATTTCGGTAGGGACTTGATCAAATCCAATAAAGCCCGAACGGCTTTATGATAGATTTGATCACACCGACCGAAATTATCACCTCATAATATTCCAAGAATGATTCCTTATTTATATAATTTTAAGCCATCGTACGATTAAATATTTGAATATAAATAAGCAAACCCTGCTGGCACCTCATTTTGGCATCATTTGTAGTTATGGGTTATATAGTACAAAATCGATACGTAGTGTTATCACAGGCAAAGACACTGGAAAATGTAAATATATAAAAATAAGCAAACCCCACTGGCACCTCGATTTGGCGTCATTTGTATTATGGGTTATATAGTACAAAATCGATATGTAGTGTTATCACAGGCAAAGACACTGGAAAATGTAAATATCAGAAGTTACCCAAAAGAAACCTTGCAAATTGGCACAAAGAACAACCCTCAACAATGTACTGCAAAAATGTTTTATTGATAAAATCCAGTGGAAGATCCTTATGACAGGTGTATCTACAATGAAATTTCCTACAAAGCAAGCCAGAATGCTGATGGCATCACACAGATGATAACTTCTACACGATGGTTTGGCTAGACAACTAAACACACAAATACAGATATAGATATATATATATACATTGAATCTGATTTTGGTCCCCAGCAAAATCTGTCAGCACTTATTTGGAGAAATTTTTTTTTTAAACAGAATAGGAAAAAAAAAAACTTCTAGCCAGTCTGTTGATAGAATACATCATGGAAACTTGTAACATCAAATGAACAGGAAATACAGTGAATTATGGGTAAATTGACGAATACTTTGGTTTCATACATGAAAATAAAAATCCACAGAACCTGACATAATTTCTGGGGAAAAGTTGATATCAACATTTATATCAACACAGGACTTGCAATGTAAAAGCATAATACTGTTCATCATTATTTTAAATTCAGTGGCTCATTTTGTTATTCACACAAAAAATTGAAAAGTAAAAAAAAAATCAAATTTAATTACAATGATTTAAATTTTATTTTCATTCTTAAAATTTTATTTAACAAATCAAATAATCTACTGGCAAGTGTGCGAACATACTAAGGTGCCCTAATTAAGTTGCATAATAACACTTCCTGAGGGTGAATCCAGTAAGGCCAGATCAAACTTAATTTTAGATTCTCTTTTGTATTACATCAAGGTTTGAACAAATCATACAGGGTTTTAGTAACAGTTTTGTGTACTTTCAATTTTGAACAATTCAAAATTGAGAATCTAAAAAATTAAATTTTCCTTGGCTTTAAAGACCAACTGATTAAAGCTTTATTGTTCTTTACTAAGAGAAAAAAATGGAGTTAAAAAAAAAAACAAAAACAGGAAACCACACACACATATATAAGAACCAAAATGCACACACCCTTTGAACCCCAGTCATACGTAACACACTTGCTTCCCACACAGACCCCCATTCACAACATGATCTATGATATCTTTGATTGATATACTACAAAAATATCTCTGTGTTATACATGGTTCTTCCACTGTTTATCAGGATGACGATGGAGTGATGTTATGTGATGGCCTTGTTCACGAGACAACGAGATTCACGTCTCAACTGCCGCAGTACGTCTCAAAAAATTTCCCGGCTCTGGAATGCAATCTTCAGCGAGTCTTTAGTCACACGTTTTTAATTTTCCCCTGATCATTTCCCCTAAACATTTTGCAGTAAAATTCCTTCAAGCTAAAGATACATTTTATTTTGTCAAGAATGTTTTCTGCTCTCCTGTAATGTTCTCCCACCTGGACCCACAAACACATATAAGCCGTCAACATTTCTCAGTGGTCAGCGCTCCAGAGAGGGAGGCGAAAACATCCTCCTTTTTTTTTTCCTTACCAGATCAATAAATTTTTTGTATTTTTTCATCAGTCTATAGAGATTTTTCTGACAACCTTTAATACAAATGGGAAATAACACATTAAGGTAGATCTCCAATCAAACTGTACGTGGCTCCGATTCACTGATGCACACTACGGCTGGGTTAGTGAACCTCGGACGACTCTGCCTTGCCCATGTGAATGGCGGACTCGGACAGTGTACTGTGGGGGGTGGAGTGGGGGGTGCTGTGGGACACAGAGGGGTGTTCTATGGTGGTAGAGTGTACACCAGCCAGACTGGCAGCAGCGGCTGCAGCAGCAGCGGCGGGGTTAGAGAAGGGGTACCCTGCTCCGTTCATGCCTTCAGGGTATCCCGGGAATCCAAACGGTGGGCGCACTGTGCCTGTAATGATACAGTTAATTACATTAGGAAAATAAACATGTATTTTTTAAATAAGATTTGCTGTGTTGAATTGTAGTAACAATCCCCTTCTAAGATCATGTCAAATTATGGAAAAAATACAAGTAAAATAATGTACAGTATTGAGTAAAACCACTGCTAAGATATTGGTGAAAATCATCAAAGGAAATATTACAGATAAAAAACAAAAAAAAGTTTCTTTTAATCAAATATTGCAGGGATCAGATAGGCTTTAAAAAACTATCAGTAATTAAAGTTCCTACACCAGTATTGATTGCATACTAATGACAGAAAACCAAGCATAAAAATAAAGAAATTCTTCAAAAATGTAAAGTGAATATATATAATGTTGTCAAATTATAAAATGCAAAATCGATGATAGGAAATGCAACAATAACATGTTTAATTAATAAAACTACAAAGCTACCTGAAGATGACAAACTGGCAAGACTTTTTCTGTACTAGAAAGATTTGTGTTTTTTTATATTATAAATAATCAAATAAGAAAACAACAAACAATCTATTCTTACTGCCTAAACTATAGTATAACAAGGGCACCCCTAAGCGGAGCATCCCCTCGCGACATGAGTTATTGTGTGTAGGGATGCATTATTTAGCAATATATAGTTATGTTAATGAGAAGACCACATTCTACTAACCCTCCATTACTGCAAACACTACATTTTCTTTACCTGTACTAGATCTAAATCCAAAAAATATCAAGTTGTTGATTTGAACTGCTTACTTTCACTTTGGTTTCAAAGAAGTGAAGCGGAAGATTGATAACTCTTACTCAGAAATTTCGATTGATAACTCGTATACAAAATTGATTATGACATTGATTTAATGAAATAATAATTTGTAATAGTAATGGTTTGGAAAGGCACATGCATTTTTTTTATTTGTTATTTTACAGAAGTGTGCAATCTATGATAAATATTTTTTAGTTTTGAACGAATTTTGTTATAATGTATGCCCCCCCCCCCCCCCTCCTTTACAATGGTGTAATTTTATCTAAGTTTTGGCATAAAAATTTGACCAATTAATATGACATTGCATTTGTTTTAATCTTTTACAATGATGCATATTTGTGCAAAGGTTGAGGAAATTCTATTGTAAGGTTTTTTATTAATTTACTAGAAAATTGAAATGGAGTGCACACACACACATACATACATACATACACACATACATACACACATACGAACACACACACGCACGGTAGCGATGCTATATCCCCTTCGCAAAAAGTTGCGTGAGGGGATAACAATCAATGAAGGAATAAATTCAATACCTTATAACAATAGTGGGGCGCATATAATACATAGGTACAGCAGGGTTTTTTTTCAGCATTCTATACTCAACTTTGGGGGTGCATATTATACACAGGTGCATGCTATACACGAAACTTTACAGTAACTTTCTTGAATGAATACACCAAAAACTTTCCAAGCCAAATTAACCGAATGACCAAAATTAAAAAGACATTGTTAGGAATCATAAAGCTGTAGAACCCTACTGGCCTAAGACCTATTGCTATGTTTATTCATTTTTTGTACATAATTTTATGTGTGTTGATTAAATGATGCAACAATGCACTGGCCAAAAATTGGTCTAAGGCCAGTACACAAAAGGTTATAATACAGGCCCCAGGATCATGAAGCAGTCTTGGACTTATGTCAAAATTTGTACACTGCCTTTTTGTGTTGTGATTGAAAACACCGAAAAAATGAAATGCTATTAAAACGTGTCTCCATATCACTTTTAAAGTTACAAACTTTTAGCACTGTTTCTTGATGTATTATAATTGTATGAATAAGTGAAATTTTGACTTAGTTCTAAAAACGGTTCATGATCTCGAGGCCAGAACTGTTGATGAGCTGTACCTGTACCTGCAGAGAAGTACTCTTTATTGACACAGTTGCGTAGACTGTCGGGAATCCGTCCTACGATTGCCCTGCGGATCTCTCCAGCTGCCATTTCTCGGAGCTCCGTCACACTTTGTTCGCTGTAGAATGATGAATGAGGGGTACAGATCAAGTTGGGACAGTCCTTTAGTGGACCTGAAAGTAAAAAAATATCGTTTGTTATAATACACGATATATTTTGCTTTATATTAGACTAGTTTATACAATTTTGCATAAGTTAATATTTCTGAATAAATAGGTTAAAAAAACAATTTTAAAATACAAAACACTCCTTTAATAATGACGTCCATGTTTAATCAGATAACACTTAGCACTTAATTAAAATGGATTTCCTTTCAAAACATTATATTGTAAAAAGTTCAATATTCAATTACAATAAATTACCAGTCAACAGATGCACAATATACAATAAGGTTTGGCCCTATTAATTAACTGTTTTGAGGACACATTTCCATATCATCAAGTACATGAAGATAATAATAAAAGTTCTCTAACATGAGACAGATCTGCTTAAGATGGTGCTGTGGATGATCACAATGGCCCGAATTTCAGTTTGAAACAATAAACAAAGAATAAATATATTTACAAGTTTTCTAACGTTTTATATCGGGGACAGAAAATGTCAGTGGTGGTAGTGGAGGAGTGAAAAGTCTACTCACTGGTGGAGAAACTGAATGGTTCGTTTTCATGGACGTCTAATGCTGCTGCTCGTATTCTGCCATCTTTTAATGCTGCTGCCAGGGCATGCTCATCCACCAGCCCTCCTCTCGCAGTGTTAATCAAAAATGCACCTACAATAATGCACGGCACCAACATCAGACCAACGTACGCTCGAGTCACATAGCTCGGGTCACACATGACAAGTTCAGTGCTTTACATTTCAACTCAGTAATAGTTTGATAAAAAAAAATTAGATTTTTTTCATTCTATACTTTAAATACCTAAAAATATAAACGCTTTAGCGATAGGATTGAATGTAGATATTTAAGAACTCAAAAGCAAATTAACCTTTTTCTTTATATCCTTTTTACTCAGCAGTCCTCTACAGCGTGAGGACCAGAATTCTATAGAACATTTTTCTGATTTTGGCATAACACTGGTTTAAACTGAAAGCTCATGAAATTGTCAGTGATTTTGACAGATGAAATAAAATTTCAGAATGAATCAAAGCAGTCAGCCTGATTGACATTTGGCCTTACCTGGTCGCATTTGTATGGTGTTCGCCTTACCTGGTCGCATTTGTTTGATGGTGTAGTCATTAATGAGGTGATGATTGTGTTCATTAAGGTTACAATGTAAACTGACGCAGTCACTTTGAAACAAAAGATCTTGTAAAGTGTATACTCGTGTAATGCCTGTTTGAAAAAAAAGAAGCGGAATTTGAAATTCAAGTCTACAAAAAGAATACAAGTAAGTAACAAAAATATAAAGCTAGCGCAAATATTTTGACCAATAGAAAATTTTTTACAGATCTATGCTAAATATCTCACCTAATGATTTCTCCACTCCATCTTGCAAGTAAGGGTCATAAAATATAACATTAAATCCAAATGCCTTAGCTCGCAGGGCAACTGCAGAACCCACGCGACCTATATGAAAAAATGACAACAATAAATGGTTTAAGGAGATTTGATAAATGTAACATATTAACAACGTGTGTTTACTTTTTGAAAAAAATAAAATCTACCAGAATATTCGTGTATTTAAGGGTTGCAGGTAATGTACACCTTGTGTTCTGTTTTCTATAACTAAACAGATTTTTCCTCAATATTTTGCATGAATTTGACATCTGACTTTCCTTATTCAATCTCACTACTAATAAATCTACAAAATTCTGACTCTAAACTTGTTTATACACAAATATGGAAAACATTTGTAACGTCCGCCATCTTTGTTTATTGTAGTAATGCATTACGCCACCATACACTGGTAAATCATGTGATATCTATATGTGTATACTTAACCAAGTGAATGTCAGTCAGGGTTATCAAAACGCATCATAGAGGGTTAAAGGATAGAAACTTCTAAGAGAATTTCAGCAAACCTTCATTGTTTGTGTCTGTTTTAAAATGTTACATTAACTCCAATCCACAATGAGTCACGTTAGAGAGGGCGAAATTGAAACTTACCTAGTCCCACAATTCCCAGTGTGTCGCCGCGGATTCTAGCAGAGCCCTGAGCAGCTTCTCGTAATTGTTCTGGTCCGTTGATTTTCTTGCCCTCTCTGACACTGTTGGCCAGCCAGTAGGTCCGTCTGTACAGGTTCAGTATCAGACAAATAGTAGAGTCGGCCACCTCCTCCACCCCGTAACCAGGCACATTACACACCGCTATACCTACAACACAAGTTTATGTTCAAACATTTTTATCAATAACTTCAGAAAAAGGAAAACACTTTGAATTGCTAAAATGCTAAAGAAGGAAGCAAAGTTAGAAGATTCTCAGCACTAAAGGTTGGCCTTCAATAATGTCCACAATCTTTTATATACTTAAACTTTCACATATACATGTAGTAAGCAATGTTATATCCCCTCTGCAACAAGTTGAGAAAAGGAATAGTAATTCTGCAAATTCCTTATTTTGGGCCAGTACCTTGTGCAAGAGATTTAAAATCTGGGGTGGGGTGGGGGGTGTTGCTCCTTGCAATTTTACGCAGATATTAATTCCATGCATTTAATAAGAAATCATCAGTTTTGAGAACGCCCTGTACCTAAACTTTAATCTTAACATACCCAGTTCTCCTGCTGACTTGACATCCACATTATCATATCCACTGCCTATTCTGACTATGACCCGTAAACTTTTGAATTTCTCTAAGTCTTCTTTGGCTAAGGTGATGGTGTGCCACATCAGGGCACCCACTGCCTCGTTTAATACCTGTGGGAGAAAAACATCTCACTCTTACACAAAGTCAATCAACATACTATCAGCTATGAATTCTTTCAATGTCGAACTTTGTACATGAAATGACTTTAAGATCTTTTGCATAAAAAAGACAACACGATATGGAATTATATGTAAAATGTTGTAATAAAAAGAATTTTTCATTATTTGACAAGCATAACTGCAGCTCTTTAAGAAAATTCAGGTCATAGAGCTCTAGTTTTTTACATCCAAAATACTTGCAATTTTCAAAATCCCAGAAAAAGAAGTGATAGTTTTGAATGTAAGGAATTGTATCTCTAGAGTCTGCCAGCCCAAATTTTTATGCAAAGCAATAGTTCTGATTCCATCATGATTTGTGAAGTATAAAATTTTTATCCAACTTATTGTCTATTTTCGATCCCCTTGCCAATTAAGGCATGGGGATCCATATATAACTCTGTTAGGATAAATATCTTTTTCCACCTGAAATCATAAAAGGTGTGTGCTTACTTTTTCATGAATTTCCTGTGTTGACTGCGCATCACAGAATGCAACAGTGGCCACATCCTTGAGGATGGGCATTTCTATTGAGCAGTCTCTGCCATCCAGAAGGGCAATGAGTGGGCGGGGATGCATGGGCCCATTGGGAATAGGTCCACGAATGGACACTGCAACAAAAAACAAATCCTACGCATTAGCAGCCATGAAAAATATCATAATCAACTTTACAAATACAAATGTACCCATATAAGAATTGACTTCTTTTTCCACCATGAAAGTACTGGTATTAGTATTTCTAACTCAATTACATTAGAAATTTTTAGAAAAATTAAAATGCATACCAATTTTAATCGTATATAAATGCAAAAAGAATTGTTTTCAATGCAAATATATTCTGAAATTCTTCATCAGAAGTTGTTCATCTTTGTTACTTACTAGTTGGAGCTTCTAACCGTGGTCGCTTTGTTGGTTGTAGCAGTTTCTTTTTGTCCATGTGATGGAAAGGGAGATCACTGTGGAGGTCAGGCTCCACGAGGCAATGTTGTGTCACCAATATTGGCCTCTGGAACACAACAATCTGCAGAATAAAAGTCAGCTTACATACAAATTTAGGAGACATAATCAACTACCATAAAACAAAGTTATGTCTTTTAACTCTTTTTTGTTGTTGGAGATTTTCAATATTGGGTAGGTGGTATGGTAGCTAGAAAAAATATTCTTTTTTATTAAATCCTCCTTTGAAAATGGACTAAGAAAATCGAAGTATTTTACAAGCAGATTAGGAACTGTCTCAAGATTTTTTAAGCTTGGCATGTAAATGTTTACTATATACATATACCATAAACATTTAAAATACATGTATACTGTGGATAGTACGTAATATTTTAAAAATAGATGAACAGTACCTATTCAACAAAAATGTTATGCAAACGATATCATGCTCAGTGTATCACAATACATTGTTTGGTTAATTGTTTTGTTGTTGTTTTGCTTTGTATTGGTTAAATGTTGTTTTCACATGTTTCAATGAGTAAACAATAAACATGTACCTGATTGTTTTGATGTTATGCTGTTTATTTTAATAAGGAATCATATGTTTAGTATTATCATGATTACTGTTGATTCCTAATTTAAAGTGAGGAATTATTACATGTATATATGTAAAACTGCGAGAAGCACGTCTCGTAGATTTTAAAATCTTGCTTTTATTTTTCAGACAAATGTGAGCAAAATGAAAATGTGATAAAAAATTTGGCGCTTACGATTTTATATTCTCACAATTTGATGCAAAACCATTGAATCACGAAATTAAATACCCGTTTAAAGTAAGGAATCTATAGTATGAGATGATCAAATACGGTTGAGGGATCAAACCCAATAAAGCCCAGAGAGCTTTATGATAGCTTTGATCATGCCCGGCGGTATTTGATCACCTCATAGTATTTAAAGAATGATTCATAATTACTTATATTTACATAATTTTCAGCAATTGTACCATTTAATATTAAAATAGTAGTTGATGATATGTATAGGACTATACATTACAAAATCTGTAATGTTGTCACAGACACTGGAAAATGTAAATATTTGTATTTAAAATAAACTTTGCAAATCATTTAACTAGTTGTCAAAGACTCAAAGTACATTAGTTATATTAACAATCAGATTTACACTATATTTAACAGCATTTTCCTTTAATTTTGAGTTCTTTGTCGTATTATAAAAGAAAGGATTGCAGGTTGTCAGCAATGATGCCACATCAATACTAACGATGCACCTCAAAAAACTCTGCAGCATTATGAGGCTACATTACTGATAGCAATACACCTCAAAAACCCTGTAGCAATAATGCTACATCAATGATTGCAATGCATCTCAAAAACACCATAAAATCAATTTATGCAAAACAAACTAAATAACTTGTAATACACATAGTTGGCAACTTTTTGTTTTATCCTTTAAGTTAATTCAATTACCACTAATACAAGCATCTAAATAAACTACAATTATAACCGTTTTCTAATATGTCTTAAAAATTAGCAGAGGCAATCTTGTTCAAATTCATATAATTTTTTTCTATAAATTGGTTAAAATCGAAATAGAGGCCGAGTGCAGACATTATTTTCCTCAATATTGCTGATACTTATCTCGTTAAGATTATAACTAGCAATAAAATGTTTATTGTTCAGCAAAACTCAGAGTGCATTATAATCAGATATCTCACTTCCTCATCCGCATTATAACGCTACACCGAAAAAAAAAAAATCACCACCAATACATTGTTGGCCATTAAAATATACATACTTGTAACAGCAGCAAATAGATCTAAGGACAGATGGAAATTTTCTGCTTGTGTCTACATCCAATGGAGTGCCGTCATTGAATGCCTGAACACATCGTTCCCAGATAATCTATATATAGGTACCCTGCAATGAAAGGAAAAAAACAATCCGAGTTGTTTATCATACGTTTTTAATTGAAGGAAAAACAGTTTGATTTTCGAGATCCTGGAAACCGATCTCTTCCTTTACAGAATGCAGGTCATCGTTTCTATTTATTGACTCCAATAATAAATCGAGTACTCCTACAATATCCTTTTCCAGGGGAGATAAGGAAGGGCAGCTTGGCTCTCCTACAGAGTGCAACCTTAAACACATAGGGCCATCATCACAACTTTTACACCTCTGCTCAACAAATACACAATATCAACAGCTGCTTTGCAATGTCTGTTCATTAATAATATGCATACCAGAACAATGTAATTACCGTACTAATCAAGCATAAAAATAACACAAGTTTTCTTGAATTTTTAAAGTAAACTTTCATGAATATTCATTCAATCTTTTTTTTCTGACTTTGGTTCTTTTCTTCTTTTTTTTTTTTTTTTTTGGGGGGGGGGGGGGGGGGGGGTGATATAACATGTATATAACCATGCATGATATTCAATTTTCTCTGAAAATTGTAGTTAAACAAGATAAGCCTTACAAATAATGCAATGGAATTTATACAATGCAAAAACATAACAGTTTGTCAGATGAAAACAATTTAATTCCCTGCAGACAACAAATGAATTCCTACATGCCTACCATTGTGTAATGTGAATACAGAGTACACAATCCATCCATGCCGTCTAGAGAGATACACACTAATGTTAACAACTTATAAAGTACATTTACCTTTATTTCGGTGGGTTCTTATTTAACTCATTAAGGAAATTGAGTGTTTTCTATGGAGTTACCACTTACACCCCCTCACCCTACAAACATCACCACTTCTCCCTGCCCCCTAAATAATACATCTCCCCATCATCCTGCCTTTAAAATATACCATACATCGTTCTAAACATTTTGAACCCTCACACACTATTCAAACAAATGATGAGCCAATGTGAAAGCCTACGATTAAAAAACAGATTCTTCTGACAACAGCACTAATTCCATTTTAACTTCATGAAATTATTCAACCACCATTATCTTCCTTTGGTGTCCAGAATGCCCTCTCCTCTTTCTTCATCACAATGTTTACAACCCCTTGGAACTTACCAAACCAACCCCTTTGCAATTTGTTCAGTCACAGCAGTACCCGCCTACAAGCAACACACTGCTGGTTCCTCTCCACAAATTCATTGTGTATCAAAGTCAAGACCAATAGGCTTTTTAAACACTTCAAGATGTAATCATTGATTGATTATTAAATGATTGACTACCAAGTATAATAATATACCAAATTTCTTAAATCTAGAAGACCTTGTTTTCTGGCATTAAGATCAGATAATTTAAACAAACATCTAAATACCACACTTTACATGATCATCCCACACTTAATAGTTTTCTGCTCAGACTACAAGTTTATCCCTGGCATTTTTCTTGCCCCTTGATTATAAAACTGTACCCATTTCACACAGTGTTAAAGACACTTTTGTTTAGGTAAGTACTTGCACATTTTTTTGGGCTAAACTCAAAGTTGAACAAAAATCACTGTCAACTCAAGTGTTTGGATGAAGTGGTATAAGAAATATTTTACTTCTACATGTACATAAAACCCCCAATTGTCAATATGATAGTTAAACGGGAGGAAAACTAAATGTACTTTCTGATATCCATTCTATAAATACACCTTTATATACAGAACGTTTTATAATTCCCTAATGTCACTGATTGATTTTTTTTTTGAATTCCACATTAATATTCATACAAGAGAGAAAAAACTGTTAACCTTCATGTAATTGTTCATGCTAAAATGATCAACAGATAACATTTGATTTTTTTTCTTTCAATTCAGAATTTAAAAACCTGTTCTATGCTTGACTAAATTCTTTTAAACAATTTTCAAAACGACTGTCTTAGAACTTTTTTTTTAAACTGTGTAATTGTAAATCCGGATTTCATAATATACCGGTATGCCAATGATCCACAAGTTCATTTGTGTGGAGGAGGATTGAGGTTATCACTTAATGCCTCTTCACAAATTGCTCTCCATGTGCATTAAAGCAAATAATGTATGGAAAAAAAAATATGATAGCAAGTGTTATAACTTCCCCTTTTCATGCCTAGCGTTTCCTTGTAGAAATTATAAATAACGTTGCCATTATGTCAATTGGTGTTATAACATGTATTATCTAAACCGATAGTTTGATACTGCATTTTAAACTGTATGAACTGTATCAAGTTTGTTGTTATGCAACCTGACAACTAAGCATTAAAAAAAAAAAAGATAGCTTCAGTGTATATGTGCTTCAACTTTACCACAGAATTACAATTATTGCAAAATACTTTAAATTGGTATGACACATGAACCTAATGAAAATCTCTTGTAAATTATTTTTAATCAACTACCTATGAGTTTTGATGTTTTTGCTTCTTTTTTTTTCTTTTTTTCAAATCATATTTATCATATGTATTTAAATGTACATGTATAAAGGAAATGTTTCCTCTTGTAATTAGTGAACGTTTCCTTTTCTAAAAAAAATACTGTAATCTTTGAGGATAGTTTTTTGTCAAACTCTTAATACAAGCATTATTTCCTATTTGTGTAAACACAAGTGTTTTCAAAACTTATGTTAAACTTGTATTTTGAAAAATGACCAAAAAAAAAAAAGAAAAGGGAAAGGTAACATACCAAAGTAATTTCATAAAATATCTACAAACGTTAGAATAAGAAATCTTACTGTTACATAACTGTCAAATGTAAATTATAGATTAAAATCAATACACAAGCTAGGTGGCCTCCATAAAGATAAAATAAGGGGAGTTCTAAAAACAATTTAAAAATTTATATTA
This sequence comes from Magallana angulata, assembly GCF_025612915.1. NCBI lineage: Eukaryota > Metazoa > Mollusca > Bivalvia > Ostreida > Ostreidae > Magallana > Magallana angulata. Next base: position 30,622,320 of record NC_069114.1, read on the forward strand.
TACAAAAGATGGAAAATCATGGTCATTTTTTTTTTAGATTCTATATTAAGTAGGACACTCCTCTTTTGTTTATAGACTAATCTTATTCATCCTCCGCCAAAATATTTTGAATTAATTTCACAATTGGCATAATCATTACATTGCAATAATTCATTTCTTCTCATTGACTAACATTTCATTGTTGTTATTCCAATCAGATTTCCAAGACAGAGCCCTTTGTTCAAATGTCCCACTTGTGCATGTGATAAACTTCCTTGCTTGGCACATGTGTAGTGCAATAAACACAAAATACTTCAATATTGATTTTAATCTCTTAATTATCCTGCAAATTATCACAAGAAATCCTGTTATACAAACATGTTCTTTCAGATTTGTGCAAAACACAATCAGGCAGACACAATATACGGGAAGTACTTCACATCTATTTTAGAGCGCGGTGTGTGTAATGGACACCCTATGCTTTGCTGGGGGTCATTTGCATAAATTGCACTGTTTCAATCTCTTCTGTTATTCTCGCTGTATTTCAAATTCTACTCGTTTATCTGGTTCAAAAAAGTGACAAAAACAGTCCACAATAACATATCTTTTGATATATAATATCAACCTTAATCCAATGTAGCGACTAACAATCAAAGATCAATAGGATTTCTCCGCGTTTTAAAGCAGATAAGAATGTGCATATTTCCTTTACAAATCGACACGCCAATGGTTCCATGCGGCATCACGAACACAAATATGACCCAATTATTTCCCCAAACGCTGATTTGCGACAATCATAACATCAGGTGCTATCTTAATTAGCTAAAATCACATATACTTGAATTATTAACTATTTACATACGATGGACGAGTAATTTTCAAATAACATTTTTTATCAATGGTCTTACCTTTTTACAAACATTTGCAAGACAAAGACTAAAAATGAACGTTCCGGTTTAAATTTAACAGGCAAAACCCACTATTCCACCAATATAAATTCCATCTGACAATGTAGAATAAACATTGCAACTCACTAATGAAGTACAATTCTTACCGCCAAGCGTATGTATCAACGAAAATTATCCTAAAGCGGTGCCCTATTACTCGCTTCAAAACGCAAGCAAACCCGCAGATTTTTTTTCAAATCTCGTGACATCTCGTTGATATATTTTTTCAAAATACCTGCAAAAATTGAATTATAAGTTTCATTATTTACCATAATTTGACCTAAAACTTTCCAATATGCGATGATAATTAATAAAATGATTTGACAAAAAAAATATTTAAAATATCTATTTTTCTTTTGACAATGCGTACCTAAAATGGCTTACTTCTTATTAAAAAAAATAATTACTCTAGAGAAATGAACAGAAATAATTTACAGCATGATAATCGAATAAAAGCTTCGTATTCATATGATAGGCTTCAAAACACATTTAACGAGGTAATATACGCATACGAATATTTCATTGTATGAGTTTTGCCTTCTAAACGCATCCAATCTAGCAGACAGAAAAATGGCAGATGTGAAGTCTCTGGAACATCCAACCTTAAAAGTAACAATTGAATTGATTGTGGTGTCTTTAAACTGATTTTCAAAATAGTTTTATTATTTTCTATGTTTATTTTATTTAAAATTTTCCCACTCGATCATAGAAATTGTGTTTGTGTCTTCGATATGCGTACAAAATATATGGAGGAATGTTCAATAAAGCAAAACATTGAACCAGGATTTGTGTTAAGCAGATAATTATGAGTTAGCAACGATTATTTAAACCAAATGATGTGATTCCAACAAAATTTTATAATTTCCTATATCAAAATATATAGTTTTAGATACTGAAATGTTAGGTTTTTGGGGTTCGTTATTGTAAAAGATTTTAATTTAACCAGGGCTACATTTATAAGAGAACTTGCGACTTATATCCAAAATATTGTTTGAATTAAGTAAGACTGAATTTCGATTTAAACATAACATTTTTTCATCCTGTGGACATGCCATTTATGCTTAGTTACAGAGACGGTAAGGAGTCAGCAGGGGCTATTGTCCGTTCCCCATTCCCAGTGACCACTTTTTTTTGGTGTCCAAGTAGCCTAGTGGACAACGCTCTCGCTTGTCACCGCTGCGACCCGTGATCGACAGTGGTTGTATGTGATAGGGTATGGCGGTCGCCCGCTTGGACACGTGGGTTCTCTCCGGGTACTCCAGCTTCTTCCCACACCAATGACCCCCTCGCGCTAACATCCGTGCCAACGAGAGATATTAATATAAGTTGTAGAACTTGCTTATCAATCGTTGTAAAATAAATAAAGTTCAGTTTTTCACTTTCAGATTGGGGGGGGGGGGGGGTAGGATTATGTTTGTTCCCCTACAAGCACGTATTATTTATAGAAACATCTTGAATTTGCATGTAAGAGGTTTTGCCTTCAGTCTTTGATTTCTTGTGCTCATTGTAAGATCTAAAAGGTCATAGTAATAGTTTATGGATCTTGGACTTATTTTTTAAACTGTCATGTATTTAGAGTCTGTGCCCCTGATAAGTGATTCAAGGTTTGCAACTTTCTACTTTAAGGTGTGTGACTATATAAACTACTGGTTCCTAGTCTTGAACTGAAACAAATCATGCAATTGAAACTTTTGCATTAACAGAGCTTAAGCTCTTTGACCTGTCAATTCAAGTCCCTCCTAAGAGCTTCAGCTTTTGTACTAGTCACAGTGTAGACTGACCTTTAGCATGTCAATTAGAAAAATAAATAGCAAAGTTTACTTGTTTACTTTTCAATGAATACTTTTGTTCTCTGATGTGCTACTGATAATTCTTCAATTCTATATAGTACATGTATGTTTTAACTCAGTGCTGTTTCTTAAATTGCTTTGAACCCAGAAATCACACTGTTTCAATACTAAATATTATTTACATACTTCCATAACTTTTATCAACAAAATGCAACAATCTCAACCAAGACTGTCAAACCTACTGAACTTTAAAAAAAAAAATTGACAATTTGATTTTGAAAATTAAACCAGAAGTGATTAGTCTTTGAATTTTAAAAACAATAAAATTGACTGGTTTAGAAATGATTCATGTGCTCTTAAATTTGAAAACAGACTATTTATAGTGTCCTTTGAATCTTTTTATAGACAATGTACGGTACTGTACTTTTATGTAATAAAGGCTCTTTTTTGTTCCTAGGTGCCATATGAAATTCTAAACAAAAAATTTCGGTCCGGCCAGAAAAACATTGACAGAGAGGTGTCCCGGGTCCAGCAAGCTAGCAGTGAGGTAGAAGAATGTCTGCAGGACCAGAAATCTCCCTCTGTCCAGCAGGTTTCACTAGCTCTGGACAATATGGTGGAAAAGCTCTGCTTTCTTAAGCGGAAGGTAATTAATGTGCTCTCAGTGTCTGTCTGCTGGCTTTGTTATGTAGGAGTCATATCTTATGCACTGTGAGGCTTAAGACCTGGTGAGCTTGGTGGGTGTGGAAACCCAAAATTAGGTCTCTGAGATCCTATTTGAGAGTTTATTCATACATATTAATACTTAAATTATGCCCAGATCATACTTTGAAGACTTCAATGCAGAGGACCACTAAACTTGGTCAGCTAATACATCTTATAGCTGAACACTGCTGATAATTAGGCAACATCCCATAGGTATATTAACCCTCACATTTCATTACCTGATTGATTGACAGTCAAACTTTTTTATCTGGAACTAGATGGGACTGTTTAAAGACTTTAAGATATCTGAGTATATTCGAGATATTAAATACTTTAAAAATAAGTGTTAGGCACTTACAAATCACTTTGACATATCCATTGTATTCGAGGTACAAGTATTAGTGTTTGAGATATCGAAGTTCAACTGTATCTTTCAAATTTTTGCCTGGATATGCCATTAAAAGGTAATGTAGTTCCAAAAGGTGAATCATTTCCCTGATGTTGCATGTTTTAAAAGAAAAAAAATTTGTTAACTCTCTTTAGGCAGAAGAAAGCATAAATGAAGAACTTGAGGCGGCTAAAGTATTAAAACGGCGTGTGGAACATCTAAAAGAGGCAGAGTGTTTGCAGCCCCATACTAGACCCCTGTGGCAGAAAAAAAGGCTAGATAGAATGCTTGTGGACTATTTCCTACGGTCAGGGTACTACAATACTGCCCTCAAGTTAGCTCAGCACTCTGATATTCAGGTAAGTTTCTAAAAGTCATCAGTCATTATCTAATTGGTCCTTATGTACATGCATGTAAAAGGATGCAGTGTAAGACCCAGCCTTTTCACTTTCACCATGTTAATTAAAATGGTACTTTTTTGCAGTTGATTAACGGTATTTCAAAAGCAGTGTACATGTATATCATGTACTAGCTATATTTTTTTGTCATATTTTACCACACATAGAGTACTTGGTACATTGCAGTATTAACAGTAAAATATGCACTTGGTAGAAGATATTTTTGTCATCATAGTTTTTGCATGTTAATTGTACCTCTATGTTTAAACTATGCTAAACTGAAAGTAAGGAATTGGCAACTTCAAAGGGTCTTGGAATTTTTCAACTTTTATAGATTATTTGTACCAGTAATACCAAAAAATACATGTAGTAATTTACATTTAATTGATATATCAGGGATATTAATTTCAATTTAATTTTTTTATTGCAAAAGATGTACCTCGTTCAGCAGTATTACAAGATAAAAATAGAACAAAACAGACGGATGTGATAATCCTGTAACTGCATGCCACACCTTGTGTTTTTCATGAACACCTTGAAATGTTCTAGAAATTTAATCTAAGCATTTTATTTGATATTCACAGATTTATTTTCAGTTTGTTCAATTAAATCACGGAAAGGGTTTGACCATTTAATCAGTTAATGCAAACTTAATTTGAAAGTAAAACAAACAAACTCAAAACAAAGGAAATGAGTGTGTCAGTAGGAAGTACCCAAGTCCTCTCCATTTCCTTTGATGAAAAATACATGTATTTCATATGTATATATTAAAAGTACTAATATATCATGCAATTGTAGTGAATTAAGAAAATATTTCTAACAGTTGATGCCAAAGTGTTACATCAAAATTACCCCATATCATTTGGGGTTTTTCACAATAATTTATTGGCTTTTATCACTTTTATACGAATATCTTTAAAAAGAAAACATGCAAAAAAATTTTAATTGTTTGCATTTTTAAACTTAACTTTCAGATAACAAATGAATATATTTGAAAACGTATGCATACATATTTGTTTTTAATTATCGTGTCTACTTTATTTTTACAAAATTTGCTACCTTACCTACAAAAAAAAACAATGCCGATATACATGTACAATATTTTTCAATCTGGGAATAGAATAACTCATTGTAAATCATAATGTAGACCTAATTGTTAGGGATGGGACGATCCACCGATGCACCGGTGCATCGCGGTATTTATTTTGACGATATTTGGATCGATACATTTACCATTAATACAACGATACCTTACCAAACTTTTTTTATTTTTCAAAAATATCCGAGCTTTATATATCGGCTATTTTTAGTCTGCGCGCCTAATATGAAAGTACAAAGATGGCGGAAAACCTCGTAAAGTTGTCAAAACTGTTAGGAAGCTAAATATGGAGTGTGGAAAACTTTTGGAGTACTTGTTTATGAAAAACTAGTGTACACGAGACTAAAGTTATTTGTAAATTGTGCAACGCTCATTATGAATATAACAAAATAACTTTGGACATGCGGTAATACATCGGCAGGTTGAATAAATTTTAAACTGTTATTCATGTTTTCATTTAATTGCAATGTATCGTGATATGTATCGTATCGCATCTCATGTATCGTGATATGTACCGAATCGGCTCAGTACAGTATCGTCCCAGCCCTACTAATTGTAATATCAGAGTATGTAGAATTTTGTTTGGGAGTGGGTCTCTACAAAACCTTGCCACATGCATCCATGATTTCACTATTATAATAAATCTGTGTTTGTACTTTATCACTGTATTGATGTAATTTCGGGATGCAAAAATGATTGGCCATATATGATAAGCCACAGATAACTATTGTTTAACTTTCATAAGGATTTACTTTTGTGAACAACAAGATATCTTTTGTACTCCATACATACAATCATGTAATTTACATGGATACAAATCTAGTCTGTAACCCATACTTTTACATTTATAGGAAGAGTAAAGTGAAAAGAACCTTTGTTGTATATAATTTAAAAACAGTCATTTAATAAGAATGAGTTCATGCAGACAAACAAAAAAAAAATAATGTCTCCTATGTGTGATGAAGCAGCAGCAGTATGTACTAATATTTGACTGGTTGTCCTTCCTTCTACTGAAGCGTCCACCTGTCCTTATAGATAAGATCTGTTTACAGCCCTGATATGATATTAGACAGTCTGATACACATAAGGTACATGATTGTGTAAAGGAAAGGGAGTTGGTAGGAGGATGGGGACCTCAATACTGATTATTCTGTTAATTCTATTATCTGTATATGTTTCATTAATAATTTAAAAACCACTGGAAGTTGATGTTTACAAACAATATTATGTAAAGAAATAAAAATTAAATATAACCTGATTATAAATGTAACTGTAAAGTAGCTATACCGGTACATGTACCGGTATATGTCTACTCTTAGCATAAAATAAGATGGTGGAGCAATATAATTCCATAATAAATGAAATTAATAATTTGCTCTTCAGATCTTGAATTCCAGAAATATAGTCAAATCAAATGAAAATTTATGAAATGAAAGTTTTTACAATACACACAGACCAATCTACATGATTGTATCTTTCAAAATTTTTCATGTATTGTTGGTCTTAATTCACTAACAAAAATTTATTGAAAAGAACTGTTTGGTAGCTTACCAAGTAAAAAATATATATTCAATGTTCTTGTGTTTTAAGGATTTGACAAACATTGACCTGTTTTTGACTTCGCGAGAAGTAGAGGAGTCCCTTTTGAGGCGTGAGACTGCTCCATGCTTAGCCTGGTGCTACGACAACAAGTCCAAACTACGTAAAAACAAGGTACTAATTTTATTACCACTGCAGATATGAGAAATATAAATAGTAAAAAGATCATCTGAACTTCTAGTTGGACAGGTGCTATTAATATTATTTATTTTCTTTAACACCTGAAGACTTTATTCTTGCAAAATTAAAGTTGCTTGTTCAAAGCAGATGTATTGGCCTTTCAGTATTGCATGTATCAATGATTCAGCCATTAATTAATACAAATACTTGTACTGGGACTAGGGATGGGACGATCCACCGATGCACCGGTGCATCGCGGTATTTATTTTGACGATATTTGGATCGATACATTTACCATTAATACAACGATACCTTACCAAACTTTTTTTATTTTTCAAAAATATCCGAGCTTTATATATCGGCTATTTTTAGTCTGCGCGCCTAATATGAAAGTACAAAGATGGCGGAAAACCTCGTAAAGTTGTCAAAACTGTTAGGAAGCTAAATATGGAGTGTGGAAAACTTTTGGAGTACTTGTTTATGAAAAACTAGTGTACACGAGACTAAAGTTATTTGTAAATTGTGCAACGCTCATTATGAATATAACAAAATAACTTTGGACATGCGGTAATACATCGGCAGGTTGAATAAATTTTAAACTGTTATTCATGTTTTCATTTAATTGCAATGTATCGTGATATGTATCGTATCGCATCTCATGTATCGTGATATGTACCGAATCGGCTCAGTACAGTATCGTCCCAGCCCTAACTGGGACATGAACTATGAAAAACTATTGGATCTGTAATTTCAAAATTCTTATGATGCCATGCAAAGCAGAGTGGGAGTTTGAATGGGCAAACAAACATTTATAATTAGCTCATTTGAGAGAAAGGCCCAATCACAATTTAAATTTGTCTGTTGCAGGGTAAGATTTTCAGCTTTTTTATATTCCTTTGAACCATTTGGCCAATTTGATTAAAACTTAGCAAAATGTACTCTTGAAAGAAGTACAATGAAATTGGTGTGATGAGGAGGAGAGCAGTGAATAAGGAAATGTGGGGACATTATTTGGTCCTTGTCTACTGTTTATACCTTGAAGTTCTTAGGAAATGTTTTTTGGCAAAATGTTATTACTTATCTTGGTCAACTTTAGAAGTATGAATAAAAATTGTTCATGCGTTTTATTTTGTATCGTAGAATGTGGAATAAAGTTAGGTTTGATTTTAACCTAGTTGCAAAGGTGAGCAATGTGGCCTATGGGCCTGGGTTTCTGGAGTATTCTTTCAAGCCATCACTAGCACATGGGTGTTACATTGAAAGGGTATTCAAAATCCACTTTTAATCTTGTATTTGATTTTAGAGTTTTGATTGTAGAGTTCCTTGGAGTTCAAGCTTCGCCAGCAAGAGTTTATTGAACTGGTACGACAAGACAAGCGTCTCGAGGCAGTCAGGTAACTCTAGGGGTTTCGCGTACAGTACTGTCGATTCCTAATTAAATGCAAAGAATTAATATCTATGTAAAATCGTGAGAAACACGTCTCCCAGTTTTAAAATTCTCACTTTTATTATTTTGGACAGATGTAAACTAAATGACACTACGATAAATGTTCAACGTTTGTGATTTTATATTCCCACGATTTTACGCAACAGTTGAATCTTGGAATTAAGTACTCACGTAAAATAAGGAATATACAGTATCATATATAACTGTTCTTCATTCTCAGGAGCCAGTGTTTATAGATTTTCAGTTTAGTTAAGTGGATTTGTTTCTCTGTTCTGTAAAATATGCATATAGCAAACATGTTTATAATGAATGGATGCTTATAGTAAAGTGAATTTCATTTTCTGTGGGTTTTAAGCAATATCATGAAGCTAATGAATACGATGAAGTACGTTTATAATAAAGCAAAATCGAAAGCCCTCTCACTTCGTAACAAGCATGTTTAACCGTACAATAATTAAAGACTTGTTTCATTATTAATTGGGGATATTTAGTCTTGGTAAAGGTACCAACGAAATCTCTGAAAATTAATATGGGTGAATTATGATTTTTGGTGAAATTGAGAAAACCACTGAACTGCAGCTATGCTCTTCTATATGACCATACCCTTTTAAGTCTTAATTGTTTAAAATATTTTTAATGGTGCCTAAAGATATTGATATAAAATGTAGATGTAGAACCTGTTTATCAGTCATTGTGAAATAGATATTAAAAGTTAAGGGTGGGGGGGTTTTTTTTGGGGGGGGGGGGGGGGGTTGAGTCAAGCATGCACCTGTCTTTTGTCTGACTTCATTGTTTATTTGAGTGCAGGAAGAGAAGTAATAATTATGCTTTGATTTAAAACTTACGTCCTTATTGTCCCATTTACATGGTAATTGTTATACATACTGATAGACACTGTTAAAAATAGAACATTTATTTGTACGACTTGATAATGAAGATATATGACGTACATACATATCTTTCCAATTATCCTTATATAACAATAATCATGACAAGTAATTGAACTACTACATGTACTTTTAATTTCTTTTGCGTCAACATTGTTTTTGTTAAGATCCGCAAACCTTATTACTTTTAAGCAATTTGAAATTATTATCAATGCATGCACATCGATGAAAAATCTCGATAGAAAATTTCTTTTGAGGTTGCATATTTTGCATAGGAACAGTGAGTATTTTGGGTTTCTTTAGCATTTAACACCTAACTTTCATGGTACGTAATATATTAAGACAGATGCATGCCAGACTTAAAAGTAGTAATCTTTCCTAAATGGCATTGTCATGACTGGCTTATTTTCAAAACAGGCCAAGTAATTTTCAATGCAAAAAATAGCTGGCTAATTTTCAGACTGGCTCATTATTAAATCTGGCTAATTTTGAAGGTTTTTAGGTTATAGATATGTTTGGGTGAGGGTAAAAAAATGTCACAGATAACAAGGCTTGTAGAGGCCTTTGTATGTTTTTACCAAAGCCCACATATCGCCTACATTTCTAGAATGTTATCCTGTATCCTGCATGGTAATACATATTTTACACCTCAAACAAGCAATTTTTGACAAATTTTGCTGCGGCAGTTAAAACCATGATGCCATGGTATAAACAAAGCAAAAAATCTCTGGTTTATTGAGTTACCTTACCTGAGGGTTAGTTGCAGGATAAAAAGGGCCGCCCAGTTGTTGAAAAAATCCTTTTGTATTAAAGCTGCTTGGTCCGATTTTACATCAAATTTGACCGCTTTAAACACTGGATTTGCTAAGTATGTGTAAAATTAAAGACATTGCAGTAGTTTTCCTGGTCAATCAAGACATACATGTATTTCAATGAAAAAATAATGTACAAAATTAATTTTAAAAACAAACGACACAAAAAGGGTTCTGCATAATTTTGTCTCATATTAAATTATGCCCCCTGGCATTGAGACAGCTTTGATTGTATTACGACTTTGAAATGATGTCATTGCTATATATAAAGGTCATAATGTTTTGGCAAATCAAAAATAAACCTGTGTACATTTTGTTCACTAATATTTCTGAGGCTTGCTTTGTTTACCATCGATGCATAACATGCAGGTTGAATTAACCTAATCATGCGGGGGACAAAACCAAACGGTTCCCTTTTCTTAACATTCCCATGATGCAGTTTGGTTTGTTTTTTTGTTTGCTCACAAAGAAATTATTTTATTTACTTTGAATATTCTCTAACTTTGAAAGGCGACCGATTCTGCTGGTGTAAAGAGGCAGAAGTCTGTAAGTTTCTAAGATAATTGGTTTGTGATACTGTAATAGCAAAAAAATCGGACCATGCAGCTTTAATTGTTCCTTATCTCAATAAGAATTTTTTGGTGTCTGAAATGGTCGGAGACTTTTGTTAAACAGTTTGTTAGCTTTTCACTAGACTGCACATACAAGACAACAGATGTATATGATCACAAATTGCCACTGATTAAATTTTATGAAATAAATTTCGAAAGATGCTCTGAAAAAAGCTTTAATGGCTGTGTACAGGAGTCCAAACTGTTGGTAGTGTAAGTTTATGAAGACAAGTATATGTGTACATGGTAATTGCTTTAATTATTACATGCATGGAAAGGATACACATGCACAATACAGTTGTCTTGTCTATAAATGATCTTTGATTTATTTTTCAGGCATGCCAGGCGATATTTCGTTAATTTAGTGGATGATCAGTTATATGAAGTTCAAAGAGTAATGGGACTTTTGGCGTACTCTGCTAATACCACACTTCCTCCTTACAAAGTAAGCAGCTTTATTTGTCTGCGTAATAGGCTGGTCAAAGTTAATTGTACCTTTATAGTCGCCTACAGGCATAAAAGAAAATTATAGAAGAAATTATATGATATAATTATAAAATTAAAGAAGATAAAAGAAATGGCCAAATCGTCTTCTATAAGAAGTTAAGTCAGACACCAGCATAATAATTTCATGCAGTCTGTGATGTTTCTTTGGTTGCTGAAAGTGTGTACCAGTTGATAAAAGGGGTGTGTAGATTTCAGTCCTGTCTGTTTCTACAGAGCTATGAATGAACAATAAATTTCTGTAAGAAATACAGGGAATCATACTTGGTGAATGTAAATACAGTAGAAGAAGAAATATTCGTTGAGGAATTAATTTCGTTATTTTCGTTGGCAGTTTAAATAAACGAAATTAAATCCATGACAAATTTTCAACCCAAGTAATAATGAATACAGAAGAGTTTACGATGTCACGAAATTAAATGTGAAAATATTCTTATTTGGTTTAAAAACAACGAAATTTTGACCCAACGAAAATATGTGCTTCTACAGTATATAGAAATGGTTTCATTTGGTTCATGTTAATTGTTCATTTTATTGAAAATGGTTTCTTTTTAATAGATTTATTGCTTTCTTTCCCGGGTGTATTAAAGTAATGGACATTGCAACAAACTCGATTTTTAGTTAACAAACTTTTTTCATTAAAATCAGATGTAAGTGCCTAAAATATAACATTATCAATTATTATATTTTCATGTTTAATACTGAAATCTGATTGGTTTAGATGCAATTGATAATCCGTTCTATTACCCTCAGTGTTAGCAACACACTTAGCAAGGGGTAACACAACGAATTGTTACATGCGCGTACAGTTCGCCGCGGAATTCACGTCATTTCTATATAAAAGCAGTAAAAACATCTATAAAATTAAGACATTCAGTAGAATAAAATAAATAGTGCCTGTTTGGGAGGAAAACAGTTGAAATTGACACCCCTCGAAAACTCAACCTCCGCTTCGCGTCGGTTGACAATGGTTTTCGAGGGGTGTCAATTTCAACTGTTACCCTCTCAAACAGGCACTATTTATATACTGATATACCTTTAAAGAAAAAATGATGCAATAGTGCAAATACTTTTGTCCACAAGTGTGTAGATGGAATTATTTAGGCTCTAATGCTACTTTGATTTGTATTGCAGTTTATAATCACCCTTTATTATGTTCTCTCTCTCTGTTTCAGGAGCTATACAATGACAGCCGCTGGCATGAACTGGTGGAACAATTCCGCCAGGAGAACTTCAAGCTTCACCAACTAAACCATTCATCTGTGTTCACAATCACCCTGCAGGCAGGCCTATCAGCCCTGAAGACTCCGTATCCTTTACCTACCATTCAGACCTTGCCTCAAATGGTCAACTTTCTTTTCTATGACTTAAGTTACACAAAAGATTAACCCTTTCATTAATTTATTCATAAAAACAACCACTCCCTTTCTCCCTCATTCCCATTCAATCAATAATGCAATTATAAATTCTTTAATTTGATTTCAGAATTTTAATAGTACAGTAAATGGGGCCCTTATTTGAATTGAGCCACGTACATCTAGTTTTGATTATATTTTGTTTTATAACTCCGCACCAAAGGAGAATGGGGTATAGTGTTTTACCCTTGTGTGCCTGTCCGTCTGTCTGTCCGTAACAAAAACTTCTGTAGCTTTTTTCTCAGCAACTATTCATTGTAGATACATTAAATTATAACACACTCTTTGTTATATAGGGCATGCCATATGGTGCATTTTATTTTTGTTCCTATCAGACATCAACTTGATGTTAACATTTGTTTATTTTTAGCCTAAACTTTCAAGCAAATTTTCATCAAAGATTTCTCAGCAACTATTAGTGCAGATGCTTGAAATTTTAACACACTCTTTTTTTAGGCATGCCATATGGTGGGGTCTATTTTTGTACCAATTAGACTATGTCAACTTCCTGTTAAATGATGACTTTGTTTATTTATAGCCTATGTTTTCAAACAAACTTTTGTCAATGATTTCTCAGCAACTATTAATTGCAGATGCTTGAAATTTTAAAATACTCTTTGTATAGGCATGCCATGTGTTTGAATCCATTTTTGTTTCCAGAAGACATTAACTTCCTGTTAAATAAAAACTTTTCTTATTAGGTCACCTGAGTATTGCTATCCATTGTCGTCCGTCATCGTGCATTAACAATTTTACATTTTTAATCTTTTCTTAAAAACTACAAGGCTGATTGTTACCATTTTTGGTGTGAGGCATCTCAATGGTAAGAGAAATCTAAATTGCGAAATTCATGGCTCTACCACCCCCGGGGCGCCACATGTGGGGCCAAAAATGCAAAAAAAAAAGCCAAATTTTCAAAAATCTTCTTCTCTACTCCCCCACATTTGTGGAAAAAAATGGTTGCATAGTTATGATGTCCATGAAGCCCTCTACCAAAATTGTGAAATTCATGGACCCTGGATCAGGGGTTCTGGCTCTAGGGTGGAGCCAATATGGCCATATAGTAAAAAAGTATTAAATCTTAGAAAATCTTCTTCTCTACTCCCATATATATTTTTTAAAAACTAAATGCCTGGTTATGATGTCCATGACGCCCTCTACCAAAATTGTGAATTTCATGACCCCTGGGTCAAGAGTTCAGGCTCTAGGGTGGGGCCAAAATGGCCATATAGTAAAAATGTATTAAATCTTAGAAAATCTACTTCTCTACTCCAATATAAATTTGGTAAAAACTAAATGCCTGGTTATAATGTCCTTGAAGCCCTCTACCAAAATTGTGAAATTCATGACCCCTTTGGTAGGGGTTCAGGCTCTAGGGTGGGGCCAATTTGGCCATATAGTAAAAATGTTTTAAACTGCTTTACTCCCACACATGTTGGCAAAAAACGGAATACATGGTTATGAAATCCACTAACTCCTCTACCTAAATTGTGAAATTCATGCTCCTGGGTCAGGGGTTCAGGACATTGGGGGGGGGGGCAATATAGTGTTAATGCATATAATGTTTAAAAATTTTCTTCTCTATTGTCACACATCTGTATAAAAAACTGACTTATAATTATGATTTCCAGGAAGTCCTCTACTGAAATTTTAATTTTCAGGTCCCCTGGAGTATGGGTTTTGGCTCTAGGGCAGGGCGAAAATGGATGTATAGGTGTTAATGCATATAATGTTCAAAAATTATCTTCTTTACTCCCACACACCTGAAAGGAAAACTGAATTCATGATTTTGTAGACCAGATCTTTAAGTTTTTCGCCAAAATTATAGGTTTCACAGTTCTTTTTGAAAGATTTCAGGCAGAGAGGTGGTCATCATTACAAATTTATAATTTTTCTACTCCAGAATGAAACCTAATTGATTAAATGCATATATGAGACTCCTCAACAAGTTTGTGTATATATGCTACTCAATTGACTGTTAAGGCCAATTGGCCTCTTGTTTTGTATATTCACATCAGAGTGGGGGAATCACTAGTTACCACTGGCTCACAGACATCTTGTTTAATTTGTTTTTCATACAAGAGGTGAAATATTTCATCAACTTTGCTTTTCATGCGTATGGGATACAATAGCTTAAAATTTTCAGAACCTTTGTTTATCATACAAAAATATCATGTTAACAGTTATCAGGGATTTCACCCAACGAAATAACGTACAACCTAGTTAATGGATATTTCAAAACCTTTGTTTTATCATACAATTTGCAAATTCCCACCACAAAAACAGTTACGTGTGGGATTTCATCCAATAAAATAAAGTACAACCAAGTTAATAGACACAGTTACTTCAGAAAAAGGTTAACACAAGGATTGTGACTCGGAGACAGTTTGGTCGTCTAAAGACTTACATGTTCTAATTATTTGCTTTGTTGAGTGTAGCCAAAGAAAAATTTTGAAAAGAGTGTTGTGTTCATCTTGGGCTTGTGTCACGGTCTCTGAGAAATAAGGCATGTATTTGATTGGGTCATTTTTTTCTAAGCAAACCTTAAATGATTCAAAAATAATTACACATACATTCGCAAATTCTTAAAGAAGCAAGGATTAATTACAAATGTTTGTTACATGCATTTTACTTATTAGGGGAATTTGTGCTTATGTGATATACCTTATACCAGGTATTTTCTTCTGCTCAACATTTTTGCGGTTTAGACCCTAAAAAGCATTGAATTATATTTTGCATTTCCAATTTCTGCGATTGTGACTGCAATTGGGACTCCACTGGGGTATAACCATTTATAACGTGTGTAATGAGAGGTTGTTATCGGTGATTATTTCCCGTTACATAATTAGCCACCTGTTGACACTTTAAAAGCGGTAATTGTAGGGTGGTCAATGTTTATCTAACAAATTTTGGAAAAGCAAATGAACTTTATACAAGCGCTTGGATTACATTATCTACATTATCCACGTGTGCAGACCAATACGTGTATTTATTTAGTACCCCAATTTTTTAAAATATATTGTGTTTTAGAGGATACATTAAAAGATACATGTATATATACTATAAAAACCGTCCCTGGTAACAGATATAGTTTTGGGGTATTTTAGTTCCACCCAGAAATGATATTACGATAAATTAAGGATAATACAGACTACTTTGTAGCATACTGACCACCTTTGAGAATACAAACCGGTTGAAACCGGTAGATCCGGTAATTATCACAATTTGTGAATAATTTAGTACATGTTGTAAATAATTTAAGAATAGTTTGCGATTTTAATTTCTGTGGAATTTTCATACCCGCAAAATACCGCAGAAAATAAACAACCGTAGAATTTAACCGTTTTTCAGTGATATGCATAGTTGTATCCTGTATTGTTTGCTATCCTTAACTCCAGTCACAGACACTGCTACAGAGAAGAAGGAAACAAAAATGCCGACTGCCCAGTGTGTACCTCCAATTTAAACAAACTCGGACAACGCTTGCCATATGCACACTGCGCCAATTCCAAACTGATATGCTCAATATCAGGCCTGCCTCTCAATGAGAATAACCCCCCTATGGCACTGCCAAATGGACAAGTTTATGGATATAATGTAAGTTCAGTGAAACCATTTTCTTGGAGGCTCAGCACTCTCTTACTTCTTTTAGATGTTTTAAAGATCCTGCCTCAAAGGGTCAGGGCACCATTATATATATGGGGAAATAACTTGCAAATATGTATGTCAAACCGAAGAACCAGAGGTTTAGCATTTAGTTGTTGGGGTTTGATTTCCTCAAAGTAAAATATGTTTAGAGATTCTACTCACAGAATTTAAAATCTCTTATGTAAATAAGATTAGCTGTGATAAAAATATCATTGATAATAAAAGTCAAAGAGAACAAATAAAAAAATTTGCTTTAAAATTCCAAAAGAGTCGGAATTGTATCTGGCTTGTTACTTGGTATACAGGCTGTTGGGTATTCAATTCAGTAGATACTGTATACCAACTATTATTTGCGACAGCTTTGTTTCGAGATTAACCCGAAAAAAATGGTTTGTGGCGACTAATTTTCATGACTAAACTTTATCCACACCGGTTTTTAGCTCACTGAGCTGAAAGCTCAAGTGAGCTATTCTGATCACATTTTGT
This sequence comes from Magallana angulata, assembly GCF_025612915.1. Classification (NCBI taxonomy): domain Eukaryota; kingdom Metazoa; phylum Mollusca; class Bivalvia; order Ostreida; family Ostreidae; genus Magallana; species Magallana angulata. The sequence goes on from NC_069114.1 coordinate 30,639,155, forward strand.
CTGTCGTCCGTCTGTCTGTCTGTCTGTCCGTCCGTCTGTCCGTCTGTCTGTAAACTTTTCACATTTTCAACATCTTCTCAAGAACCACTGGGCCAATTTCAACCAAACTTGGCACAAAGCATTCTTAGCCTAAGGGGATTTAAATTTGTGAAAATTAAGGATCACGCCCTTTTGCAAAGGGAGATAATAAGGAATTTATGAAAATTTTCGAGAAATTTTCAAAAATCTTCTTCTCATGAACCATAAGACCAGGAAAGCTGAAACTTGTGTGGAAGCATCATCAGGTAGTGTAGATTCTAATTTGTGAAAATCATGACCCCCGGGGGTAGGGTGGGGCCACAATGGGGGGTCGAAATTTAACATAGGAATATATAGAGTAAATCTTTAAAAATCTTCTTCTCATGAACCATAAGACCAGGAAAGCTGAAACTTGTGTGGAAGCATCATCAGGTAGTGTAGATTCTAATTTGTGAAAATCATGACCCCCGGGGGTAGGGTGGGGCCACCATGGGGGGTCGAAGTTTTACATAGGAATATACAGAGTAAATCTTTGAAAATCTTCTTCTCATGAACCATAAGACCAGGAAAGCTGAAACTTGTGTGGAAGCATCCTCAGGTAGTGTAGATTCTAATTTGTGAAAATCATGACCCCCGAGGGTAGGGTGGGGCCACAATGGAGGGTCGAAATTTAACATAGGAATATATAGAGTAAATCTTTAAAAATTTTCTTCTCATGAACCATAAGACCAGGAAAGCTGAAACTTGTGTGGAAGCATCCTCAGGTAGTGTAGATTCTAATTTGTGAAAATCATGACCCCCGAGGGTAGGGTGGGGCCACAATGGAGGGTCGAAGTTTTACATAGGAATATACAGAGTAAATCTTTGAAAATCTTCTTCTCATGAACCATAAGACCAGGAAAGCTGAAACTTGTGTGGAAGCATCCTCAGGTAGTGTAGATTCAAAGTTGTGAAAATCATGATCCCCGGGGGTAGGGTGGGGCCACAATGGGTGGTCGAAGTTTTACATAGGAATATATAGAGTAAATCTTTTAAAATCTTCCTCTCAGAAACTAATCAGCCAGGAAAGCTGAAACCTGTGTGAAAGCATCCTCAGGTAGTGTAGATTCAAAGTTGTGAAAATCATGACTCCCGGGGGCAGGGTGGGGCCACAATGGGGGATCGAAGTTTTACATAGGAATATATAGAGTAAATCTTTAAAAATCTTCCTCTCAGAAACTAATCAGCCAGTAAAGCTGAAACTTATGTGGAAGCATCCTCAGGTAGTGTAGATTCAAAGTTGTGAAAATCATGACCCCCGGGGGTAGGGTGGGGCCACAATGGGGTGTCGAATTTTAACATAGGAATATATAAAGTTAATTGTTAAGGATCTTTTTGAGAACTGCAATACTCAACATATGATATGACTATAAAATCGTCCTGTTAGAAAAGGGACTAATGATTATAAACATAAGAATATCCAGGGGAAAATGGATTTTATTTATACAGGATCAACATGTATTATTGTACATTGTCCAGATAGTTTGTATTATGACTCCATTAAGCTGATTTTATTATACCTATTGTTCCTCAGGTGAGCGATGTGGCCCATGGGCCTCTTGTTATTATTTCAACTCAATGACAAATACTGGTCCACAGCAAGAAATATATATTTATAAATTTAAAATATAACTTAAAATTTATAAATGTAAATTTTTAAGATGGTTTTACCTACTGTGGAGCTGCTCAATTTATTACACATACACTTAAAGGGACTTGGACACGATTTCAGATGAAAATTTTAATTTTGATTTGTATGTATAAAATAGTTTTCTTGTGTATTTTGAACGATTTTCCAAAATTTGAATGTTAGAAGTCATGTTACAAGCGAGATGCAGAGGAAAGAAATCGTTGTTATGTAAACAAAGCTCAAGTCTCATATATTTGTTTACAAATAATGTAAAGTAAAGAAATTACAATTTCTTTGACAAAATAACTTGTGGAAACAAGATAAACTCATTCAATGTGCTCAATAATCATTTTATCAACAACAAAAAGTAACATTAGATTGAAACTTATATCAATATAACACATATGTAAACAATACATGTGTAACAAGGCTCGAGCTTTGTTTACAAAACAAAGAATTTTTACCTCTGTAACTCGCTTGTAACTCGATATTTGACTTTCAAATTTTGACAAAGCATTAAAAACACCCATATTGACCATTTTAGACATTAAATATGAAAAAATAAATTTTGAAAAACTTGAGCTTAAATCGTGTCTAAGTCCCTTTAATGAGTATTTTTGACGTGGTGCTAATTTTTACTAGTTTAAAATTCTTAAATCTTTAAACGCGTAACTTTTCACAGAAATAATAAAATACCACCTATAAATTTTCAACATCATATTAACATGAATGAGTGAAAGGCAAATTGCATATGAAAGAAAGATAAATGAATAAACATAATAATTAAGGACTTGTTAACACAATAACAATTTTTCTGTTCACAGGATTTATATGTAAACGCTTTCAATGTGTAAACAAACATTGTCACAGCCAGGACTTTTGACCTCTGATGATTTTTATTTTTACAAACATGACAAATTCGTAAAGATATGACATGTAAATATTCAAATCGCCCATTTTGACCAAAATTTCGTAAAAATTCAAAGTATTAAAAATTACTCATTTTATGATATATGGAGAATAAATTATGGTTGATAATTAAAACTTCTCCACTTTTGTATCATGTACTTATGTATAATTGAGCTAATTCCTGGCATTAAATTGGTATTTGCCTTTATATTAATAGCTTGAATCATGTTATTAATACATACATGTATAATGTAATTTATGTGTTTTGCTTTTTTTTTTTACAGTCTCTCTCAGACATAGCTCGATTAAATGATGGAAGAGTTGTCTGCCCACGAACTAAAGAGATATTTCATCTAGACGATGCAGAAAAAGTTTTTGTGATGTGATATAACAGACTACATCTTTTTGGAAAAACACCAATTTGTTCAAGTCAAAAATTGTACTCATTAGACCAGCATTTTTTGAGTATAACTCAACATGGAAACTTTAGAATAAGGACTTTTCCATTTTTTTCCTCCTTTTATTACATGTATATATCTATTAAGACTTCCCATTTCCATTACCAACATTTTGAACAATATTGCTGTTAGTTTAATATTGTATGCTGTAAGTCAAGCCTTTCTTGCAACAAGTCAAAATCTACATGAAGATTGAAACCTCGTTAAAAGTAATTTAAAAGCCATACTTTATGTATTGTACTAACTTGAAGTCAGCAAACTTAACTCTAAAAAGTAGATTAAACATGTTAGCGGTAGACTTCTGTGTTTAGCTATATATTTGAACAATTGTTCAGAATAATTCAGAGCAATTGTTTAAGTTCTTAGGAACATTGATGCGTAATATGTGATATGATCAGGAATATTTCATTCTGTTACAAAAAAGGGCTCAATGCTTAACAAAAGAATATCTGGCGAAAAATTTGAAAAGTCTTTTTACACAGGACCTATTCTTCTACATTGCCCAGATATTTACTATACTAGTATGACTGGCTATTGTTGCTCAGGTGAGCAATGTGGCCCATGGGTCTCTTGTTTTTATTTAACCAAAAAATCACTGATGTGATAATTGACCTTTTGTAAGCATTTGCAGTTGGCATTTTGTGCTAATTGTTTTTCACAAGAAAGTTATTAATTAACCTAAGTAATTTGACCCTTTAGAAACTATGCACATTTTTCTGAAAGTGGTACATTAGTTTAAACAATATTTTATTTCAAAATGAAATAGGATCAGACAGCAGGCGTGGCCTATTTTTGTCCTCTCCCTCTCTCCTCACCTCTCTCAAAGTGGTACATTAGAAATGGCTCGAAGATTATGTCCCCATGTAAATACATGTAACAGATAAAAAATTGAAATGACTTTTAATCTGGGGGGAGGGGGATTTCTCTTTTATCAGTTGTTTTTCAAGACATTTTCTGTAATTGGATTTTAGGGTTGAAATTTTAAATAGCAATGACAATTTTGCACAAATCTGTAATGGTTACTATAATAGTTTTATGTAAATACCATGATCCACTCCCATCCAATAGCCAACAATATTGAAATCATCCAATGTAATTCACCTTTTTAAAAATTGTTTAAATCTTATTTAATTTATATATGCTGATTTTTACCAGTGAATATGATAGTTTGTGTAATTCACCTGATTCCACATGCAAAATTTTATTAATTTTTTCCCCCAATTTCTGAAAAATTGAGTTGATTGGTCTTGAAAAACAATAAATAAGAAGTGGCCTATTAGGAAAAGAAAGAAAACTCTTAGTCCAAGATTAATATCAGAGAAAGATTTTCTTAAAGACATTTTTACTTTGAAGTTTACAGAATAATGGGATATTTTTGAAAAACCAGGAAGAATCATTCCCACAATCTTTTTTTAAAATTTTGTTTGAAACTACAAATATTTTCAGTCCTTCAGACCTGTATTCTATAAGTTTAACTGTTCATTTGTTATCAGTGGAGTATGGTTCATAGCCTGAAAAATAAACGTTTGCTTTTACAGAGAATGAATTGTTTTGTCTGTTAGATAGGCAGATTGTTAATTTCTAAACATGCTGTGCAAAATATTGCTGTAAAGTAATTGCCCCTTAAAGACAGCATATTGTGGATTTTATCACTTCTGGTCAACATGGATTGGCTAAAGAATCTACAGGTCTTTTCAGCAAGACCGAAATAAACATGCTGTTGTCAGTCTGAATGAGATAATATACTTTATTATACTTTCATGTTAAATACTGAAATCTGATTGGTTTAGACGCAGTTGATAAGACATTCTATTACCCTCAGCGTTAGCAACACACTTAGCAACGGGTAACACAACGAATTGTTACATGCGCGTAAATTATGCGCGTACAGTTCGCCGTAGAATTCACGTAAAGCAGTAAAAAATTCTCTAAAATTAAAACATTCAGTATGATAAAATAAATAGTGCCTGTTTGGGAGGATAACAGTTGAAACTGACACCCCTCGAAAACCACTGTCAATCTCCGCTTCGCATCGGTTGACAATGGTTTCCTTGGGGTGTCAATTTCAACTGTTACCCTCCCGAACAGGCACTATTTATATAGTATACTAGTAATCACTCATGTTCAAGGTGGCTCAACTTCCGAGGATTTTGTGACCATCCCTTAACCTTAACATCACCAGCGAATAATGAAACAGTACTCACTGTACATGGAACCAAAAACTCAAAATGACATTTCATTTAACTGTAATTCGCGAAATTTGGTTCACATGAATTTAAATGATGCCACAGTATCATTATAATTTGTACAACCTGTATACAATTCATCAACAGTGTACGTTATTGATAACCGATGGTTGTGGCAATTATTAAAAAAAAAATAGAGATCTTCTTTTGAAGAACAGCAGTGTAAAATTCTAAAGCAAAAATTCGCAAATTTTCTTAACAAATTAATGGTTTATAGATTTAAAAGAAATTATTTAAAATTAAATACATGTACGATATAATTATATCTGATGACTACTGTAGTGAAAACGCATTAGGCGTATCTTATTCAATGTGTATTGTTATGCATGACTTCTGACCCTGGTCCACCCCAACATTACCTGGTCCAAACTACCGGAGCTCCATTTCCGATTCTGTAGACCATACCATACATGGCTTTTTTTTCTTTTCTTTTTTTTTCACCTGTTTCCATTGTTATTGTATATATTGTCGGTTGTCTTCCACCTATAATAAGGTAAGCCACCAGATATTTTGACTATGTTTGTTTTGTAGTTTCTCGGCTACACAACACTTCTTTGTTGACCACCCAGCCTCCAAAAAAGCAGAGATTTAAGCGTTCTTGGCGATATATTACCTGAATAGTGGCGATATATGTATGTTTCCATCAGTGCCACGAAGGATCGAACCAGTATATTTAAATAATTTTTTATCTCTGTAACTCATCTGCTCGAGACAGACTCGTGAAATTAAAGCAACATTGAGAGCACGCATTCCAAGAACTTGCACTGGCTGACCTCAGGTGGTGATTTAGAGTGACCTTAATATTTTCACTTACTGTATTTTACAGATACAGTAAAAATTGGTTCGTTCAGTGCTCGTACGTAACGGGCCATGAAGGAAGCGGATGTTATGGTGTTTGTGGTTTTTTTTTTTCTCCAATGCTAGCTACCCACATAAAAACACAAAAGAAAACATTTTATTGTTTAAATCTATACACCATGCATATTTACCCATACTCAAAAATTCATTCACTATTATATTGAGCAACATCTTTAATTCTTTCTGAGTCATTTTCAAAATTTGCCTAAATTTTAGTTACACAGGATTTTGGTTAATATTGCAATAAAAATAGTACTTTTTTCTTAACTGGGGTATTTAACAACAATCAAGAAATGAGAAAAGACTTGAAAGTGTGATTAAAAATTGATCGAAATACTAAAAATAAGACCTTCCACCTGACTAAGTGATGGATATTTGCTTGTGATTTCGCCAAACGTATGTATTCAACTGCCATATACAGTAGATATAATTGGCAGTGCAAAAACACATTTGATGTTTTGTTTGTGTTTAATACTGTCTAAAAACATGCAAAAATGTATATGAAAAAGAGTGAAAATTATGATTTTTTTTAAATTATAAATGTGTGTTATTTTCACCGTGTATTTGGGGTAACCAAGACATAAAAGTAATGTGTAACAGTTATCTTTCATCGTGGAACTCTTCAGCACGTCTCCTTCTCTAGTTCTTATCTCCGCCAAAACATAAACAAACACTGAACACATGTGTTTCACACCGCTGACACAATATGAGGTTCAAAGACAGTTTGATCGCAATAGTAATTAATTTTGAAGTCCTTAGAGTTACTATGCTACTGTAACTATTAATTAAAATGTTGGTTTTTTTTTTGGTTGCATTGAGCAAATTTTTAGCAAAATACCAATCATCTGGGAGCTGTGTTTCATAAATCCTCCTATTTATTGAATAATTCCCTGGAGTTACTGTCCACTGTGTTACTGTAGGAAAAGTAACACAAAGGACACATTTGATTACCCCATGGACAATCTATAGAAAAATTTATTGAAAATAATATAATTTTGAGTGATCTGTTTTATATTCCTTATTCTCAAACTGACTAGTAAATCTTAAATGCAAAATTGATAACAAAATGTTCTTCAAAGTTTAACAATGTTATAGACAAGAATTTTTGGTTATATAAGGGACAGAATTAGTAACATCATAGACATATATTAAAACAATCTTTAAAATTTGCAATTTGAAAATAAAATAATTATATTAACTGTTTGCGAAATAAATTAGCGGCATAATGCAGATCAAGTAATTGTTTTTATGTAATGTATATGTTTCAAATACATAACAAATTCATCAAATAAATATTATAAGTAACTCAAAGGACAAGTTTGGTAACCCTAATGACATTAAAAGGATGATATACATGTCTGTTTTACAAAAAAAAATCGTGTATTTATTAATAAATAATATTGCAGTAATTAATAAAATCTATCTATTCTGACCATTTGAAATATTAAGTTTCCTTAGAATAAAACTTCACTCATTGTCTAAATCGTTGATTTTACACATGGTAACACCATGGACAAATTAAGTTACTGGAGGGACAAACCAAAAGAAAACATCACAAATGTAGTATAAGTAGTGTTATGTAAATACCACAGAATAATGCGGTGGAATAGGACAATTTCAGTAAAAATAAAATAATAAAAGAAATGCTCAATATATTTATATACAAGATGTTTCAAAATGGTAACGCAAAGGACATTTAATGCATTTCAATATGTCATTGGCAAATGTCGAAAAACAATGGCGCTTATGGAAAAAATGGAATAATCAAGAATTGTGCAGAACATTTCCAGAAGCGGAAAGGAAACTACATTAATATTTAATGGTTTGCAAGTTGTAAAACTCAACGAGAACTTCTGACGTATATGCATGACTCCAAGAGAGCAAAGGAAAGTATGACAAAAAAAGGAACAAAAAGAAAGGGGACGGAGGAAAACAAAATAAAATCACTGACTCCTCAATTACTTCAGTTGCTGACGTTTCACAAAGAGAAAATTATTGTATAAAAAGAAGGAACTGGTCAGCTATTCAAAATTGCTATCATGGCAATACAAAGCTTAAAGATGAACTGCTAAAGAAGAAATGTATGGTTTTACTGTTAAGAATGTAAGCAAGAGAAGAACAAAAAATAAGGGAAGCCCTGATACACAAAGTACTAACATTTGTAATTTTCGCTTCTAGAATGAGACACTTGAAAGGATACAATATGAATACTACGGTAGTATCATTAATTATTTTTCTTTAAAATCTGTCCCATATTACTGACTAATTTTTTTTTAGCTCACCGAGACGAAGTCAGGGGGAGCTTATGCTATACCCTCGGCGTCGGCGTCGGTGTCGGCGTCCGGACCTGGTTAAAGTTTTTGTTGCAGGTCCTGTATCTAAGCTATTACTTGTCGTATCTTCACCAAACTTGCATGGATGATGCATCTGGACCTACTTATGGACTTGAAAGACTTGGATGCTGAATCTGAGTCCTAAATTTCAGATGCTGGAGGAGGTTAAGGTTGTTGGACCAGGTTAAAGTTTTTGTTGCAGGTGCCCTTTGATGGCAATATCTAAGTTACTGCAGGTCCGCACTTCACCAAACTTGCATGGATGGTGTGTCTTATGATACTGATGCACCAGACAGGCTTGAGTGCTGAATCTGAGCTATAGGTTTCGGATGCTGGAGGAGGTTAAGGTTTTTGGAGCTGGTTAAAGTTTTTGTTGCAGGTGCCCTTTGATAGCAATAACTAAGTTACTGCAGGTCCGTACTTCACCAAACTTGCATGGATGGTGTGTCTTATGATACTGATGCACCAGACAGGCTTGAGTGCTGAATCTGAGCTGTAGTTTTCGGATGCTGGAGGAGGTAAAGGTTTTTAGAGCTGGTTAAAGTTTTTGTTGCAGGTGCCCTCTGATGATTATATCTTAGTTACTGCTGGTCCGTACTTCACCAGACTTCCATGGATGGTGTGTCTTATGATACTGATGCACCTGACAGGCTTGAATGCTGAATCTGAGCCATACGTTTCGGATGCTGAAGGAGGTTAAGGTTTTTAGAGCTGGTTAAAGTTTTTGAAACAGGTGCCCTCTGATGATTATATCTTAGTTATTACTTGTCCTAACTTCACCAGACTTCCATGGATGGTGCGTCTTATGATACTGATGCACCTGACAGGTTTGAATGCTGAGTCTGAGCCATAGGTTTCAGATGCTGGATATGGTTAAGTTTTTTGGAACAGGTCACATGTTTAATAGATGATAGTACTTTTTCAAACTTGCATAGTTGATTAAACTGTAGTATGAATGAATCACAGAGGAAGTTTCAGATGCAGAGCTTGATCTCCATTATCAAGGATGCTAAAAAATATATCTTAGTTTTTACAGGTCCTAACTTCACCAAACTTGAGTGGATGGTGTGTCTTATGATACAGATGCACCTGACAGGCATGGATGTTGAATCTGAGCCATAGGTTGCAGATGCTGGAGCAGGTTAAGGTTTTAATTGCTAGTGCCCTCTGATGATGATATCTTAGTTATTAGTGGTCTGAACTTCACCAAACTTGCATGGAGATGCGTCTTATGTATACTGATGCACCTGACAGGCTTGAATGCTGAATCTGAGCCATAGGTTTCGGATGCTGGATGAGGTTTAGTTTTTTTGGAACAGGTCACATGTTTTATAGATGATAGCTTGCATAGTTGATTTCACTATATTATAAATGAAACGCAGAGGTTGCTTCAGATGCATTATCTCCATTATCAAGGATGCTAAAGAAATCTCCTACCTCACTCAAACCTGCTCGATAGATAGATGTATTTGTTGATAAATGATATAACATGATTCCTATGATATAGTATTGTATGGTATGAAACAATATTGTTTAATATGATACAATATAATATCATATGTAATATTATAAAAAGTTATATGATACGATATGATATTGTATAATTTTTTTTGATATTTTATGTTATGATATTGTATCATGATATCATTATGTATAGTATTGTATATTATGACACAATATTGTATAATATTATATATTGTATTATTAATTTATTATTTAATCACATTATACTATTACTGTAACATCAGATATTGCAAAATATGATATTGTATCCTATGATACTATATTGTATATTCTATAATATTGTATCAAACGATTTTGTATAATATGATATTAGTTTCTGTAATATAGAATTATATCACATGAAATTGTATAATATGATACTGTTATATTATATAATATCGTTTCATACGATATTGTTTTATATGATATTGGTTTATAATATGATATATTATCACATCACATGAAATTGTATTGTATGATATTGTAAAATATATTATTGTATCATATGATACAATATGTATAATATAATATTGTATTATATAATATTTTACTTTAACACATAATATTGTATCATTTGATATGATACAATGATGTATCAAATAATATTGTACAGTGTATCATATGATACAATATCATATTATGTATCAAAAATGATACAGTATCATACAATATCATACTATATTATACAATATAATATCATAAGTTTCAATGTTATGATGTATTATGTAATATGATATTGTAATATAATACTATATTGTTTTAAATATTATGATATTGTATTATTTGATCAAATACAATAACGTATAACACAATACAATGTCATATTATACGTTACAATATCATATCTCATCATTGATTATTATGGTATTTTATTGTATTATATGATATATGTTGTAAATATGATAGGATGCAATATTTAATTTTATATTATTGTATTGATTAACATATGAACATATGATTAGCATTCAATTTTTTAACAGATAATATATGATATTGTGTCAAAACAGAATCCATGAATATCCAAGATCATAAAGTATGATTTTCATTTAATATGATAAAGGTGGTCTCATAAAGGTGAAGTCTCATAAGGGTGATGTCTCTTCTCGGTGAGCTTTGTAATCTGTGATTACCTATGTTTTAGATATCCTTTGTGTTATCTTTTAGTGTTACAATGACTGATTTGATACAGACATACATGTAAACTTGTCAATATTCTGAAGTTATGTGATTAAATTCATTTATTAAAATGATAATGGGCATGACACTTTGATTTTAATTATTGTCACATATCATGTTGAATTGAGATGTAGGCTATGTTGTTACTGATTTATCCTTGGTGTTACTAGTCAGATTCTACATGTACAAAGCCTTTGTGTAACTTTTATTGTCCTTTGTGTTATGTAGATATCCTTGTTGAATTCCTTGGTGTTACTGGTACATTTTCCCTAAATTTTTGTTCTTAATCTTTTAAAAATGCAACAATAACTGCCCTATTCAAACGAACAGTTTATTGGCAAAACCAGGTTTTCTCGCTTTGGATAATGATTTATTTTATTGCTACATTTTAAAGAATTATCATATGTTCCTATACTAAATACTTACAGCTGCTTGTTTTTGAATATTCTTGGTTATGGACCTAATTTGTTGGTTTTTTTTTCAGTAGAGTAATTTCAATCAAGATGTTACGATAATGATTCTACAAACCTGTAATTTTCGTCAATATTAAGTTTAATGCGACTTCTAAGCAAGTAACATCATTGGCATAACTTGTTGGCTCCATGTACATAAAATGCTTTTTTAGTAAATGTTGATAGAATTCTTTGTGTTAAGTATTGTTCATGGAGCTCTGATATTTGCTTGTTAAAATAAAACTTTTAAAAGATTGGAGGTTGCAACACATTATCAACGATTTCCTTCATATCTCATATTTTGATACCTTTTGGTGAAAGACTCAAAGGAAAACCTTAAACATTAGCTGTGGGGAAATGGTCGGCATGATAAAAGAATTACATGATTGCAGCAGTTTCAGTATAGATCAGATAAAATATTGTGCATTTCCAAATTATAGAAAATTATTAGTGAGCAAATGAATAGTATATAGGTGTTACCATTATAACTAAACAATACCTTAAATCCGTTGCTATGGTAACAACAACCAAAATCTCAACTTTTTGTAATATCAGTTGAAGCAGCATTGTAGCAAAAGGAATGGCCTATGACGTTTTGAACAATATAGAATTTCTAATTAAAAGTCCACACATTTCCTTAGCAATGGCAGTTTTTAGAGATGCTAAATGATGATTATATATATTTGCAGTTTGGCATGTTTCCACACAGATAGCAACAAAGAATGGTTCCAAACTGTTTTAAAGGAAGCATTTTTGCTCTACATAATCAGTATGATTTTGATTGACATTGATCCAATTTCAACAGGATTAACAGTATCCTTTATTTTGTTTACATTTAAGGGATCGATAGTATCGTCCATTTTTAGACTTTATTAAGTCTCTTAAGAAAAAGAGCTCTATATAAAAATAAATATTAAAACTAACGTATTTGGATTTTTCTTTACTTACTGACATGTCGCATGTTTCTAAAATCTTGAATGTATATTTGTGTATATATTTATAATTTCTAACAAGTTGTTTGCTGTATAAAAGTGGTAATTTGCCATAATACATAAAACTCGGTAATTAGATAGCATGTCACGTGGTATGGTGACGTCACATGAGACCTTCTTCGATGAATTTACTAACACAATATGCTCAAAATATCATATTTAAAATGTTAAGGCATAAATTATGATTAATTTTGTTGACCATTCATCCTCCCTTAAACTTTTTATTATTGGTACTACACTTCAGAAACAGACAGACACATATGTAAGACGTCAGACTGATAAATACCACTGCCATTAGAAATAAACAAATCTCGTCACACAATGATTAATTAAACCATTCTTTATGGTGAGGAATAGAAATTATTTATAAATGTCTGTCTATATACACAGACGTCGCACAAGACGTCGGCAATGATGCCACCAAATTAAGCGACATTTTAAAAAAATCATGAAAAGGTCGAAATCGTGCAGTTGTTAAAGCCACTTAACCAAGACTTGGCTTTCGATAGGACGTTTCTGAGTAATTCTTTTTTCTTTTTTTTAAAGTGGAATTAGGATAAGTAGGAAAAGGACAAAATTAGAATGAGTAATTCTACAAATCAAAGTGGAATTAGGATGTTACAAGGCACTAAAAAGTATCTGCCAAGATTCACTTTTGTGCTACCTTTGTATATATATTAGCATACATATTAGTTCATATACAGTTAATTTCAACAAAATTTTAAGAATTTAGAAATCTATAATTCAATTTTTATACGTTATTTGAATGTTACCACTCAGAGTTTGCGATTTTAAATAAGTTTTGTAAAGATAGTATGAGCCTATCTGAGTCAAGTAATGTAATGTTACGTTTTGTGCTGTAGAACTAGACCATTTCTCATTCGTGCACTATTTTTCCCCGAAAGACACATAAATTACACACCAAGGACAAATGACATAATATTTTCATTTTGAAGATGTTCAGTATATTGTCAAAACGAATCGAATTTATCAACGCAACTATAATTATAATTATTAAATATTATAAATATTAATCGGACTAAAACACTTTTTGAGATGAAAATTTAATTTTTATACATGAATATAATATCGTTTACTTGTGTATTTTGAATGACTCACCAAAAGTCGATTGTTTCACCTTCTAACATAAGTCAAATTTTAGCGAATCATTTAAAATACAAAAGTTTCACAACACAGAAGTCAATTTACAAGCGAAACACATTGGAAAGAAGTGGTTATTTTGTAAACAGAGCTCGATCCTTATATTTCCTTATAAATAATGTAAAAAATAAATAACCATTTCTTTGACAAAATTACCTATGGCAAAAAATAAAAACTGATTTAATATGTTCATAAATAATTTTACCAACAACAAAAAGGAACTTGAAAACCAGATTGAAACTTGTACCAATACAACACATAAATTATGTTTACAAACATTTACAGGACTCGAACTTTGTTTAAAAAACAAAGAATTTTAACCTCTGTTATTCACTTGTAACACGATATTTGACTTAAATTTTTTTTGGAAAAAGCATTAAAAACATCTCTCTTGATCATGCTTGACATCGAAAATGATAAAAAAATTTTATAAAGGTTAGCTCAAATCGTGTCCTAGTCCCTATAAAAATCTTGCCTAAAAATGTAAGGTAGTTCAGATGGCTAATTGTTGACCATACAGCCTTCATAATCCGCTCTTGATATGCCTGTATACGGCTTCAAAAGTTGACTCAAAGAAACAAGTCAGAACTTCGCATTGCGAAGAGCTACAGCTTCAACACTTCGCTTGGAAGCTTGTTGGAAAATATCTTATACGACGTCAACGTGCATGTGACGTTGGGAGACACTGCTATTATGATGTCATCATAGCATGACCGTCATGACGTTATGGTTACATAATAATAATTATGTTTATGTTTTTAAAATCAGTGTAGATAAACCAGTCAAAGTGTACAGACGTGTTTTCGTTTCTATCTGACTCACAGAGTGTAACCATTATACAATCGCGACATTTTGGTGCCGTGACCAAACTCAGACGACTTCTAAACTTAGAGCAATTCGTTCAAGACAAAGAACTGCTTAACAAGACTTTTAAGAAGATTGGAAGATTCCTTTTCAGAAGAAAACAATTCAGAGGATACAGAAACTATAACAGCGATACTGGAGGAGAAACAAGACACGTTAGAGAAAATCAACAGCCAGATCCGACAAGAATTATCAAGTGAAGAAGAGATCCAAATGGAGATCAGAGATTCAGTTGAGTACATGTCACATTTAAGACTAAGATTAGCAGAACTGACAAAGAGCTTCAATACCAAGACTTAAGAGAATGTTCATCAATCTACATCCACCAATTTAAAAGTAAATGCACAAGAGTTTGCTCAATGCAAAGACATGTAACAAGGTAACTTTGGAAACCTTAAGACTCATAATAAAGTGGACAAAAAAGATGATGATGATATCAGGGATTTACAGTTACTAAGGAGAGCCGAAAAGGGAGAGCCATGCATTCAAGATGCTGGACAAGCTAGCAATCTAATATCAAGCAAGGAATCCCAGGAATTCATGCAGCAGCTAACTTTGCTGTTGGGTCAAGTCATAAAAATACTAACAAATCACAAAATTTTGTAAAGCTATGTTTATTCTGCAATGGGAACCATTCACCAACAACTTGCCATATTATTCAAGATTGTGAAGCGAGAATATCCATCGTTAAAGAAAAAATAGTATTCTTCAACTGTTTAAGGAGATAATTGTCAGTCACGTTTCAAATGCAAGATTTGTAAGAAGACTCACCACACCAGCATATGTTACAAGTCGCAATTCCTGAAGCCATCAACGTAGAGCTCAGTCAAAAATTCAGAGAGGACAAAGGAGAAAGAGTTACATCAACTAGAGCAGTCATTCCATCTACATTACTCAAAACAGCTGAATGGAGATCGATATAAAGAGGAAGAGAGAGTACCCACACCTAAGAAGACAAACAAACTGAATACCAAAATACAGAAGAGAGAAACTGTTCAGACAAGAACAAACCAGCAGAAAAAAATCAGCTTTCAACACAGTCGATTATAAAGAGGAGGAAGACCAAGAACAAGAAGATATGGCGGAAAAGCTCAAATCAAAGATTTTGCAGTTAAGGAAAGAGAACTTCAGACTAAAAGAAAGTCATCTTTCAAGAGTCACAAAATTCAGAAAATCCAGAGAGAAAATTCAGATTTAGAACAGAAGATGAAGAGTCTAGAAGATCTGAACAATCAGCTTCAAGCACAAACGCAGAAAACTCAATCCAACGTGGAACCATGCAGTGAGACCTTCACCATATCACAGGAAAGGGCAAACAAACATACAGCAGACTTGAGACACTACCTGGATGAGCTAGAACTTCGAGTGTTCAATCTAGAGATGGGAAAGAATATTGCTACTTTAGAGGAGATCATCAAACAAAACTCATCTTTGATGATACAGCTATTGAAATTGGATCCATATACCCATAACAACTTGGAGAAATTCAACTTCTATAGAGCATTAGAAGAAAACAATATTCATCACAGGCATTACTACAAGAGAACAGGAACTTCTTTCAACGAATTCAAGACTGGAAAACTGGTCCAAGAACACAATGACTTTTCCAAACTATGAAAATGAAAGCCAGAGTTGAAGAAAAGTGAAAGACTTTCTGATTAACATTATCAAAACACAACGCGAACCTTTTATGAACTTTTAATTTGTGTAAACTGTGATTTTGTACATTTTGCGGCCCGGAGTATGTTGGTAAATATCTTATACGACGTCAAGGTGCATGTGACGTTGGGAGACACTGCTATTTTGACGTCATCATAGCATGACGTCATGGGTACGTAATAATGATTATGTTTGTTTATAAAATCAGTCTAGATATACCAGTCAAAGTGTACAGACGTGTTTTCGTTTCTATCTGACTCACAGAGTGTAACCGTTAAACAATCGCGACAAAGTGATAACTCATGTATCTTGTAGATTTAGGATTAGAACTTAATATGCTTTTGCTAAGTTTCGATGTAAACAATCATGTGAAAAACACAACAGGTGGTGTCTGAAAACACTTTTTGTCTGTTTTCAAATATTGGTTGCCTCGTGAATCGCTTCATTGATTATATGCTGTTTTTCGTTCCTGTGGGTATAAGTTTTCATTTGGAAAAGAAAAAAATATCCATACTACTTTGTCCACGTTTTTGCCAACCCCGAATTTCCAAATATTTTGTAGTTGTTATATCCTATGAGGTTTTTTTTTCTGCGATAACACATAATTTGCAACTTAGAGTTCGGTTTATGTAATTTTATGAATAACGCAGATCATGTACTGTTGGGGCGTAAGTGGAGTTTACAAAACTCTCCGAAATGATATTAACTTAAAATTGTCGGTTATTTAATATTCAATCCTACAATTGCTGAAAATTTACACTCAAACAATGATTTCTTATTCCTTAATAAAAATATGGCTATTATTTAAAAAACATGGATACTAACGGGCACCTGTTCCTCCAGATGTTCAATTCATTCAAACTGTAAAACGCGTGACGGTTGTAAACAATTAACATGCAAGTCACTAGCAAATATATTCAGTATAAATAATAATAATAACAGATTGCGTACCATACATTGTCGTCATGGTCACCAGAGTTTACACGGTAAAACCCCAGTCACATTTCACAAAAAAAGACCAACGGCCGACGAGTTTGAGGCAAAAATTGAATTATTCGGGCGACAGGCGGCAGTTCATAAGCCATTGTCTTTGTCGATATCGACTATTTTCGTCGGACGTCCATTTATGAGTCTTTCGGGCCAAGTTATAAATTTTCCTGTGTCGGTGGCCGACTTCTTAAGGTAAAACAGTCGTTGAGTAGTCCATCGAGGAACCCTCGAGGATAGGTTGTTATGTCTGTCGTCGGTCGGACGACATAGCAGCATTTGACATTTTCTTAAAAATCGATAAACAGACACTAATTCACGGCCGACTTTTTTCGTCAATGTCCACGTGGTTTTGTGAATATTCAGCGATCGCGAAATTGTTCATACAATCGACCGACCGTAAAATTCAAAATGTGTCTCATCGTTCGATGTCCTTGCGTCGATTCAACGACCAATAAGTATTCAAAGTTGAAAATATCGGTGTTCCTAGAAGTTAATGTGACTGCTCCGTGTCGTCCGATACCAGTTTCGGGCCAACGATATGAAGAAAATTTGTTCGCCCAATCACCGGCTTATATCTGACCTAGGCATATGTGTTAATAACCCGGGGCGATAATAATTAGCTTTTGTTGAAAATCTACATGTAAATAAGAAAAATGAACATTTAAAACAAAGCAAAGCTTTTATATGTATCATGAAAAAAATTTGGGACCGAGTATTTGAAGAACAGTTTGCTCATATCTGCAGGTCTGTAGCTCCCGGTCTAAAAAAAAAATCGATTGGACGACAGTCCGCTTTTTTCAGACCGGGAGCTCTGGACCTGCAGCGTGGTTGCTCATTAACAATTAAATTTTCAATTCAATTTAATCAACTAAGCATTAAAAAATAAACAACCAATCAAAACGAAAAGAAAAACAACAACAAATGCATTATTTATAAAATCAAAATAACAATTAAAACGAAAAGAAAAACAACAACAAATGCATTATTCATAAAATCAAAATAACAATGATAATAAAACAAAATAATAGAAATAGACAACTGCCACACAGGCAATCGTTATATCAATCATATTAACAAAACAAAATAAGATTATGTTGACACATGACCTTAATAAGGTGATGTGGACACATGACCCAAATAGGGTGATATTGAAACATGACCTAACTTGACAGTGAGATGACATTGACAAATGACCGAAATAAAGTGATGTTGACACATGACCTAAATAAGGTGATATTGACACATGACCCAATTGGACAGTGAGGTGATGTTGGCACATGACCTAAATAAGGAAATGTTGACACATGACCTAATTGGAAGGGTCTAGGGGCAGGTAAAACACGGACTGCTTTGTCTTGGACGGTAGCCTCCCTCTCCGGCCTTTCAACTGCCCGCTTCTAACGACTGAAATACCAAATCATTACATAACTTTATTCTTCTTATTATTATAATTGATATTTTTTTAATTATTATTATTATCAATTTATGAACAAACCGGGCTACCATTAAAACCATTTGTTTTCCATTCGTATATGCATGTATAAACAATCTGCACATTTCTCAGGAAGATGTGCATATTCTGGACTTGATTGCATTGGGTTTTTTAAAATCCCCCAAAAAGTGTATCAAATATCAGGGATGGAAGATTTCCTTGATTTGAGGAATTAGGAACATGCATCAACTTTGGAGATTTTCCCCCGGGGGTTCTCTATGATTATGCCCTACAGGATTTCTTCTAAGGAAAAAATGTCATTATGCTTCATTTTAAGCGGTTATCGCTACGTTTCTATTTTAGATCTTATAGACTTTAAAACTAAGGGCTTGGAGGTCGTAACCATTTCAAAATTAGCGCTTTATAAGAGAAAAGAATCATTTAAATTGTCAAAACTAAAAAAATTTGAAGTTTTTTTTTTAAAACATTAATATCTATAGTCATTGGTTGGCTCTGTTTACTTCCAAATCTTTAAACGAAAACATTATGGGACATAATTAACAGTTTTCCATTGCTTGTAAACTTCACAGTTCTAAAATACCTTACTTGTTTGGTTCTTGATAAAATTCACACCAAACATTTAAAAACCAAAACAAGAAAGACATTGTAGTCAATCGGGTGTAAATAACAGGAAAACAGATGCATAATGTAATTTAAAAGGTAAATTCTCATTCACAATATACTATAAGTACTTGGTTTAATATAAAACATTCAGTCAATACTATTAGCATTTCATTAAATTTTTCCTTATTTTTAGTTTCGAGGTCATTTCTTTATTTTTTAAAGATCTGTTGCACATACCTTGTCGTTTTCTATACAAAGAACATACTCTCCCACCCCACCCCCTACCCCAATTATATTTTTTTAAATCCGTATTCTTAAATTAATTTTTGAAAAGTAAGAATTAGAACTTACTTAAAAAATAAAGAATTTGATGGGTTTTGTTCGAAGTAAGACCTTAATAAGAAGACCCCGCCCCCTTTTTTGAAATTTACTTGTTATGATCTTAGTATTACTAAAACCAAATTCAAAT
This sequence comes from Magallana angulata, assembly GCF_025612915.1. NCBI lineage: Eukaryota > Metazoa > Mollusca > Bivalvia > Ostreida > Ostreidae > Magallana > Magallana angulata. The sequence continues at coordinate 30,658,968 of NC_069114.1, forward strand.
CAGCTTCTGAAATCTTTATTACCTTCTTTGCTCATCCCCACGGTCAGGCATTTTTGGAATCTGCAGCTTTGGCAACGGTTTCGTCTGCTCTTGTCAATCAAGCATTTCTTGTCGCCAACACAGACATAATTCGAATTCTTCTGGACAGATCTCTGGTGAAAATGAAGACCATTCTTTACCATTGATAAAATGGGAGAATTAGAATTAGATTGCGCAAATGCCCATTCGGTTTAGTAGTGAAATACAATTTTGAATTTATTTTTTCCCAATTAAGTCTATTCAAATATATTATAATACAAGTTTACAAAACCACAATTTGTAACTATGTTCAGTTTTTAATACATCTAACAAAAGATAAGAAAAAATTGTTGCCTGAAATTTTTGTGGTATCGAACCCACAACATACAATGTAAAAACTCTAGATATATAATGTTAGCTTATGTCAAGTACTCTAACCACTGAGCCATTTCAGACACAACAAAGTAGACTATTTAAATATTTTTTGTGACTTGGACCACGAATTTGCGGACTTGTATCATTTTTTCAAAACGTTCAATTGTTGGGATACAAAATGATATTTTTAATGTAGAATGGGTCATTTCTCCACGTTTTTGTTGATTTAAATCGGTTTGCTTTCCAATAGACCTTATTTAGACTATGAAAAAAATATGGAACACAGACCCACTTTATAAAAGAAAATGCCTTGAAGTTCCAAAAAATGAAAGTATTTGCAGGTTTTGATACGTATACACCTGCTTGAGTCAACATATTCCAAGTATTGAATATATTTATAGGTTAAAGATCAATGATATGTTAAATATATATTGTTTTAAATGATTTTTTAAAAATGTATCAGAATTATTTATATGTTAATTTTTCAGTAGTTTGTCCCTCCGTGTATGGGCATTTTACACGCCTTATCGACCCACCTTCTTTTTTTTAATTTCAAAACAAAAATGTGATTTACAATTCAAGTTTTGAAACACTTAATTCGATTGTTCAGACCAAGTTAACCAATGTAACCGTGACTTAAGCTGTTTGCGTATCAAATCGGGAAAACATATTAATGTATTTTATTTTCATAAGTGATACTTGTTTTATTTATTATTTACGTATATTGAATTTTTAAAAATCTGACAAAATATGAGGTGGGTTCATAGCTGTCCTCTCTACAACCATTTGTTGAGAAAAAGTTTGAATCTTGCACATTTACGCTGCTACTTTGCCCCAAAATGGATACCCTATTTTTATCATTCGGTATGGGATCTATTTTTACAGTCTTAACTTAGAACTCCTGTGTCTATGGAGACACATTTACGTTATATTTTCATATAAAAAAATAAATGTCAATTCAAAACAATACTTTGATATAAATCTTTATTCGGGTCCCATGTTTGTTTTATGGACTCTTTCTCAGTTCTATAAGTATAAATTAAAATAAATTCTTTTTAGAAGTGGGGTAGGGGTTTAAAAAAGTAATTGTCTTAAATTTAAAAAGTATATATTATATTTCAAAAAAAAAATTTAAATCTTCAAAATACATTATGTAAGTCTGTAGCTGCGCAGTTCGACAGCTGTTCTAAGTGATTGATAAGGCATTATCCTGTTCTTGTATGCATATTTGTCAAACCAAATGAAAAGTAAGACTTCATATTTATTGATTTATATATTTTGGCAACATTTTTGGCCCGTTTCGGACAAAAACAAACCAGCTCAAGAAATGTTTATATTCTTTTCCTCAAATGTACAAGATGGTCGCAAATCCCCCCCCCCCTAATAGAACATAAAAAAAATTTTAAAGCAAGATAATTGACCTCATCACGCACGAATCCATAATTCTTTCCAGGGAGAGTGTGAGGAATACTGGGTTTTTCAGGGGGGGGGGGGGGTCTCGAAAAGGAATTTGTCTAATAGACGTCTTTAAAACCATTAAGAATGAAAAACTGAGTTTTAATGCAAATGAATGAGACGATTTTTATCATAAGTCAATAACTTGTTACATAAAACAACTGTGTTTTGAAGCTGATGAGAAGAAAACGCCTCTTCATCAATGGCGCACATTGCATGATTAATCATAATTGAAGTTTGACAAAGGAGAACAACAACAAGAAGAATTGAGTACATACTTTAAAGAAGCCTTTGCATCCCTCGCATGTCCTGACGCCATAGTGCTGACACTTGGCGCTGTCTCCACACACTGCACAAATGACGTCTTTGCTTAAGTCGTGGTCGCTATAGCTGGTCATGTCCAACTTTCCAAACACTGTCGTTGGCGTGTAAGTCACAACCTCATCTCTTTCAAAAAAATAAATTCAACGCTCAATATATACGTACGAGATCGACTGAGTAGCTAAACAAAAATGTCTATAAAAACTAAAAAGAGAATTTACATATTTAGCCCTTTGAAAACGTAGAAAAATGAATTGCACATATTTTTTAACAAACATGATTGTAGTGAATATCTTTCAGTTAGATGTAGGACTGGTATGAACGAATAGCCATTAAACTCAGGATTCCGTTAAGGGGGCACATTTTTTTCCGAGCCGGTAGGCTTGTTTTGTTGTTATTTTGTAAATTTTGCAGGCAATTGAGTTGTAGAGGTATATTAATCGGGGGTTTATTAGTCATAGTGTGTTATTCTCAGTGCATAAGAGTGTTTGGTGCAAATTCCTAAACTACTCCTAGACTAGTTGTAAATTTTTCCTATGGAGGGTCATGTGGACAACAGACCAATGTCGGGAATATACGCTGCGTTGAGCTTTGCGAAACTAGTCAGTGAGAAGTAGTTGTAGACTGTAATCGAAAGACCTGCGAGTCCGGGCACGGAGGTTTGCAGTCAGGACGACAAGGGACAAGCAGTGTGACGAGGGCAGGAGCGTCTCGGGTGCATGATGTCCTTTAGGAAATGAACCACGTGACTGAGTTCCTTTTCAGAGTAAGGTTATCAGTGTGTTAAAGTAACTGTTGTTAAAAGTTAATTTTCATATGTACAAAGCTGAATTTAGAACATGACATGTTGGGTTTTTTTTTACTTTTTTGAATTATCGAACTTATCGGAAAATTTTTGATTAAATTTTCAACAAGTGTTTCATTATTTGAAAACCGTTTCTCAAGCATCATTTTGTAGTTTACTACATTACATCTGATAATGTGCTCTTTAAAAAGACTTTCCGATTTGGAATTCATTTGATAGTATCAGATATTTGTTTGTTGCTTTTTTTAAAATCAGTTTTTTGGGAAATTTATTTTTGGATGAGAGTGGCGTAAAAGATAAGTTATTTTTCATTCATCCGACAAAATTCAAAATAACTCAGAAACCACGTGACACAAACATGTGTTCGAATGAAAAACTTATATTTCCGGAGAAGTGATTCGTTATTAAAACAAGTAGAAATTAGTTTCTATCGGTCATGTTGTCAGAATTGATGAGGCTTCTTCGAAAATAAGTCACAATATTATCGGATTGTGATTTCATATAGCTACAGGTGTTAAACTTGACGTCAAACTCTTTATATATCATGTATTATATACGTCACTGATATCTAAGTAAAAAAAAATTATGATTAAAAAGTAAATCTTTATACATGTAGAGGACAACATCGGAAAGGAAATAAAATGATAAAACAAAGAAAAAAGAAATACATACTCTCTAAGACGCCTTGGTTGCCTCATTTCCTGTGACGTCGGTGCGAACCGATTATTGCCAAAACAGTAACGACGATTATCGTGAACTCCGACCTCTGAGCTTTGAATGCTGCTTTGAGACTGCTGGTCGGTGTAACTACCAGGCAAAGCATCAATATAGCTGCGACTTCTTCCACTAGGCATGGCTTTTCCCATTTTGTCCAGGTCCAGATAAAGCAAGTTGCTTTCTGCAGGATTTTTCCAGTTGGTAGAATCGCGCATGTCCGGTATGTTTACAAAATGGCCAACATACTGCTGCCGACGATAGTGCGTTGTGGCTCGGTGCTGAGGGGTATCGAACGCAACATTTTCATTTCTGTGAAGGATATTCTGCACATGCGCATTATCCTGCGCAAACATTGCCGGATGAGACCTTTCTCGCTGTAGGTGATCAAATGGAAAGACTCCAGCAAATGTATTAACATTTGTATCTGGATTTGAATATGGACTCGAGAACGAAGCATCCTAACCAAACAAATGAAAATGAAAATATGAATGAATTTTTTTTCTTGAAAACACACTTTGATTGAAAGAATTTCAATTTATTTTAAAAATATTTTTTGAAAAACAAACAGACATATGTACCTGTATTGTTTGGTAATGCATTACTCTGAACAGTAATATTCTTCCACAAATATCTATAGTAATCAAAACGTAAAACAGATAATTATTAGAGATAATTCATTCATTGAATTCTTATGGTTTATTTCAATTGTTAAAAAAATTGTAAAAGACTTTTTATTCCCAAGTGAAAACACGTTTCCATTTTAAACTATGTATTTAAATTAAGATTTTATTGGACACTTCCATTTTGTGACGTATGTCCGATCGAAATAAACAATAAAATTTTGTATAATTCTATAGTTACATCTACCAAATAGGAATCCCTCAATTTCTTACGGAATCTTTAGCTAATTCATAGCTCTATAGTAACTGACAGGACTGAAATCTGCACGCCTTTTTATCGATTGGTCGAAATCTACAGCGGCCAAAGAAAAATCACGGACAAAATAATCATGATAGTGTCAGACTCATATTCCCATAGGGGACGATTTGGCCGTGACTTTTATCTAACACACTTATGTACATTAACAGTAATTTAGTTAATTTAACTTTCTTTTAACAATTAACTATGTTATTTGGATAAAAGAGAGATGTAAATATAAACAATAAATGCTTTCTTTGATGACCCCTGCGTGTTATGAAAGTAGCGATCACTGCAGAAAAAATCACATAATCCGCGGTTTGTATTTTTCCTGCAATAACCCATGAATCGCCAAAGAATACATTTTATTGTTTTATCCTTTTTATTCCTTTTTATTAGCGCGATGGTTCAAGCGTTATTACGAATCCTATAGTCCCGCTGGGGCTTTTATAATTTTTATTTTTCCAAAAAAAAGTTTAACATTTTTTGTCTAACGTTGTAAAATTTAAAAGTTCTAAAACAATGAAAGTATTTTGATTTATATGGACAAATGTCCCATACTTCTATCACCATGTAAAATGTATATTTTACATGTTGTGAACATTTTCGATAGTTTTAGCTTGTTGGTAAATTAACATTATTTACTTTTCTTACGTCTTGTGAAATTCCTCCAGACTGTGATGTCATAGAATGTTAATTAGTGTTTAGCAAAATTCTTAATTATAACAAAAACAAAAAAACCCAGAACATCAAGGTAATTAAGTGTAGCTTTAGGAAATATACTTCTTAGAAAGCAGGGTTGAAGGACAACGGTTTCTTTCTTGTTGTAATGACGGACAATTAAAGAATATAATGAAATTCAACCCCAATTTCGTGTTTTGTGTATTTTTCACATATTCTTTCATCTCTAGGTGTATTTCACCAGCGTCCACTTTCAATGGGTAGGTGGTGATTACAAATTCGAAATCTACATAAAATGATTGAATTTTTTTGTTCACATATATAATTTGCAAATATAAGTTCTTCCTTTTATAGTCTATAAATTTAAAGGTTTAGAAATGAATTTCTTAACGGCTTTGATTTTACGACATTACGAGAATTTAATTTTTATTCTATTCTTAGTAGTTTCGTCACGTACGAGTGACTTGGCGTGTAGTATAAATAGTTTTTCATGTTTGTGTGGGTTTTTTTTTTTGGTCATTGCGACGTTCGTTACAAGATTGTTAGGAGCTGATAGTAACACTCCCTGCCCGCCCAAAACATTGTACTGCATAATTTACATGTTTGTCTATATGGTATGCGATTATGTTAATATACGTTTTGTTTCGTAATGTGATTAAATGCGATCTTGTAACGAACGCACCTAACCTATTTCATTTTGTTGTTGTTTTTTTAAATTAGACAAGAAAAGATTTATTTTTGGAGGAGAGAAACGAGGGAGAAAAAAAGACGATTGAAGTAGTTATTGCCAATTTTGGTTGAATTGATCAATTAGAACATGTTTTACTTTTTCTTTTGACCACTTGGTATTTTGTATAGTCAGGATTGTCAGAGTTATGATACGAGTTAGAGTTAAAGAATCAAGATACAAGTCGTCTGTATAATCCGTTGCGTTTTACCTCACTGTCATATGTATAGAATTGTTAATTAGCGAGTTTCCCCTATTTGATGAATACAGCAATATGTTATTAAATGGAATAAATGTTAAAAATTCAGCGAGTGTTTATTTAGTTCCTAAGTAATCACTCGATACGGAAAATAACCAAAACGGCACGAATCCGGCGATTATTATTGGTGGAGAAATCAGGTATACGGCACATTTGCCCTTCGTTTTTACCTTAGACCCACAGCGCGCCTCAACCTTACACCTTGTACCCTTTACGCCAACCTTCCCTAATCCCGTTTGTATGGCACACGACCGACGCAGTTCCAGACTGATCCCCTAACACCGTTCAAATCCAAGCGGTCATTAATCTAAGTTATTTTCATTGATGCTAGAACCAATCGGAACATCGCTTGGCCTTTTCCGTCAAATCTTTAATTGACGGAAAAGTCCGAGCGATGTTCTGATTGATGCATCGCTTGGCCTTTTCCGTCAAATCTCGAATTGACGGAAAAGTCCGAGCGATGTTCTGATTGATGCAAGCACTTCATTTACTTTCAAAGTTGTTTTTTTTTATGAAATTGAACTTTATAAACTAGCTTAACTTATATGCGATATGATTTCACGAAAGGTTATTATTTTAGTTGTGTTCAATTTTTTTTTTCTAATTTTCCAGAATCATTGTCAACAAAAAATATGGAATGAGAGATAATTATAAAGATTTAAAATGTGAAAAAAAGATTTGCAAACAAAATGATTATAATTTGAAACTTCCAGATAAAAATAAATTGTTTACCTTATTTTGTCTGTTGAAAAATGGTGATAAGAATGAGATACAGAAACATTTCATCGTCTTTTAACGTGCAAGATTTGACAGGTGATAATATCAAAATTACTAGTCAGTGTAACGTGTTAATAAGTCCATCAATATGATTGGAATACAAGCGCGCGGCGAGTTCCCGCCCTTTGCTAACCATTTACATACGTGTTTCACTATCACGTAAAACACTATCAATGTAGAACACGTACACATGTGCGTACACACACACACTCTCTCTCTCTCTCTCTCTCTCTCTCTCTCTCTCTCTCTCTCTCTCTCTCTCTCTCTCTCTCACACACACATACACACCCACATTTTACCAAAAGTTTTTCATTTAAAAATGACTTCTTTTGTGGTTTAACCGCATTGCAGTGAGTCAGAGAGAGAGAGAGAGAGAGAGAGAGAGAGAGAGAGAGAGAGAGAGAGAGAGAGACAGACAGACAGACTGACAGACAATGGTATAGTTAAAAGATGAATAAAGCTTTTTCTATGTTATTTTTTCATGATTAAAATGTCGATTATTTTCCAATGTAAGATTTTACACAAAATACAGTTTATTGAAAAGATGAAGTCTTGGAAATGAGAATAAGCTAGAGCTCTGTATTAAAATATGGAAAAATCTTTAATTTTTAAAGCTTATTTTTTTTTTTTTCAGTGATAAACAGTAGTTAACGACGAAGAAAAAAAAATTGAAACCAACCTGATGTGTAATTCGTTGACCAACAAACTTCCTTAATACATGTACCAATGATTAAAATTCGATCGTTATATATGATTTTATGATATTCTCAAATTCTCTTTTACCCGTACCCTCTGCTATGTACACTGAATATAAAAATGCCTACTTATAAAGCATAAAACATAAATTACCAAAAAAAAAAAAATAATAATTAATAATAATTGCGTTAACATTTACTAGCAGGAACAATTTCTTCGAAGAATTATCAATTCTTGCAATATTTGCAACATTAAAATGTCCATTTTATTCTAAGAAAGTATTGATTCTACACAACGAACGGATAAGCGCATATTGGGTCGCGATACACTACTTGTTCAGCAGCACGCTTTTCTGGGGGGTATGAGTGTGGGTAGGGTTAGGAATTACCTTGTGTTGTTGTACAAACGTCTAGTTTGAATTCTTCCTGGATATGTAAAGCTTTCACACGTGTAATGCCTATTGACAAAATTGATTTACAATTGGATGTTGACTTAATATTTGCATGTAGCATGAAAGATATCAAAAAGAAATGTTCTGACACAGTAAGAGGGAATGTTGGTAGCAATAGGAATGAAAACAACATTACGCGTTTTTCCTGGCTACAGGTGGAAAAAATATAGGAGTGAGATTCTTATTTCTTAATGAAAGGTAAAAGCAGTATATTTTATCGTGATTTTGTTTCTTACAATAACATTTGATTATTCAATGTATTGACATAATTTAAACTTTAAAAGGATCTGTCGCAAATAGCAAAAGAATTGACCTATACATACATGTAACTGACCTGTAGGTGAGATATATCACTTTCGAAAATCGAATTTGCATTTTGAACCTATCATATTAATCTTGCAATTTTATAATTAATCTTTAAAGTTGGCTAAAATAACACTTTCTCAGTAAAATAGTATATATTTCTGTAAATTTTAAGGTCTAGATATCCTTCAGGACCGGTCTGCCCCTTAAATTAATCTATATTTTGATAGGTTTTGTTCAAAGGAATAAACTAAGATAGAATTTTTTACGAGTACCCGGCCCTAGGGTCGAATTTTGCAAAATTTTTGTTTTTGACTTCTTCCTTTATGCACATTTGCTCTTTTCTTTAAAGACATCGATGGAAAAAGACTATACTTAACTACATGTAAAAGCAATCAACCGGAACTACACCTTAGTTAAAGCACGCTTTATTTGAGATAAGAATCATCCCCTCATTCTTATTCGAGACAGTTGCCACGAAAAAAAAATCACGCCGAGCAAAAACTGCTGTGTTTGCCTTTCCAGAACATATACACTGTAAAGGAAATGGTACAATTGTGGGAGAAGTACTTCAAAGTAGAAGTTGTTCGTCCTTTGCAAAGAACGTGTGCATTCGTGAAATTTTATATGCCAGAAATGCAGGAGGAAGGTTTATAGATTAGAAAAAATTGGGTGGGTCAGTTAGAGTTTCCCGTCCCCTTGCCATCTCGGCACAGGTACATCCCCTTATACATACATGTAGGACGCAGCTGTTAATACGGAAAAGAGTTCAGTTGAATGTACAGTGAATGATGATAGTGTTCGAACGCCTCGTGAAAACCCTTCATCATCTACACATCTCTCTCTTCCTTATATTTCTGTTGGAAAAACTAAGGCGACGTGCATTATTTGTCGCAAAGAGTTTGCGACCTTTGAAATTGCGTCACGCGCGACTATCGATAGTTGCATATTATGTCTTTGTTTGTAACTAAACGCATATAAAGAACAATTGTTGTATTATAGCAAGTAAACTAAAAATAGAATTTAAATTAAAAAAAAATTCATAACTCATACTGCTCGAACAAAGACCGTGAAACTTTTTTTTTCAATCACTATACAATATGAGAACTAGAACCTAACACTATACTAAATATGTATGTTCTAAAATAAAAAAGTGGAACGGAAATCGATATGCTTTTTGTAAAGACAGAAACCAATACCGGCCCTATAGGTAAAGTCTTTTGTTACATACAAGTTTACCTTTATTTGAAAAGCTTACCGTCTTCAGAGAATCTTTACAGCAAAAAGTTATGAAAGAAAAATTAATTCTTTTTATTTAAATGTCGCCTTCCTTCTTCTACATTCCCTGGCGTGTGGAACTTTTTTATGTGTGCCTTTTAAGCTTGCGTGCCTAAAATTGTGAAATGTTTACAACGTGCTTGTTAGTTGAGATCGACTATAGTAAGTAAAAAGAGATCTTAGCAAGGTTCGTATTATTTTAATAAAACCAAAATCAATACTACTGCATTCAGCATCTTACTGATATTACCGTTTTACTGTATCTAATTGCAAATTTGTCTAGAAATACTAGCCATTCCGATCAAATTTTGCATTAAACAAAACAAAAAGAAAAGAACAAATTCATTCAAAAGATATTTTAGAATATTGGTTTCAACTAGTTGTACTGAAAAATTAAAGCCTGAATTTCGCCCACTTGTTGATTTTTTTAGGTCTCTTGGAATGGTAATGGGCGATCTTTTTACTGGGGGGAATTAACGAATCAAAAAATTTATTTTTTCGACCCCAAGAAACAAAGTATCATAACATGTATACAATTTTCAATTCAATTCAGTTTATTCGCTCAAACCATGAAATGGTACATAAGGTCAATCATTATATACAGTTCAAAAATCAGAGGTACATTTTATAAATGAATAGATAATTAGTAGATAAATAGTAAATAAGCATAAATATCCAATATATACAATGAAAATAAGAAAAAAAGTATAATAATGGAGGACAGACTACAAGTATTATATCAGACTATATATTTTGATAATAAAATAACATATTTTTTTTCAGATTTGTAACATTAGTACAAGACATAAGTTCACTATACTTAGAAGTATTTGGCGCTAAACAGTATTAATCATCAAGATATTTATGTCTAATTGTCAATAGCTCTATATTTTAGAATATAATGGAATTCATCAGCAATTTGACCTGAATTGCACAGTCTACACAGTAATATTGTACCATCTCCCTGTCTCCATTGGTAAATGGTGGTTTGAGGTTCTGAATTCCATAAAAATCGTTCTGAGCTTATGTGGCAATATATTAATGTATTTTCATAACTAAATTTTTTCTTAAAAATCTTGTAAATTTGCCCTTTTGACGAATCGTTCATTTCACTAGACCATTTTTGGATATATTGGTCTTGTAACCTTTTTTACAATTGCACAAATCCACTTTACATTTACTATATTTTGTTCAGACCAAATATTGAAAAAAAACACCAAACAAGAGGCCCATGGGCCACATCGCTCACCTGAGGAACAATAGGTATGATAAAGTCAGCTTAATGGAGTCATAATACAAACAATCTGGACAATGTACAATAATACATGTAGATCCTGTATAAATAAAATCCATTTTCCCCCCTTGGAACTCGGATAGCCCTGATTGCTGCCAATATTTACAAGAGCAGACTTTAATCACCGCTCCTGTACATATATAGGGACTCAACGTTACGCAGGCAGGGATCACCGCACACCTACGCAACTCAACAGGTACCACCGTTAACGCAAGCAGGGATGACCGCACACTTGCGCCAACAGCTCAACCTAACGCAAGCAGGGAGTGCCGCACACTTGCGCTAGAAAGGCCAGAACACCAGCAGGGATGACCATACACTAGTGCTCCGCCACAAACACCACAAGCAGGTATGACCACCCAATTGTATCAATGCGATACAGGGCAGGAATGACCGCACACTCTGTGTCATAGGTTAGAAAACGCGATGATTAGATAGAGCAGGGGTGTCCACACACTCAATCTACCCGCACTTCTTCCAGTTTATCCCCAAACAGTCGCTCATCAGAATGCAATAGACACTGTCCCTATATATGTGCCGGTCTAAAATAATTCATAGTGTCTAAAAATTGGAAATCAAAATTAAACAAACTAATCCAGCCTAACCCAAAACTACATATGCAGAACAACTTACATATATTGAATATTTATTATTGTATAAAAATAATCATCACAATAATTGGTTAACAGTGGATGCATTAATTAAAATAATCAAGAATCAATAAATCAAGGGCAATAACTCAATACAGTAACACAAAAGGATTATAATGAAAAAATAGCTGCCTGCTTCAATTTTATAGTGATATCACATGTTGAGTATTGCAGTTCTCAAAAAGATCCTTTACAATTATTTATATATGGGATATTTAGCTGCATTAAACTCTGAACATTCTTGTGAGGCGGAAGAATTGTCCTGGAGCCAAAGTCTTAACAATAATAAAGAATCATCTTGCTGATTAGTTTCTGAGAAGAAGATTTTTAAAGATTTACTCTATATATTCCTATGTAAAACTTTAACACCCCCCCCCCGCCAATGTGGCCTCACCCTACTCTCAGGGATCATGATTTTCACAACTTTGAATCTACACTACCTGAAGATACCACACAAGTTTCAGCTTTCCTGGCTGATTAGTTTCTGAGAAGAAGATTTTTAAAGGTTTACTCTATATTTTCCTACGTAAAACTTCGACCCCCCATTGTGGCCCCACCCTACCCCCAGGGGTCATGAATTTCACAACTTTGAATTTACACTACCTGAGGATGCTTCCACACAAGTTTCAGCTATCCTGGCTGATTAGTTTCTGAGAAGAAGATTTTTAAAGATTTACTCTATATATTCCTATGTAAAACTTCGACCCCCCATTGTGGCCCCACCCTACCCCCGGGGGTCATGATTTTCACAACTTTGAATTTACACTACCTGAGGATGCTTCCACACAAGTTTCAGCTTTCCTGGCTGTTTAGTTTCTGAGAAGAAGATTTTTAAAGATTTACTCTATATATTCCTATGTAAAACTTTGACCCCCCATTGTGGCCCCACCCTACCCCCGGGGGTCATGAATTTCACAACTTTGAATCTACACTACCTGAGGATGCTTCCACACAAGTTTCAGCTTTCCTGGCTGTTTAGTTTCTGAGAAAAAGATTTTTAAAGATTTACTCTATATATTCCTATGTAAAACTTTGACCCCCCATTGTGGCCCCACCCTACCCCCGGGGGTCATGAATTTCACAACTTTGAATCTACACAACCTGAGGATGCTTCCACACAAGTTTCAGCTTTCCCGGCTTTCTATTTCTTGAGAAGAAGATTTTTGAAAATTTCTCGAAATTTTTCATTAATTTCTAATTATCTCCCCTTGAAAAAGGGTGTGGCCCTTAATTTTCACAACTTTGAATTCCCTTTGCCTAAGGATGATTTGTGCCAAGTTTGGTTGAAATTGGTCTAGTAGTTCTTGAGAAGATGTTGAAAATGTGAAAAGTTTACGGACAGACGGACGGACAGACGGACGACAGACAAAATGTGATCAGAATAGCTCACTTGAGCTTTCAGCTCAGGTGAACTAAAAAGGAAATAAGGAAAACTCAGATATCTATTTTTATTTGGCGATAAATTAGCTAATTAAGGTGTAAGTAAAGTAACTCTATTAATATGTGATTAAATGTAATTTGCATAATATCATTATCGTCACATTATTTCAAATGTCAAGTCGGGCAGATGAAAAAAAGTAATTTAAAAGTAAAAGATAAAAAATACAGCGATAAAAAAATCATGAAATAAATCTGACGTTTCTTGACGTGATTTAGATGAATATATTTTCATGCAATAATTGAGGAAATATTAAGTATTTGCAGCTAAAACAACTTTTAGGTTTCGCTGCAATAAAAAACAATACTTCATATGAAACCGTTATTTTATTGCAAAATCATATTTAAAATAAAATACTTTAGATGTCCACCAAATATTATTTAGGTATATTGCGCCATCTTTAATTATGAATTAACGTTGGGATGCATAGCTAAATGGATTTTGGAATATTTTTTCAATTTAAATTATCGATATAGACCTAGCATAGTTTATTAAAGGAATATTTATTAATGAGAACATAGCATTGATTTATAATAAAATATTTTTACAAGACATGAAAATATCCTATTGATGAATATTCATCAACTTTAAAAAAAACCTTCTTATACAATGTCATGAAATTGTTTTTTTGCTATTAACAAAGATTGAAACCTTTATAATATCAAATTGTGCGTTATCCTAATTAAATTGGAATCGTTTTTTTTATAAGTTTATCTTAAAGAAGGTTGGATAGGCAGGACGTAAGTTAGTGTATATTAAGTGTATGTTAAACATGCTTATAGTGTATGAATGTACACTATATCTGTTACATACAATATTGTATTTTTTATGAAATAATTTTGAAATTGATTTGTTTAACAGTGTAACATGCAATTTATTTGTGTAACCATAATATTTTATCGGAAAAAACTTATTAAGTATACATGGATAAATGAGTAGTGATGTGTGTTTATTGTTTAAATGTTTTATTTTTCAATACAAAAAGATCAGTCTTCAAGGGACTTGGACACGATTTGAGATCAAAAGTTTTATTTTTATTTTTTAGGTATAAAATGGTTTACTGGTGCATTTTAAATGATTGACCAAAATATTGGTTGTTAAAATCAGGTTACATACGAGATACAGAGGTAAGATTTGGTTGTTATGTAAACAAAGCTCGGGTCTTATAGTTGTTTACAAAAAATGTAATGTAGAAAATAACCATTTTTTAGGCAAAATGGCATGTAAAAACATTTAAACCAATTAGTATCTTCATAAATACTTTTATCAACAAACAAAGATATATTTGATTGAAACTTACACTAATACAACACATATGTAAAAAAAATTACAAAATTCGAGCTTTGTTTACAAAACAAAGAATTATGAACTCTTTATCTTGCTTATAAATTGATATTTGACTTTTAAATTTTGACACAGCATTATAAATTTTTATATCATTGAAAATGGAAAAATAAAATTTGAAATTTTTGAGTCAAACCGTGCCCAAGTCCCTTTAAGTCGCTTTAAAACAATTTTGTGTATCAATTTCATTTGCAGGGTTAATACAAAGATACACTGAAAAGTAGTGCTGAAACGAATGTTCGAATATTCGCGAATGAATAGTAAATTTCTAATATTCGAATGTATATTTAGCATTCGAATATTCGATCACATGTTAAACACCCATATCAAGCACTGTAAACTATGCAGCATCGTGTTATTTCATTTTACTCGGAACGAAAGTAAAAATAAAGCCATATATGACTGCCATGCTTGGTAGAGTCTATTACTTAACCCAGTAATAGACTCTTCCGCCATGCGTGTTTACCTTGAAAGTAAAAGCAGGGTTTAGATCGAACGGAGACAAACATTCTGGATTTTTCAATTCATGTCAGACGCTGAAGAAAAAAAATTGCTTAACTGGTTGAACGAGTGTGAGCTACGGAGAGTAAATATAGAAAGGTACATCCAAAGCTTTTTTAAAAAGATACTTCGATATAATTTGTTTTTTTTTTAAATAAACAGAACATTTCCGGAGTTATGAGCGTTATCAGTTTTCTGTTTAATACTATATCAAACATGGCGGAAATATTTGGACTGACTCACGAAGTTACGTATCGGTCTCATCAGAGACATAAATAACATTATTTATGTCTCTGGTCTCATCCAGGAGTCAGGACTGCAGTATATTATTAAAGAAGTAATAACTCTTTTGATTGTAGTTGATGAAATTTTTTAAAAAATCGTTATATTATTATTTGCTTAAAAATTAAATGCGCACCCAATATATTCAATAGATACTCATGCATTAAGTGTCAACTTCGAACTGACATGTTTAAGCAGTCTACACATACACCCACTTAGTATTTACAAACTATCATATATGCTTAATACATTGTCTATGACGTCTACGAATATTCGAATACGAATCGAATAGCACTCACGAATATTCGAATACTGATTTATGGTATTCGTTTCAGCAATACTGAAAGGAGTTAATAATAACAATTATGATGGGATATATGATAAAAATCATTTTTTAAATCTTGCATTCTATATCTGTGGAGAAATATTTAGAGGATAAATCCATATTCCACCAAATATTGGCCATATTGTTTGTTGTAGGGACGCACTGAATATCCATTAAATAAGACTATTCCAAATAGGTGGTGTTTTGTGCAACATAATTAACACACCAGTGGATGATATTGCAAGATGTTTCAGATTTATGCCAATAAATACAAAGGCAATTTAAAAGTTAACCATCATCTTATACGTAGTAGATAATGAAATACGTGTCATTAGTTGATCACGTGATAATTATTAAAAAAAATGTTGTAAAATGTAAATAAACAATTTAATTACACACTTGATTACATTGTCCATAGATTTAACATATACAGCACTCTTTATTTATGTATGTTTAACAAAGCTCAAAATTATCGATAAATTGTGCTAGAAGTTGAAACTAGTATCCCCGAGTACCCAAACTCCGTCACCATAAGCAGAAAACATCCCGCGTTTCTCAGTTAATTATTTTTTGCGGTTTTTATCATTTGCAATCACTAAATATAACCTGAAACATTGTAATTTATAAAATTATTAACAAAAATATTTTTATTATTGCTCAAATAAGCCCTCTGAATACAACGTTTATCACACGTGCTATCATAACTTATGAACCGAACTCCGTCACCCTTATGATCTATGATACGCCAGGCAATGAAGACACATTAACAATTTAGTTTAAACACAATTTGTATCAAGGCAACGTTATAATAAGTAAAATCGGTTTATACAATTTAAATTGTATTTAATTTCATCAAAGTGAAATGATCGCCAGAACAAAAAATGGGTACATGTAACAACAATCACAATGACTTTTTCAGAATGAACGGATGCCGTTTGATTTCTGTCCTTCCATATTTCAAATATATCATATCAATAATGAATAGATTAATGATTATATTATTTATTAATTACATTTTTAATAAATGTAGCATATGCTAAATACAGACATGCCGTATATATCTGTAACCCTATATATGGCAAAAATTACGGCATGAGCGATTTGACGTTATCATCAAGTGTAGTGCATAAACGCTATTGCGGACTGAAAAAATCTAATTAATAACCTTAATAAAAAATAAATTACATGTGAAATGTTTTATCTTGTCCTCTCTTAAAATGACTAACCACCGTAAATCATCGAATGGGCCCTCATGTCAGAAATATCGTTATTTTAGTGCATCCGTGAAAAAGTGTTAGCTGATTTCACGCAATTATTGTTGCATAAAATGAACAAGGTGTAATTTTGTTTTGTTTGAACACATTCTTAAATTTTACCGTTGTAAATTGTTGACAATTGATTGAAGATATTTGACATGCAAAAAATGACGTCATAATCGCACTTGATTTCAAACAGCAAGGAGTTTCTCGAAAGTGACGGAGTTAGGGGGCTATGCGATATATTGTGATCAAACAATAATACATTGTATATGAAATAAAGTTTCAACTTTGATTTTAAGTATTTGTAATGTAGATGTTTAAAACAAGTATCACAACTGATTCAAAAGTCAAAATTTGATATTTTCATGGGGTTAACTTCACGTAAAGATCTTCAATTCTTCTTTTTTTTAATTATGAAAACTGAAATTGGAAATGCGCACACGTGCACGTTCGCAAATACACGCTCTTCTTTCGCGATCTTCTTTTTTTTAAATTTGTATATTTGTATTTCATAAAGTACTAGAAACTTGAACTTGTTTAATATCAAGTTGACATGTTTCTCAGTAAATTTCTTAATTTTTTTCTCCTTAATTTTTATAACATTTTAATTAGAAATTCTAGACATTTTTTTATTTAAACAGTTAATGCTTACCGGAAGAGGAGTGCATAATTCATAAATATAAAAACAACTCGTTATGATATGAGTTTCCGGATGGTCTGCAATATGATACGACAAACAATATTTCAGAGCGTATTGGATTATAATTTAATTCTGGTTGTAACGCGCTTTCTGATTGGCTAAGAAATTATTTTATATCGTATAAAGAATGTTGCTGATGTCATAGTAAGACTTACGTCAAAAACGTATCAATACGCCTGACGTTACGTTTGAATTTTGTACAATTTTACGTCATTTTAAAGGCCAAATGACCGTTTTCATCTACAATAAAGAGTAAAAAAATTAAATTATAAGAAATGAATTCAATATTTATTAGTTTTATGCGATATAGAATGGTTTGAAACAGTTTACGCTTTTTTATAAACCGCCTCGCGGTTTATAAGGCATAAACTGCCCCAAACCATTTCAAATTGAATTCATTCCTTAAATATAAGGGAAATGGTCGATTCTGAAGAGCCTATTTGATAAAACTGATGATGTCACCGACAGCACAGTCCATTCTAAAAATTATCTCTTAAACTTGCAATAAAGTGTATATATAAATAATGAGGTCATTTCATTTGGGGCAGTTTACGCTTTATAAACCGCGATGCGGTTTATAAAAAAGTGTAAACTGTTTCAAACCATTTTATATGGTATAAAACTAATAACCTTTTTCTCAAAAAAATGGTTGTAGATAGGACATCAGTGAACCCCTATCTTATTTTTTCAGATTTTTAGACCTTCATAATAAGTCTGCAGCCAGCTGCACAGTTCTACAGCTGTTCTAAGTAATAAAAAGGCATTGTTCTGTTCTTGTATGCGTAATTTGCATCCAAAACACGTAGAACCTCATGTTTATTGCTTTTTCATCTTTTGACAAGTTTTTGGCAGAAAAAAGCCAGTTCAAGAAATGTTAACATTTTTATTTTCAAATGTACAAGAAAGTCGCAAATCCCCTTTATATAATTTATTTCGGTTGAACTCGGTGAATTAGAATTCTTCTTGTGGAAACGTCAATAAGAGTAAGGGTCGGGGCTTAAGGTTTTCTAGTTTAGTCGTGTTAGAATTGTAGTAATTCTGGCGTTCAAACCTTGCAGGGGAAAGATCAAAGTGTATGGTTGTGGTAATCAGACTGAGTGCTGAGGTTCTTTTTTAGCATACCCGTAAAATGGTTATGTGCTTTTAAGCATATATGACAAGCTGCTTTTTAAATGAAAACTTCAGATGTTTTCAGATATGGATGATATTGAATATTGCAGATTGTATGGGAGTGACTTTCTAAAATGAAAGAACGCAATATATAAAAAGAAAATATTTGTGTTTTTTGTGTTTTTGGTGTTTCTTGTTCTTATGAAGTGCAAGTACAAAAGAATTAGAGCAGACATCACTCGACAATTTCCGTCAAAGTACCAATGCTCCGAACTATTTGCCAAGATAAAGATAATAAACAACTAGTTTCAAACCATTTTAAAAAAAAGATCTGTTCACCTTTAAATCACGTTTACCTGCTCTCGCAAAAAAATGACATTGGAAGCCGTATGCAACTTACACCGAATTGTGGGTATTATTCTGACGACAGAAAATTCAGTACGTCAAAGGGAGCAGTAAAGAGGTATAGCGCACTTAATACATTATTTGGCCTCAAATATAGCCTTTTGCAAACATCAGACATTTTCAATATTATACAATATTTAGTTTAAATATAACCAAAGAAACGCAAATTACACAATCACCATGCTCTAAGAGTCTTAATTATCTTACACGACATCATTTAAAATATTCAGATTTGTTAGGGATATATAGGAAAGTAGTTAGTATACGAAAAAAAATAGGATATTTGACTATGCGAACCACTCTAAACCAAAGATATCCGATTAAAATTAAAAGTTTTGGTTTAACGTGGTCTTCGTACTGAAAATTAGACAAATATTTCAATTAGTGTCTTTTCTAATACAATCATGTATATAGCCATATATATTGAAAATGCATCTGCTGAAAAATGATAGATGCGTAGCCTAGTGGTAACGCGGAGGTCTTTTTGATTTTGTGGTCGCTGGATCGAATCACTTAAGCAGTATTTTTTTTCACTTAAATTGAAACATGAACAGAATAGAGAGGTTAAGTTACATGTATCTATTCTTTTGGGTTTTTAAAAAAAAATTATCTTGTTTAATTCAGTCTGAGTATAAGATTGATCTCTTCATGAACTTTATACATGTACTCTATTTACACTTAGATCCATTGTATTTTGCTTGAACTTATCACGGTTCAGAATATCAACTACTGTTATACACAGAGTCTCCCGATTTTATGACAGACACCATAGTAAAATCAGTACAGTGTATCCAGGTTTCAAAAATCATATTGCGACAGCTAGGTACCTGAAGCTATTTTTAGTAACAGGTACTTTCCGTTCAAACACAGGTGTAGGGAAAAGACGCTAATACGCTATATACCTCTTCAAGTCAAATATTATTTTCGTGCAGGCGTTGTTGTTAGAGCTTGCAATGAACTTTGTTTTTATGTCTGTAAGTAGATTGATTATATACATGAACTAGGAAAAACTACTTGTTACGTTTTTCGGTTTTTTTTTCCAGAAAAACCAAATGGATTGCGGCCGTCTTTTTCAGCTTGTGTCAAATTTTTTTCTTGGAAATGTTCTTATATATAGTTCTTAGTAACATACAAGAGACCAATTGGCCTTAACGGTCACCTGAGTTAGCAGATAATTTTTTAACATTATATGCATTAACACCTATACATCCATTTTGGCCCTGCCCTATAGTCAAAACCCATACTCCGGGGGACATGAAAAATAAAATTTCAGTAGAGGACTTCCTGGTAAACATAATTTTTAAGTCAGTTTTTTTATACAGATGTGTGAGAATAGAGAAGAAAATTTTTAAAACATCATATGCATTAACACTATATTACCATATTGCCCCCCCCCCTTCCCATGTCCTGAACCCCTGACCCAGGGGCCATGAATTAAACAATTTTGGTAGAGGGCCTCATTGACATCATAACCAGGCATTTTGTTTTGAAAAAATGTATATGGGAGTAGAGAAGAAGATTTTCTAAAATTTAATACATTTTTACTATATGGCCATATTGGCCCCACCCTAGAGCCTGAACCCCTGACCCAGGGGCCATGAATTTCACAATTTTAGTAGAGGGCTTCATGGACATCATATCTATGCAACCAGTTTTGTCCTCACATGTGTGGGAGTAGAGAAGAAGATTTTTGAAAATTTGGCTTTTTTGCATATTTGGCCCCACGTGTGTCGCCCCGGGGTGGTAGAGCCATGAATTTCACAATTTAGATTCCTCTTAACATAGATATGCCTCACACCAAAAATGGTAACAATCAGCCTTGTAATAATTAAGAAGTTAAATATATAAAATTATATTACGACGCATGACGACGGACGAATAGCAATAGGTCACCAGAGTTTACTCAGGTGACCTAAAAATCCAAACACGGGTGGTAACGTTAATTTTACCGGTCTAACAAATTCAATGTTAACCGGTCTGCGGGTCCAACATAAAAATTGTTAGACCGCTACGTCCCAGCTAACTTATATTTGCCCGATTTTGGGGGAACAGAAATAGCTGAAGCTGAATGGATGGTTGCTACTTGAAATCAAAACAGTTATTAACTGGGATTCAGGCAACATGTGATAAGCTGGACTTCAAGACGAAAGCGTTATCCTTGGCCGTGAGCAACATTTGTGTCTTCGGGTCAAACAAATCATATGCCGTTCTCATTTCTAGTCAAAACATGTAACCTATGAACTTTACACAATTTAAAATGCAGTATAATGAAATACTTCATTCTCCGATACACAATGTATAAACAAAGATACAATTATACCGACTTTTATCCTTTGTTTCAAATTTTATTTTTCTAAACATTACAACATATCCCAATCGATATAAGTGCAAACGGTTTTTGCTTTGCAGGGCATGAACATTATATACTTTTAGTCGTTGTTTGACTGTATGGTTTTAGAAATTTTTCAAAATAATTTTATGATATATAAAGAAACAAATATGAGAAGGAAAAATACCCTGTTTTACTTAAAAAGGAAGTACAAGCTAAAAACAATTAAAAGAAAAACGATCGTCATGATTCAAACATTTGTGCCAAGTAGGATTGTCTTTTCGCTTAACACGCTGCGTACTGCAGGTATTTCAAACATACTTATATGGTGAATAACATTTATTTTATAGCTTTATAATTTAGTGAGGGAAGGCTTTATTGAAAAATACTAATTTTGGCCCATAATGGGTCTAGACTCTATTATAAAAAATCAATTATAAAAATAATTGAAAACCTCTCCTTTAAATTAAAGTATTTTTAGAATGGAGTCTTGACCTATCCATACCTAAAATTTTCAAGTTAGCACAGTAAAAGATCAAGATTTGGACGTAAAGCGTTTTGTTGCTTGATTTGGAATCCTTTTTCTGTTTCGTTGACGAAATCAATATGCGATATTTATTGCATCATAATTTTTTTTACTATAAACAATGCATGAATGTAACTATATCTAAAAAAAAGTTCATCTTTACGTCTCGAGGGGGCGGGGGGGGGGGGTATCCAACGCCTGGCCAAGGCAAAATAATTCCCGAATTCCCCTTCGTTTTTAGGGGGTTTCCGCCAGCGACAGGGACTGTCCTTTTTTATGAGATGAAAAACAAAGTGTAAAATGCCTGATTTTCCCACTTTTGTAAAAATACGAGGTCACTTGAATATTTGATGCCAGTTGTTTCGGCAGGGGGGTGAAAAGGCTCGGACATGATTTTCAAGCACATGTGTAACTTTGATGTAAACTAGCTCTCGTGCCTTTGTGGATGGTTGTGGTTTTTTTTTGCCACTAAATTGGTTAGGAACGATTGTTTTAAAAGTTGTAAAGAGGGATTTTCCCAGAAGTTTGTTTTAAACTCGCTTCCCGTGTCTAAAGTTGCGTAATTTTGGTAAGAATACATAGTAAAAATTAATAGTGGTGTGCAACCTGAACACTCATTCGATATTATTAATTTAGAACTGCGTGTCCTTTTCATATTCAAAGAAAATAATGCTATTGTCACATACATCCTACTTTTAAGTCAAAAACAATTTACAAAAACATAATTATATGAAATAGATGAATTTAACCTGAAATATAATGAAAGCATTTTAGTGTTGACGTCCGCTCGTAATTATCTTGCCTTTCCCTTTTCATCGTTACGCTTGTGCAACTCAAACATGTCTTGTTCAAAGTAGAGTCATTGTCCCCACCTTTATCAACAAATAGAACCATTTTAACAAGAGCTTGGAATTTGGATGGTTGTGTGTCAAACGGCAATGTGTCGTAGGCCTTGTTAAAATGGTTCTAATTGGTTTAAAAAACAAACACACTGAGATTGATATTGTTTTCATTAAGGTTTGATTCAATATTAATAAAAATTTTCAATTTTTTTTTATCGACTGGGTAAATTTTAGTCGTTGATCGTCGTGACCGAGCGGTAGTCGAGTATATTGGAATATTCGGTTACATCACTAATTATTTCCCTACGACTCACATTTGTTTACAGCCTATAATTATTGGAAAGGAGATCAAAATGTTTAATTGACGCATATTGACGCACAACGGTGGACAAATATAAAAGACAGTATAATAGAAATCCAATAAGATAGATATATATAGAAATATAATTAAGTGAAAAGTGAAAAATAAAACAAAATCATGTCAAAAAAAATTGCATTGACCCTCTTTCTTACATATATAAATTAAATAACAATCAACACAATTTAAACAAGACTTCTGTAACAGAGTTCATAAACGAAATCATGGTAGAAACTCGATATAATTTAATTTAATGTTTAGTGCTAGAAGGCGCAGGGCCCCTCCATCGTTTAAAGGAACGTTTAAAAGAACACGATTTGAGCTCTAAATTTAAAAATTTTATTTTTCCAATTTTAATGTTTAGAACGGTTACTAGGGATACTTTTAATGCTTTATCATTTGAAAGTAAAATATTGAGTTATAAGCAAGTTTAAGAGTTTGAAAATCTTTGTTTTGTAAACAAAGCTTGAGCTTTTTTATGGTTTACATATGTGTTTTATTGGTAAAAGTCTCCATCAAATGTTGCTTTTTCTGTTGATCATATTATCTATAAACACATTGATCAGTTTACCTTGTTTGCACGAGTCATTTGGTCAAAGAAATGGTAATTCCATACTTTACATTATTTGTAAACAAATATAAGACTCGAGCTTTGTTTAAAACAATGACTTTTTACCTCTGTAACTCTCTTACAACTTGACTTCTAACATTCAAATTTTGGTCAATCATTCACAATGAGCAAGTAAACAATTTTATACATAAAATAAGAAAAAGATCAAAAATCCTGTCCAAGTCCCTTGAAGTAGCTAACGTACACAGTACCATCAAATTCCACTTTTAACATTTTCAGATTAAATTTTTCGTAATAGATTTCATTAAACAAAAACCATCATTAACAACAACACAGCACCTGAGATATGGATTTATAAATGGATTTCATTACGATACAAACATTTGTCTAAATGGTATATACGTAACCCAGGCAATGTGACAAAACCATCATATGAGGATAAGGCTTTTTAAAAAGAATATAAATTATGAATTATATCTTTGATCATTTTTAAATTATGATAATTATGCTTTATTGCCATAGTAAATTTTGTTGCTCTAAAAACCTGTTACATTGTATTATAATTAATAATATAATCTCCCCGAGATTAGGACTTGAAGTGTATAATATAATTTTACATCCAATCAGGGCCCCCAAATAAAAGCTATTTGGGGGCCCTCATTGGATGTAAAATTATATTCCACCAACATACATGTGTGACTTTAAACAAAAGTTAACAAATCAAAAGCCTTTTGTCCTACAAGAATGAAATTGCAACTTCTCAATAAAAATTTCTAACATGAAAATCGCATATCATTAACAACACACATTTAAAAAATTACGCAATTTGACAATTTTTTTCTCAAATTGTCTTAAATATTTGACCAAGTCAACGATATTTAAAAAATTGTATTTTTTTTCCAAAGTGCGTTGATATCGTCGAAAAATGTAAATGTTTAGTTCAACTCGCTAAATGTATACA
Organism: Magallana angulata; assembly: GCF_025612915.1. NCBI lineage: Eukaryota > Metazoa > Mollusca > Bivalvia > Ostreida > Ostreidae > Magallana > Magallana angulata. The sequence goes on from NC_069114.1 coordinate 30,683,644, forward strand.
TTTGTATTAAAAAGAAAACCCAAGGAATTCTAAGCCATTAAAAACTGTTTCTCGTTTTAAATAAGTTTTCTCATAAACTAACGTAGCTCAACAATTTGCATATTTAAAAGTATAAGTCGTGAGATTTGTATTATTTATATGACAACCTACATTGCTTAGCAACTGCCCTTCGTTTCTTCCCCCTTTTTATACCTTGTGAATATGTACGCAACACTCCTTTAAAAATAATCTTTGATTGAGTCATACCAAAAATGATTTATAGCAATATGTTTAGACATCTACAGATTATTTAAGATACCACTGAAGAAAAGATTGTTTGGCCTGCACTTTTTTAGCATATTTTTTTTAAATTTATCATTGTACTTGATTTTCAGCAAAGTTTATCCCTTCTTTCGATCTTTACATTAACCCAAAGGTGCGTAACATCATATGTTTGGGAAGGAAAAATGAGCGATAGGGGACCTTCTTCATGAAATCAGTTTGAACGATGAATGTCAATTGAACTGTATCTTTGGTTGACCCTCCGGATCCCCGTCCTCAACGACGGTAAATCATGTTCATTAGTATTTACAGTCATCATACCATCGACTAATTGAAAACATTTTTTGAAAAGGGCGTTATGTTTTTGATGATAAAGAAAATGTCGATGCACCTTCATAACGCACTTTCATGAAAAAAAAAATACCAAAATGCGTTGACTTGGCCCTAAACTTAACCCACTTGAAGAAATTTTTTTTAAGTATTTTGAAGCATTTTACATGCACACACATAAACATTTTTCCCAGTGGGTTGATTTGTTCCCAAATAACGCATCTAGAAAAATATCTTAAGAGGTTAAAAGTGCATTATTCTTTTAAAGTGCGTTACCAGACTGAGACAGCTCATTTTGCTTTGATACATTTCATTTATGCAATCGATAGAAACACCCATCAATATGACTATACATACCACATATAATGTTGTCTACATTGAAAATATCAATGCTCTTACTTATTTTAAAGAAAATGTCATCATATGTTGTGTGAAAGCGTGCTAAAACAGATCGATACACATAGCCACTTCACAAATATATATATATATATATATATATATATATATATATATATATATATATATATATATATATATTTATATCTGTGTGTGGTTTTTTTTGGGGGGGGGGGGGGTATGTCCTCTTCCACGTTATTTTTCTGGATCCACCACCTATATCGTCTGAATTGTCTTATTTTTCACTCTCTTCAGCTGTTCTCGTCATCCATCACCCGCTGTGAATTGTCATATTTCACCCTCTTCCCTCTTCACTTCCCCTTCCTCAGGCGGTGTGAATCACCCGTTTTTACCCTCTTCATTTCACCTTCTTCAGTTGTTCATAAGTCATAAAGAACTGACAAAGTTGCTCAGAAATTTTTTTTTTAAAACAGAATATATTCAGTTAATATAAATCCAGTTCTAAAATGAGATAAAGTCTTGCACATGTTTTGGTTTTTGTTTTTATAATGCCCTTCAAATATGTGGAACAGTTTGCAGAAGTGTTAAATGGATCTACATGTTCACAGATGATAAGCAATCTTAGTTTGAAGTAAGATCTTCCTCGTTTCCCCATTAAAAAGATATGAACTGTACACAAATTTTGCACTTTTGCCTTTAGCTCAGGTGAACTAAAAACAACCTTCTTTGTACATGTATTATCATTCAGAACACAAGAAATCAAAAATTTAATAAAGCTTTTCGGAGGTATATCGGATATTAGGTCAAATGTATAACAGTTCCTTACTTATTTACTGTTTTACATCCCTTTCCGCTATTTGAAGAATAACCAATGTTTTCCTATAAAACATAACTTGGAGGATATTCCACTATGTAAACTGCCAAGTGGTTCTTTCTAATTGATTTTGGTACATGTATCTTAAATTTGTTTTGAATTTGCCCAGACAATGAAGGCAAAAGGGGCCAAAATTAAACTTGGCGAATATTTCCCAGTAAACAGTCATTGTACAATTCATAATTCCCATAGCTTCAAAGTCAAAAATTAATACCAAGGATACAATGATATTCCAGGGTCCTAGTCTCACCCAGATAGGAATGAACCCCTTGTATAGAGCCAGAATTCCCTCAGTTTTAATCGTCTGTAAACAAACAAAAGAAAGCATTAAGAGCAATTTCAACTAACAACTTCACTGATAAACACACATTGTTTTACATTAATATGAATTTAATCAAAAGTTTTGCTCATGAATGAGATACATATCTAAATGTACTGTGGAATCATTTAAATTCATTTGGGCCAATTTTGAGGATTATCAGCTTTTTTTTAAAGGTTTATTTGGATATAATTTCGTGGATTTTTATCTTTGAACAATGAATAAACACTAAAGTTACATAATTCGTCTGAGCTGTTAGTTCCCGTAAAGGGTACTGTAGATTCCTTTTTTTTATTCAAGTACCAGTACTTGATTCTGTAATTCTAACAGTTTGCATTAAATCACAAAAATATAAAATCACAAAAGCCTAATTCTATTCATAGTTCATAAGTGTACATCTGCTTGAAGCTTTTATTTTCAGAAAAGCCCCATTTCATTGAGAAATATTAATTGGCACAATCTGATATTTCACAAGGTTTTTTAAAAGAATGTCCGAAAAACAAAAGCAAGATTTTAAAATTGCGAGATATGCTTGGCGTGATTTTTTTACGTTGATATTTATTCCTCGCGTTTAATTAGGAAACTACAATATCAACGAATCCAACGAAAATTGAGTCTGTACAACAAATTCAATATAAATGATTCCACAATCAGCTCTCACCCGTAATGCACAATCCATGGAGGAAGAGTAGATCTGGGAAGCTGGAGATTTCTCTATCAAATTTCTTTGGTTCATCATTCTTGTCTGTGAAGATAAGTGTATTTCATGGTCATCAATGTATGTCTAACAACCTTAAATCTATCATATATGTTTGAAGCTTTTATTTTCAGAAAGGCTCTATTTCATTGAGAAATGTTAATTGGCACAATCTGATATTTCACAAGGTTTTTTAAAAGAATACATAATGAACAGAACTTATATAAACAGGAACCCTCTAAACACTGTTTTTAAAAGGATTGAGTTTGTATGAATTACGTTTATTTCGATTTTATTTGTTTCACTATGTTTCAACACATCAGGTAAGTGCCATTTTAACCCAGGAATTTTTTTTAAAAACAACAAGTACAGATGAATGAACATCATGTTTACACTCACCAGTCAGAAGAATGTGTGCAAATCAAGTTGTTCAATCATTTACCCTACTTAATTTTACCCTACTTAATTTTGGTCCAATCTAAAGTTCAGAATACTTAACACGTTAAATGGTCAATTACTTAAACTTTCTCAAAATACCTTGTTTGTGTAGTGTAGTTCAGAATACTTCTTCACGTTAAATGGTCAATTGCTTAGACTTTCTCAAAATACCTTGTTTGTGTAAATTGTTGTTAATGATTTATCAATTTTGCTACTTTTACTCACGTAGGTATAATCACAAACCTTAATAACATCAACTGGAGTTGAAAAAATTGCACCTGCCAGTCCGGCAAAAAAGCTAGATCTAAAAAAAAGAATTCATTCATTAAACAAATTCTTTTCACTTTTCCCAGCCCAATTTTCCTGGTCATTTTGAGCACAGTAATGGAGAAAATGTTTCATTCTAATGTGGGAATCCTGGTACACTATTTTAATGGATAAATGACCAGTTAGTTCAAAATGCCATTGTAGTATCAATTCTGAGATGAAAAATTTGATAGACCCTTGGTTGTCTAAATGTTGGACCAAAATAATTGTATTGGTATAAACTATCGAATGTCCGGTAATTTTAACGTCTTTCTCTAATTTTTGCCTTTTCATGATCATTTTTACATGGCAAATGTACACGTTTTCCCCATTTTTCACGTGAAAATAACAGGATATATGGTATAAAATTAAAATCAATTTAATAGTTTAAATTTTAAACCTTGCACTGTTCAAATGCCAAAGTGCCAATCAATGGCCTTAATCTGATGTCTTTTTCTGTATCAATTCTCTTCAGCAGTTAAATATACTAAATGTACTAAAAGTTTAAACATAAATGTTATATTTAAATAAATTCCATAAGAATGTAATTATGCAAACATAATTCGATCATACTACAAAAAAAATAAAGATTGAAGATCAAGGACATAATATATTTGTCCTGTCTGCCATTTTATCTATCTGTTTTAAAATACTTACACATATACTTTACTTTATCATTTAAAATTATTTTAAAGCAGCAAATAAAGTCTTCAAATTTTATGGCCCCAAATATTTATTCATTAATTTGCCATTATTATTTCACATATCCTTTCTTACTTTTTCTTGAAAAATAGTATGTCCCATATTATTTTTTAAAAATTACCGGTACATCCCCTTAATATAAAGAGATGCTCAATGCCAAGTTTGACTGAAGCTGGCTCAGTGGTTCAAAAGAAGAATTTCATCTGGGATTTGAAAAAGTTTACCTTTCAAAATATTTTTAAAAAGTATTTTTTCGTTAAATATTGTAAAATTCGAAAATTCTAAACTGGTGAAAGTATTTTAATTATAATGTACTTTACTCCACATATATATTGACAGATGTCCCATACCACCTTAAACTTAGTGGATATACATGTATATACCATATTACAATTTCCAAAGAATCATAATAGCTTGGCATTATTCTTTAGCCATGTACATTTTTACTTTATACATATACATGCATATGTTTCCTTAGATATACCTATAGAATAGTGAAAATGTTCCAATTCTGTCTGAACTTTTTCATGGCGTCAAAATGATAATAGCATGCGCTTATCGCTTGGATTATTGTAAACATAAAATCTCGGTAATTTTAACAGTGAACGATTTGTCTTTCTCAAATGTAAATATAAGTAATAAACAGCAATGTTAAAAAGTTCACCTGGATATGAAGTTGGTTGGTCACAAGATCGAATCCTGTGAAGCCCAAAGGGCTTCTCAGTAGATTTCAACAAATCTACTGAGAAGCCCTTTGGGCTTCACAGGATTTGATCTTGTGACCAACCAACTTCATATCCTGGCTGTGAACTTTTTGAATCACTGTTTATTCCTTAAATGAATCTTAAATGAAGTGTGTTCCTATATTATCCTCTAGATATCCAGATTTCAGTATCCAGTACTTGGAGAAGTCATACACAGGAAGTTCCACTCCTGCAATAATAGCTGCCCTCTGGGCTGTGGGAACCACTCCCTGTCATTAGAAAAACAAGCAAACAAAAATACAGGTAAATACTGGTAATTACCACATTTAATTTTTAACTCCTTTCGCCATTCAAAGTCTACATTTGTAAATTTTTGGATTTATGACATTGAATACATTTAAGAGCTAGCGCTGGATCTTCATGGCCATTTTTAGACTACCGTATATCCGGTTTTTTTCATGTGTCACAAAATTTGCGACAATGGAGAAAATCTGTAACATTTTTACTTTGCGTCAGTAAATTTTCACAATATAAAAAGGTTTTTTTATAGAAAATGATACAGGATATAATTTCTGCGTATTCAATTATTTGCGATCAAAAGAAAGATCACGAAAAAAGCGAAAATTAGATCATCGCAAAAATTATCGGATATACGGTATATCAAGTTACCCTTTTTTTCTTCTTTGATGTTTTCATAAAACTTGTACAAAAAAATGTGTTGAAAATTTCTTTAATATCTAATAATTATTAAATAAGCTGAAAAACACAGGGTTTTGAAACAAACTGTGAAAAAAAATGTATTACATAGTATAAAAGCACAGGTCCTACCGTACATTTCAATTACCAAACCAACCTGCAAATTAATATCTTATTCTAACTGTTAGAAATGTTGAATTCCAGACATTTCTTATCCTACTCTCTCTTCCTACACATCAGCATTAATGAAACAATGTATTCTTGCAAAATATCCATGGAAATTTACCCTCCACAATCCTTTAATGCCCTCCTCCATGTATATTCTTTTAAAGGCTTGAGTCATGGCTTCTTTGTTTTTTATCTCAGTCATTGCTTGCAACCGCACCTGAATGAAACAGAACGAAAAAAAAATCTTCAACCAATCTTGTTCTGACAAGTCTCTGTCACTCTCATCCTCATGTCTTTTCCAAAAAAAAATTATTTGACAAATTTCAAACACATACACCATAAAACAATCTAATTAAAATTAGAACTTCCATCTAGAAAATCTTATCTTAATTGCTTTTTAAAGGATGACCAAATTAAAGTTTTGGTTTTTTTTTGTAAATGTAATATGAAATTTGTATTTTTTTCTTACATCTCATTAATTATAAAATTGAGATATGACCTAATTAATATAAAATTAAGACTTTCAGTCTTTGTCTTAGTCATTAAGCAATAATGAACAACTTGGTCATTTTTTGGTCAGTTGTATTCAAGTCTTATTTTGACGATAAAGCTCACCTTGAGAACGTCTGTGGGATTAGCCAGTGAACTCGACACGATTCCTGCGACTACGCCACAGCATACATTGATAAACAGTGTGGACTCTGAAAGACATGTGTCAAGAGAATCTGATCATGCACTTTTTGTTGTTGATATATATACATGTACATGAACTATAGCTCTGATCATCAACTCAAATCTTGCAATGTGATTTTAAAACAGCTATTTGATAACATTTTGCATCATTATTTCTTATCGGGATTTAATATTACAGTATGTGGACTACATATAAATGAGTCTGACATTACAGTCATAGGTCACTTGAGTCTAAATCATACCAAAACAACTCATTCAGTGCAGCTATACTAAAGACATCAATCTTCAACATTTATGTAACTTCAATGACATTATCCATTGTAGTTTACTGATGCTTAGTTTGACTACCAGGTATATTCATTTTAATGATCAGATTTTCCAACAAAACATTTGCCTTGCTCTATTTCAGCATATAGTATGCTTACACTACGAATGTATATATAAACCCTTTGTATACTATGCAAAAATAAAATAATATGCACTGAATATATAGTGACAAACTGAAAGGAATTATTAAAGAGGCATAATAATATAAAACAGCTTCTTAGGTAGCAAAGGACAGATTTGGATAAAGTACAACCCGTCAATATTTTTGTAAAATTGAGAGTTGCTGTACTTGAAGGCTTATGAGTGTTGCTAAAATTCATGAAATGATTTTTAATGATTATCATTAGTTAGAGGGATGTCTCTTGTTGAAATAGACATGCAATATGTTGGCCCCATATGTTAGGTACATGTACATGAGAATCAGAAGTAAAATGCGAAACTGCGGCTATGACTGTTGTGTTGACTTTACACAGTGAAATTGCAAGTGACAGACGGGAGGTAAAATAACACGACAAGTAGGTGGATGGGACATTGTAAACTATACACCGGTAAGTTTCTGACATGTGATGGTGCAACAGGCACAGAAGGTCAATCCTTTTGCAGGGAATTAGCTGAGGGAGGTCTAAAAAGCTGAAAAATCATGAAAAATTAGCAAAATATGAAAGGGTCTAAATCTCATAAATACCAGTATGTAGAAATTTTACAAGTTTTGACTAGTAATTTTCTTCAGAAATTGGTGATTAGCCTTATAACAAGTGAATTAAAAGTATTTGTGCTGAATGGGAACTGAGGAAATTCTAGTTACAGAGTTCAAAAAACACATATCCCCTGGCTACAAGGAATTGTATCAAAAAACTGTCCCATGCCACCTTAATGTAGTATCAAGAATAACAAGAGGCCCATGGGCCACATCGCTCACCTGAGGAACAATAGGTATGATAAAATAAGCTTCATGGAGTCACAAACTATCTGGACAATGTACAATAATAGATGTAGATCCTGTATAAATAAAATCCATCCCCCCCCCCTGGATATTCTTATGTTTATAATCATAAGTCCTTTTTCTAACAGGATGATTTTATAGTCATATCACATGTTGAGTATTGCAGTTCTCAAAAATATCCTTAACAATTGTTTATATATTGTAAATTCCTTATATTACGCGAGGACTTAATTCCACGACCCCGCTGGTTTGTATCAAATCGCGAGAATATAAAATCGCGAACGTGGAACTTTGCTCTTTATTTCTTATGGTTCTCAACTCTCAGAAAATAATGGCGAGATTTTAAAATCCGCGAAGGGTGCTTCTTGCGATTCTACGCGAAAATAAACTCCTCACGTTTAATTAGGAATTTACAGTATGGGATATAAACTTACATCAAACTCTGAACCTTCTTGTGAATTTTCCTTCGGCCAAAGTCTTAACAATTATAAAGAATCATCTGGCTGATCAGTTTCCGAGAAGAAGATTTTTAAAGATTTACTCAACATATTCCTATGTAAAACTTTGACCCTCCCCCCCCCCTAATTGTGGCCCAACCCTACTCCCAGGGATCATGATTTTCACAACTTTGAATCTACACTACCTGAGGAGGCTTCCACTGAAAAAGCTGAATGGATGGTTGCTACTTAAAATCAAAACAGTTATTAACTGGAATTCAGGCAACATGTGATAAGCTGGACTTCAAGACGAAAACGGTGTCCTTGGCCGTGAGCAACATTTGTGTCTTCGGGTCAAACAAATCATATGCTGTTCTCATTTCTAGTCAAAACATGTAACCTATGAACTTTACACAATTTAAAAAGCAGTAGAATGAAATACTTCATTCTCCGATACACAATGTATAAACAAAGATACAATTATACCGACTTTTATCCTTTGTTTCAAATTTTATTTTTTTAAACATTACAACATATCCCAATCGATAAAAGTGCAAACGGTTTTGGCTTTGCAGGGCATGAACATTATATACTTTTAGTCGTTGTTTGATTGTATGGTTTTAGAAATTTTTCAAAATAGTTTTATGATATATAAAGAAACAAATATAAGAAGGAAAAATACCCTGTTTTAGTTAAAAAGGAAGTACAAGCAAAAAACAATTAAAAGAAAAACGATCGTCATGATTCAAACATTTGTGCCAAGTAGGATTGTCTTTTCGCTTAAAACGCTTAACACGCTGCGTACTGCAGGTATTTCAAACATACATATATGGTGAATAACATTTATTTTATAGCTTTATAATTTAGTGAGGGAAGGCTTTATTGAAAAATACTAATTTTGGCCCATAATGGGACTAGACTCTATTATAAAAAATCAATTATAAAAATAATTGAAAACTTCTCCTTTAATTTAAAGTATTTTTAGAATGGAGTCTTGACATATCCATACCTAAAATTTTCAAGTTAGCACAGTAAAAGATCAAGATTTGGACGTATTTAAGCGCTTTGTTGCTTGATTTGGAATCCTTTTTCTGTTTTGTTGACGAAATCAACACGCGATATTTATTGCATCATAATTTTTTTACTATAAACAATGCATAGATGCAAAAATAGAATATTATACATGTAACTATATCTAAAAAAAAAACAGTTCATCTTTATGTCTCGGAGGGGGGGGGGGGGGGAGATATCCAACGCCTTGCCGAGGCAAAATAATTCCCGAATTCCCCTTCGTTTTAGGGGGTTTCCGCCAGCGACAGGGATTGTCCTATTTTATGAGATGAAAAACAAAGTGTAAAATGCCTGATTTTCCCACTTTTGTAAAAATACGAGGTCACTTGAATATTTGATGCCAGTTGTTTCGGCAGGGGGGTGAAAAGGCTCGGACATGATTTTCAAGTACATGTGTAACTTTGATGTAAACAAGCTCTCGTGCCTTTGTGGATGGTTGTGTGTTTTTGCCACTAAATTGGTTAGGAACGATTGTTTTAAAAGTTGTAAAGAGGGATTTTCCCTGAAGTTTGTTTTAAACTCGCTACCCGTGTCTAAAGTTGCTTAATTTTGGTAAGAATATATAGTACAAATTAATAGTGATGTGCAACCTGAACACTCATTCGATATTATTCATTTAGAACTGCGTGTCCTTTTCATATTCAAAGAAAATAATGCTAATATCACATACATCCTACTTTTAAGTCAAAAATAATTTACAAAAACATAATTATATGAAATAGATGAATTTAACCTGAAATATAATGAAAGCAGTTTAGTGTTGACGTCCGCTCGTAATTATCTTGCCTTTCCCTTTTCATTGTGACGCTTGTGCAACTCAAACATGTCTTGTTCAAAGTAGATTCATTGTCCCCACCTTTATCAACAAATAGAACCATTTTAACAAGAGCTTGGAATTTGGATGGTTGTGTGTCAAACATCAATGTGTCGTTGGCCTGTCATTGCTGGCCACTCAGCCATGGCTCTTTGAAATCAACAAGATATGTCTGGCTTTTGAGCTATGACTGCGCAATCTGTGCATATTTCAGCGTCATTTCAACTTGTTTTAACGCAAGAAATAGATATCCTACGAAAAGTTCAAGGTCTTGTTAAAATGGTTCTAATTGGTATAAAAAACAAACACACTGAGACTGATATTGTTTTCATTAAGGTTTTATTCAATATTAATAAAAATTTTCAATTTTTTTTTTTATCGACTAGGAAAATTTTAGTCGTTGATCGTCGTGACCGAGCGGTAGTCGAGTATATTGGAATATTCGTTTACATCACTAATTATTTCCCTACGACTCACATTTGTTTACACCTATAATTATTGGAAAGGAGATCAAAATGGTTTAATTGACGCATATTGACGCACAACGGTGGACAAATATAATAGAAAGTATAATAGAAATCCAATAAGATAGATATATATAGAAATATAATTAAGTGAAAAGTGAAAAATAAAACAAAATCATGTCAAAAACAACAATTGCATTGACCCTCTTTCTTACATATATAAATTAAACTAGACTCTTGTTGCAAAAGCAACAAAAAGGTCTTCCGTTTTGATATACATGTATCAATTTAACTGTAAGACATTGCTTCTCTCAGTATTTCATAACCATTAGACAACAGGACTTAATTGACTATCAATTTGTCTTACTTTGTCAAACAGAAGCAGTAAATCTCTTAAACAACATGAATTGTTTGAACTCTTCCGGTGTGGACCGGAAGTGACGGTTGACAAAATAAAAACGGTTAAACACATCTTCTATCAAATGTCTATCATCCGTGTAAGTTTTGTGTCTTGGTCACTTACAGTTTATGAGACTTCGCTGTCATAATATTTGTTTTAAAAAGACTACCTGAGATATTTGAGATATCTCACCGGAAGTAATTTTTTTTGTCTATTAATCATCGGATAGATGACATATGAAAGCGTTTATACCTTTATATCATTTCAGTGTTAAACAAATAAAATGCGTAAAAATATAATTTTTGAAGTGCTTCCGGTGACGACCGGAAGTTACGACGAACAAAACAAAATAGTTTAAACACATCTACAGCTATAGGTCTATCATCCCTCAAAGTTTGGATGTTCAAGTCTTTATCGTTTCTGAGATCTCATTGTCCATAGCTTTTTATCGCGGGACAGGAAACGGACGACAGGAAGGGAATTTTGAAAAAATGAAAAAAATGCCTAGAGATATTTTCGTTCTCTATCGGTCCTATAAATTCAAGAAAATCCATCCATGCATCTCTGAAAAATCGAGTTAAACTTTTAAAAAACTTGATTTGTTTGAACTCTTCCTGTGTGGACCGGAAGTGACGGTCAACCAAATAAAAACGGTTAAACACATCTTCTATCAAATGTCTATCATCCCTGTAAGTTTCGTGTTTTGATCACTTACAGTTTCTGAGATCTCGGGGTTCAAACATTTACTTTAAAAAAGGCTTCATGAGATATTTGAGATATCTCACCGGAAGTAGAATTTTTATGTTTATTAATCATCGGATAGATGACATATGTAAGCATTTATACTTATATTTCAATTCTCCGAGAAATATATTAAATGCGTAAAAGCATAATTTTTGAAGAGCTTCCGGTGACGACCGGAAGTTACGACGAACAAAACAAAATAGTTTAAACACATCTACAACTATAGGTCTATCATCCCTCAAAGTTTTGAGGTTCAAGTCTTTATCGTTTCTGAGATCTCATTGTCCATAGCTTTTTGTCGCGGGACAGGAAACGGACGACAGGAAGTGAATTTTGAAAAAATGAAAAAATCGCCTGGAGATATTATAATTTTCTGTCAGTCCTGAAAATTTCAAGAAAATCCATCCAGCCATCTCTGAGAAATCTTGCGGACAAAAAACGGACAAAAAAAAATAATAATAATAATAATAATAATAATAATAAGAAACATTACAATCACTATAAGGTCTTCCGTTGGAAACGGAAGACCTTAATAACAATCAACACTATTTAAACAAGACTTCTATAACAGAGTTCATAAACGAAATCATGGTAGAAACTCGATATAATTTAATTTAATGTTTAGTGCTAGAAGGCGCAGGGCCCCTCCAGCGTTTAAAGGAACGTTTAAAAGAACACGATTTCAGCTCTAAATTTAAAAATTTTATTTTTCCAATTTTAATGTTTAGAACGGTTACTAGGGATACTTTTAATGCTTTATCAAAATTTGAAAGTAAAATATTGAGTTATAAGCAAGTTTAAGAGTTTGAAAATCTTTGTTTTGTAAACAAAGCTTGAGCTTTTTTATGGTTTACATATGTGTTTTATTGGTAAAAGTCTCCATCAAATGTTGCTTTTTCTGTTGATCATATTATCTAAAAACACATTGATCAGTTTACCTTGTTTGCCACGAGTCATTTGGTCAAAGAAATGGTAATTCCATACTTTACATTATTTGTAAACAAATATAAGACTCGAGCTTTGTTTAAAACAATGACTTTTTACCTCTGTAACTCTCTTACAACTTGACTTCTAACATTCAAATTTTGGTCAATCACTCAAAATGAGCAAGTAAACAATTTTATGCATAAAATAAGAAAAAGATCAAAAATCCTGTCCAAGTCCCTTGAAGTAGCTAACGCACACAGTACCAGCAAATTCCATTTTACCATTTTCAGATTAAATTTTTCGTAATAGATTTCATTAAACAAACATAGGTAATCATAGATTACTAAGCTCACCGAGACGGAGCATCACCCTTATGAGACATCACCTTCATAAGACCACCTTTATCATTTTATATGAAAATCATACTTTATGATCTTGGATATTCATGGATTCTGTTTTGACAAAATATCGTATATCATCTGATAAATTTTTTTATGATAATCATATGTTCATATGTTAATCAATACAATGATATAAAATTAAATATTGCATCATGTCATATTTCTAATATAATATATATCATATAATAAATAAAATACCGTAATAAACAATAATGAGATTTGATATTGTAACGTATGATATGACATTGTATTGTGTTATACCTTATTGTATTTGATCACATAATACAATATCATAAAATATAATACAATATAGTATCATATTACAATATCATATTACATAATACATCATAACACTGAAACATGATATTATATTGTATAATATAGAATGATATTGTATTGAATGACACTGAAACATATTTGATACATTATATGATATTATATCATATAATACAATATAATTTGATTACAACATTGTATCTTATCAAATGATACAATATTATGTGATATGGTAAAATATTATAAAATACATTATTATATTATACATATTGCATCAAATGACACAATAAAATATATTACAATATCATATAATACAATTTCATGTGATATGATAATATATCATATAAACCAATATCATATCATGCAATATCGTATGATACAATATTATATAATATTACAATATCATATAATACAATTTCATGTGATATAATTCTATATTACTGAAACCAATATCATATTATACAATATCGTATGATACAATATTATAGAATATACAATATTGTATCATAGGATACAATATAATATTTTGCAGAATCTTATGTAATTGTATCATGTGATAAAATGATAAATTAAAAATACAATATAATATTATACAATATTGTATCATAATATACAATACTATACATAACAATATCATGATACATAATCATATCATAAAATATCAAAAAAATTGATACAATATCATATCGTATCGTATAACTTTTTATAATATAACATATGATATCATATTGTATCATATCAAACAATATTGTTTCATATCATACAATACTTTATCATAGGAATCATGTTATATCATTTATCAACAAACACATCTATCTATCGAGCTGGTTTGAGTGAGGTAGGAGATTTCTTTAGCATCCTTGATAATGGAGATCAGGCTCTGCTTCTGAAGCAACCTCTGCATTTAATTTATAATAAAGTTAAATCAACTATGCAGCTATCATCTATAAAACATGTGACCTGTTCCAAAAAACTAAACCTCATCCAGCATCCGAAACCTATGGCTCAGATTCAGCATTCAAGCCCATCAGGTGCATTTGTATCATAAGACGCATCATCCATGCAATTTTGGTGAAGTTTGGACCAGTAATAACTAAGATATCATCATCAGAGGGCACTAGCAATTAAAACCTTAACTTCCTCCAGCATCCGCAACCTATGGCTCAGATTCAGCATCCATGCCTGTCAGGTGCATCTGTATCATAAGACACACCATCCATTCAAGTTTGGTGAAGTTAGGACCAGTAATAACTAAGATTTATTTTTTAGCATCCTTGATAATGGAGATCAAGCTCTGCATCTGAAGCTACCTCTGCGATTCATTCATATTACAGTTAAATCAACTATGCAAGTTTGAAACAGTACTATCATCTATTAAACATGTGACCTGTTCCTAAAAACTTAACTTTATCCAGCATCCGAAACCAGACTATGCATTCAAGCCTGTCAAGTGCATCAGTATCATAAGACACACCATCCATGGAAGTCTGGTGAAGTAAGGACAAGTAATAACTAAGATATCATCATCAGAAGGCACCTGTTTCAAAAACTTTATTTAACCAGCTCATAAAACCTTAACCTCCTCCAGCATCCGAAACCTATTGCTCAGATTCAGCATTCAAGCTTGTCAGGTGCATCAGTATCATAAGACGCACCATCCATACAAGTTTGGTGAAGTTAGGACCAGTAGTAACTAAGATATAATCATCAGAGGGCACCTGCAACAAAAACTTAACCAGCTCTAAAAACCTTAACCTCCTCCAGCATCCGAAACCTATTGCTCAGATTCAGCATTCAAGCTTGTCAGGTGCATCAGTATCATAAGACGCACCATCCATACAAGTTTGGTGAAGTTAGGACCAGTAGTAACTAAGATTAATCATCAGAGGGCACCTGCAACAAAAACTTTAACCAGCTCTAAAAACCTTAACCTCTTCCAGCATCCGAAACCTATTGCTCAGATTGAGCATTCAAGCTTGTCAGGTGCATCAGTATCATAAGACGCATCATCCATACAAGTTTGGTGAAGTTAGGACCAGTAGTAACTTAGATATTGCTATCAATGGGCACCTGCAACAAAAACTTTAACCAGCTCCAAAAACCTTAACCTCCTCCAGCATCCGAAACCTATAGCTCAGATTCAGCACTCAAGCCTGTCTGGTGCATCAGTATCATAAGGCACACCATCCATGCAAGTTTGGTGAAGTACAGACCAGCAGTAACTAAGATACTGCTATCAAAGGGCACCTGCAACAAAAACTTTAACCTGGTCCAACAACCTTAACCTCCTCCAGCATCTGAAATTTAGGACCCAGATTCAGCATCCAAGTCTTTCAAGTCCATAGGTAGGTCCAGATGCATCATCCATGCAAGTTTGGTGAAGATAGGACAAGTAATAACTTAGATACAGGACCTGCAACAAAAACTTTAACCAGGTCCGGACGCCGACGCCGACGCCACCGCCGACGCCGAGGGTATAGCATAAGCTCTCCTTGACTTCGTCTCGGTGAGCTAAAAACCATCATTAACAACAACACAGCACCTGAGATATGGATTTATAAACGGATTTCATTACGATACAAACATTTGTCTAAATAGTATATATGTAACCCAGGCAATGCGACAAAACCATCATGAGGATAAGGCTTTTTATAGAAGAATATCAATTATGAATTATATCTTTGATCATTTTTAAGTTATGATAATTATGCTTTATTGCCATAGCAAATTTTGTTGCTGTAAAAACCTGTTACATTGTATTATAATTAATAATATAATCTCCCCGAGATTAGCGCTTGAAATGTATAGTATAATTTTACATCCAATCAGGGCCCCCAAATAAAAGCTATTTGGGGGCCCTGATTGGATGTAAAATTATTTTCCACCAACACCATGTGTGACTTTAAACAAAAGTTAACAAATCAAAACCCTTTTGTCCTACAAGAATGAAATTGCAACTTCTCAATAAAAATTTCTAACATGAAAACTGCAACTCTTTAACAACACACATTTAAAAAATTACGCAATTTGACAATTTTTTTCTCAAAATGTCTTAAATATTTGACCAAGTCAACGATATTTAAAAAATAGTATTTTTTTTCAAAGTGCGTTGATATCGTCGAAAAATGTAAATTTAGTTCAACTGGCTAAATGTATACATTTGTATTAAAAAGAAAACCCAAGGAATTCTAAGCCATTAAAAACTGTTTCTCGTTTTAAATAAGTTTTCCCATAAACTAACGTAGCTCAACAATTTGCATATTTAAAAGTATAAGTCGTGAGATTTGTATTATTAATATGACAAACTACATTGCTTAGCAACTGCCCTTCGTTTCTTCCCCCTTTTTATACCTTGTGAATATGTACGCAACACTCCTTTAAAAATAATCTTTGATTGAGTCATACCAAAAATGATTTATAGCAATATGTTTAGACATCTACAGATTATTTAAGATACAATTGAAGAAAAGATTGTTTGGCCAGCGCTTTTTTAGCATATTTTTTTTAAAATTTATCATTGTACTTGATTTTCAGCAAAGTTTATCCCTTCTTTCGATCTTTACATTAACCCAAAGGTGCGTAACATCATATGTTTGGGAAGGAAAAATGAGCGATAGGGGACCTTCTTTATGAAATCAGTTTGAACGATGAATGTCAATTGAACTGTATCTTTGGTTGACCCTCCGGATCCCCGTCCTCAACGACGGTAAATCATGTTCATTAGTATTTAGTCATCATACCATCGACTAATTGAAAACATTTTTTGAAAAGGGCGTTATGTTTTCGATGATAAAGAAAATGTCGATGCACCTTCATAACGCACTTTCATGAAAAAAAAAATACCAAAATGCGTTGACTTGGCCCTAAACTTAACCCACTTGAAGAATTTTTTTAAAGTATTTTGAAGCATTTTACATGCACACACATAAACATTTTTCCCAGTGGGTTGATTTGTTCCCAAATAACGCATCCAGAAAAATATTTTAAGAGGTTAAAAGTGCATTATTCTTTTAAAGTGCGTTACCAGACTGAGACAGCTCATTTTGCTTTGATACATTTCATTTATGCAATCGATAGAAACACCCATTAATATGACTAAACATACCACATATAATGTTGTCTACATTGAAAATATCAATGCTCTTACTTATTTCAAAGAAAATGTCATCATATGTTGTGTGAAAGAGTGCTAAAACAGATCGATACACATAGTCATTTCACAAATATATATATATATATATATATATATATATATATATATATATATGTGTGTGTGTGTGTGTGTGTGTGTGTGTGTGTGTGTGTGTGTGGTTTTTTTTTGGGGGGGGGGGGTATGACCTCTTCTACGTTATTTTTCTGGATCCACCACCTATATCGTCTGAATTGTCTTATTTTTCACTCTCTTCAGCTGTTCTCGTCATCCATCACCCGCTGTGAATTGTCATATTTCACCCTCTTCCCTCTTCACTTCCCCTTCCTCAGGCGGTGTGAATCACCCGTTTTTACCCTCTTCATTTCACCTTCTTCAGTTGTTCATAAGTCATAAAGAACTGACAAAGTTGCTCAGAAATTTTTTTTTTAAAACAGAATATATTCAGTTAATATAAATCCAGTTCTAAAATGAGATAAAGTCTTGCGCATGTTTTGGTTTTTGTTTTTATAATGCCCTTCAAATATGTGGAACAGTTTGCAGAAGTGTTAAATGGATCTATATGTTCACAGATGATAAGCAATCTTAGTTTGAAGTAAGATCTTCCTCGTTTCCCCATAGAAGATATGAACTGTACACAAATTTTGCACTTTTGCCTTTAGCTCAGGTGAACTAAAAACAACCTTCTTTGTACATGTATTATCATTCAGAACACAAGAAATCAAAAATTTAACAGGGCTTTTCGGAGGTATATCGGATATTAGGTCAAATGTATAACAGTTCCTTACTTATTTACTGTTTTACATCCCTTTCCGCTATTTGAAGAATAACCAATGTTTTCCTATAAAACATAACTTGGAGGATATTCCACTATGTAAACTGCCAAGTGTTTCTTTCTAATTGATTTTGGTATCTTAAATTTGTTTTGAATTTGCCCAGACAATGAAGGCAAAAGGGGCCAAAATTAAACTTGGCGAATATTTCCCAGTAAACAGTCATTGTACAATTCATAATTCCCATAGCTTCAAAGTCAAAAATTAATACCAAGGATACAATGATATTCCAGGGTCCTAGTCTCACCCAGATAGGAATGAACCCCTTGTATAGAGCCAGAATTCCCTCAGTTTTAATCGTCTGTAAACAAACAAAAGAAATCTTTAAGAGCAATTTCAACTAACAACTTCACTGATAAGCACACATTGTTTTACATTAATATGAATTTAATCAAAAGTTTTGCTCATGAATGAGATACATATCTAAATGTACTGTGGAATCATTTAAATTCATTTGGGCCAATTTTAAGGATCATCAGCATTTTTTAAGGTTTATTTGGATATAATTTCGTTGATTTTTATCTTTGAACAATGAATAAACACTAAAGTTACATAAATCGTCTCAGCTGTTAATTCCCGGTAAAGGGTACTGTAGATTCCTTATTTTATGCAAGTACTTAATTCTGTAATTCTAACAGTTTGCATCAAATCACAAAAATATAAAATCACAAAAGCCTAATTCTGATCATAGTTCATTAAGTTTACATCTGTTTGAAGCTTTTATTTTCAGAAAGGCTCTATTTCATTGAGAAATATTAATTGGCACAATCTGATATTTCACAAGGTTTTTTAAAAGAATGTCCGAAAAACAAAAGCAAGATTTTAAAATTGCGAGATATGCTTGGCGTGATTTTTTTTACGTTGATATTTATTCCTCGCGTTTAATTAGGAAACTACAATATCAACGAATCCAACGAAAATTGAGTCTGTACAACAAATTCAATATAAATGATTCCACAATCAGCTCTCACCCGTAATGCACAATCCATGGAGGAAGAGTAGATCTGGGAAGCTGGAGATTTCTCTATCAAATTTCTTTGGTTCATCATTCTTGTCTGTGAAGATAAGTGTATTTCATGGCCATCAATGTATGTCTAACAACCTTAAATCTATCATATATGTTTGAAGCTTTTATTTTCAGAAAGGCTCTATTTCATTGAGAAATGTTTATTGGCACAATCTGATATTTCACAAGGTTTTTTAAAAGAATTCATAATAAACAGAACTTATATAAACAGGAACCCTCTAAACACTGTTTTTAAAAGGATTAAGTTTGTATGAATTACGTTTATTTCGATTTTATTTTGTTTCACTATGTTTCAACACATCAGGTAAGTGCCATTTTAACCCAGGAAATTTTTTTTAAAAACAACAAGTACAGATGAAAACATCCTGTTTACACTCACCAGTCAGAAAAATGTGTGCAAATCAAATTGTTCAATTATTTACCCTACTTAATTTTACCCTACTTAATTTTGGTCCAATCTAAAGTTCAGAATACTTAACACGTTAAATGGTCAATTACTTAAACTTTCTCAAAATACCTTGTTTGTGTAGTGTAGTTCAGAATACTTCTTCACGTTATATGGTCAATTGCTTAGACTTTCTCAATTGTTGTTAATGATTTATCCACTTTGCTACTTTTACTCACGTAGGTATAATCACAAACCTTAATAACATCAACTGGAGTTGAAAAAATTGCACCTGCCAGTCCGGCAAAAAAGCTAGATCTAAAAAAAAGAATTCATTCATTAAACAAATTCTTTTCACTTTTCCCAGCCCAATTTTCCTGGTCATTTTGAGCACAGTAATGGAGAAAATGTTTCATTCTAATGTGGGAATCCTGGTACACCATTTTAATGGATAAATGACCAGTTAGTTCAAAATGCCATTGTAGTATCAATTCTGAGATGAAAAATTTGATAGACGCTTGGTTGTCTAAATGTTGGACCAAAATAATTGTATTGGTATAAACTATCGAATGTCCGGTAATTTTAACGCCTTTCTCTAATTTTTGCCTTTTCATGATCATTTTTACATGGCAAATGTACACGTTTTCCCCATTTTTCACGTGAAAATAACAGGATATATGGTATAAAATCAAAATCAATTTAATAGTTCTAATTTTAAACCTTGCACTGTTCAAATGCCAAAGTGCCAATCAATGGCCTTAATCTGAGGTCTTTTTCTGTATCAATTCTCTTCAGCAGTTAAATATACTAAATGTACTAAAAGTTTAAACATAAATGTTATATTTGAATAAATTCCATAAGAATGTAATTATGCAAACATAATTCGATCATTTAAAATTATTTTAAAGCAGCAAATAAAGATTTCAAATTTTATGGCCCCAAATATTTATTCATTAATTTGCCATTATTATTTCAAATATCCTTTCTTATTTCTTCTAGAAAAATAGTATGTCCCATATTATTTTTTAAAAATTACCGGTACATCCCCTTAATATAAAGAGATGCTCTATGCCAAGTTTGACTGAAGCTGGCTCAGTGGTTCAAAAGAAGAATTTCATCTGGGATTTGAAAAATTTTACCTTTCAAAATATTTTTAAAAAGTATTTTTTCCGTTAAATATTGTAAAATTCGAAAATTCTAAACTGGTGAAAGTATTTTAATTATAATGTACTTTACTCCACATATATATTGACAGATGTCCCATACCACCTTAAACTTAGTGGATATACATGTATATACCATATTACAATTTCCAAAGAATCATAATAGCTTGGCATTATTCTTTAGCCATGTGCATTTTTACTTTATACATGTACATGCATATGTTTCCTTAGATATACCTATAGAATAGTGAAAATGTTCCAATTCTGTCTGAACTTTTTCATGGCGTCAAAATGATCATAGCATGCGCTTATCGCTTGGATTATAGTAAACATAAAATCTCGGTAATTTTAAAAGTGAGCGATGTGCCTTTTCAAATGTAAATATAAGTAATAAACAGCAATGTTAAAAAGTTCACCTGGATATGAAGTTGGTTGGTCACAAGATCAAATCCTGTGAAGCCCAAAGGGCTTCTCAGAAGATTTGTTGAAATCTACTGAGAAGCCCTTTGGGTTTCACAGGATTTGATCTTGTGACCAACCAACTTCATATCCTGGCTGTGAACTTTTTGAATCGCTGTTTATTCCTTAAATGAATCTTACATGAAGTGTGTTCCTATATTATCCTCTAGATATCCAGATTTCAGTATCCAGTACTTGGAGAAGTCATACACAGGAAGTTCCACTCCTGCAATAATAGCTGCCCTCTGGGCTGTGGGAACCACTCCCTGTCATTAGAAAAACAAGCAAACAAAAATAGAGGTAAATACTGGTAATTACCACATTTAATTTTCAACTCCTTTCGCCATCCAAGGTCTACATTTGTAAATTTTTGGATTTATGACATTGAAAACATTTAAGAGCTAGCACTGGATCTTCATGGCCATTTTTAGACTACCGTATATCCGGGTTTTTTCACGTGTCACAAAATTTGCGACAATGGAGAAAATCTGTAACATTTTTACTTTGCGTCAGTAAATTTTCACCATATAAAAAGTTTTTTTTATAGAAAATGATACAGGATATAATTTCTGCGTATTCATTTGCGATCAAATGAAAGATCACGAAAAAAGTGAAAATTAGATCATCACAGAAATTATCGGGTATACGGTATTTCAAGTTACCCTTTTTTTTCAAGTAATCATATAAATGTAAACTTACATTCAGTTATTAAAATCTTCTTCTTTGATGTTTTCATAAAACTTGTACAAAAAATGTGTTGAAAATTTCTTTAATATCTGATAATTATTAAATAAGCTGAAAAACACAGGGTTTTGAAACAATCTGTGAAAAAAAAATGTATTACATAGAATAAAAGCAGAGGTCCTACCGTACATTTCAATTACCAAACCAACCTGCAAATTAATATCTTATTCTAACTGTTAGAAATGTTGAATTCCAGACATTTCTTATCCTACTCTCTCTTCCTACACATCAGCATTAATGAAACAATGTATTCTTGCAAAATATCCATGGAAATTTACCCTCCACAATCCTTTAATGCCCTCCTCCATGTATATTCTTTTAAACGCTTGAGTCATGGCTTCTTTGTTTTTTATCTCAGTCATTGCTTGCAACCGCACCTGAATGAAACAGAACGAAAAAAATCTTCAACCAATCTTGTTCTGACAAGTCTCTGTCACTCTCATCCTCATGTCTTTTCAAAAAAAAAATTATTTGACAAATTTCAAACACATACACCATAAAACAATCTAATTAAAATTAGAACTTCCATCCGCTACCCGGTTTTTCGACATGCGACATATTGAAAAACAGGAAGCAGATGAAAGTTCTAATTTCAATTAGATTGACCAATGATATAATTCACAGAAAAATATTTATTCACATACCCACAGATATGCTCATTTCTTTTAGTTAGATGAGCGAGAGAGAAGAGAGAGAGAGAGAGAGATTGTCAATTTATAAAAGTAAAAATTGGATTCCGTCCATTCCAGTGAGTATCAAAATTCTTATTATCATGTCACCATTTTTATAAAATAAAAATTTCTGTGTTTCAACGAAGGGATTTTAGGATGACTTTGCAAAAAAAAACACTTAAGGTGGTATGGGACACCTCCATGGTGTTACATACTGTTTATCAAAAATAGAAAATAAAATGAAGTGTAATTATATAAGTAGTTTCTTTCCGGACATTGTCACCTAACAGCGTAGCGCAGTGAGTTAGAGGGTTTACTACAAATCTGTAAGTCATGAGTTCAAATCCTGCTGGAAGTTTTACATTTTTTACCTCTTCAAATATTTTCAAAAGCTATTTTTTTGGTTAAATAATGAACATTTCAAACTGGTCAAAGTATTTAAATTATAATGCACTTTACTCAACATTAATATCAACAGATGTCCCATACCACATTAACTGTTTTTCAGTACATTTAAACAAATATACATCATTGTATCTAGGAAATCTTATCTTGCTTTTTAAATGATGACCAAGTTAAAGTTTTGGTTTTTTTTGTAAATGTAATAAGAAATTTGTATTTTTTTCTTATATCTCATTAATTATTAAATTGAGATATGACCTAATTAATATAAAATTAAGACTTTCAGTCTTTGTCTTAGCTATTAAGCAATAATGAACAACTTGGTCATTTTTTGGTCAGTTGTATTCAAGTCTTATTGTGACGATAAAGCTCACCTTGAGAACATCTGTGGGATTAGCCAGTGAACTCGACACGATTCCTGCGACTACGCCACAGCATACATTGATAAACAGTGTGGACTCTGAAAGACGTGTCAAGAGAATCTGATCATGCACTTTTCATTGTTGATATATATACATGTACATGAACTATAGCTCTGATCATCAACTCAAATATCGCAATGTGATTTTAAAACAACTATTTAATAACATTTTGCATCATTATTACTTATCGGGATTTAATATTACAGTATGTGGACTACATATAAATGAGTTGACATTACAGTCATAGGTCACTTGAGTCTAAATCATACCAAAACAACTCATTCAGTGCAGCTATACTAAAGACATCAATCTTCAACATTTATGTAACTTCAATGACATTATCCATTGTAGTTTACTGATGCTTAGTTTGACTACCAGGTATATTCATTTTAATGATCAGATTTTCCAACAAAACATTTGCCTTGCTCTAGCTATTTCAGCATATAGTATGCTTACACTACAAATGTATATATAAACCCTTTGTATACTATGCAAAAATAAATGTGCACTGAATATATAGTGACAAACTGAAAGGAATTATTAAAGAGGCATAATAATATAAAATAGCTTCTTAGGTAGCAAAGGACAGTTTTGGATAAAATACAACCCGTCAATATTTTTGTAAAATTGAGAGTTGCTGTACTTGAAGGCTCATGAGTGTTGCTAAAATTCATGAAATGATTTTTAATGATTATCATTAGTTAGAGGGATGTCACTTGTTGAAATTGACATGAAATATGTAGGCCCCATATGTTAGGTACATGTACATGAGAATCAGAAGTAAAATGCGAAACTGCGGCTATGACTGTTGTGTTGACTTTACACAGTGAAATTGCAAGTGACAGACGGGAGGTAAAATAACACGACAAGTAGGTGGATGGGACATTGTAAACTATACACCGGTAAGTTTCTGACATGTGATGGTGCAACAGGCACAGAAAGTCAATCCTTTTGCAGGGAATTAGCTGAAGGAGGTCTAAAAAGCTGAAAAATCATGAAAAATTAGCAAAATATGAAAGGGTCTAAATCTCATAAAAACCAGTATGTAGAAATTTTACAAGTTTTGACTAGTAATTTTCTTCAGAAATTGGTGATTAGCCTTATAACAAGTGAATTAAAAGTATTTGTGCTGAATGGGAACTGAGGAAATTCTAGTTACAGAGTTCCAAAGACACACATCCCCTGGCTACAAGGAATTGTATCAAAAAACTGTCCCATGCCACCTTAATGTAGTATCAAGAATAACAAGAGGCCCATGGGCCACATCGCTCACCTGAGGAACAATAGGTATGATAAAATAAGCTTCATGGAGTCACAAACTATCTGGACAATGTACAATAATAGATGTAGATCCTGTATAAATAAAATCCATCCCCCCCCCCCCCTGGATATTCTTATGTTTATAATCATAAGTCCTTTTTCTAACAGGATGATTTTATAGTCATATCACATGTTGAGTATTGCAGTTCTCAAAAATATCCTTAACAATTGTTTATATATTGTAAATTCCTTATATTACGCAAGTACTTAATTCCACGACCCCGCTGGTTTGTATCAAATCGCGAGAATATAAAATCGCGAACGTAGAACTTTGCTTTTTATTTCTTATGCTTCTCAACTCTCAGAAAATAATGGTGAGATTTTAAAATCTGTGAAGGGTGCTTCTCGCGATTCTACGCGAAAATAAACTCCTAACGTTTAATTAGGAATTTACAGTATGGGATATAAACTTACATCAAACTCTGAACCTTCTTGTGAGGCCGAAGAATTTTCCTTGGGCCAAAGTCTTAACAATTATAAAGAATCATCTGGCTGATTAGTTTCCGAGAAGAAGATTTTTAAAAATTAACTCTATACATTCTTAAGTAAAACTTTCGTTGTTTTTGAGATTAATTACCGTAATACTGTTGTTCTTTCTATGTAGTTGTTTATTTGTATATTAAATTACTATTTAAAGGCGATTTTTAAGAAACACACAAATCCTAAAAATTTGTTTCATTTTGGGAGTTGATTTTAATCAACTCTCCTATGCACTTACTTGGGCAAACCGGAAGTGAAACAGTGTTTGGACCTAAGCACAAATCAATACTGCTGACAACACTTAGTTCTTGAAAATAATAGATGAAATTCAATGTAATGTATTCTGAAGCATTGTTTTTCAAGAAAACTTATTTATTAATAACATGAAAATAGTAAGATTTTAAATGGTACAAATAGTTTAGATATTTTTTGAAGTCATATGTATTCCTACGCTAGAGTTCAATGTTGTCTCGTTCAACCAGACGCTCGGCTGTCCCTGTTAATATCTGACAAAACAGAAGTCTTTCTTGTTTGTCGAAGATAAACGGAGACAGACGAGCATTCGGTTGAACAAGACTAGAGTTCAATCTTGCCTGGATCCATACAATTTCTCAGAAATATTTGGATTACTGATACTACTTGCCATGCAAAATCAAAAATCACATATCATATGATTGTAAAATAAATGATAATCAATAAAATCAACTCCCGTCAGTACTTCAGTACTTTGATTTAATAAATAAGTTTTTTGGGAGGGGTGAAACGAGGGAGAAAATACGGATTTGAGTTGACACAGCATACATGTAGGTTTTCAAAGACCACTTCTTTTTTTTAATTTCAATTAAGTTACATTGTGAGTGTAGATATATGTATTAAAAAAAATAATTAAGAGTCAAACACCCTCATATAGGAATTTCTTCTGAATTGAGAATTTTTTAGAATAATCATGTAGTTTTTTAAGTGACGGTCCACTTTTGTCATATTTAAAGGTTATATATATTAAAGATAAAAATTTTCTTTTTAATACTACTTGATAGATTTATCCATGATACATATTTTAGATTCATTCTTTTTTGGTGGGGTTTTTTTGGGGGGGAGGGGGTGTACAATGTTTAGAACAATCTTATTCTGTCTATTAGCTGTAGGTCTGTAGCTCCCGTGCTGAAAAAATTCTCTTTAACATGCTAACTGACATCTGAAAATGAAGTATGTCAAACTCAAATGCAGATCGAGAGCTGCCACTTTTACATGTAAACATACTGCACCACTGTGACATCACTTTACAGAGCTGGTGATGGTGTTTAAATTAAAGAAAATCAGAGACATGTAAAGTGATGATACTAGTAGTAAACTGCCCAAGGATTTTATTGCAGAGACAGAGTGTATTCAGAAATAGTATAAATCAGTCCAGATCTAAAGTGAATTTTTTTGTGCCGTAAATTGCAACTTTTTAACACATTCTGAACTGAAGCTCTGGGGTCATCCATCCGATTGCTTTTTTCAGACCAGGAGCTACAGACCTGCAGCTATGTGGACCAATCAAATGCAAATAAAGAATTTTAAACAATCATTACAATAAAGGATAAAGACCCAATGTTAAAACAAGTGCCAATGTGGCACCCACACACATTAATAGTTTCATCTTTTACACAACTGAAGAAATTAATTAACACATGCTACAGTTGATACCACTTACTGTCTGCCATGCCCGACTTTCCCCCTCTACTAATTTAGTGACAAATGGTTGTGTGTGAAAAACAAGGGAGTTAAAAGTGCATGATCATTCCAAACCATTTCATGTATTCCATCACAACTCAAAATACATTGAAATTTCATTTGTTAGAAGCTATATATGCCGTTTTTAACGCTGTTTTGGTTATTTTAAAAACGAGACTCACTTTTTATCAGTGTGACGATCTAAATAAGTTTGACAACAATTTAATTTAAGCATATTTAATATATATATTGAATATATATAACTTCGAATTAACTTTTGTACTATCTAACCTGGTCAGTAAATGCCCCAGTTTTATTCAATATTCATCAACACCTGATCACCTGATGTGAAAGCATGATCAGCATGCTGGTAGCAGGCTAACGTATTCATTGACAATAGAAAGAATAACAGGCATTTTAATGTTTGGAGTGAAGGGGCACCCATGTGACAATACACTTTTAAAAAATTATGCACTTTGAAATATTTTTCAAAGTGTGTTAATTTTGAGACTAAAGCAATGCACTTTAAAAATTATATTTTTAAAGTGTGTTTATTTGGGACCAGGTGAACGCACTTCGAAAAAAAAATTTCAAAGTGCGTTATGAAGGTACATCAACATTTTTTTTATTAGTATCGAGACACTTAACACATGTTGAAAAAAAAATATATATATAACACAAGTTTTGGAATGGAATTTCAAATTTGATGATACATCTTGTATAATGATTAGTTAACAAGAGTGAATCTAATTTACCGTCTTCGAGAACGGGGGTGGGGGTTGAGATTAACAAAAGAGACAAGCCATTTAACTGAGTACAGGAAGAAGGTCCACTATCACTAATCTGTATTTCCAAACCATGGGATATTCATCAGCTTGAAGTAAACATATAAGAACTAAAAAGAAATAATTATGTTTTGTTGTAAACTAAACAGTGTTATTGTTAAACAAACTGGCCAAACAATTATTTCTCCAATGGTATGATAAAGAGTCTGTAAGTGTTTCAACATAAACCCTTTTTTGAAATTCTTAATCATTGACAAATAAATCACTTCAATTTAAAAAAAAAAGTTACATTGACAAACATTAAATTATTATAAATTTCAAAATAAGCATTAAGGCTTGGGGTTTTTTTTCTCGCACTGATGTTCTAAAAGGTCATATTGTTTTTTGATAAACATAACTAACCTATCACATGCAACTGAAGCTGGTTGAAATATACTATACATTGATCTCCATTATCAATATATATAAATCATTTTTGTTTCTGGCATAACCCAATGTACCAGATAAGAAGTAAATTAGCTGCATACACAAGAATAGGAAAAGGCAGTTCCTAAGCAATACAGTTTATGTCATATTTGGATAATTCAAATCTCCCAAGTTGTTCTTTAAGTGTAAATTGTCAAACTACATAAGCTTATGAGAGAAGAAAAAATTCTAATCGAAAAACTGTTTGTCAATATGGCTGAGAATGCATTGGGTTCTCTTTCAAACATATCCCATTGAGCTAAACAAGGCTAATCCAATTAAATGTATTTATTGTATATTAAAGTATCTATTATTTCGACCAAATTGTGAACAATTTTTTTTTTCAAAGTGTGTTAATATCGACGTTATCAACCCACTTTGAAAAAAATCATTTTTTTCATAGTGCGTTGACTTGGTCCCAAAATTAACGCACTTTGAAAAAATTTTCAAAGTGCGTAATTTTTCAAAGTGCATTGCCATGCACACACCCATAATTGGTAATACATGTACTGACACTCTTTATTTATTTATTTCTTTATTTATTCTCTGATCTGCAGGTACAAATTAAAATGGTAGTCTCTAGGTTTGCTGATGACAGATGGTAATTCTTTCTCAATGAAAGTTTTGAAGGAATATTTTTTTTGTCAAAAAAGTATTTTTACTACATGTATTTGTTTTGTAAACAAACTTTCTGTCACTCCTCTTCCCCCTTGCTGTCTGTCTTGATTACTTTTTCCCCAGTAAAGTGCAGATTTACACTTCCGTGAATTGTTCATAAATAAGCATGAAAACATTTTCATTTCTCCTTTCATAAAATGATGAAATATATTTAATTAATGCCAATGAATAACCTTGCACATTTGTCACAGTGTTTTCTTTTCTACAGATCATTACACTGACAAAGTTTGAGTCGAGTAACCAATGTAGCAAAAATAGCATTAAAAAATATGGCATATAAATCTTTAACTTGTTTGCCATTGATAAGATTACATGTAAATGTTCAAATTCAAAATGATGAAGGACTATCTATGATGTAAAATGTATTAATCCCTTACAATGACAAAGTCCTATGGTGACCTTCTTTATGGACATTGAATGAGAGCTAGTCTGTATAAAAATATAGCAAAATATTCATATTTCAAAACTAAAATATATACCGTAGATTTTTTTTTACTACCGGTAATTAAAAGATAGTTTGTAGCGAAACAAATTATATCTAAAAATTTTGGAAGGATCTGATGGCAATTTCCTTACCACCCAACCTCCTAATGGACACTTGGTGGTCAAAATGCCTTAATATTCTTAATTTTATTTTAATGTACATGTTTATTGGAATATTTATCCACTGTTTCTTGC
Source organism: Magallana angulata (assembly GCF_025612915.1). Lineage (NCBI taxonomy): Eukaryota > Metazoa > Mollusca > Bivalvia > Ostreida > Ostreidae > Magallana > Magallana angulata. The sequence goes on from NC_069114.1 coordinate 30,713,371, forward strand.
ATTAAAAAAAGTTCTCAACAGTGTATTTGCCATTATATAAATAGTGCCTGTTTGGGAGGATAACAGTTGAAATTGACACCCTGAGAAATCCATTGTCACTCGACGCGAAGCGGAGGTTGACAGTACATGGTTTTCGAGGGGTGCAAATTTTAACTATAATTTTTCCAAACAGGCACCATTTAATTTATTACACTGAGTGTCTTAGTTTTAAAGAAAACTTATCTGCTTTTACATAGGAATGACGTAAATTCTACGGCGAACCGTACACGTATACTGTACCCGCAATTAACAATTCGTAGTGTTAACCATTGGCAAGTGTTTTGCTAATTATATGCTGACGTTAATAGAACAGATTATACTGCGTCTAAACTAATCAGATTTTTAATAATTTCCAGTGAAGCACGCACCTGACTGTGTCAGACTTCACAGTTTTCATCAATTAGTATGATGATTTGACAAAAATTTATTTACTTTGTTTCCCCATTTAGGCATTAATTATTCTACTATTGTTTTACATAGACATTGTTAAAAGATGATGGGTGACACTCAGACTGCAGGGTTCAATTACTTTTGCCAAATAGTTCAGTTGGTAGGGCAAGAGATTCAGGTCTCCTGGGTTCAAATCCCAGTCTGATCTGACAATATTTTTCCCATTTGTTTAAATTTGGTGCCATGCTAAACCCTGGAACTGACAGGTTAACCCCTGCCAGGAAAGGAGCCTGGGGTGACCTACTTGGGCGAAGATCACGTAAGGGGGAGGAATGTAAATCTGAATAATAAAGTGGCATGCTAAAAGAAGGATACTCTACTTCATGTTAATATTATGATATATACCTTGTGGGTTTTCTACTATCATGGATTTCAATGTCTGATAAACTCCTATTTTGATGGTACCATATGTAGCCTGTCTCAGTATAGCTGGAGATATTCTATCAACAAAATATCAATATTAGCAAATCATGCATGCATATTTCCTCTTCAAATTCCCACATCCATGAGTTTATTTTGCTTAATTTGGGTTTGCCAAACAATTAAAGAAACCTTCAAAGATTACCGGGTATGTCTGGTTGCAATGATCCATGCTGTGACCTACATGCTTCACAATAATTCATGAATATACTTACCATACCCAGAACACATACAAATTCATAAAAATTTACCCAGAATACAGAGCTGCGAGTCCCTCCTCCCGAAATATTCTCAACATGGCATGGGTCATCCCCCTGTATCGTAGCTCAGACAGACGAGCATCAATTCTCTGGCCCTGTATCTGAAGCCGAGTCTTTGTTGTGTCAATGGGAAAAGTACCTGTATTTTAAATAAGTTCATTTGGTCATCATGCAAGAGAAATAACTACACACACTAACTCTTTCTACAAAGATTTCTCTTAAATTTACATAAAGGAAGTTGAATTATCATGAAGTTGCCCCTCCCCCACTTTTTTTCATATCCCCTTCTGCCCCCAAATTAGGATTTTCATGATTTAAGATATGTTGTAAAGATTTTTTGGATGAATCTCCCTCCCCCCTCCTCATTTTGAAAAACATTGCAACATGGCTGATCTTAGTTGTAGATTTATGCACTGTACCTATCTCTGCTGTTATGGAAGCCAGCCCTCCATAAACAAATGGCCGCCAGTCACCCATAGCTACGTCTTTTGGATTATATGACAACAAACCTCAATTCAGTGGATTGCTCATTTCTAGGAATGTATGGAGGTATTTGGAAGAAATCGTGCAGATCGAGAGACACCCTGAAATTTAAAAATAACTATATATTCTAAACAACTTAATTAACATAATTCTCATTCTTGTAATTTACCGGTATTAACTCATTATTTCTCATCAGTTGACTAATATAATTGTTTGTATCGTAAACAAGGATATTGGCCTTGTTTTTGTTTGCATATAAATTGCTTAATAAAAAGAACATCATATTCAAAACAATCTGTGATAAATACTTATGTAACTAATAACACTAGTAATTAACTTGCAAATGGAAAATGATCTGATTTAAACAATATTCTAACAAAAATTCTTTGCAGTCAAAAACATAGCACTTTGTGACCAAAAATTTCACTTCTGTTCAATTTCATCCATTTGTCCAGCTTTATATAGAGTTAACTATAAATTCAGACAATGAGTGGGTTTTTAAGATGGAATCCGAAGTAAATACCCGGTAGTAAAATAGGGTTTGAGTATTTTCAAAAACATCATCTGCCGAGCTTATCGAATTTAACTATCAAAGCTATAAGTTAAACGTAAACTCTTTCAAATATATTGTGGATTTGAGGTGGTATAGGACACCTCCATATCGTGACTCACCTTACTTTCTATCAAAATAAACAATGAAATCTGGTATAATTTTATATACATGCAACTATTTACCACCAAAATTGTTAATTAAAGCATAGCGTAATCAGTTTGATCGTTAGCTGGCTATGAAATTGTGAGTCATAAGTTCAAATCATGCTGGGCTTTTAATAATTTTTCCCTTTCTTAAATTTGTTTTAATATAATTTTTGGTCATCTATAGTAAAGTTGAAAATTCTTAAGTGGGAAAGTACTGTTGTTGTTTTTTGGCAGTATTACTGGTAATCAACAAAATATAATCCCAGATGAATTTTTAACCAAAAGTGTTAATAAATACTGTAAACAAAAGTATTCATAAATACTGTAAACGTACTACAATGGGCTGTGTATTCTGTATAGCGCTTTTGGCGGAATGCAGATTTCGTTAAATCAAGTACATCCCTACATGCCATGCATATATCTATATGAATAGTCACATTCAAATCTACGCCAGCTTGTTGAAAAACTAATTTCCGCCAAATATCGTACACGCCAAATATTTACAGTGCACAATTGATGTGTGATACATTTAAATGATTATGATAAGATTAAATTAAATCCAAACAAAACTTTATTTGGTTTAAAATCAAGGAAATTCTAACCCAATGAATATATGTGATTCAACAGTGTATTGATCCTAATGTACTTTTATTCACAGGTGCTTGAGGACAGGATCGACCCCCCCTCCCCCCCCCCCTTTATATATTATGTATTATATATGTAGAGGGTCTGATTTTTTTTTTAAATATTTGTATTAGGTAATTTTGGGCAATGAATGCATAAATTAGATTAGAAATATGTCATAAAAGGATAATTTAATAAAAAATATAATAATTAGTCCCGGGGGTCTATAATCTTGGGGGGGGGGGGGGGTGCTTGTCCTCAAGCACCTGTGCATTTATTCAAATCAATATCGGCAGGTGTTCCATACCACCTTATTAATGTTTCTAAAACTATGACCTCCAGAGAAGACCGGGTAGACGAGGAGAAAAATTTTAATGCAAAACTCTAAACAAGAGAAAAATTGTCAATGTGATAGCAAACAGGGAGGTTTTTTTTGTGTGAACAGTATTCATAGTCCATGTGTCAACCCTGTGTCAACCCATCCAGAGAAATGGGGTACCCTATGTGCAATATAATCTGCGTGATAATGACCAAGTTCAACAGCTGGTATTTTTTTCAAAAATTATCAAAAATCAAATCCAAGTAATATGCACATCTCTAACATACCGTAAGTACAATTGATCTGCAAAACAACAACTTCCTATCTCGAAAACTGTAGGAGGAGTTATCCGTACAATAGGGGACTTTAGGGGTACCCAATATGCAATATTCTGCAAGAAAATGACTAAGTTCAAAGCTGTTATTTTTTTTAAAACATAGGTAATCACAAATTACAAAGCTCACCGAGACGAGGCATCACCCTTATGAGACATCACCTTTATGAGACCACCTATATCATATTATATGAAAATCATACTTTATGATCTTGGATATTCATGGATACTGTTTTGACACAATATTGTATATATATCATCTGTTAAAAAATTTCATACAGTATTATAAGATACAATATTCATCAATAAAATGATATAAAATACATTGTTATATTCAGTAGTATATTCTCACTATATAACTCTATATAGACAAGTAGTCAATAACTGTGATATAAGCTCGTCCGAAAAATATTGACTGGTCAATATTTTTTTTGATATTGACCGGCTAGGAATAATATCTAGAGAACATTCCCTCTATTTCAAATAATCGCCTCTGATTTGTTGATTCGTAAACGATGACGTAAATAACTCTTCGCGACTCCAAAACAAGGTGATGTCATAATAGACAGTCAGTCAAGGCAAGTAAACAACGGACGTGCAATGCAACGGTTTGCTATCTTAACGGATATAAGGATTTGCGAATTACGGTGAAGTAAAATCAGGTAGAACATCTGTATGTTAATTCTTACGGGCGGTCGAATATCACCAGTGACCGTTTGATGCTGAGGATATTTTGGAAATAAACTTTGCACAAAATTGAATTCGTGAATTCTTTGTTGAGCTGAGAAAATTACGGCGATCTGTTTTCAATTACTTTCTTAAATTTTGGTTTGTTTCTCCATATAACAAAACAAATGTTGACTGCGTTGACTGTGACTATCATATGATACAATATAATTTGATACAGCATTGTATTATATCAAATGATACATTTAATTTCATGTGATAAAGTTAATTGTTATACTTTCATGTTAAATACTGAAATTTGATTGGTTTAGACGCAGTTCATAATATGTTCTATTACCCTCAGCGTTAGCAACGCACTTAGCAACGGGTAACATTACGAATTGTTACATGCGCGAAAATCATGCGCGTACGGTTTGCCTTAGAATTCACCTTATTCCTATCTAAAAGCAGTGATGTTTTCTTTAAAATTAAGACATTCAATATAACAAAATAAATAGTGCCTGTTTGGGAGGATAACAGTTGAAATTGACACCCCTTGAAAACCATTGTCAACCTCCGCTTCGCGTCGGTTGACAATGGTTTTCTCGGGGTGTCAATTTCAACTGTTACCCTCCCAAATAGGCACTATTTATATAATATTATATAAAACAATATCATATTATACATATTGTTTCATATGGTACAATAATATATATTACAATATCATATTAATACAATTTCATGTGATATAAAAATTTATAACATAAACCATGCAATATCATATTATATAAATAGTGCCTGTTTGGGAGGGTAACAGTTGAAATTGACACCCCGAGAAAACCATTGTCAACCGACGCTAAGCGGAGGTTGACAATGGTTTTCGAGGGGTGTCAATTTCAACTGTTATCCTCCCAAACAGGCACTATTTATTTTGTTATACTGAATGTCTTTTTTAAAATTTTTAAGAAAACTTTACTGCTTTTATATAGGAATAACGTGAATTCTACAGCGAACCGTACGCGCATAACTTTCGCGCATGTAACATTTTTTAATGTTACCCGTTGCCAAGTGCGTTGCTAACGCTGAGGGTAATAGTAAATATTATTAACTGCGTCTTAACCAATCAGATTTCAGTATTTAACATGAAAGTATAACAATATACAATATCGTATGATACTATCTTATATAATATAACATTATCATATAATACAATTTCATGTGATAAATACATAAACCATGCAATATCATATTATACAATATCATATGATACTATATTATATAATTATATAACAATATCATATAATACAATTTCATGTGATAAATACTATATTATAGAAACCAATATCATATTATACAATATTGTATGATACACTATTATATAACATACAATATTGTATCCTAGGATACAATATCATATATTGCAATATCATGATACAATATCATATCATAAAATATCCAAAAAAAATGATACAATATCATATATATATTTTTACAATATAACATATGATATTATATTGTATCTAATTAAACAATAATGTATCATATCATACAATACTATATCATAGGAATCATGTTATATCATTTAACAACAAACACATCTATTTATCAAGCAGGTTTGAGTGAGGTAGGAGATTTCTTTAGCATCCTTGATAATGGAGATCAGGCTCTGCATCTGAAGCTACCTCTGCATTTCATTTATAATATAGTTAAATTAACTATGCAAGCTATCATCTATAAAACATGTGACCTCTTCCAAAAAACTAAATCTCATCCATTATCCGAAACCTATGGCTCAGATTCAGCAATCAAGCCTGTCAGGCACATCAGTATCATAAGACGCATCATCAATGGAAGTTTGGTTATGTTATGACAAGTAGTAACTAAGATATAATCATCAGAGGGCACCTGCAACAAAAACTTTAACCAGCTCTAAAAACCTTAACCTCCTCCAGCATCCGAAACCTATGGCTCAGATTCAGCATTCAAGCCTGTCAGGTGCATCAGTATCATAAGATGCATCATCCATACAAGTCTGGTAAAGTAAGGACCAGCAGTAACTTACATGTAGATATTGCTATCAAAGGGCACCTGCAACAAAAACTTTAACCTGCTCCAAAAACCTTAACCTCCTCCAGCATCTTAAATTCAGGACCCAGATTCAGCATCCAAGTTTTCAAGTCCATAAGTAGGTCCAGATGCATCATCCATGCAATTTTGGGAAGATAGGACAAGTAATAGCTTAGATGTAGGACCTGCAACAAAAACTTAAACCAGGTCCGGACGCCGACGCTGGGGGTATAGCATAAGCTCCCCTTGACTTCATCTCATTATCAAAAATCAAAATCCAAGTAATATGCACAGCTCTGATGTATGTACAAATGATTTGCAAAACAACAACTTCCTATCTTGAAAACTGTAGGTGTTAATGAATTGAGGCCACAATCCAGTGATATAATTTTATTTTCATTTATATAATAAAGAAATTTGATTCAGAAGAGTATGGAAGCAAAGATAATTAAATGAAATCAACATTTCAAGGAGCTTCATATAATCATATTACAGATACATGTAGTATATGTACCAGTAAAATAAAAAATTTAATTTCATCAAAGCAAAACTTGTAAGAGAATTCAATCAAATGACATTTTAAATCAAACCTAAGGATGTTGAAAGCAGCATATTGAGATTTTATGAAATTGTATATACAATGAATTAAATAAATCAACTTGAAGAGAAATGTAATTGAAAACAGAACATATGGAATAAATATACAATATAAATGCACATTTCTGTTTTCCTGCTTTGTGCATGCACTAAAAAGTGTAAGTGAATCACAATTAAAAATTTTTAAAAATATGTCGTCAGGTGTTAAATTAATCAGTCTTAATTAATATGCACTTCAAATCGTTGGTTATTATTTTTTAAAGCTTGTCAAATAAGTTCTGGGAACTGGAGTAAAAAATGTGTACCAGCATTAGTGAAGTGATTTATTACTGTAAAAGGATTAGTATGATGTAATTGAAGTTTGAGTCACAATAAAGTTAATAAGAAGCATTGTATTTACACTGGCTGTTCAGCAACAAGCCATATGAGCTAAAAATTCATTTTATCTCTCCTCCCCCTCCACAAAAAACTTTTTAAAAAAAAACATGGTGACAGCCCAATATCAAAGTATCCAAGAATCTGAATACTTGTAGCTAGTGGAAAAATAGTACACATGATTAATCTGTACCTTCATGACATTTTAAAAGGTTACATAATGCGTCATCTGATCAAGTTGTTTATTTATTGGAAAACATATCCCTGAAAGTTCAACCAATATCCATTATCCATGTTTCATGCTTTGCATCATGTAGTTCTTTCATAGCTTAAGCTCTGGTTCAACAGAAGGTCATGTTATTAGCTTACTTTTGGAATTCTACTTTGGAATGTCTATGTCTACTAACTATTTGTAGTTCATGATAAACTACAAGTTCATGATGACGTACAAGTTAATGACGAAGTACAAGTTAATGATGAACTACAAGTCACACGTAATGATGATTTTGTACATAGTTCATGCGTGTATTCTGTGATGCAGAAAACAAGCAATATTTTTTGCATATGGCACAATGGTCAATAATTATCTCTAAATAAAATATTATTTATCTCAACCTGAAAATTGTTGTAAAGTTACAAGCAATATCTTTAGCATATATGGCATAATGGTCAATAATTATCTCTAAATGAACTATTATTTAATTTATCTCAGCCTGAAAATTGTCAAAGTATTATCTATAGCACTAAGTATGTCACAATCCTATTAATTTACAATATTGGTTTGACTTTAATTTTACATAGTGTTTTATGTATCCGGTATTGACTCTGCTCTAGTTGTCCTACTTAATTGTAAACAATGCCAATATTAAGCAACTAGAACACCGTTGTATACACTGAATGAAAAATAAAAATGATTGAAGTTAACAAACTCAATTATGAAAACAGAAAAATGAAACACAACATTTCCCAGGATTAAAAAGGGCACAGATTAACCAGGATCTCAGGTATGCTTCATTACAAAACCAACTTGAGACCTACATGTATAGTTGTTAGCTAGCAATCTCAGAAGCTCACTAGAGGCAAAAAAATTTAAATGACAAATCATTTCTAACATTTGAATATTAACTTAGTGTAATGTATCATTTACTTGGTATATTCAGAGTCAATGTATCATTTACTTGGTATATTCAGAGTCTAAAGACCCTTAACCGTTAGAACATATATTTTGAACAAGTACAAAATATACATTCATTCTAGAAAAAAAAAATGTACAGTAAGCAATTGGATTATTGTAAATTGCTAGCATCACAATGATCCCCGATACAAAGGGGCCATAAATTTCACAAATTTGGTAGAGTGTTTTATGGACATCATTGCAATGCATTAGGTTTTTTTCCAACATGTGTGGAAGTATGGAAGAATATTTTTGAAAATTTCACTTTTTTTTTAGTACTGTATATTTGGTCCTGCCCTAAAGCACCCAGGGGTGGTAGAGCCATGAATTTCACAACTTTGATTTCTCTTACCATAGAAATGCCTCACATCAAAAATGGTAACAATTGGTCTTGTAGTTAATTTTAAGAAGTTAAAAATGTAAAATTGTTCACACACAACGAATGATGCAAATCGCAAAACACACACCGATGAGCGACTCAGGTGACCAGGTTATAGGGATGACTAAATTATTAAACATTATCCTACATGTAAAAATTTATGGTTTTATCAAAATCTCTCTCTCTCTCTCTCTCTCTCTCTCTCTCTCACCCACACAAAGACTTTCTGTTCTCTACAGGTGTCCATTATTGCACATAATGTTTTGAAACCTAATAAACATTCAAAGTTCTCTGGAGATTAATTCTGTGACAATCTCGACTCTTGACTACATTTCTTATAGCATATCATTCTTAGGTTTTATCATTAATCAATAGTACCGGTACTTCGATAAAATTGGGATGGAGATATAACAAAATTGTCAAAAGAATAATTCACCATCATACTGTACCTGAAGAAAATGTTATATGGTTCTTAGAGGACATTACTGAAAAAACAGTCTTTGGCTAGGATTATGTTATCAGCTAAACCATGGGTTCATTAACTAACACACAATTAGCCCAGTTCTGTTAATGAAGTCTTTAGTCTTTAGCTACAAAAAAAAAAAATTAATATTATCAAATGATTTAATTGTAATTGCAGAAATGAAAGATTACCTGTTCAGCAGTTGGAATATAATGTATATACTGGTAATTAAATTGTTATTAAATTAATTATCATATTGCATTTTTAATCGTAAGTAGATGTCGATGTAATCATTTGACGTCACACTTGGACAACGGAACTGAACAATGCATGCATACTGATTTCTACGTTATAATACAATATAATATAATGTAGCCATGCAATGATTAACAGAACAGTTATGTATATAATAACAGCCAAAGATTGTAGGAAAAATGTTATTACACACCCATAGGGTTTATTACCCATGGGTAATTAAATTTTCAGTTTATATTGTAAGTTACTTTAATATACAATACTATACATTATCTGATTATGTACAATGTATATCCCTCGCAAAATTCTTTATTAATTAACGTTAAGCAATATAAGAATAAGTGTATCGATCCATTTACTCATCTTACTTTATTATTACATTGCCATTAATTAATTTAGCGATTAGAGCCGGGGGGTGGGGTGTTTAAAGGTGTTACACTTACGTTTTTTGTAAACAGGTAAACGGGGCCTGGGTTTGATTTTGTTTGTTTGGTGTTTTTTTTTTTCATTTTAATCTACGAAAAATATCGAAGTGGCATATCAGCAATGCCATTGATATTTATCAAAGTTTGGGTGATAATTATGGCATATGTGTCAAACCTCCACTATCATGACTACAGTACAGTGATCCCCAAACAAAAATTTTTCTTAAGAAATCATATCAAAATCACTGAAAAATCATATCCAAATCACAAATTCATGATTTTGTTCTATGATTTAGACATGATCCATTAAATGAATCATACCCAAATCATAGGTGACAAATAAGGAAGTATGATCCTGATGTGGTTTGTTTCTTGGTTTTGAGTCTGCTATGATTTTCTTGTGATTCTGGTATGTGCTATTATCTTAGAAGGCAACAGAGCATGCGTTTGAAATGATTCGTTAATTGCCAGATAAACTGACCACTAAGAATTAAGATTTCTGCACAACAGGAAGTTGAGTTGCAAATTTTGAATGTTCATCTTGGAGCCTAAATGTGATGTACATGTCAGGAAAATTTGTTATTGTTGGGCATCTTGCTCTATCTTGGCATATTTATAAAGTGAATTTATGGAAGTATTTTGGGGGAATATATTCTTATTCACTTGAGGTAAATAATATTTTATAAAGACTAATTTACAATACACTATCAAGTGATTTATCAAGTGAAGCAAGCAACTAATGCATGGATGCACATGTATCATTAGTTCAGACCGGGAGCTACAGACCTGCAGCTAGGTTTTGAAATGCATACATAATATTTTAATTTGAACAATTCATGTAATAATTGCTAGAGGAGTTTGAAATAACAGTATAATTATCATCTAAATTATGGAAGACTTTGATCCTGCGTTCTAATTCAGATTATAATGGCTTAACGATACAGTTCATGTGACATATATGTATACTATTTTTCATATTTGGTAATTGACAATATATTTCAAATATTAAAAGTATATAATTGTCTGTTGCAAAATATAAATTAAGTGGTCATTTTTTTCTTTAAGAAATTATTGTATTATTGTCCTTTAACAGGTCATGGTTTTGATATGAGTTGTTATAGTTACAACAGTTCATACCAGGACCATGGTTTTGATACGAGTTGTTAGTCACAAGTTGTGACTAACAACTCGTATCAAAACCATGGTCCTGGTATGAACTGTTGTGACTCACAACAGATCATACCAGGACCATGGTTTTGATACGAGTTGTTAGTTACAACAGATCATACCAGGACCATGGTTTTGATATGAGTTGTTAGTCACAACAGATCATACCAGGACCATGGTTTTGATACGAGTTGTTAGTCACAACAGATCATACCAGGACCATGGTTTTGATACGAGTTGTTAGTCACAACAGATCATACCAGGACCATGGTTTTGATATGAGTTGTTAGTTACAATAGATCATACCAGGACCATGGTTTTCTTGCAATTTGTTTAGTTTAACAGATCACCCTAGAATCATGATCCATTAACTCATTTGCATGTGAAATTTTCCTATACCGAAATCATCTCAAAACCATGATTTACACACAAGCCATTGATATGATCCCGTAGGCTATTTTTTCTGTTTGGGGAGGTTGCCATTAACGAATCGTCTCCATTAACGAATCACTTTCAGATAAACAATTCTGTATTTTTCTATTAAAGGTTCAGTACTTAACTTAACATATCCTGTTATGTAGAGTTATTCTTGTTTTAAATATTTATCATGAAATTATTAAATTTTATATTGTTTTATGTCGTAATTTCTAAACAAACATGAACAAGCTTTTTGAAGACGCAGACAAAAAGCATGCGTGCAGCTGACTACTTTCACTTTTCGGTTGAGCTCTGATGTGAACGGCTCATTGTATGTAAGCATATTTGGTACAGATGTTTAATAAAATTATCTGTCTACAAGCACTGAAAGCGTCAAACAATTTCTTAATCAGAGAATAATTATATTAGCTATAATGTTGTGGGTAGTCAGGGTTCCAATAACGAATCACCGAGATCCGGGGATCACGGAGGGGTCATGTCAAAATTAATTGATACCGCTACGATTATTTGCACATCTGCTTCAATAAAAAAAAAAAAACGAGAAACAACAATAAAAGATTTTAAAAACACATTTCATTCCCATTTTCTAGAACATTTTTCCATTTGATTATGATTAATACGGATATTTATTGATTTAAAAACCGGCATGCCTATCAAATTAAAGTTATTCGTTATTCGATGACATTTAGTAGTTTATTTCCTAAAAATATAATTTTCCTTGAACATGGATCCAGTTTGCAGATTCACCATACATTTTTAATTTTGTTTTAAAAATATTTCATAAGTACCGTGGCAAACGATCGCCGATTCCATACATGTACAGGTCAATCCTGAAAATATTTATTTTCCTTGAACACCTATCCAGCTTGCACATTCAGTCATCCACTATACATTTTTAGATTTGTTTTAAAATATTTCATAGTACAAATGATCGCCGATTCAAAACGTCTATCTTCCCGGTATTTGTTCTTCCATTTCTCTTTTTTTTTTTTTGCTGGATGTCAATACTGGGTCCTGTTTTTGTTTTTTGGTTGCTTAACTATACAATCACTAAACACATTTCTAGGCAATTTTGTGTTTTTTATTTTGTTTACTTTAAAATCGCCCTAGGATATGCTTCTATAGATCTTTTAAAACCTTTTTTTTATAATTAGTTACCGTTATGTATTCTAACTTCAACTTTTCTAACTGTGACGTACGTGCTAAAAAATCTTTAAAAAATTCGGAATGGCTAAATTTTTTTTGAATAAATTAAAAAAAAACAATGCAGAAATTTAAATTCATTTTTTTCTTCTTTTTTAAATTTTTTATTCGATGAGTTATTTTCCTCGCGATATTCTTAAAGTTTCTATATGTTTATTTTATTTTATTTTTTTAGTGTCGTTGCTCCGCATGAAAAATCTATGATTTAGTACATATATGTTATAAAAACCCAATCTGATACAGTATTTAATAAATATCGACACATAATTTCATTGCAAATAAATTAAACCCGTTGCGACACAAACTTCATCATTCTGTGAGTTCTATGAACTGAATACCGTCACTTGTCTATGCTTTGGGAAAACCCTCGTGTGTCGTATTTCGTTTTTCTCTCGATCCATTTACATGTATATTTCTTTGTAATTTCATGAAAAGATGTTCATATACATGTGTCTCATAGAATTAACAATATTGATGACTTACAATGACTAAAAACTAAATGATTTTTAATAAATTGGTGGATCAAAGTTAACAAATCATGCAGTCATTTTTTTACCATTGAATTCATTGTTATTTTTTCATGAATTGTCGGGTTCAATAAAATGAACACTTCGCTCAAAATGAAAAAAAATTATTAGTCTTTCCATTTATATTATTCTTATTCATGCTTTAAAGCATATTAAAACTTAAAAAAAATATTTCGACACTGTCCATAACAAAAAATAATCGGCTGTATATCACGTGATTCGGTAATGGAGAAAATGATCCGCTAAAGGAGAAAACATAGTTCATCAAAGTACAGCGATAATTTTTGTTTAATCATTGGTTGTTGGGAAAGAAATATATGATGTTATGAGTCAAGTATGGTACAATAAAACAATGTTGTATTATGAATTTAACTCGGGCTTGGTTACGTACTATCAACGCGAATTTACTTAGTGATTCGGTAAAGGCAACCTCACTGTACTGTATGTCCACGTTGAACGTATCCTATTGCGATCGAATTTCCTCGATAAAACAACGGGGGGAAATGACTTAACTTTCAGTATCAAGATGACTGCAATATTGCAATATATGTGAATGTGGCATCAATTTTTAGAACAAATACTTACGTACAAACTCTCCGTTAACTTAGCTCTTTAAGTTACTGTATACATTGATCATCGACCCACATGTCCAGCAATCGTTATCGTCGTAAACAACGAACGACAACTCTTATATAATTTTTTTTTCTTCAATCAAAATTTTTAAAGGCTTTTGTTGTATGAATCTGTCTGGGCATATTATTGTATGGTTTTAGAAATGGGTTTTCTTTCTGGGTTTAATTATTTTTTAAAAGGAAAACATTTAAAATTCCAGTAAACAAAAAAAGGTTCCTTTTTTACATAATAACAAAATACCCTTTTATGTAGCAGTAGTGGGGGGGGGGGGGGGGGGGCAATAGTATTTAGGTAATATAGTAAATCATGTTTGTTCCATAAGAATTCAGAAAAAGGAGTTCAAAAAGGTAGCTTACGTATTTTGGAAACACAGATTAAATCAGAGACATAATATATAACAACCATGTATACTCTTTTCTCATTAAATCTCGGGTTCTTGCTATATATCTTTTTTACTGAGGTGGAAAAATAATTAAGTACCACGTACGATATTATGGAATTTTTTTTATTTTTTTTTTACCTTATACATTTATATTTTTACAAAGTAAAGTTAATAAAGTGAAGTAATATAATTATAATCATAGTAGATCATACACATATCTAACTTAACAGTGCGAATTTATCGTTTTTTTCTTATGTAAAGATTTATTGAGAAAAAAAATATATGAAAACAATTCTAAGTCATAATTTAAATACAATTTACGAATATACATGTAATAGGAATTGACAATTGTGAATATAGAAAATATAAAATGTGGTACTATGCGGTAGGACTTGCTTCTAATTATGGATTTAATAATTTATATCCGCTTGTACATGTACACTTTTGGTATCGCTTTGATTTCGTATATACATTTACAGGCTGAAATGTTATTTTGTATTTTAAAAAACACTTTATCATGTTTATATGCATTTTGCCAGGGACGTATACGTCTCTGATTTTGCTTTTCGTCGCAAAATTTCTACAAATTTTCAAATTGCAGACACAAACCAGGGACGTATATATGCGTCCCTCCATAAACATATACTCTTTCATTTGCACAGAACCTTATTATATAAAAGTCGAGACGTGTAACTTGCTCTCTCATGAGACAGTGGCGCAGTGCATGGGGCTGGTATGTACACATGCAAGTACATGTTGATAGTGAGGCATTTCCCATAATATTATACAATTATTTAATGCTTGAGCAGTCAATAGACCAGAATATTTTTTCCCTTGGTGCAGGGAACAGCTCAGTATGATCTATTGCCCGAGGCCATCGGCCGAGGGCAATAGATCATACTGAGCTGTTCCCTGCACCAAGGGAAAAAATTCTGGACTATTGACTGTTCAAGCATTAAATAATTGTTTTATTACCTAATTCCATTTTTAGTTTCGGGGTTTACAATTTGCATATTGCAGATGGTTTTCGTGCCATTATGCAATATATTAAGATTTTTTTTTATCTTTTACATGCACAAAACCTGTTGCATGCATTACAACATCTCAATTTAATATTTAAATTTAGTTTACACAAAGAAGGGGGAGTCGGCAACCCATTAGATTTTAAATAGTCTTTTACCTTACTTTAAAGCTTTAAAACTGTTGATTATTTGATACTCCTCTTTGATAACATTGAGTTTGGTTTCACCGAGTACTAAAAACAGCGTCTATATTAAGGAATATACATTCCCTGAGAACTATCGAAAGGATTTAACATTAGCATATCCGCGTTCTGAAATACGTTGCTGGTCCAATAGATCGCAGTCTATTGACCGGTGGTCCAATAGATCACAGTCTATTGACCGGTGGTCTAATAGATCACAGTCTATTGACCGGCGGTCTAATAGATCGCAGTCTATTGACCGGCAGTTCAAAATAGACGCAAATATTTAATTTGTAATAAAACAACAAAATCCCTTTGATTAGGTAATAAATATTAATAATAATATAAATATACTTCCAATCTAAAGTTTGGCTATCGATAGAGTGTACGTGTATGTAAGTACATGTATAACCAGTGCATGGAAAGAGTGGCTATATCATAGATCTTCCATCTCACCAAGCATTACGGAGTTCTCTCCTATAAGTATTTGGTTTAATTGGATTTTATCTATAGAATTTCATAAATAAATAATATATGAAAATATGTTTATTCATTAATTAAGGGTCATTAGGGGGCATTTACATTTAAAAAAAAATTTTTTTTTTACCATGACTATAGCAAATTCGTAAAAAAAATTCCAAATCAGTCCTAATCCGGCTGTTGGATTGGGGGGGGGGGTGGGGGGGCTCTTTGTGTTAATAGCATAGAAAGAGGTCGAGGTTAATTCCTCACGTGAATAAGTATAGAAAGAGGTCAAGGTTCTTTATGTAAAAAGTATTAGAAAGATGTCGACTGAAAAAGGGGTCTATGCCACTGTATGGGAACCTACGTAATCAACACAGTCAGATTAAAACCACCCTTCTCATCACACTCGTCAGGAAACCCTGAAGAGCGTAATAGGGAGTGGGAGCCAGGCTATATATTATAAAGTGACCTCTACCCGAAGCCGCCCCAAACCGAAAGGGTGGTTGTATAACAACTGGGGCTTTCGAAGGGGAGGAGGGGGGGGGGGGTCATTCAACCTCGACACATGTACAGGTATTATGCCAGATATACGAACACTTTACATACTTCACAGAACACTTACTCTTATTGTAAAGGTAAATATCATTTACACACTTGCAAAGTAGTTCACCCAGTTTGAAACTTTTTACCTATGTATAGTGTATAGTGCGTTAGGGTTTATTGAACTGTGCACATTATAATTGATATGTTGCTAATTTCCCCTCTCACATAGGAGTCAATAAAAAAAATTTAACTAATTCGAGTTTTGTTTTTCCTCGGAAATCATTTGCCTACCCTTTAATGCATGCGCACTGTTTGATTTTGCGTGTTAGGCAATTAAAAAAACTTCTACACTGTGTAAACCTCCCATCAAACACAAACCATGTAGGTAGATTGGCGTGAGTACATTATTATCTACAGAGATATTCGTGGTTGCATGCTATTTTCACGCACGGGCCAGGAAAAATCCAGTCACCTATGGATACTACATGTACTACCCCGGAAACCCCATTCCTGACTTGTCCACCACATCCATATGACGAGTAATGTAATCATTTTTTTTTTGTTACTTCTGTCACGTTTTAGAGATTGGTCACAGCCCAAAGAAAATAATTATTACTGCAAATGAAAAAATAAGAAAGTGTGTGTGTGTGGGGGGGGGGGGGGGGGGTAGTGGTACTCCTAGTATATGTCGGTTTATATATATGCATATATTCTGTAGTATATGACACAAAATCAACACATCAACACACACTAAGTAATAACAGTATACCCTCTTCATTAAATTGTTCGTCATGTACTTAAATTCTTCATGGAATTATTTTTAGAAGTGACACCATGTAGGCTGAGTGCAATCTCTCTCTCTCTTTCTCTCTTTCTCTCTCTCTCTCTTACAATGACCTTTCAATTTTTAAATCAGTTAGTGTTTTAAAACAGAAAAGTGCAAAAAAAAAAAATATAGATTTACACACATTCTACAAAACTACTATATAGCACAGTATATAGATTTCCACAAGATTTGTGCGTCAATTTCGGAGTGGCTTACAATTTTTATTCAATTGACGCTTCTTGCATAGATTGCCTTTCACAAAAATTTTGGGTAAGTCATAAGGAGCAGATCAAAGATCTCAGTATTTGTAATTCGTTTCAAAATAGAGATCTATTCCATTTGATTGCAGATGACATGTTAATCTTTCAATGCCATTCATGTCGAAAATCGAGATCTGGAACAGAACCAACTAAACTTGTTCTATAAAAAGCATTTAACACAAAGGATTTGTTCAGATTTTCAGATTTCTTTGATCCGCTTTTAAAGTACAATGTAATGCAGAAAAAGAAAGAAAGAAAGAAAGAAAGAAAGAAATATGAGAAGTCATGCATGTAGCTTTCGATCTTATGATTATTTTCAATCGCGTGTATACTTCTGTCTGATTCAGATGATTCAAATGTATTTAAAATTAAAGATAAAATTCAATTGAAATCACTGTGTATTAATTGTATTTTATAAATCAGACTGAAATACAGATTTCACGCTTTCCCAAAAGTTCTTTTCTTATTTTGTTTTCTATGACAACACGTAATAAGGAATCATTCTTGAAGTGGTCAAATCTGATCGGGGGTACTCAAATCCAATAAAGCCCATATTATTACTTATATTTGTGTAATTTTCAGCAACTGTGCAATAAACTTGATATTAAAATGATCGTTGATGAAATGTATTGGACCATATATATACATTGCAAAATTGATTGGTAGTTTTCTGATAGACAAAAATACTGAATGATATAAATATATTCATATATTTACACTCGATGTATATTAATTTTTAAAAAAGTAAAAAAAAGACCAAACAAACAGAAAAACAGAAAAACAACAAAACAGGTGAGTTTGTAAACTATTAACAATTTCTGTGCAGCACTGAATGGCCATAATTAAATAGTGTCATCACCAGCTCACTTAGCTGCACAGACTTACTACGCTCCCCCTGACCACCTGTCTATACTGTCGCCAGTGCGTATACCTTCATGTCCTTGTTTTCACTCCAACTTTAATTTTTGAAAGTGAGAGTGGGGGGGGGGGTGCGCAGTTTTTAGGAAATTTCAGGAACATATTTGATGTGAAAAAGGGGGCACTGTTACGTGTTGATGACCATTACCAATTATTTACTGGTTACTTTTGTCTACTCTTTTAATTTATTAATTTTTAGAAGATGTAAATATAAACAATGAAATGGCTATGACTATGAAAATAGCGATACGTGGGTTATGTGTTTTTTCATACCAGCATGAATCACCAAAGGGAATGGAACTTAACAGAAATTTTATTATCTGAAAGATTATTTACGCAATGTGAGCAAAACAGGCACGTATGGAATTTTACCGGGAGAACGAGCACTCCGTAATGCGCATGCTCTCTAATAGAGGGCACCATAGTCGCGCCGACATCAACAGTGAATAAGTGTACACGTCTGAGTAAGGAAGTTTGAATTCGCCCGTTAGAAAACCGTTTTGGTGAGTAATTCTACGACATTTGTATATCTTATATGCCATTAGGCTGATTTCTGGATAAATAAATCGCAGACTCAATTTCCTTGAAAAGAAAAATCACGAAACATGCGTGATCACGCTGATCAACCATGCTAGCCACATGCCAAGGTCAAAACTAAAGAAAATGTAAACATAGACTTCTAGCTTATTTACAGTGTATATACGGTGTGTGTAACGAATATAAACAATACTAATAATTATGCCGTGTGTGTAAGCAATTTCATGTTTGTAATTTCTTTACAATATGATTTCGTGTACGTAATTCGATAGTTGGCGGCATGCCAAATGTATGCACATAAACTGCCGGTTTTCCAGACGCGGCGAGACATTTTTTGTTGGTTATAAAATATTTACAATTTTATCTGCATTCCCCTCATTTAATTATAGATTAAAGAATTCTTTGTTTAACAGTTTTGATGTATTTAACCTTATAAGGGATTTTGATAAATTAACATTAACATAATCATGTATTTTTTTTAAACACTATGTAATGTTTTCTTACTGTATATTTATTGTTGCATACCTTGTAATGGTATAGGTGTATGTTTACGTTCCTTAAAAGGAATTTGTTATTGATTTGCTAGTTAGGAGTTGGCAAGAATCAATCATTCCTTGGAAAGAAATCTTATGAATAGTTTAAAGGCATTCAAAAAGTTAGAATTTTGAATGAATTCCAAACTTTGGGTTGTTAAAGAGGTTCTTTTGTTTTGGATTTTTTTATTTCAAACATAAAGAAATTAACAGAGTGACACAGATCTCTATTTAAACTTGGGGGGGGTTTGACCTTTAGTCAATTTTGTATGAGGAACAAAAGAGTTATTCCTTTGATAGTTGAAATGACATTTTTGGCAACCTATTACAAAAAAAACCCTCAGACAATGTTTTTGTGTGCAACAATACATTATACAATTTTGCATCCTTGACCTATTCTTAATGTTTTGGTGGAAATATATGTACTGCAAGAATAATTTGGCAAAAAATCAGATTTTGTTAGGTGATCAACACTAGTCTATTTGTATAAGAATGCGCTCCAGGATGTACTTGTGATTAAACTGATTTCTCCAACAGGATGATTATGTTAATTTTCCTTTTGGAATAAGGTATAATTTAAGATGAAGCAATTAAAAAGTAATGGCAGGGTGTAAAGGTGTATCATTTAATTAATTTCCTTTCAAATTGGGATCTGATGCATGATTGAAATTTTTATGTGCTTGGGGATAAAAAAAAATCTAACCAACCAGAAAAAGAGTCACTTTTATATGTTGTGAAGAATTAGAATTGATGCATATATTGATCTAAAAAAGTAAGTCTGCCAAAATGAATTTACTTTTTTTTTCTACAGATATATTATGTAAATTGCAGTGTTTTATGTCCTTCAGGTATCGTGCTATCACTTGTGTAACATGTCTGATAGTTTAAGGTGAATATCTAGACTTGTAAGGTTAGGTTAGCACAGACTGTGCATGAAGGTTCCTCATGCGTTCAGTCCTGATCTAATCCTGGCAAATTCCAGGGGAGTGTTACGTTGTGTACTGTTCTGCGTACTTTTCCCTTCACTCCCACTAGGTAAACAACCTCTGACCCCACACAGGTAACCTGGTCAGTTGGTCAACAGCTATTTAAAGGTAAACAGTACGCTAGACCAAGTTATTTTCTGCTGCTAAATAGGCCAGACAGTTCAGAAAGCACTTACAAATTTTCTATCATTTTATGATTTACATTTTTACAGATCAATTGAAAATTTCCCCCTTTTTTCGCTCCAAGATTGAAGAAGAGAATATCTTCCCCGTTAGTTTCAAAGCCCATAAAGGAATGAACGATTGGCGTCCCTTTATTTATGGAGGAATTGCATCTGTTGCTGCTGAAAGTGGTAAAATCATAATTAAAGTCTCCTCTTTCTTATATTTTGTTTTATTTCATCTTTAAATATTTTTGTTTTGGTTTTTTTTTGGATAATTTGTTGATTTTGATGAAATTAAAAAAGATTCAACTTTACGTAGTGAAAACTTAAAAAATCCATTTTTTATGTGGATATTCATTTGGCTGATTGACAAATGTTTTGTTTCTTCACAGGAACATTTCCCATTGATACAACAAAAACTCGTCTCCAAGTGCAAGGACAAACCATCGATGCCCGTCTTAAGGAGATTAAGTATCGGGGCATGATCCATGCTCTGAAACGAATATATGCAGAGGAAGGAATTCGGGCATTATATTCAGGGTAAGGGACAAAATGTTACAATAGTCTAGTTACATGTGATTAACCTTAAACAGTGAAATGTAATGAATACGAGGAAATCTTTAGCATGCTAAAAAAATTGGGTCATTCTGGTACATAGCTATTTTTTGACTGTTGCCATGTCAGAGATTTAATGGGCACATTTATCATTCTTTGCCCTTTTAAAACCTAACTTGGAACGGGATTCTTCAATGGTTGTATGTGAATTAATATGTAGTTTTGGCTCTAGTCCATAGAAAATGCATTCGAGTTAACACAATATCCATTCATGTTTTGGCAACTTGCCAACGATCAATGAAAATCAGTTTTAGCTAACCAGTTGCAGTGTTGTTAAACAGTGTTAGTTGTTTGAAAAGAAAATTCATATTTAAGGTACTTCATTACACCGAGACTTATACTTTTTAAGACACTACGTCACAAGATGGCGATTTAAATGTTTTGTTAAACTAACTGTTTCAATCGATTCAGATGTGTATCGTCATAGCTCAGTGGTTAAAGTATCAGGCTTGTGAACCGCAGGTCATGAGTTCGAATCCACCTGGGGCTTTTGTTTATGCTTACTGAATGAAATTTTTGAAAATACCATTTTTATCTAAAATTGCACATTTTTTCGCCTATTTAATAAATATACTTCTTATCCATCATGCTTTCTATCATAATCAAGTAATTTTTTCCTGATATGAGAAACTAATTCAAGGTGTAGTGAGGCACCTTAAGGTTAAATTCTTTATTTTGAATAAAAATTGAATGAGCCAAAGATCTTATAGAGGGAAATTTAAATAAAAATTAAATTCAAGTTCTAGTTGTTTATTTTTAAAGACTAATTACCGTTAGAATATTTTTAATGAAAATTATTGATATGTTTTACAGCTTAGTACCTGCTCTCCTTAGACAGTCAGCTTATGGAACTATAAAGATTGGTGTTTACTATTCATTGAAAGGCATTATCGTTCCAAATCCAGATGGTAAACTTAAACAATTGTTATAAAATTACTGGACCTATTTAAAATATTTTCATCATGGGTACATAGCTTTTTCTTAACAGTGTATAACATTCTCTGAGGGATGCTAAATTCAAATTAGAGTTAATTGGATTTGTTTCATAATTTTTTTATAAAAAAATATGTTCTTAATATTAGAGAAGCAGAAAAAAAAATGGAAAAGATTAATGAGGGGAATTGTTTGAAAGAGGGTAAATGTCATTGCAATTGTAAAATTTGCCACTGCTTTATTATAGATGAGACTTTACCAATCAATGTGTTTTGCGGGGTGGTTGCCGGAGTCGTGGGAAGTGTTATATCCAACCCAACAGATGTGCTCAAGGTAAGCCAACCTGACGCCCCACCCCCACTTCCAACCCCTCTTCATTAGGTGCAAGTTCCTTTAAGAGATAATTATTCACCAAGTATGATGAAAAATTCAAATAGAGTTACGTGTCAAATATGATATTAAGTAACTAAGTTCAACTGTCCTGTAGGGTATTATGAAAAAACTTATACAAACATAGTTATTTAATATTATTCAGACAAACAGGATGTATAGAATATACTGTAGATTTATATCCTGTTTTCCTATATGTACAGGTGCGCATGCAGGCTCAGAAAGAGAACGGAGGAAGAGAAACCTTCACTCAGGCTTTTGTTAAGATTTACAAACAGGAAGGAGTGCCAGGCCTGTGGAGGGTAAATAAAGTCTCTGTTTTTCTCTAATTTAAGTGATGACTTCATTCAAAACCATCAAGTTTTAGTGGATTAAGCTGATTTTTTGTCCGTTTGCTAAGTGATAGAGCATTCATAAGTGTTTAAAAATTTATCCTGTTTATACTGGAAATTGCAAAAAATATAAGTACCGAGTCTTTATCAGCTTTTGTGAATAAGAGCTTTATGTTTTAATAGATGATTTCTTGTTTTTAAAAAGTAAGAAAAATTATTGACAATATTGACAACCAGTATAGTTTAAATAGTGCAAAGATAATTATGTGGAATAAAATGACATGGGCATGCTTGTGTGTTTTTGACAAATATTGACAAGCAGTTAGGTTTCACTACGTTGCGTGGAATGAAATGACATTGGAGTTTTCTGTGTTTTTGACAGGGTGTCAGTCCCACTGCACAGAGGGCGGCCACCGTAGCCGGGGTGATCCTGCCAGCCTACGACATCTGCAAGTTCCAGCTCCGACACAACCTGCATCTCGAGGACAGCATGTCCACTCATTTCATGTAAGTAGGGCGCACCATAACAGGGTAATTAGACTGGGGCATTCTGTGGTTGATCTTTTAAAGGGGAAATCATTAGTCTTAGGTTTTAACCATAAGCTTTTCATTTAGTGTTGAAATTACATTTTCTCAAACAGGGAAATCTTAAATAAGTATATTTTTTCTGGAGTGAGTTAGATTTGACAGATTCAACTATAAACACATTTTCTTTGTTGACGTGCATATTAACCAGTATCTCGAAACCTCGGCAGTCTCAAAAAAAAATTATCAGCTCAATTAAGTTATTGCTATACATAGATAAACAAAGCTTTGGCACTTTATAGCTAGGGGGATTTCAAAAGGCACTGATTTTCAAGATGAAATTTTCTTTTTTGTAGGGCAAGTTTCGCTGCAGGTCTTGTAGGAGCTGTGTTTTCCACACCCATCGACGTTGTCAAGGTAATACTTTTGGAAGTAACAGCTGCTTTTTTTAACCATCATCCACTTTCTTTTTCCCGCCAAGGTCCACATAATGTCTAGATGATACACTAATATCAAGAATACATTGACTCAAACAGGAGATTTATTTGGAGAAAAAAATTAAACACTGCAAAGGTCTTTGTCAACTGTATGAGTAATTAAATTTTTTTTACAAAATTGAAAAACAATATTTTCTTTGAGATTTAATGGAAAAATGTTTGTCAACAATTTGGAAAACAATGCAGAAAAAAAAACAGCCTTGTATTTAAGATTCGAAAAATATCACAACTTGCATTTTTTTAAAAAGAAGAAAATCCTGAGATTGATTGTGTATCAACAAGACATTTATTGCCCCTGCAGTGCTAATGAACAGGTCTAATATTATCACAAATTATGAGTTAGGTAATTTTGATTTGTATATGGTGAAAAACTTGTCCACACGGCAGCAATCATTGGGGTTGTCTTCTCCTACCAAATGCTGGAATCAACGGAATACCAACAGCTTTCTTATTTTATTGAGATTTTCAGCAATGCAATTTTCTATTATTCGTCTCGGTATTGTCAATGTGGACACTAAAGGGCTTAAATGGCTTGAGGAAAAGATTTGATTTTTCAAGAATATATCTGTATATCTTGCCTGTCATTTTGAGTTTTGGTTTAAAGTCTTGATGTCAGTATTTCTCAAGTCTGTTAGTACTTCTAGATTAAAAGGACTTCACAAGAATTCCAAGATGAGGATTTTAATTGTGATTATTTTGCGAAGTAGGAGATACTTGTCTTTGCCGAGGGTCCGATGGACATAGGTGAATCTACTAGCTTTGGGATTGGCATAGCCTCTTCTACTACCTGTCCCTAAAGGTTGGATTTGCCTAATCTGTAGGATGCTAGGTGCTTTCCAAGATGTTTTTTTGTCAACACAGTTCAGTTTGTTGTTGGCGTGCTGGACACATTTTTCACCATCTTTAAATTCATTCTTTTTCGCTGATTAAAAAATTTCTCCCTGAATTTATTTGATGAAAGATAATTGCCACATGTATGATTTTCTGAAGATTTTAATTGTTTTGTTATAAGTAGGACATTGTTTAGATAAATTTTTTGAAAAAAAAGTTTTATCAGTATGTCTATGTGAAATTAAACATCAAACACTTGAGATGAGAAAATCTTAAAACTTAATGTCAAGAGTGTTTTTTTTTTTTTTAATAATTATAACAGTTTGAACTAATGTAGCTTAAGAGATAATATCAAGCGTTGCTGAACTCATCTTTACTTCGTGTTTTGCTTTGTTTCACATAAACATGTTGATTCAAATGTCACAAAAATATTGATATTACACTTGACATAATTATGCAAGAACTTGATAGGAGTTCTAATGCACTGCAGTGGAGCCCCTCCCAACTTGATGTCTCCTGTGTTGCAAAAATTGACACGAAAAAACTCACTGGATAAAATTTTATCCGTTTTTAATGTTTTTAAAGTCCTCTTAAAAAATGTAAAGAATAAAGTATAACTTAAATTCTGAGAGAATGATACATTAGGAGGCATCAAATGCATACAAATATGGTATTGCATACCAAATCAAAAAAAAAATTGCCAGAAAAAAAAATTCACACTGGAAAAATTGTTATGTGTTTGTACATGTGGTCTAGTGAGCTAGGCCACATATATCTACTCATCTAGTTGGATGGTTCATTGTTTTCAAGGTGCTCTAAGCTTCAACATAAGACCGATGCAGAGTGTCGACTAAATGGACGACATCAAGGCAGATTGTCCCACTGTACGCGGAAGAAGCAGGGTGAAGGAGGGGCACAATGAGCGTTGCCGCCCTTTCCCACCCTCACTTTCATTACATAGTGGGTTTACATAAGTCATGCGTATGTCATCCTAACCATATTTTCCGAGAACTGTTGAACTTGTGTTCCAAATTTTACATAGTTTTATGAATTAGAATTTTTTTTTTTCAAATTGATTTAATTTTTTTACCCCCCACAAATTATAGAATTCTCAAATAGTAGCTTTTATGGAATTGTACTGAGTGAGCATTTGTTTGATGAGTAGGAAAAGGCAATTTGAAATCTTATGGTTCTCATTTGTGATATTTTGGAGAAAACTTCCCCTGAAAACTTCCCTTGAAAAATAAATTTTGGTTATTTTTTTAAAATATCAGTGGGTTTTAATCGGAAGTGACTTTTAGCCTTGGGAATGTTAAACTGAAAGTTAAAATATATGAATAAATGTAGTAAAGTAACATTGGATAAATTTAAAAAAAAAATCAAACTTTTATTAAATGGTTTAAAATTAATGTTAATTATCAAACTAATATTAATTGTTAATCTTATTGGGATGTTATATTTTTTACTAGGGGTTATATCATAAATTTAGCAATAACACAGGGAAGGGTATTTTCATTTTTATTCCTGCTTAGAAAAGTTAGATTATTTGTAGATATATATATTATACGGAAATCACAAGTGCTCATTTGGTACTTAGAAAACAAGGAAGTAGTGTATATTTAATGTGTGAGTAGTATATAAAATATAATTCAGATATGTGTACTATAAAAAAATCCTTCCTGAAACTGTATACTATAAATCATGTTCTTAAATATGTTATTTGTGTACACATGTGCCTCACACTTCTTTATTTTATGTAAAAATATATGCAATGTACATGTATAGTATAGCCATTATATGTTGTGATTAACACGGGAGATTTGACCATATTTGTTCAACCTGCCTTTTCTTTTTCAGACAAGAATGATGAACCAGAAAAAATACAAGCCATCTCTTCTGAAATCCGGCGGTGTCGAGGCTGCACCCATCTACAAATCTTCCGTAGACTGTCTAATCCAGGTATCGTCTTGTTCAATTGTTTAATCCATCAATCATTATGACTTTGTAATGTTCTTATAGTGATATTTATGTCCTTGATTTTTACCTATTTCTTTTAATAATGGCACTTCAGTTAAATAAAATGATGAAGTTGATCTCAAAGATACAGATAAAAATAGTTGTGAATTAAAGTGTGCATTGCTTTTTCAATTCATTACATTTGAGTTGACTTTGAACTCTGTATTTCAGACTGTCAAATCAGAGGGACCACGTGCATTATACAAAGGGTTTTGCCCAACCTGGGTTCGACTGGGCCCATGGAATATCATTGTATCCTTTCTTGTTATCCAAAAATTTCTATCCTGTTTTCAAGAATATTTTTAAAGAAATTGTTGAACATGTTTATTGATTTGCATTTTGATGGACCTTGACCAGCATTTAGTTTTTCATGATGTATGAGCAGCTCAAGAAGGTGTACTGATTGCTCAGTCAAGCAACTGTGATACTCATCCTCATGCCAAGCTGTCCTCGGCCCCAGGCTTCAATCAAAACTTGATTGTTTGTTGCTTTAGCTAGCTGTCCCATTGGCTCCCATTTATAGCTCACCAGGAAGCGAGGGAGGAAATTCCAAATCCAGACGATAGCAGTAACTCTAGAGCAAGGCCTGACCCAGTCAAAGCAAAAGATCCCAACGAAGCTGGACTTCAACATCTAAGGAAAATACATGTACTTTGATCAAGTTCCTTGTTTTCTGACATTTTCTAGTGATGCAAGCTCAAAACGCCCCAATTTTGCATAATATCAAGAAATATTATTCAATTTGTCTGCATGCCAAAAATTTATTTCGGATCCATAATTGATTTTTTATTTGGTCATATGAATGTTAATTATACTTGCCCAAGAGACTTGGTATCATGTAAAAATTTGTACATATAAAGTTATACTAGATTATTGCTTTTGTTTGCAAAAAATTTACATTACCAATTACCAAGACCCCTTGATGTGCTTTTTTTGCATGCTGTACAGGATATTGTTTTTACCAAAGTCTCATGATTTTGTCTTATAATTTATATATTTATTTTTTTACCTTTGTAATAAATGCTATGCAGGGTAGTTGTTAATCCTACGCGTTCGTATGTGGATTATTTTTTTTTTATTGAGCATTCAAACAAGTGCTCAACAAAAGTATCTGAAAATTGTCAACAAGGTACAAGACTTATTTTAATAAAGGCGTTTGTCAGAAAACATTTTGTTACTTGTTTTAACATTTTGGGCTTTTTATAAAATTGAGTATCTAGAGGAAGTTATTTATTGATCATTCCCAAGTACAATAAATGTGGTAGTATCTAACAAAATGTCTAATGAGTCAATCAACCGACTCAAATAATGGGATAGAAAGATGCTACTGTTTAGTGTTGTCACAAGATATCAATATAATCAGGATGTTGGAGATTATTATTGGAGTGGCTTTGTGGTCAATAAATTAACCATCAGAACCACCTAAAATTCTAAGATATGATGCGTTTTGCTATAAACTTATTTAGAAAAGAAAATATCCATATATTTTAAATGTGGGTTTTTTTCTAGATTTTATTAAGAGCTCTATTTCTAAAGGAGATCAATACAGTCACAACATGGCCACAACCATTGAGCCCCCTTAATTGCAACAATATATAGGAGCAACAAAAAGTAAAGCAAATTTTTTCTTGCATTAAACTGCTGGATACTGTAAACATATAATATTTAGCGCGTAAAATGTTTGGAGGAAAATAGTTTTTGAACAAGTTGGCGTGGATTTGAATTGGCGCATTCCTGAATGTGACTATTCTCATACATCTATGTATGGCATTTAGCGATGTACTTGATTTAACGGAAGCCACATTCCGCCAAAAACACTAAATGGAATACACAGCCAAATGTAATACGTTTACAGTACTCTGGCACAAGTTCACCAGACTGAATATTGGATTACTGTAATTTAATATACATAAACATTAAATGTCAAGTGCAATAAATGCTACACATAGGGGAATTAATTGTCTTAATATGCATCAGCATCACGATATAGAAAGCTTTTTGCGTGTTGGTTTTCCAAACAGGAAAAATCTATAATGTTGCATAATTTTACTTAAATTGGTTCATGCAGAGTTCATCAATTTCGAAAGTGAATCTGGGCAATTTTGTCAGAATTCAGAATATACAGGTTGTTTTTTTATGCACATTCACCTGATTATGGGTTGATATAGAAGTGTGTGTGTGTGTGTGTAGATCTTTGGAAAATTAATTTTGAAGCAAAAGTTAATTTGAATTTGGTTCTCCATTCTTTAAAATCATTTTATAATTAAATACTCTGCACTTGTAGCCAACCCAATGGTGAAACAAGATCACCAAATTTCCTACAGTCCTATGAATCTCATTTTGAAGCTGAACAGTATGTTTCATCTAAATTCTCCAAAGCAAAGCACAAAAGGAAAATTGCTGAAAATCAATTGAAACTAGCTGAAAGACTGAGTTTCATCAGTATAGCTTGTATAATATCACATCTTCTACAAAGCATCTTCATTTTTTTTAGCCTTTTTTGCATTAGGTACATGTATTTATTAATTTAAAGTTTGAAACAAGTAAAATTTGGTAACTACAGGCTTTTATCACCAGCATGTTCAAATCATTTAATAGAAATGCATAGTTAAATGTGATGGCCTAACTAACAGATATTATTAAGCACTATTCACATTAACTTTACTTATTTGGAGCATACACAGCTTTCCCTTCAGACATAGTCCCTTTCAAAATTTCAAAACTGCAGTACTGGTTTTGCAGAGAAAATTGATCAAGTTTGGTGAAGTTTTAGTCAGTAGATACTATAAATTGAATTAAATATATGTAGAGAGAAAAATTGTAATTACATCATATTTCCCTGATTTTGCCCTGCAAAAGACCAGTTCAGCAGTTACTGTGATGGGGTCTACTGCAAAATCATTATTTCTATGTATGTGATGTTCCTGAATCAACTTTAATATGAACATTTATGTTTTTGTACTGTGCATCTTCATTTAAAGCAGAAGAAAAACTCACCCTCGCTATGGTAAGGAGATTTTTATTATCTTTAAAATATATTTACAAATCACATTCAAAAAAAGGGGACAAATACAAAATACTAAGATCATACACTAACAAATTTGATGTATATAAAAATGGCGAATAAATAACAACCAAAAAAAAAAAAAATCGTGTGTGTACTCTATGAATGAAAATACACAGTGAATATCAGCACCCGGACAAGAGATAAATACAGTAATGCCTAAATAAACAGGTAACTGAACTCAGAATGCAATCACAACTTCTTGAATCCTAATAAAAAAAATTTAATGCTCTTGGAGGCTTTATTAAAAAAAAATTATAAAATGTAAAAAAACAAAATTATCTAAAAAAAAAAATTAAAGAGTAATAAACTTCTTTTTGTCCATTCAAATCCAAGTCAATCAGATAAATCAATCCCTGAGTAAAATATATCTAACTTGATATTCCAAATGCCTTTCCACCAATGTCTTTAATTTTGTTTTACTAAAATCTAAAAAGTTGTCACCATATGAACAATTTGGGTATTACAGCAGATCAATGTTAATCTTTTTAAATTACTTGCATTTCTTCTCCCCTCCCACCCAAGGATCAAGTCATATAGAATCCGATTTTGTCAATTTACAGTTCACAACATCTTAATGTTACATGTTGCCTTAAGGATTCAGCAGTCGAAATGTGAACACCTCCATTCCTCAAAAATGAAGGTTGGACAAATAATATTTGATGAAAAATGACCCTCTCACAATCTGAATGACAACATTACATGCAATATAAAACAACCTCGTATAAAAAGAAAATGCACTGAATTCTGGCTGTGATGTTAAACAACATAGACAACTGATTTGATTTCTATGCCACATTCATTAAAGCTATCAAAATTATCTTCATTGATGTAAAAAAAAATTAGAATACTGGAATTGCACTGATACAGCAAGACGCATTTTAAAAAATACACAATTTCACAATAACTTAACCATAAATAGAAACAGCTACACACTGGTTTCTTTCTTGCGTTTTAGCTTGCGCTGGTTTTGTAGCACCCACACATTGTGATCAAAGCAAGCTTCGTCCCCTGACGATGAGGTTGAATCCTCCTCCATGCTTGGGGATCCCCAGTAATTTTTGGCCTCCATTGAACTCTGGGAATTCAGCTTCTGTCTCACCCTTTCTGCATAGTTATGATTCACATAGGCATAAGGAATAGCCTTGGCTTTGGAATTATTTTTTTCCCAGTCTAACCTTGATCTTGGATTTCCCCGGGCGTGACGAGAGTTGCGATGGTGGTCGTGCCCTTTTGGCCTTCGTCGATGATGTGAGGTGCTTGGCTCTGAATTGTGATCCGAGTCATTTGCACGATTTCTCTTGTTATTAATCCCACTATCACTATCCGGTGGAGAGAGTTTACTATTTACAGACTGATTCCCAACATCCATATTGGGGCTCAGATAGTTGCTGCTTTGTGCCTGGTTCATAAATCGGATGGGAGACCGACACTGGTTGGTCATATGAGTTTCTGGATTCGGAATCCTCTGTTGCACCTCCTGAATAAAATTGTTGTCCCTTTTTCTTCGGCCTTTTGCACTGGCGTCCGAACTGTATCCCCCTGAATGCGATCGGGCTCTCTGTGCTCGCTGGGGCTCACTAGTTATGTGGTCATCCACTGACCCATATTGTTTATATGTACAGCCCTCTTGGGCACTGAGGGGCCCGGGAGGGGGAAACATTAAATGAGGCTCATTGTGTAAACTGTGCTCTCTTGGACTTTGACAACGAGCATCGCTCATTTGACTCTGGCCGTCAAAGTCCCGAATTCTTGTCAGGGAGCCATTCATTATCACACAGTCGTAAGCTGGAGGTGATGACTGGGAGCAGTTCCCATTAGAAGTCTTATGAGGTTTGGGTAGAGTGTTATTTTTTTGTGGCACTGGAGTGAAGGCACTGGGATGTGACCTTGACCCGAGAGAACACGAGCTTGGTGACCTTGTGTGCTGCGACACGGCCTGTGAGTCACAGCAGGACACAGTACTGCAGTAGGTACTTGTGGCCAGAACGGATCCTGACCCACCCACTGGGGGGATGTGGTTCCTGTCAAGTGGCACCATAGAAAACACAGGGGTGTGGTGGCCAGGCACTCCATTGTGGGGAACCACAACAGGGCTGTTAAACTGGGGAGGGAGTGGTGATCTGGTGTTTAGCGAGTGGTTCGGCAGCCCCTTGGGCTGGATCTGAATTTCTATGCTGAGATGGGATCGTCCATCGCTGTGGTTCCCTGTATTCTGGATCCGATTATTTGCCTCTGATCCTGAAAACGATGTGATACTTCCATTGAATTCTTTGGTAGCATCTCTGCTGATGTATCGGGAATTGTGTCTTTGTTTTTCCCAAAACTTTTTGGCCACTCCATTTTGCTTTGGGTTGTAGAATACTTTCACATTTCCATCGTGAGCACCATCATTTATTGAATCTTCTATTAAAGAACTAGAATTGGCAGGGACTAGATTGATATTGGATTGCTTTGCGCTTTCGTTCGGCATCTCTTGCGTAATATTGTACGATTTCACAGCTGGATCTAAGTTACCGTTTGCCTGGATCACATGACCATTGCTCAGGGCACTGTGATTGGTTACCTCATAAGACATGTCATACAATGGATGTTTTTCACACAAAAAGAAGCGTTTCCAACTGGAACATGAATCCTTTCTAGACAAACAGAAATAACACAACATGAATATTCCAAATATGGCACAGGTAACTCCATAGAGATAACTGAATATTAATTCCTGCATAGGAATAATGGATTTAAAAGGTTCCGCGACAGCCACCGCACCGCAGACCCAGAAAACAATAAATAAAAACAGAATGGATATCACTGCGTATAGCTGTGACTGAGGTCTCTTCTCCTGGTCGGCCACACTCGACACTAATGATCTCGTCTCCGAGTCATCACCGAGTGACGGCTCGATGTTACTCTGGTTGTTAGTCTGAGTGAGCGCCTGAATCTCGGTGTTGTTGTCCTCCCCGTTGTGAGCTAACTCGAGCTCGTTTATGTCCTCCGTGTGGCTGGATTCGTTGAGATTGTTTGTGCTCCCTTGGATGATACAAGATATCCGCAGAAAGAACACTAGGTTGAAGATGACCAGTAATCCAACAGGACCGTAGAATGCACCAAGACTCGGATCCCAGGCCAGGAAGCAACTACAACGACAAGACAACTATTTAACACTGGTATTTTATTTTCCTCTTCCCAAAACTATTTTTTTCAGTCAAAACCGTTTTATAAATTCTGGTTAGTTAATACTTCATACCAAACACAATGAATTTTCTGGTACATGAACTTCCAAATCGAAAATTCTTAAAATATATAATTTCCAGCAGTTTTATAGAACACTTATCAAAATATACAAAAGATGTTCAAGATAGTATTCTTGAAGTCATTATTGTCCTAAGATAAAATACTAATTACATGTAAATGAAATTTGTCCTACTTACTAGTCAGGTTCTGAGTAATGATCCAGACTGACAGCGGCAGTGATGCCACAGATAATAGTGGGCACCCCCCAGCCCAGCAGGTAGAAACGGATCATTGGTTTGGGGGGAAGGGGCATGCCTGGCATATCAGGGGGAGGGGCGGGGGGCTTGTTTGCCTTGGAAAATTTCTTCAGCATATTGCTAAAAAAAATGAAAAGTTAAAAAATGAGACATTCCAGTTTTTAATAAACAAAGTATAATTTCACATGATAAGAGAGATAACTCTTGAGATATATTCTTTTTTACAGCTGTCAATCAAATATACCAGTATACAGTATTCAAGTTACATAATTCTTTAGATTTATTCAATCTCAAAAGCATACCATATTCTCTTTCATTTAGTTTTAAATTTAGAAGACGTTCCTATGTATTTTACACAAAGTGTGTCCTTTGTACATAAACCTACTATGAGGTGATGGTTATCCAGAAAATGGCACAGAGAGTAAGGTAATGCAGGGAGATGCCGACGATCTGACAGGCCAACAGGTGATCTGTGCGTTTGACTCCCATGGTGAAGCCAATGATGAGCAATAGGACACACACACTGATATTGATCACCGAGTGCTTCATCTTCTTGGGTACGTTGATGAACCTGTAGGAAAAATATTTAACAGATTGTTACTTTGATATCTGTAAAAGTTAAATTCAACATATTCAGTGTTATTTTAAAGTTTATCAGTCAGCAGATACCAGTCTCTATGAAGACATACTTTGAAAGTTATTGAATAAATGTATCTTGAAATCCTTTAAAATGATTACTGAAGTAGGATTCTGACACATCTTTAAGAACTTGAATCATTAAATAAAAACTTCTGTTAAATGTCTACAACTTTGATCTTTCCATTAAATGCAGTCTATGCATACAAAGTTTTCAGTACATGTTTTTCCCTTCGAATAATCAAAAGATATTTCTGATATCACTAGTGATACCCTAGCTCTGATGTGAAAATTTAAAATAAGCAAAGTCAACATTTAACAGGAGGTTGCCATCAAGTTTGTTTAAAAATTAATCTCACCACATGGCATGCCTAACAAAGAGTGTGCTCATATTTCAAGCATCTGCAATGAATAGTTGCTAAAAATCTTTGACGATAATTTGCTTGAAAATTTAGGCTAAAAATAAGTAGTCGACATAAAACAGGAAGTTGACGTCCAATTGGTACAAACGTATATCCCACGATATGGCATACATAAACAAATGGTGTTTTGAAATTTCAAGCATATGCAATACATAATTGTAGAGAAATATTTCAGGAAAATTTGTTACGAATAGACAGACAGAGGGACAAACAAGGGTCGAAAAGTATACCCCCTCACCTTCAGAGTGGAGGGTGCAATAAACTCTTTTAGTGCTCGATTTATCTTATTGCAGAACAAGTGGTCTTGTTTAAACTCAAAATGAGTTTAAAATTTCAAGCCTATTTTGAGTGATTTCACTAGGGGGAAGAAATCTTAAAGTCATACGACCCATGTTGCTACTTACCTGAAACACGAAACATAAGTGATGATGACAGCCATCAGACACAGGAGACAGATGCAGCTTCCAACGTAAACTGCGATGTGCATCAGCTGGAACATCTTCAGAGGAAGAGCCTCGGCACCCATAGAAGTCTATACACACAGAAATTTCAATAGAATTTTTTTTTTTAATCTTAATCAATACAATTGATGACAAACTGAATTTTAAAGTCCAAGTACAGGAATGATTTGTATTCCCATTCACTCTATTTGTCTTAATTTCTATACCTATTACTTTTGAGTATCCTTTTTATTTAAAATTTTACAGTGACAGAAGAAAACTTCAAAAATTATCATTACTACCAGTACTCAGACATTACATTTCAAAAAGATATGAGAAAATAGAAGTTTTTCGTGTATAAACATTTCAAAATTAATAAGCTCTAAATCATATATTTAAAAAAATAGATTTCCTCATTGTTCTTTTGAGAGACCAATGCTGAAATTATTATCTGCAGTATTACCTCAATGATGGCAAATATGGAGAGATGGGAGCAGTGAACAGTGGTGAAGTTTCTGAAGACACCAGTGATGTGGCAGCCATCAGTCCTCCAGTCTCCTAGACCCCCTACAGTCAAAACAAAGTCAGTCACTGCTCAAAATCATGCTTTCCTCATTCATAAAAAAAATCCAACAAGCATCAACCCCACCCACCCTAACCATGCATCCCAAGATTGTCATTTCCCGCTTCTCCCCAATAGCACAAGTAAATTGCTAGGTTTGAATTTTGAAATGTTATTTTTGTTTTCAGCCCGTTTTCAGCCCTTTAAACATGGCGGTCATTGAAAAGTATTTAGCTAACTTTTTCATGAAATAATAATTTAATTGATAATACATGTACTTGCATATGCATTTTTTTAAAACCCGGCTACTTATTTTTAAAGTCTCATCTTGCACTTTTCTGCTGAATCCAATTTACATACCAATTTAAGGGGGAAAACCACCAACACAAAGACCTGGCAACACACATTGTATCTCCTCTTTTTCTACATAGTCAAATCTCCTTAATGAAAGCTGTTCTTCAATATTCTTCCACCCCCAAAAATACTCCTTCCAATTTTAACACAAAACAATTATCACTGTAGCTTTCTCTCTCTGTCTCTCACACTCGCATAAATAAAGAACCCCTTGAAATATCCAAGTTCTAAGACTCTGAGCACAAGGATTACAGAGTTCTTCATGAATCGTGTCTATGAGCTCTTGCTGCCAAAACTGTTTCCAGTGAATGATCTAAGTTATTGCCTTAGGAAGTCAACAAACATTTTTAGAAACCCAGTATTTATTTATATATCCTCAAGATACACATTTCAAATATTTTTAGAATACTTTAGAATACTTTCCCCTACTTTTAAATGCTGGAGTATTTACTGAGGGTATCAGCAAGTTTTCCCTTCTTTCTTTTAACCTTATTCCTATTGCGGGAAAAGATTATGATAATTTTAAACCAAATGGCTTTGCATTCACAACATACATTATTTCTTAAGTTTTTGAAAATTTCCTTGTAATTGTTCCAGCGACCCAGCTAATAATGAGGTCTACATGACACACGGGGCTAATTTATAAAATGTTAATCACTTGTACATATTTCATCCATCTTTGCATTCCTGCCAACATTTTGCAACTGGTATCTTCTCTTATCAACTGATGCTCTGATTTGTAAACGATATCAATGATATCCCCCTTCAAAGCTCAAACTGTACCAAGATTATTTCTTAACGCATTGAAATTTGATTCTCAGATCTTTATTTTATTACAACACTTCTTTTTTTTTTAATCTCAGCCTCAGACACAAGCATTTTAAGAGAGAGAGAGAGAGAGAGAGAGAGAGAGAGAGAGAGAGAGAGACAGAAATTTTAAGTCAACTGATAGAAATAATGAAAGAACATTCTTACCATTAGCAAGGGGATCCCAGTATGCTGCCAACAAATTCTCAGAAACGGCCTTGACCTTGAAGGTCAAGGTTATCGGGCTTGTTAGGTTGACAACTACAGGAGCTGTTAAGAGAGACAAAAAGCGCATGAGACCTCATCAAGTACACTTAAGGCATGACCTCATTTTTAACTCAGATTAATGAAGACGTTTGCAGAAAAAAAGAAAAAGAAATAATGCTACTGTCAACCCTCTTCCTGCTTACACAGGGGGTGGTGAATCCCAATGTTGAAAGGGACAATGAGTCAAGTTAACTGAAATTTATCAACTTGTTACATGCCTAGACAATTAAAATATCAAGGCCGGGTCACATGCCAGTCATCAGAATGTCACCTATTCTAATAATTCCCTGAAAAGATGTACCATAAAGGCTTGAATAGTTTCCCCAAATAGAAAAATTAATTTACTGGTAATTCAATAAATCAAAAGGACTCCGATTGCAAATTCTTCTTGAAATATAGACAGTGAAATTTTGTGACAATGATGTCAATTCATGTACATAATAAAATTCAATTTACCATAACTTTGTAACAATTTAATTGCCACTGTCAAAAAATTGACATTCACTTTAACTAAACCCTAGATTTCAATTTCAAATTTCATTTCAAATTTCAATTACCTGTCCACCTCCAATTTTTTAAGTGAATGGTTTCAAACTGAAGGAGGGTTTTACTATTATATTTCCATTGGGTATGGTTTGTGTATTACAAGTGCAATTAAATGGTATTCTCTTACTAATAGTTATTATTGATCAACAGTTACTGAATAAACGGGCCCCTAGGACACAATTAAGGAATAGTTTCTACTTCAGCACCTTATAATACCCCTGTAGGGCACACTTGCAATATGGACACAGGTTCCTTTCACCCTAAATGGCCATCACTTAAATTACTCTCCATTATCCTGATATTATTATTTAATTGCTTAACTTTTCTCTCTACAATTCCCCCTTTCAAAACCGAACAAGGGGATGATGACCCACTATTGCTAACCAAGTAACAGCTAATAAGAATAGAGACAATTCTGTTGATATACCGGTAACCCCCAATTTTTTTTTTACATTAAATTTAATCTTCCAATATACTTGAAATTTCTTGAAAATGTCATAAATTTTCCTAATCTTTCAATTAAATGTTACATAAATATGCTGCTATTTATATAACATATTAATGGTAGTTCATCCGTGAAGTATTTCTACACAGCATACATCAAATGATTTGTAATTAGCATAGTAAATACATTAAATACCTCAACTTATTACACTAAGTAGCATTAATTATCAAGAGAATTTTACAGTGTACGTAAAAATGTCCTACACATATATTTGGAAAATTTTTTCAAAAAACATGTAACCTCAAGTGACCTATTATATATCTCTTAACCTCTTTAAATTCCTTGCATGATGGCTAACCCCTCTAATTTTCCTATCATCAGTTTCGTATAATGAGGTCATGCATTTCCCATTATCTTCCATTCCTCAGAAGAACTCAACTTTCAGTCTTTCCCCTAGCATCGATGTATCAGCGATACTAATCCTCCACTGTCAGTACCCCCCTCTACATTCTTTAATTTTTCAGTTGTTTCCACAAGCTTGTACTCTTTAACCATGAACATTTTGCTTGAAGTACAGACTCCCCTTCTACTTCCAGTGCCCAAATAATCAAAGTCCATCAATTCTTTTGACCATTAATCTCATCCACCTTGTACATGCTCTCTCTACTTTCACCCTGCCAGAATCTTTAAGAGGCTGCATGGTCAACAAATCACCCATAAGATCTACATACCTTTAATTCTTTTTTTAGATATTCATTCAAATCTGTTGATATCATTTAGATAAGAAAAGGTCTATACATTGTAGCATTAAAATCTGAATTTTTTCCTAAATCTTTATATTGAACTTTTCTTAAGGTACTTTATCTTTATATTGAACTTTTCTTAAGGTACTATATCTTTATATTGAACTTTTCTTCAGGTACTTTATCTTTATATTGAACTTCCTTAAGGTACTACATCTTACAATGGCAATAACCATCCAGCCCTCTTGAGCCTACGGCCTCAACACACAAGAATTAACACTAAATAACACTAAATATAACAACATCCTTCAACCATTAACGTGACATCTCCATTCCTTTTTCCACTTCATCCTACCATAACCCTTAACCTTCAGTCTCAACATACAAGAAACAACACTACAATTTACCATCAATCTCCTCATTGAACACATTAATACTTACAGACACCCACAGACAAGATGGCAGACACCACAGAGACTGTTTTGGTTCCGATCTGGGGGTCATCATGGATGGTGGTCAGTGAAGGAAACAGCTTAGCATCCCTGTACAGGATCAACTGTAGATTGGCTCTGCTGTCACTAGAGGAATTCTGGGAGAGTTCTTCTGAGGTGTTGTACAGGGATGCAGGCAGACGGACTGTCCCTACTAGATTCTGAAAAGACGCATAAAAAAATGGCTATCACAGCAAAATCCATAACACAAAGGCTTAGATACACCAAAAGCAACAAGAAGGGGGCTAGCTGAATATTGAAAATTAAAACACATTTTATTTAAACTCTGGTTATGAATTATGCATAAAACGAGGTCCACCTCATTTATTTCTTTTTAATGCATTTATAATGGGCTGGACTCGGCATACAACTTCGGAGATTTTTATTTCTTTCTTTAATGTATGTTTATAATATTCCGGCCTTCACATTTCGCACTTCTTTATGTTGTTCAACTCCAAAGGAGTTAATGAATTCAGAACTCCAGTTACAAAGTGGAATTCATTAATTTGACATTAATAATTCTTGCTCTGCCTTTTTGTGTGCAAAGGTATTAATAAGACCACAGGTTTCTTCAATTTCTTTGTTACGTAACACAGGTATTAAAACACTTACCTGTAAGAAAACTGAGAAGAGTATTTAAACAGACATCTTATTTAAATCTTTGATCATTTCAACAATTAACAACAAAAAAAAGCCACCAAAATTTGAATACTTTATGTAATGCAGAAATATAGTACTGTAATACAGACACTAAATTAGAGGACCACCCTCCAAAAGTGGTGAAGTTGTGCATCAAAGATAGGAACAATTCAACTGGCTTTGAAATAATATATCGGTTAAATATAATAAAAAGCCCGTTTCGGTGTATATAAAGTCCCATCATCGTGATAAAAGATAAAAAGCCATCAAGTAGCTCGTGTTTAAATTCGAAATAAATCCCTCTAGGATTACATAACATTTCTCGCCACCACTGATTAAAGCTAATGACAAACAAGCTATCCGATATCGTGTAAACTTCCTTTAAACCTCCATTCTGTCTTGGCAATGATCAGGTCTCGCTGCAATTTCTCAAATATTTTTTGCAAGCTAACTGCACTTGGAAAAGCTGACTTTTTGAACCGTTATTGCATGGTTAATGTCAGAAAAGCAATTTTTCATTTATGAGTATGTACATAAATTAATCCACAATTCTACAAAGGAAATACTTAACTTCAAATAATGCAATTTGCCTGACATACTGGTATTCAGGGGGCTAAATGTTAAGAGTACAGAATATTCCAATATTTTATTATCCTTGTCACCATCTAACCATTTACTTCATTTTTGTCACCTTAGGGCTATTGCAGTACTGTGATGCTGCAGTCTCATAGGTAATTATCATCTTTCCCGCATTTTGAACTCGCCAGCAAAATTTATCTTTCTTCATGGTAAACGGTAAGAAGTGAAAACATGGGGGGAAATAAATATGAGGTTAAAATCAACATTCACCCCCATTAATTCAGAAAAGTCCAGATTAATTAACAAGTTACAAGCCACTGTACAGATGCCATCTTTTGACAATGCTCTGAAGCTCTTTGCTAGAGGCCTTGTCTTACAAACCTTCACTGGACAAATTATGATGTCATTTCAAATGAATATTTTCATCTAAAAGCATCATCTCTCACCTTCATATACTTACGACATCTAGCTCTTGGCTAGTTGCTCGAATTTGACCGGGAATCTTGGCATGATCTCCAATACATATGTACTATTAGCTGGTACATATCTGTATGGCACTGGGCCTAGAGAAGACCTCTAGGCACTTAGAGAAGAAATGACATTATCCGTTAAATTTATCAGATTGTTCATACCTAATTTCTTGGCTAATATATTTTAACACATGTCAAAGCCACCTCTAGTAAGAATAAACCTGTATTCTCACTTATCTCAACCTTGCTCAAACCTGACAATCATAAGATTGAGATTGTCTACAACCTGAGACGGCATTTCTTACGATCCATATTGATCTTTCAAACTTTTGATATTTGGCATACATTTTTAACCCGTTGGTTGTGATATATCACTTATATGTCATTTTCTGCCAAGTTGCTGACTATGAATTCCAAAGAATGCATTTTTTTTTAAAAATTCGGTGAATTTTTTCTTGCAGCTATGTATTACACAAAAAACCCTTACCCCATATGTTACTCAGAACTACATTACAAGTATGTTGTTTGCCGAAAGAAAACGCCAATAATCGTGATCACAACATCATGCATGACTTAGGTAAGAGCCCTAGGTTTAAGATCTTGTACAATTTGAACTTGAAGAATTCTGTAACATACCTCAAAAACAATTCTTCACCAATTTTTTCTATTCCTGAAAATGATGGTTTACAAAGTACAAACTTGGCTCATTATAACCCACCATAGGGAAGAAAATCATATCATTTAACAACTGTGAAAGTAATTCATAAAATTTTGAGATCTTTTAAATTCTCTTCTTTTGTCAAAAAAGATTTTTTAAAGTCACATCAACTGTAAACTTACAAGATATTGAAGAAACAAATGATGATGGATATTATTGTATACCCATTCCTTTCTTGATACTGTCAATTTAACAGATTCTGATATCTCCAATGTGGG
Organism: Magallana angulata; assembly: GCF_025612915.1. Lineage (NCBI taxonomy): Eukaryota > Metazoa > Mollusca > Bivalvia > Ostreida > Ostreidae > Magallana > Magallana angulata. Next base: position 30,755,214 of record NC_069114.1, read on the forward strand.
TGAAAGCGCAAAATAAGCAAATCTCTCTATAACTCTCTCATAATCGACACACACCACATTTAAAATCAAAAGACCCAAACAAACCTCAGTTTTTTCTGAGTCGACTTTTAAAAGAAACAAAAATGAAGGCAAAACAGGCAACTTAATAAACAGGGCATGCAACCTGCTGAAGGTGTAACATGCAACATCTCAAGTGAACTGGAAACAATCTTTGCCTGTCAGAATAAAAAATCTTAATTACTGCTATCGAATTGCAGGCCTGCCATGTCTTTTGACCTCTTGACCCCGGGGTCATTTAACCTTTCTTTCTACTTGTACTTGGGGAAACATTTTTCATTGTTGATGGCAGTCCTTACAATGATGAAGAATGGACCCCTCTGCTTACCTTCTAGGTACGTAAACAAAAATATGAAGAAGTTACGTTACATCCCGTCAAATCTTTGTTAACAGCCAAATTCGGAGATTTTTTTTCAACATATATCATTTCAGAGGAACGTAATCTCACATAAGATACCAAAACAAACAAAATTCAAAAGAAGAAGATAGATGTTAGATAATGCACCTATCTGAAAGGGTTTTAAATATTTGATATCTTGTTTTCTTCATATCCACAGTCACCATTGTTGCAGGCATTAATTTGAGACCACAGCAGTCCTGCTACATTGCACAGCATACCCATAAACCCAACACCTCCTGCCTTACAGAGATGCATTAATGGGCAATTATGACTTGTACTCAATTTCAGTGACCTCAGGAAATAAAATGAAAAAGAAGTGAGGGTAATTTAGAAATTGTGGCAGATTCAGTACCTCCTTGATGCATATTGGTATTTTATGGAGCATTCATATTTCAAAAAATTAATGTTCCTTTAAAAAAGATGGTAATGGTCCATGAAAATGAAGAGCATGTGATATTGCAGTATCTGTCAGATCGTGGTTCTATTAAGAGGACAGTGGAATGTTATAACATCAAAGCAGGAAATCTATCTAGAAATTTACATATTACAGCTTATACTGTAGCCATGCCCAAACATAAGATTTAGTACAATATACCGGGATATGGCTAAAGAACAGGCTCCTGGATCATGAGAGAATCTTAGACTTAGTTAAGTCAAAAATTGTACACTGTCACAATGTGTCTTGAATAAAAATGCGGACATAATTCATAGGCTATCAAAAGTGTCTTAATATAAAGCTGTTATTACAAATTTCAATTGTCATATTATGATAATCATTTTATGACCGACTGAATTTTTGACTTAAGTCTGAAATTCCTTCACGATCCTGAGGCCAGGGGTGTACAAATCCAGTCCAATTCCATGCATTATGAATGCAAAAACAAAAATTGTCTCATACAGAAATCTTTGCATATCAGTACATAACATATTTCTTGCTGAATGCAAGTAGCAACAAAAATCAAGAACTTTTATATACATGTATTTTCTTTGAACTGTATGCTTTCAACACTTCACATTAACTTCTCACTAGGACTTTAACTTGTATGCCTGATTTTTGGTCATTATCTATAGGATCCAATTAACTTTCAAACATAATCCTATCATATAAAGAAGTATTAATGAAAAATGAAGGTTTAACTACAAGAAAACTAAAATGCAGAAATCAAAAGGACAAAAATGAGATGATCAAGATTTAAGCATTGAATACTGTGGTGCTAAATCTGAAATCATATATTTGACATGTTAACACAGCATGTGAACATTCATTGATTTGCAGCAAGGAATTTAGATTTTAAACAATCTTTATAAGCCAAAATGGGACAAAGTGCATTATACACCCTTACCCTTTATTTACTCAAAAAATAAGATTCCTAATGAATAAAGTACCTTTACAGCATTTGGTACCATTCCTAATACAGTATTCCTACCATACATAACTTGTTTTAGATTTATTTACAATAATGTTTAGTGAAAAATTGACATAATAAAAGCAGATGGCTTATTCATGTTCCAAAGGATGTACAATATAAACTTATCATAATATATCAATGCAATGATTATGAGGTTCTATCAAAAATCATTACAAAAGCTATTTTTAAAAAATGCAGGCATTCATATATCTTTTTTTTTTTTCTCCAACACTTCAAACTTTGCCTGCGCTGAATCATCGAGCTTTCAAACAGAACACCCACTTGCTATTATCATTCTTTGCGGAAAAGAAAATGTTTATGATGAAACCCAGTTTAATTAAGAGCTATATATACACACTGCAGGGCCACATTAGTAAACAACAAGTTCAGATACCACATAACTGATAAAATGATGCGGGGCAAAAAAACAAAAGTGAAAGAAAAAAGGGTTACGCAAGTTAATGAGGTATACAACGGAAACTGGCAAAAAGTCACACATTTATCAAGCAGGTGCTTCCACAAGTACCATGAACTCTGTATGCATTATGTTGGTTTCTTCGTCGATGCAACAATGCGCCTGGTATGGGCTTAAATTCTACAGTATCTTATCATCTGAATTTAATATTGTTAACCTGTCTGTCTGTCCTCTCTGTCTGTCTGTCTCTCTCTCCCCCCCCCCCCCCCCCCAATTCACTGTCCACCATTTGACATAGTCATTTATATTTGCTTCCTGTTGGGCTTGATTTGTTTTCAGCTTTTGGAATAAACAGAACTTGATATCTCCCATAGACAACTTGACATTCCCTCCTAGCATCTGACCACCTCAACAGAAAAATGTGAAATAAAAAGTAACACACCGAAGTGTTATCTATACTTTCCTACTGTGATATCACTCATAAATGGAGACGTTCAATCAATACCAACTGGGACAGATATACACAGCAATGGCACAAAATTAAAATATTTAAGTGGTCTAGTGTTTAAAATAAATTAAAATTAACATTCATTCAAACTGAATCACAAATTGTACAAATTTTATCTCCATCTTATGATCTACAGACTGAAGCTAGAAATAAGACTATGCCATGAAAGGACCAGTGAATTTACCAATACAATGGACCTGCATGTTTAAGAATTTACCTGTTGTCAATCAAATCGAAAATTTTCAATCACATGTATGTTTGTTTTCTTCACAGACGATGTAGAAAGTTGTACAAAGAAATGACTAGCTTCTCTGGGTGACCGACAGTCCTCAAGGCTAAACACCGCCTAAATCCAATCAAATCCCCCGCCAGCAATAATTGCACGGAATATGACACCTGGTGTACCGTCTTATGAAAACCGCTTCTCCCCTCCGCTAGCTAACAGGTCCCCCTGAAATCTCTCCCTCCTGCTTTCCCTGATCACGGACTGGCGTAGGTTTTACACAGCAACACCACTTTCCTCCCGTCTCATCGCTGTCAAGCTTTTTAATAAATCCATTCACCGGCAACAAAAACCTACCAGTACAACTGACTACTTTTCCCGTCCATTATCTTTTGATAAATCTGAACTGCAGTACCCCCGACAGGTAAAACGTCAAACTGAATGGGATGTTCATGCATGGCTGCTCACATTCTTCATTGAGGAGGCAAACAAAAATAATGTTCCCTAATCCCCTCCTGACTCCCTGCCCCGTCATTAAATAACAATTACCAAAATAATCACTGGACTGGGCTTTTCCTTTCATTCAATTTTCCCCCTCCAAACTGTGATCAATTTTTCATTTACCCCAACAGCAGCCTTCCATGATTCTTGACACTTCTATTTGGGGGGGGGGGGGGGGGGGGGGTGTCATCAAACACATGCAGTCTACCCGGTCAAAATGCAAGTTTAATTGAAAATTTTGGATAAAATTTTGCAATTCTATAGCCAGATGTGGGCAAACTACAAACCATTTGTACACTCTATCATTCAAATCATTGTTTTCTTAAATGTTTGTCTTTTGACTGATGCATATAAACTTGATTAAATTACTGGTATGTTTCTTATTCAGGCTACATCTTGTGGTTCATTGCAGGGATAGGAACAAAGATTCACAGCTAGGTGATCTGAGTTTAACTAAACATATCCCACAGATCACCTTTCATTTAATTGCCTTTCAAAAGCCTATTTGTACTGTGTTGAAAAGAAATAAATACTTCAATGCGTTTTCCCCCCCAAAAAGAACAAATACGGATCAGCCTTATAAAGATGACCTGTGTCTTTTTTGCTAATCATGAACAATTTCAATCTACAATTACAGCTCATTTGGTAATTTGAGACAATTTTGTTGACAAAATATGACAATTACACCACAGAATAGACTCCATTCAATGAATGGAACACTCCTTTAACAAGATGGACTGAGAATATTAACCGAGATAGTCACCAACAAATATAAATGTAACGTTATATTCAAATTGTACTACCGCAACTTCATCCAAAATCCAATTTATTCCATAACCTTATCTAATAAAAACACAGGATTTACACTAGAGACATATTCTTTAAACAGCAGAGTTTAATTTAGTTCATTGTGCAGCATAATAATGAATCACATTGTAATTATCATAAACACTGCATAAAATTGGAAAATGACATCAAAAGTTGTACTAGTATGCCTTTTAATTTTCCTGGGTAAATGCCGGAGTATCAATTGTGTCTATGATATACCGTATGTAGTAAAAGTACTCATGAATAGAGGGAGGTGTAAACATATGGTCAATTCATTAAATGTCAATAAATATGAAAATGTTATTTTGTGATGGAATTGATGCAGACAATGTTTATAATGTAAATCATGAGCAATAAAGAAAACTGTGATTCATTTCAAGTTTAATATCAGACATATTTGAAAAAATCTTGTTCAAAACATAAGTGCATGATCACTTGAGAAAAGAAATCCCTGCATTTCTGGTCTGATCCATTCATGATTGCAAAAAATCTAACAGATATAATCTAAGCTTAGACATAAAACTACAAATTTCAGCAACATCTTGAGAGAAGGATTAAAGTACAAAACATAACTCTCCTGACACACTTCATTAGAATTTGGATGAAACCATCAGCTATCAAACAGCAGAAATGATGAAATTTTACAAGTATGATTTAAATAAGTTTTAACCAGCTAGCTATTAGAATACAGATATACCTTCTGCGAGGACTCTGTTGGTCTCCTAGTCACACTAAACAGGCAAAATGGTGCTCCAGCATAGGCGAGAATTTTTCACTTCGACAATCGGCCACATGGACTACCCCCGATTCACAATAAATCGCACTTTGCAAAAATTAAAACATGTGGCAACTTTAAATACCTAAACTACCCAACTTTCAATAAATGATTGTTTTTAGTTGAGATATGGACTCAACTTCGAGAGGTACAGACCTCCGTCAAAGATTCCTATTTCTGTGCATTGAGCTAGATCCCTCGCACAAACATCACATAGAAATACACCATTGATATTGACATAACTAAGCCTGGCTTCCAGAAACGCTATCAGACTATTGCTGTCTATGAGGATTAAAGAGGAAAACATGGATTTAAAAGCGGAAAATAGTCCAGTTCTTTGGAGTATAGCTTGACCATAACAATTTGATTTGTTTTTATTTGGACAAGTAATGTTGTATCAGACTTGAGCAATGAAAACCTTCTGGAAATTACAATCAGTAATAGACTCGCAAAAAAATTTTCTCTGAAAGATGGAAACATCATAGAGGGGGTATGAATGAATACGAGTTCAATTTCGGATCATTGAAGCTCAATTTTTCTTCCTCATGGTATTTAATTGTCAGACAAGATTTGTTTAAGATTAAAATTCTAGGGCCATTTACCTGCAGATAGACCGCTGTACTTGTGCAAATATACAAAAAAATTATGAACGAATATTGTATTGAAAATTACAGTGAAAAGTGAACACACAGTGACACGAAAAAAGCAGAAAAAGATTTCTTTGCCGATATTGAAAAAGCGAGTGGCGATGTGATGCCACTAATCATGTAGAGTCAAACAAGTACCTTGCACCATATGCCCCCTTTATTTTTTATTATAAACCTAGGCCTGCTTTTCCACGTTGGTGCAAATTAAGGAAATTGCTGGTTAACAAAAATAATTTCATTCATACAATTTTTTATTCACTGACAAAAGGTGATCAGGATGTGTTTGGAGCGGAAAAACACGAAATCATTTGCTGAAAACTCACAACACCAAAAACACAGAGGCAGCCCAGCATCTGAGTGCAAGGCACCCTGGAAAGTGTTGTAATCAAAAGTTTATTACAGAATCTCCTGATAAAACCACATAAAATTCAGGAAGACGAGGGCTCTGGTGTTTTCCTTCGATATCTTTGGCTGTTTTGAGGTTTATTGTGATACAAGCTGGCGTAATAGTAGCATTTCCTTCTGCGAAGTGTCTAAATCTCAAACCCCGACTGATACATAATCTTTTTTTTTTTTTTTTGCTGTTTTGTATGTTTAAATTAAGCAAAAATAACCGAACTTATCTCCACTTCTGGGTACAGAGGTATAGACTTGGAACAATCCATCTGTGAGAGCAGCATGATTAACAAAAAAAGGAAAGTTCTCCACTGTAATTCTTTCAAACTTTGTTTTAAATTTGTCAACATGTGAGTGGAAGTTCTCCAAAATGGATTTGGCAGCCTCTATAGAGAACCCTGCTGGATGAAGATTCAAATTCGTAATATCAAATTTATTGGCTTGGTTAATTCAAATTTAGTACTTATCTTTCCCCATAAAATCTTCAAGTAACCCAGTTTTTAAATTCAGAAGATTTCCACTATTGAAATTTTCCTTTAACATTTGATCCAACACAAATGGAGAATGTGGGTGGTGAGGAGTTATGATGAAATCATATAGTAGATCCCCTTGGTGAGAAAGTTCTTAATGGGTGGACAAGAGGGTTAAATAGGGTGATGTCTAGGAGGGGGAAGCTGGAAGGGGGTTGTAGGGGTGTTGAAGGGAAGATGTGACGTGTGAGGATGATTCCATTGTGTTAAAGAATAAATTGGTAGAATAAGTTGAGGTAGATTGGCAAGTAGAAGACAATGAAGTCAATAAAGCAGTGTTGGTTAAGGAGTGGAAGTGGCTGACATACTAGTATTTAAGGTAATGGGGTGGGGATTAATATGTATAAGTTATAAAAGAAGACACAGGAGATGGTGAGAGGGATAATGTGTGGAGGGACTGTGTGGATGAGGTGATCACAAAGAGGAGGTGGCTGGATTGAGTGGAAAAGTGGAGGGTCAATCAAGCTGTGGGGAAAAAATCAAGGGGGCAGAGGTTCACTGGTGTAAAAATCCTTTGAATTATAGCTGCTTGAATCATAATTGCACATGAATAAATATTCTCTGCATACTTTAGAAGTACTTATAATTAGCAAAACTAGGACAAATCTAAAAGAATCCTGTAACACACACCTGTTGACTTCAAAGAGCATTTCATGCCTTAAACAATTTGTTGTCCAGGGTTGACAATTCTTTTGACATATTCACTTCATTAAGAGGACGCTGTAACGAACACGATATTATCCAAGAAAACAACTTTTCATGACTAGGCTTGAAATCTTATTTTACTAAAAACACAGCATCCCTATTATACAAGAAAATCCAATGATCCTCATATATAATGGCAATTTCTTTTTCATGGCAACTGCACACTTTTGAAAACCAACCATTGTCTTGTTTACGTCTCTGTTTGAGTTTATAATCTTGTGAATCTCCAAACAAAAGCATTCCTTGCTTTCACCACTCATTTCCTTCAGCCTTTGTGAGTCTGAGGGGTAAAATAACATGACACATGCTTAATAACAAACCTCTTTAGCTATGGACTGGTTGATGTATCGGTCCTGACAACTGAAAATCTGGGAATATGCCATACAAGTCACACCAGGGAAATCTTCGAGGGGTTGTTGCATCGTTTCTATGACAACGTTTTCAGTGAACTCTGACATGGGTGCATCCATGTGTTTTGGAAGTTCTTCCACTACATTAAGTAACCTGTAAATAAAATCAGTAAAGAATTGCAGTTGAAGAACAACAGAGTTCTTTCCCTTTAACAGTTTAGCAAAAAAAAAATATTTTTTTTTAAAATTAGAGTTACCCCTCTTTGATCATAGATATAATTTCCTCACCTAGAACAGGTCTTGTCTTGGAGCTGTGCCTCTTCTAACTTTGCATTGTTCTCATTCATCAGACTACTGACTAAATGTAGCACTGTAGAAACCTGGATTGATATAAACAAAAATTCAAACATGTTGCACAATGCTAAACAAAACATGAAGTACATGCACAGCCAGCTGTGTGTTCTATTTGCTATGTATTCTGTTTTTCATGCTCGTATCATTTCTAGATGGCAAACATTAAAATCTAGAAAGCATTATATACTGACGGATACCCTTGTGATAAAAAAAAATGTAATTTTTAATTGGATTGTTTTGGATTAGCATGACAATCATGGCTGGTAATTAAAAATTGTCTTTCTAGGTTCCATTTGAGCCACAAACAAGATAATTACATTATACAGTGTATGTTCAGAATATCCATATGTTATGCAATTATCATGAAATCTGTGAGTAAATACACAGAATATTGTGATAAATGACTATTTCCTGTGTTCTGTAAGATCAATGTGAGAACCCACCTCTCTCTTGTCCTGGATGTTTTTCGCTAGATTCTCCACAATCTGTGCCGACAGGGTGAAGTGGGTCAAATCCTCCATGTTTTCCGGCTGAGACATGACGGTCATCAGTTCTGTGGAAACCTCCCTGAACTCGGACTGGTTCATCCGCTTCTGAAGAGAGCAAAGGAAAACGATAAATATTATCATGAAATTACAGCATTGTTTAACTCTGACTGGTTCATATCCTTCTAGAGAGAGAAAAAGAAAACAACCAGGTAATTAAAACCAATGAATTACAGCATTCTAAATCAAGCACTGCTAACATAATAACCATTGAGAAATGGTCTACCAATATCTTCCATGGTTAACATGTTACTGTTAGAAGGGAGGTAAACCTATCCACTATCCACTCCTGACCTCAGATGATTTCTCTCGTACCTTGAAGCTAGCTAGTACATCTCTTTAGACTTACAGTAACCAAATAAGGATGAAAGCTTAAATATCTGGATCTATAACAAGTTCATAGTTCTGAGGAAACACAGGTAATGCCTATACACATGTATACTTTACATGATGCTGAATGTGTTGACAACTGATGTAAATAGTTAGTTCAACTTAAAATGAGGTCATCTACATCTTTTATCAAGATGGCATCTCAATGTATAAACACACAGATCATATAACTCATTGACTCATGTAGTAAAACATTTTTTTAAGAAAAATGAAATATAAAAATGAGTTTTGCGGAATTTTTATCACTAACATGTCAGCGTCATGTGTCTGTAGTGTTCGTCATAGAATTTCTAAAAATAAAGTCTCTGGAGTCTCATACGAGGGGGTGCCATGCTTCTATCAAAATGTCAGGATATTCTAGATAAATCTGTCTGAATTCACTTTTTGTTTTCCCAACAACAACCTGGCTTTTATTCATACTGCTATCAATAGAATTTGACAGCGCCATTGCCTTTATTATCAAGAGTGTCTGCAGAGAGAGAAGGAGTGAAGAGGAATACACCTCCAAAACATTCACTTGACACATAACATTAACATTTGAATCAAATTAAACACACTCCAGACAAAATTCAAAATTACAATAATAATCAATCATTTTCATTGGCTTTTTTGAAAAGATTCTGCTTCATGTTTCATGTTTTAATATGCTCCTTTCCGCACACCACTCTTAAATGGGAGACTTGTACCTCCCCCCCCCCCCTTTTTTTTTTTACCAAAAAAAGACTTAGTTTCACTATTGCTGTAAAATCGTTCATTGAGCTACACCAACCTACAAATTTAAAATGCCTATCCATCAGTAAAGTTTGTAAAGTAATTTATAATAGATGTCTGCTTGTTTCGTACTCTGTAACTCACATTTTTCAGGAGTGCGAAGGCTTCAAGTTTCCTGGTAAGATCCTCCAGGTATTCACACCTATCCACATTCAGCCCTTCCCACATGCTGCTCTCACTGCACCGGTGGGTGGCTGAGCCCCGCCCCCTCTTACAGGGCTGTTCGCTGACCACCCCTGCCACTGTCCGCGGCCATTTGTACACCCCTTTCTTGGTTTTGGAGGTTTTGGAGGGGCATGTGGCAGCAGTGTTCGAGATGACCACGATGGTTATATCTGTGGAGACGTTACCTTGGGGGGTGGTCACCATACACTGCCACACCCCTGAGTCTTCCTCGGTCAGATGCTTCAGCATCAGGGTGTGAATCATGGTTGACTTGTCTGGGGTCTCCTCCGTGATGACGAAGATCCCCACACTGCGATTGGTCGATACGACCTCGCCACGACGTAACCACACCATGCGGGTCTCCCTATTGATGATTGAGGCGCGGCAGATCAAGGGGATTTTGTCCCCCTCAAACACCACCTGACTCTTGTTCGGGAGAATCTCAAACTCTGGTAATTCTAGGGGGCGATCTAAAAAAAACAAAAATCATCAATGAAGTACCAACGTAATGCAGTTAAAAAGTTACATGTAATTTTAAAAAATGGTGGCCAGATTTAAATGAAATGTAAATTTAAGCTATTTTCAAATGATTGACTATATCATAACTAAACTGAACATGATCACTCTTATCAGTTTTCTTTTTATATATCTTAAAATGTTTTAAAAATAAACTGACATTATCTGCAAATAAGCAAATGGTTTTTCACCCCATATAACCTATAAAAATTTGTGAAGGCAAACAAAATCTACATCAAACTCCAATTTCAGACAACTCTACACTTTACATGCATATTATTTTTTTTCTACAAATTCCTGCAAGACTAGTTTAAAAAAAACCTTTTAGTATTAGTTTACTAATGCACATAAATGTCTCCCACACGTCAAAAAAGCAGATAAGCAGACAAAGGAGGATAGATAGAAACTGGATCGGGACACCTAATTAGCACCATCCCCAGGTGTTGCTCTCCGGGGTGTGAAGCCTGGCCCTATCTGGGAATGCCCTCACAAAGAAAAAAATCGGGAACAATCTCTTCCGAGTCACTCCCATCAAAATTACCTGACTAACAGATCCATAGTAAAACCGTTTAATAATGACTTCTCCCTGCTTCCATTTTCTCACCTATGTGGAACAATTCCACAAATGCTGAGTCATGACAAAGACTCACCAGGTGACCTACATAGGTACCTGGTAGTACTTTTAAGAGGATGGTTGTTTCTGGGTATTTTTCTTTTTAAGCAAAATTGTTAGCAGTATCTTGTAATGGGCAGTATTAGCAAAGCAAAACTACTGTGGACATTGAGTTTTTTTCTGTAGACATTAAATTATTACATAAATAAAAGTTTACCCCTATAATTACCAGGTACCCCAACATTTTATGACAAAGTACCAAATATGTATTGTTGAAAATCTGGAATTCTTTCTCTGGTAATTCTTGCAGATAGATTCTTGTAGTTGGGAAATGTACCTACTGACTAAAACACCCCTCAATCCTTCCCTTCCTATGGACCCAGATAAAGCATAATTCACCAAGCGAAAATATAAGCATTTAACTACTTCATTAAGGTTTTCTACATTTTTTTTCTCTAAATTAACATCATCATAAGGGCATTTATTAACACTGTTTCAAAATATAAAAAAAAACGAATTCATTGATAAGATACCAGTATTCATCGTGGCTATCTACAGGAGATAAGGAACATGCTTGGCTTAGGATTTTTTGCTTACTGGTTTGGAAGAGGGTTTTTAAGTAATACTATAACGAAGGGTAATAACTTATGTAGAGTTGCCAGGGTTCCGAACCCAACCCCTGGTCACAGAGGGAGATAACTCCTTCATCACAGGAAGCTGCCAAATCATGATCATTGTAACCCCCAACCTCCTCTCTCCTCTACCCCCCAAGGAAACAGACCCCCATTTTTCACTAGCTGACATGAACACTGATTGAGATCAACAAATAAACATTGCTAATTTATTCACTGACAATCTAAAAACAACAGTGTGGGAGGTTTTTTTCACTGCAGCAAAAAATCTTTGTAGAATCATTTGAAATTAGCTCCTATTTACTTAACTCTCCATGTGCACCGAGATCAGTGTTATGGCCAAAATTTGAGTCAGTTTAATATTCATGAATTGTTTGCCAATAAAACACCCAAGCATCCATCAAAATTAAAAAAAATAGGGCCTTTCCATTTTCAAGCCTACATATCAAGATAAATGGGTTTACTTCTTTTTCCTTTGATCACTGAACAGAAATTACATTTCAGCGATATAAAGTGCACCATTCATCTTCATCCTATTTCTGCCTAACATGAACTATGAGTACGAAGCTTTCAAAGCAAAAAAATACAATGTCATTTAGTAGAAAATTGGGAAAAAATGAAGAAAAAATACAACCAGCACATATCCTGATCATATGTATACAAAAAATTTCCTTCTCTAGCTTAACTTTTCAATTTAGAAGAATTTTTTTTTATTTTCTGCCCTAATGATCTGATGTTGCTGTCAAAATGTCTGCTACAATATTGATTGAAGACTGCAAATGAAGTGAGTTTGTGTGTTTCATCTTTATTTATATAGTTTCCTGGCTCATTAATTTCACAATAAACTACCATTTAGAAGAAAAAAAAACCCACTGCTAACATTTAATTTTATTTTCAGTAGCTAATTTCATTTGACCACCAGGAATATTATCTCCAATGTATTTCGTATCAAGTTCTCTCTGCCAAGTTTCTCTCTAGAGTTCCATGGCTTTCTTATATTTCTTTTTCTCTCATGAATTCTAATATCCAAAAATATTGCGTAAGGCATCTACATATAAATGTCTCAATGAAATCTCTTTACTACACTGACGGGAATATAAAAAGCATAAAACTTATATCCAGAATACTGGATGCCTGCACACTTGGCAAAGCTAAATGAATAATCATTCATTGATAAAAATACCGTTAACTAGAGTACACTTTTCATTATAACTGACCACAGTGGAGGTCCTTCTTTTTGAGGCCCCTGAGGGGCACGCCTTTCAGGTCCTTGGGGACCCCGCAGGTTGTGGACTGTTGAATTTTGACGTTTTTGTCGCGCGACCATTTGACGATCCACTGAAGATGGCAGTCACATCTCAAGTACTCCGACTGAAAGTCTCTGAAACCAAAAATAACAAAAATACAAAATGCACTTGCCTTTCGAATGGTTTTCTTTTTGCCCCTATGTTTACACATATGGCTGTAGATCTTATAGCTTTATTGGAAAAACTCGGTTGACATGCCCTACATGTCAACCTGAATTCTCCCATAGAGCTACAAATCTGCAGCTAATATATTATCAATAATGTCCTTGTGTATCCATTTCCTTTATTTTTCTCTTTCTGCATAAAAATGCAGATTGGGGGGGGGGGGGGGGGGGGTGACAGCAATAATTATGTTCTATGTTTTATGTGAATAAGCAAGACTCACTCACAGTGATGCTTTCAATCTTAATGCAGTGTTAATTCATTTCATTTAAACACAGTAACCATTATGTAAGAGGTTGAGTTGGTTTTGGGGGTTAAGGAATTATCTAGGTTTGTGACTAGTCTGGTTGCATATAGTCTGAAGACTGAATGCCTATATATATTCACCACTAATAGTAGAAGTCTGATGATTTTTTAATTTTTTTAAGGACCTTCACTATCATGGCTACTTCAAGTAAAGTAGAAATGGAGACAAATTAAGAGCCCTTAGGAAATATGAGAATACTTCAGGCCTAATTCCATATTGAGACTATAAAATACCAAAGAAAAAAGGGTAGAGCCCATTTAAGACAGTTGTTATTTAAAAGAGAGAAAAAAAAATTTCAATTCGATCCATACATTTATAAATTTTTCATTCAATGATTTGAATTTTCTCATTATTAAGAGCATTTCTTATTTGTCAACTTCCATGAAATAAATTAATTGTATATCAATTACATCTACAGTAACTTTAAATTCCACGCTAATACTCTTTAAATTATTATCAGTATTTAGCAGTTAAAGATTGTATAATAGGTTCTTTAGTAAGATGATCGCCCCTGGAGAACATTTGAAATCACCATCTACCAGTAACTCTTTAAAAAAGCCATATTACGATGATGAATGACATTTTAATATCCACGATATCATGGTCTTTTGAAGGTTTAATTACACTGCTCCTTTTCACAGCCAAAAAGAGAAAGCTGAAGTTTCATATATTTTCTTCACAATACTTGGAAGAAAAAATGAAATTTGTTTACAAAGCACAGCATACACAAAGGAGTTTTTTGACAGGGTTTCAAATCCTGAACAAATATTTACCTTTCAGTTGTCTATGCAATGAAAAACGGCAATGAATTTTCAAAAAAAAAGAAGAAGAAAAAAGAGAGTTAAAAAGCATTTGACACGGTAGATTTTTTTCTCAATATGTCTATTTCTTGAATGGAAGCTCGTCTATTTCTTGAATGGAAGCTCGTCTATTTTGACTCGAAAAATCTGTATGATTAAAACTCTTGATGGCCTGGCTGTCACACGAGGACCCCAGTAGACCCCAGGCAGGTTGTGTAATTAAGCACAATGACTGAGTCATTTTTCATGTCTTCCTGTCTAGTTCATCAAAGCCGGGGTTTTATTCTTCGGTAATTGATTGATTGATTGTCTGGTTGATGTTATGATAGGTTTATAAGCCGAACAAGAAGTTGGTTAATTGCTCAGTAAATATGGCTGCACTGGTTCTAGAATCTGTTGGGTTTTTTTTCCCCCAATATTCCAATAACTTTTTGGAAGTAATTACAAGTTTTGTATCCCAGACTCTATCATAAAGAAATTTTCTGAACAGTTTTGTAAACTATCACTTTTCAAAATCGTCAATTAAAAAAAAAAAATCAGAAAAATAAAACAAAACAAAAAATAGACTTTTCAAAAATTGAATTATCTCAAATGTTTACCTTACACAATATTTTTAAAAGACTATTTTATAATTGAATTTCCAAACTGTTCAGAATGGTTTATATTTTTTTTATACATATAGGAAATGTGAGAGTGAACTTGAGTGCTGACAAAAATGCATCATAATGTTCTATAATGAATACAATTTTTGTCGGCATATGTGCCTGATAACCCAAAACAGAAGGTGAGAGCACACGAATATCCTCAAGACTTGTTCCATTCTACACACTATCTTGATCAGCTCGTTTTTTTATGATTTCGCTCTGAGCAACACAAGTGAAACATGGAACATAGAGCGCATCCTTGTCTTCCTATATGGTACACACATCACCCCCCCCCCCCCCACCAACTTTAAAATAAAAACTTTGCCCCCTTTTCCTGAAGTGGCTCTCTGACGATGGGTGGTGAATTGAGACTACTGGAGGGTCTTAATCCCCTCTCTCCCCCCTCTAACCTGTACAGATTACAGTGCCTTTGATCTCTGTGTTCACTTACATTTTCTTGAGAGCATGCAGATTGTTGAACGTCCCATCTGGAATGGTGTTGATCCTATTGTTGGAGAAATTCCTACAAAAAAAAGAAGAAAATTCCATTCTTAAGAAATGCATCGCTAAAATATTCTTGCAATCCTTAGCATACCCATCCCTTCAAAATCCTTCCTGTTACACAATTCATTTTCTCTTCTGAGAAGTGGACAGGCATAGCTGTAGATGTTTGTGGATGTGGATGAAGACTGTGCTTGTCCTCTAATATGTTTCATACATGTATGACAAGAATTTCAAAAATCAAAATGGATGTTTCAGAGAGAGAGAGTGAGAGCGGGAGTGAGAGAGCTGGAGAACTGTCATGAGAAATAAAATTGAGTTCATAATCCTTCCCCCATCACCCCTCCCCACCCCCCCCCCCACCCCCCCCCCCCCCCTGTTCTATGTAATTTTCTAAATTTATCAGGTCAGTGAATGCCTTCCTTTGTGAAACACAGACCAGACACCCCACAACTCGGGGCAAACTTCTTCTACAAGCAGGCATCTGGCAAACAGTTTGCTGCAGGGGAAAAAAAAAATAAGCCGTCTTTCAACACAGCCAAGTGCTGTCTTCCTCAATGCCTCTATACAACAATGAAGCTGTGAATGGGATTATGTGATTGCAAAGGGTGGAGGGGGGTAAAAACACATCTGTTATCTGTTTTCACCTGTGTCAGATCTCTCTTCATCTCATTAAGAAACCCTCTTTGGTTATTTTTTCATCTTTACTCCACTTATGATTCTACCATTTACTTTTAATGGGAGGATCAAAGGTTCTCTTAGGTGTGTACAGGATGAGCGCAGTTGATGGCTTTTAAACAGCCATTGTTACATTCTCATCAAACAGATGCGTTAATGATCTTTTGATGATGTAACTGATGAGATAATCCATTGTGTCAGAGCACAGGGGGATTCAAAAACACATAATTTCTTCCTCCTTTTTTTCTTTGATACATTTCCCTTTCCTTTTCTCTCTCTCTTTGATGAGGATCTTATCAAGCAGCCAACATTGATATTGGGAAAATTTTTTATCCTGCACTTTTTCAAACAGAAAAAAACAAATCTAGCTTGATCAGTCTCTATGATTCAGACTTTGTATGTTTGCTGCATGTGTGTGTGTTTTCCTCACTTTTAAATCAACACAAGCTAAAACAAAGATAAACTGCTTATAATCAACACAGATCAAACAGGCTGAACTCATTTTTCCACTTTTCAATCCTTGGCTCAGCTTTATTTTGGTGTGTTCCGTGATAACTACAAACAGTTTAATACCTCCAGCCTCCATCCCACCCCTAACTGGTGCAAGCTTTCTTATCCTTACGGTGGTTAATGGATTATTGTAAATATATTACATTTTGCTGTAAATACTTCAGAGAGTTTTTTGGTGGAAATCAGCCCCTTTAATTCAAGTTCAACACCAAATGCTATGCATATATGTGTATGAATATATATTATAGATTCAGAAATTTTCTAAATTAAATCTATGCAAACTTGATAAAAATAAAGTCAATTTCCGCCAAAAATCAAACAAACTAAATATTAACAATACATTTAAAGCATTTCTGTCCTTTAATTGGAATTGGGTGTAATGAGAGGGGATGAGTTCAGTGTCCTCACAAAAATTCAGCTTGTAGTCTAGATATCAATAAATGCTGGTCCCTATATCCTCAGTGAAAAATGTCTTATTAGGTTGTCTACATCAGTAGTACCAGTGAGAGTTGGCACAGTGGCCTTCTTTAACCACAAAATGCAGTGTCCTCATCCATCACTCGCACATAAACTTCTCATTAGTTGACCACAAAACCTTGTTGCATATCTGAGCCAAACCAGTAGATAACTTCACTGTAGGTAAATTCAACATTTTTTTTTTTCAAAAAGTTTGATCCAGGTGAGTAAAAAAAAAAATTATCAAGCAAAAAAGTGTGTATCAAATAATCTCTGTTTCTTTTGAATGCCGAAAAAAAAATCTAAGATTTATTAAGCATATAGGTACCGGAAATAAAAAAAAATATATTATCTACCTTTTTTTTAAAGCTAAGATTAACTTCTTAAAAACGAATAAAACAGCGGGAAAATTTACATGATGTACTTATAGATGACATGAATCTGAGTTTGAATTGATTTACATCTTGTTCTTTATGTTTATTTTTGTACAGTACACTAACACTGCTCTGGAATGTGGATAAAGCATGTGTCTCCTGTTCAAATGCAAATCTGATTTCTATCCACACATATTTACATAGCTACAAAAACCTGAAGTTTCTCTGTAAACAGGTAGCAAACCTATTGAACAAGTAAATTTTAAGATTTGTTGATATTTTTAGGTTATATGGAAATGAAAACATTTACTTTTTGACAGAAATGATTTTGTAGCTCAGAGAGATAACACAATCTAAATGTCGAACAGTTATGTCACCGAGGGGAAAAGGGCACTATAGAATAAGGGGAATTAACTTGTATAGGCCCAACCCAAGAGACAGGGGGTCAGCCTAGTCAATAGGCTTAAGTTGACCTCTAAGTGGAATATGCATAGAGCTATAACTCGAAGGCAGGTTTCACAATTTATTGATCAAGTGATTTTAATTAACTTATAAAATATCAACAATAATCAATTAAAATAAAGTCAAAATAGAACAGGATAAAAATAATTATTTCTTAAAAAGCCAAATGAGTCAGGTTTGAATTTAGCTCAATGTTGCTTAGTCTACTGACGGACTGGTGGACAGTCAACTAGGTAGTCAGTGTGAAGACATAAGCAACATGAGATAGTGGCCGAAAGTGTCTGACTGAATTGAATAAATTTCTAACTGTATTTATATTCTAAGAGATAATTAATAAAAGTGTGGTACATTACTCATGATAATTACTCAAAAAGCTTAAGAACAACTCAGAACAATTATATATAGACTACCGGTAATTGGGGATAATTAGCAGAGCAGACTGACTCTAGCTAATTACATGTCATTTGGCATGAGTAAACTCTTAAACATATTTACACAAAATAACACACCATGACATATTCCCCCCTGCTCGAAAATGTTTGTCCTCAAACATAATATTTACAAGTGATAGTATAAACAATAGTATAGTCTAGCTGAAAAAAAATTTCAGTATGCAATACAAAAAAAAAAAAAAAAATGGTACTACATGGCATACAAAATATTGGTTAATAGTACCTTTTGAAAGAAATTCATGGCATGAAAGAGATAAACAATTGTTACTTAAGTCTAATATAATGTAGATATAAGAAATAGTATGCGTGCACTCATACCATTCCTTGGATCTACTTTGTACTATAAACAAAAGTTTGGTTCAAAAGAGTTAAATAAAATTAAAGCAGATGAATTTCTTTACAAATGGTCAGGAAGGATTAAAATTATATCACACAGATATCAAAACATGACATAATATTGGAAGTTCAACATTGACATGAATTTTGAGAACTACTGAGGGATGTCCAGTTCTTCACAATATTCACTCTTCAAATCCTCCAGGAGAAATGTAACAAGGCCAAATGGTACATCATTGAATGGAACCCACTTTGGTGGCACATAAGGATTTGCAAAACTCATTAAATACTGGGGTTCACTGTGTCGGCTGAATTGTACTTCATGAATTTTGTGTCCTGTGACCATTTGCCAAAGCTCGCGGTTCTGTTCGGGTATCTTAAGGCGTTGATTACGAAGATGTTGGATGTCATTTTGTAGTATTTCTTCATCAAGTTGTTTGGACACGGACGAAATAAATTTACAAGCATGGGAACTGGCTGATGTAAGTGGTTTCCATTTGGGATCCGAGGAACCAGTCTGAACCAGAAAGTAGGCTCGTCCGTTCATCATGCGTATGGCCCGTAATTTTTCTTTACAGTTGAATGTTGTTCCACTTAAAACGTTAACAGAACTTGTCTGGGAATTATTGCTTCGGGATGACTTTTCTTCCTGGGGCTGTGGGTCTTGTTTGTTGAAGAACTTGTGTTTGGTCTGATGCAGAGGTCTCTTTCTCTTCTTTCCGCTCATGGTTCTGTCTGCATGAAATTGGCGTACTAAATGAGAAGGAATTTTGCATGGAAAATGCCATTCTGTATTTCCAGTCGAGAACTTAACTTTGTAGTAGAGTGTTCCATTTCCTCTGTTAGACGCTAAGAGCCGGTCAATCATGTCCTCCTTGAATGGTGTGCAGGAGCCTCGTTTGCAGTCTCTGCATGAAGGTCTGGTATCAGCAATAGGTGGATTTCTAGGTTGATTTAAGTGGTTGTTGCGTTGAATTTGTTGATCTGGTTGTGTCTTCTGACTTTGTTTCTGTGGTCTCCCATTGCTTTGCTGTTGGTTGGGTCTCTGTGCCTGCCTACTGTGTTGCTGAAAAGGCTGATTGTGCTGTAGGGGTTGATTTTGTTGCAGCTGATTCCTTTGCTGTGGCTGCTGATTCTGTTGTTGAGGAGGCTGATTATGTTGGTGTGGCTGCTGATTATGTTGCTGTGGCCGCTTATTCTGTCGTCTGTTCTGTCTTGGTGGTCTATTTTGCACTCTTGGTGGGTTGTTTGCTTGACTGGGTACTGCTGGTGCATTCTGTCTTGCTGGCTGAACGGTAGGTCTGCCTATGTTCTGGTCAAGTTCATCAGGATCCAGTTGAGCGTCGTCATTAGCATGTTCTGGAGGAGGGTTAGTCGGCCTGGTGAGAGGATCATGGTATGGTTTTAAACGATGTGCACTTACCAGTGACTTTACCTCTTTGTTGTTTGCACAATTCCTGATTTTGTATGTGTGATTTTGTCTGTTGACCATGGTGATGTAATATGGACCAACCCACTGGCGATGTAGTTTTGGAGCGTTACCCACTGGAACTTTGGTGCAATATAACCAAACACGTTGAGTTGGGAAGAAGTCTGGTTCCTTAGCTGTCTGATCATATCGTTGTTTATTTCTCTCTTGGGCTAGTTTAATATTCTCAGAAGCAATCTTTCTTGTTCTCTCTAAATTTTGTAAAATTCGTCCAAGGAATATTTTGTGGTCCTGAGCCAAGTGTTCTTTTGGGACTAAGGAGGAATCAATAGGGAGGCACATCTCTCTTCCATAGAGCATGAAGTATGGTGAGAAATCAGTTGACTGAGTTGCAGGAGTTGCACGGTATGCCATAAGGATCCCTGGGAGTAGAAGATCATCCCAGTCATCTTGCTGTCCTTTAGCATAGCAGCGTATAGCTTGGAGAATGACGGAGTTCATCCTTTCAACAGATCCATTGGTTTGCGGATGATAGGAGCTCGTTAAATGCCTTGTTATTTGGAACATCTCTGAGAGTGCCTTTACAAGATTGGAGACGAAATTCCTTCCGCGATCTGATATAAGTGTTCTTGGTGCTCCGTACCTAGTTATTATCTCCTTGTATAAGACTCTTGCAACTTCACTGGCTTC
This sequence comes from Magallana angulata, assembly GCF_025612915.1. Classification (NCBI taxonomy): domain Eukaryota; kingdom Metazoa; phylum Mollusca; class Bivalvia; order Ostreida; family Ostreidae; genus Magallana; species Magallana angulata. The sequence goes on from NC_069114.1 coordinate 30,776,052, forward strand.
TTGAGTTCGTAATGGAAATGCTTCACACCATTTGGAATAACTGTCCACAACCAGAAGAATATGCTTGTGTTTGTTAGGAGTTGTTGGAAGTCCACTTAAAATGTCCATATGCCACCTTCCAAATATATCATCACTTATTTGGGGCTTCAGAGGTGGACGCTTAGCACCATAATTGCGTTTACTTTGTTGACAAGTTTCGCAAGTCTGAACATAGCGTTTTATATCATCATACATTGAGGGCCAGAAGTATTTGTTGCGTAGTGCAGCATATGTTCTTTCAAATCCTTGATGACCACCACCAAGAATACAGTCGTGGTATGATCGCAGTACGTCATCACGGAGAATTCTTGGAACTGCAACTTGTTTCACTAAACGTTCTTGTTTTGGGACTTTCTTGCATCGTTTTGAGTAGAAATGTTTCAAGATTCCGTCTTCAAGTTCGAAGTTGTAGGATTCAGCCACGATAGTTCTGGCAATCGCTGGATCATTGGGAAGTTCTTGGTTTAGTTTGTACTCATAGATTCCTTGAAAGTCAGGGCACTGTTGTTGCAAGTTTGCCATGTTCTGTAAAACAAGTTCTGGAGACGGCCTCTCTTGTAAACTGGCAATTACATGTTCTTCTGCTTCCCCTGGATAGACTAGAACAGTTTCTGTGTGTTCCTTGTGATTGACATAGTAAAGATGTTCTCCGAGGTCAGGTGAATCTGTAGGTGTAGAATTGTCATGCTGTTGTCTGGATAAGCAGTCAGCTGGATTTTTGCTTCCATCACGGTGAATAATCTTGAAGTTGTAACCTTGAAGAAGAAGGCTCCATCTTCCAAGACGACCTTGACAATCTCTGATCTTCTGTAGATATTTCACAGACACATTGTCAGTAAACACAGTGAATTCCTGGTTTGCCAAATAATGTTTGAAGTGCTGGATTCCCTCAACAAGAGCCAAAGCTTCTTTGTCTGTTATATGCCATTTTAATTCAGCACCATGAAGGGATCTACCTCCATAAGCGATTGCATGTTCGCGTCCATTCTGAATTTGACTGAGCACATATCCCATGGAGTATTCAGAGGCATCTGTTGAGAGAATAAATGGCTTGTCGAAGTCTGGAAAAGCAAGGATTGGAGCAGTAACGAGTGCATTTTTCAAGGTGTCATATGCTTTCTGACAACTTAAAGTCCATTGAAACTTCACATTCTTCTTTAGTAGGGATGTTAATGGAGAAGCGATTTGGGCAAAGTCTTTGACGAATTTTCTGTAATAATTTGCCATGCCAAGGAAACTCTTCACTTGTTTGGTGTTTTGCGGAACTGGGAAAGTTTTCACTTTTTCTGTATTTTCTGGATTTACCCTTACTCCATGTTTTGAAATAATATGTCCTAAATATTTGACTTCTTTCTTTGCGAAGATGCACTTGGATGGATGTAATTTAAGATTTGCACTACGTAAGCTTGAAAACACTAGATGAAGATGTTGTAAGTGTTCCTGAAAGTTCTTTGAGAATATTAGCACATCATCAATGTACACAAGAGCAACTTTGAAATTCAGATTCCGGAGCACCTTTGTCATCAGGCATTGGAAGGTCATTGGTGAGTTCATCATTCCAAAGGCCAGTCTATTAAATTCATACACTCCTTTGTGGGTAATGAAAGCACTCTTGTGTTTTGTAGCAGGGTCCAAAGGCACTTGCCAGAATCCAGAACGTAGGTCAAGTGTTGAGTAAATTTCTGGCTTGGCATCAGCTAAAGTGTCAAGAATATCCGACATGTGAGGAATCGTGAAGGACATAGGCTCTGTGATTCTGTTCAATGCACGAAAGTCAACACAGAAACGATATTCGTTGTTTCGCTTCTTAACTAGCACTACAGGACTATGAAATGGTGAAGTGGATTCTTCAATGATGCCATGTGCTTCCATTTCATCAAGTTGTCGTTCTAACTCGGCTCGCATCTGTGGAGACTGGCGATAAGGCGCAGAACTGACCACTTTATCACCTTTTGTATGGATAGTGTGATAGTGCATGTTTGTTTTCCCGAGTTCTGACAGGTCCTTTGCAAAAATGTTTCTGTTTTGTGCTAGAAACTTACAAAGTTGTTGTCGCTGAACACTGTCCAAATCACAAGAGTCTAACTCAATTCCTATGTCAGACAAGATGCTCTCATAGTCTTCATCAAACTGTTTATTGTTTTCTGAGAGACTAAACAGAAAGGCTGGTTCCTGCTGTTGAAGACAATGAACATCCTCAAAATTTACAGGTTGTGCGGCAGCGATTTGAAGGTTACATTTTAAATAGACAGGAAGGTTGGTTGGATTTAAGACTCTGTAGATGCCGATTTGGTTATCATCTAGGTAGGTGACTGTTCTTCCTCCAGCTACAGAGAATTTTGATTGAAGAGTGTGACTAGGTTCTAAAATCACAGTTGCTCCAGGTGAGTAGTTTGGAATCTTGACAGGCAGAATTGTTTCTGAATGAGGTTCGAGAATGATGTGATTGACGGTCTCGGCCATTGTAGTAAATGTTCTTTGGTCACGAATGGTGGAGACAGTTACATGATCAGCACTTCCAGATTCACTAATGTAGTTGAGATTTTTCCCTGGAAGTGGAATTGTTAGTGTCATATTTTCAAAATCAGTCCAAATTTTGTTTTCTTGCAGGAAATCAAGTCCAAATATCACTTTCGAATGTAGGGTTTCAAACACTCTGAATTTTTGCTTCACTGTAATGTGTCCAAAAGTTACTTCCAGCATAATTTCTCCAAGAACAGGATGGACTTCTCCACAGACACCAACAGCACTAGTTATGGATGATTCTTGTATTTCTCCATTATATTGTAATTGCTGTAATTGGTGTTGACTTATACAGCTAATGGAAGCTCCACTGTCAACCAAGCACTTGATGGGTGTATTCTGTAGTTTGGCTTCAACAAAGTTCCTTTCCATGGCTGCAGTGAACTGTAATTCGGGTGTCCCTTGGGTCATACAGGAAAGTTGAGAACATCTCTTCTTCTGACAGTACCATCCTTGAGAAACCTTTCTTCGTCCCATGACTGACTTCAAGTTTAGAGCTAGTCTGAAACTATAAGAGAGTAGTCAGTATCATGGAAGCCGAGTAGGACTGAAATTTGCACTTCATTTACATTTCTCTAAGCAATTAACATAGAAGTCAGAGATGAAATGAACTTGAATTATCTACACAGTGTACATTTTTATTTCTCACACAATTGAAAGTGGAAAAATATCAACAAAGTTGTACTTATCTTTCAGTAGTGTAGCTCTCGTTTGGATAGGTCTGGCTCTATTTCATCTCCATCATGGAAGTACCTTTATAAACTAAACTATCCTGTCTATTGACTGTGCCTTCTAGCTATAGCATAAAGCAACTATGCATACCCGGATTCTCCACCACATCTGTCACCGGGGGGAAAGGGCACTATAGAATAAGGGGAATTAACTTGTATAGGCCCAACCCAAGAGACAGGGGGTCAGCCTAGTCAATAGGCTTAAGTTGACCTCTAAGTGGAATATGCATAGAGCTATAACTCGAAGGCAGGTTTCACAATTTATTGATCAAGTGATTTTAATTAACTTATAAAATATCAACAATAATCAATTAAAATAAAGTCAAAATAGAACAGGATAAAAATAATTATTTCTTAAAAAGCCAAATGAGTCAGGTTTGAATTTAGCTCAATGTTGCTTAGTCTACTGACGGACTGGTGGACAGTCAACTAGGTAGTCAGTGTGAAGACATAAGCAACATGAGATAGTGGCCGAAAGTGTCTGACTGAATTGAATAAATTTCTAACTGTATTTATATTCTAAGAGATAATTAATAAAAGTGTGGTACATTACTCATGATAATTACTCAAAAAGCTTAAGAACAACTCAGAACAATTATATATAGACTACCGGTAATTGGGGATAATTAGCAGAGCAGACTGACTCTAGCTAATTACATGTCATTTGGCATGAGTAAACTCTTAAACATATTTACACAAAATAACACACCATGACAGTTAGAACACAGTGTCACTTTCAATTCTCTATAAGCTTAGTGAGAACACAAAGTTTCTATTCAGCTTGGTGATTCTTTAAAGCTTGGTGAGAACAGTTTCTCTATAGCTTGGTAAGACCACCTAAAATTTCTCTATAGCTTGGAGAAAACACAGTTTCTCTATAGCTTGGTAAGACCACTTAAAATTTCTCTATAGCTTGGAGAAAACAGAGTTTCTCTATAGTTTGGTGATAAAACAGAGTTTCTCTATAGTCTACAGCTTGGTGAGAGCAAACAGTTTCTCTATAACTTGGAAATTCTCCACAGTTTGGTGAGAACAAACACAATTTTTCTATAGCTTGGAGAATACATACAGTTTCTCTATAGTTTAGCAAGAACATACACAGTTTTTCTTTTAAAGCTTGATGAAAACAAACACAGTTTCTCTATACCTTGGAGAAAACATAGAGTTTCTCTATATCAGAGAACACACTTTTTCTATTGCTTGCATTGGTTTATATGAAAGGTCAATGTTAGAAAATCATGAGATAGTTCAATATGCCATCACCAAACTGTATCTAGTAAGAAAATTGACATTGTCAACAAAATCTTACAACATAAAAGATTTTTTTTTGTTCTGAAACTGTGCTAAACAAAAGTTATAATTGTCAGAAAGGGGCAAGATGGATGGCAGATGGAGAAAATCACTATATGCCCCAGCCATATATATGATGGGGCTTCAATAACACTATAAATGTCCCTACAGCTTTGTAAGAACAATTAGTACATGCACCCAGTTTCTCTATCTGGTAAGAACACACACTTACAGTTTCTCTAACTTGGTGAGACCTTCAAACATGGAACTGGTGATGCTTCCAATCTTGTTGTTAGACAGGTCTCTGAAACAAAATATGTAAATAGCATACTTAATTAATCAAACCAATTTAAATAAAAAATCTCAAATAAGAATCTACTAAGTCGGCTTTTTGTCTGACAGATAGACAAAAAGATGTACTCATAAAAAAGTTAATTAACTATTACACATGTCTAATCCATATTCTCATTGATTCTATTTCAATACACAATGAAAGAACTCTCTCTCTCTCTCTCTCTCTCTCTCTCTCTCTCTCTCTCTCTCTCTCTCTCTCTCTCTCTCACATGACAATCAAAAACAGACAAAATCACTCTTGGTGAGAAAAACATTTCAGGGTAGGTGCCGCTCTGCATGATCAGAAACCTAGAGATCTTCTTCAAAATAAATATTTGCTTCCTTGACAGTTCAATTTAATGAAATTAAAACCAGAATAAATTATATTGTAAATTGAAAATAACAAGCCCACAAAATCAAACTGATTAACCTATGGGGTTTTTGAAGTATTCAAGCTTAGAACATTCCTGAGTCTTCAGCGTTAGGTTGAAATGCACAACATGTAAAAATTTCAATGTAAGTAAACATAAATGAAGATTCATGAAAATCCAGTTTTTTGGTATATACCATGCAGTACATCTTTTATTGGTAGTGTACCTAATTAATTCTCACATCAAATGAACATGATGTGTGAATAATCATTTTCAAACTGAAGCAGTAGCACCTGTAATCCCACATCCAGAACATATAAGATATGGATTTTTTAAAAATCTAACTTAAAGGCATTTACTTGAAAATATAAGATAGGGATTTCTTTATTTTTCTTTGAGGTATGCCTCCAAGAAATTTCAACATTTATAAATAAGCCACATTAAACTGTATGAATGAGTGCAATTTATACATTTATCAGTGCTTCTCTTAGCCTTATATCATAGGAATTCATCCCCCAAAACCATTATATCCTTAATTTTACAATAATTCTACTTTCAATTAAACTGAACAAGTAACCACCAAGAGAGACCAATTAAACTGATGTTCGTTTTGGGCACATTCTTTGCTTTAAGGAGGCCCCACTAAAAGTCCAGCCTGTCTGCTCAATGGTTCATTTACAAAGCTGATGATTCAGCCATAACAAAGCCTATAAAATTGTCCAGACCACCTTTATCTGTCCCATGCCATCACACACACACAAACATAGCCGTGTACCACACAAAAGCAAATCAACTGAAAAAGCCCCTTACTTCCCCTTCATTGCCCCCTTATTTCCCCTTAGTGGGCCTCCCTCCACAGGGATGAAGAAGTTCTCATAAATGTCACTCATGTAATGAAAGACCGAGGGGAGAAGAAAGCCACCAGCTCATCTTTTCATTATTATTATCATTTTTTTCTCTCTAATTAGCACCACACCAGTCTTTATTTATGCTTCAGTACAGTATATCAAAAGGTTTTAACCAGGCAGTGAAAAACCCCTTAACTGATATACAATACAGTGCATGAATACATGCAAATTGAAGCCCTGAAAAAATATTGTACTAGATTCTCTCTTTTTTTAGATCTGACATCTCGCCTTATTCTGAGGCTGTTGTTGTGATAGATATATGCCTAATGACATTTATTAGATAAAAAATACCTTCTCATCACAAACCAAACGAGACATGAACCTCTATGTACCATTAAAAAAATACATCTTTGGTTTGGTTTTAACGTAAACATTTGCAAAAGAATTCGGGACAAGAAACAGATTTTTGAAATTTATTAAGGTTGGCGGAGATCGACTCCTCAGTAACATCTCCAATTTGGCCGCCACTGGAAGTAGATCAATATTTGTTTACCTGAGGTAGAATGTCTTGACCCTGCTATAGGTATAATACTTATCTGTGAACAAATTCAACACTTATTTATTAAATGTAAACCTTGTTTAACTCTTGTTGGGGCAAGACTCACAGTCTTGTTTTCACTGATTTGAATTCTTTTCATCTTTGTAATAATAATTTTCAACAAACTGTGCTGCATAAGTGCTAGTAAAAAAACCTTGATTCTATAAATATTCTAGATTCATAGAGACAAATAATCTAGATGTCTCGTTTCTTTCAATTCACTTATTCTAAAGTAAAATAGCTTGGATCTGGTTGCAAGTGACTGACCATCAATCGGCAACATCGATAAGCGATGTAAGTTTCCAAGGTTGATAAGGGCATCAAAAGACTAAGGTACATCATTTCTTGGTTTCAAAATTTCAAAGTTGAAGAAATATTTAGACAACGATTCCACTTACATCAAAATTGCAATCATTAAACTGTAAGATTTTAGCACGTAGTCTCTCTCTCTCTCTCTCTCTCTCTCTCTCTCCAAGAAGAAACATTTATTAAACACCTGTATATACCGGTAATCATACTTACAGTTTGACCAGTTCTTTTAGCCCAAAGAATGCACCTTTCTTGATGATGGTGATTTTGTTGTGGCTTAGGTCCCTGAAATGAAATTAAAAATTATGAATAACAGCCTATTGACATCACTGTGTTTTTTTTTAACTAAAATAATGCAATAGTAATTTAACTACCATATTATACTACTAATGCATTATTTCCTGTACTTCACAATAATATGCAACACTTCATACAATAATAGCAAAAGAATATATATGTGAAATGCAAGTGAATTTTCACTCCCTCGTACTGTAACAATTCTCTCATGACCTTGACCTTAAAACTTGACTTTATATTCAGAATTACAAACAGAAAAGCCATGAGTAAATGACCAGATTGAATACACTAAGATTTCCTTGACAAACTTTGACCTCATACAGTAGTTTCAACACTGTGACCTTGAGACTAAATGGCCTTGAGTCATGATGAGAGTATATTACAACTTAAACGACCTTGTCTTATGAGAATAATATATTTTCTTCAACTTGTTATTACTGTAATGTTATTTAAGGTATATACATTTTCATCCAATGCTTAGTAATAATTACCAAACATTGGATAAACATGCACATAATTGAGGGGGTGTCCTGGGGACAGACAGACATACCAATGTTTTGTTACCTGTAGATAATTACTTATACCCATTCCATTGTTAACATATGCATTATTTATTGAGGGATAAAAAAAGGGCTACTTATATGTGAGGTTGACGACTCATTTTCTACATTATTGCATGGTTCTTTATTTAAAATCCATTAGTTCTGAACATGATTTTGGGGCCCTCAAAAAATCAATGCAGGAGAATTATAATGAAAAGGCCCAATGTTACTGACAATAGTCAAATGCATTGTACGCCATCTTTGCTCCAAGGATATTTGCATTTATCTGAAAATCAGGCATAATGTCCATAAATTATGATGCCTAATAGGGTGGAAATCGATACATTCTGCGATATGTTCTGTGTTAAGATCAGACAGCTCACCGACATGGCTATAAAAAAGAAATAGTTAAAAAAGAAAATTCAGCTATGGGTTTATTTCTACACTCTATCTCTTCATTTTTCTTTAAAAGAGGAGGGATAGGAGTATTACAGGGCTATGGGTTTTTTATTCATTTTTTTTGGCATATATATTTTTTTGTATATATATTTATAGGCACTTCCAAATTTCAGACATTGGTCAATCACTTTGTGTAGCATCTGCAGAACTGTCGTGATCCCAAACTGCTTTTTTTAACATGTGATTTATGAAATCGCATGGAAAAAGACAGACGAAAAAAAAAATCTTAGAAAAAAAAAAAACCCAACACATTATTGAGATCTTACAAAAAATTGGGGAAAAAATTGTTATTTCAGAGAATTCAAAACAAACATGAAATTCCATTCCACAGATCAAATGATATGATGCATATCAAATTGGATAAACATTTTTTTTGGTCATAAGACTTGATAAATTCTCATCAAGAGAGAAAAAAAAATGGCTGTCTGCTGCGTTATAAGGCATTCTGTGGGTGGCCCATGTCAATCAGCCGATCATTACACTAGCACAAACACCGGTTGAAGTCAATCTTATTTTACCTATACAATCAGTGCTATTGGTGCAAAGCCTATTCAATGAGAAATATTTCTACTTCGTCATGTGATGTTATCGCTGATTCTTTTTAGAGGGGGGATAAGTTTTTGGTGACCTGGCCGATTACAGTACAACAATGAAATCTCTCCCATGTGATTATCGCTTGTTTAATTTTATGAATTAACAAGCCTAGCTCATGCAACCCCACTTTGAGTGACACAATCTCCAAAGTCTCGTTAAAAATTATGTTCATAAACATATTCTTGACATTTTTAATTTGGAATTCTTTACCCTCAAATCAAAATAGAAGATAAAATCTACTTGTCATTTGTGGTTTTATTATAGCACTTGTATTTATTCTTTCCCTTTAACAATTTTTTTTGTCTGCATACACTGAAAGAAATGAAAAAAAAATAAAAAAAATGTTTTCTTTTAGCAAATTTACAATAATATATGCCTTTTGACATTTGAAATGAAACAAAAAATAATGTATCAACCTGAATTTTCCTATATTAAATGAAACATCGTACATATATCAATGTGTGTCTTTGAATGAATGAAATCCCCCTCCCCATCTTTCTGAAGCAGTGAAACAACCACCTGCATTCCCATCCCCCCTAGCCAACAGAGCGGTGACCACCTTACTTCTGAATCAGTCATCTCCCACCATGTGTGTCACATAAAAATTTCTCATGGAGAAACATCTCGAGAGAGTAAAAAGTACGAGACACAGAAAACTTTGCCGTTTTTGACAGTTATGTATTTTTTGGCGAGCTCTACAGGAAAAGTCTGCCCTTTATTTTTGCGTGTCTTTTTTTTTCCTTTTTGGAGAGGTGGTGCACACTCGCACCAGATCACCTTGGAGCGAGTACAGGTTCCCTAATTACCTATAAATGTCTTCATATTACAGAGTACTAATGTATTTCTCTGGGAGCAACCTTATATCAACAGTGAGGTATTTTATGTCATTTGTCAAAGGGCTACCATCACAAGGAAACAAAGTTTTTTACCTATCTTAAATAATAAAAGGGGCCCTCTCAAAACAGGAAAAAAAATATCTACAAACCACTTGAATGCATTTTTCTTGGTTCAAGAAAATGTTGGGCAATATACATGTATGCCATGTCCTACAAATGCATGACTTGTATAATGCATAAAAATTGAGGCCCTCATTAATCTTAAATTTTGAAATACAAGGTTTTTCTGTTTAATTGTTTAATTAATCTTCGAAACACACCTGTTTCATAACAGAGAGATCACGCAATATTGGCTAGTACTGGCATGCATTTTTAATAAAAGATTTTTTTATTACTGCACGTTGTGTTTGAACATTTTAAATTGCCCTGTTTAGGTGGGCGGTTGTCCAATGTGCCAGGTGACCCCATCAGCAAGCGGAAATTGTGCAGCATAATGCACACATGCTGCGTATGCCAATTTATTCTTTTCAAGTGCATGTCGATTACATCTAATTATAATTAAAAAGAAAAACATGCTCAATTTAAGATCTCAAAGCAAGATCCGACTTTTTTTTTCAATTAGTAATGCATATTATTAAGCTTCAAGGCAAAACGTTCCATGTTTCAATTTTATTTTTAATTAATCCTGCGATTCTGCAATTTGGTCATGCAGACTTCGAGTAAGAACCACACACAAAACGCGGCAAAATCAGTCTGAAAAGCTGAATGGCAACTTCAGACTTGGATGAAATTCAAATGAGTGTATTGGTACCTGGTTGATACAAGCACAAGACTGGCATTTGGTAGAGAGAAAAAAAAACATACAGATTTTCAATAGCTCTCAGTTATTCGTTTCCTACACAGCTCGATCTTTGAAGGAGCCATTCAGATTTACAGAGCAAGATAACTTTGCCTGACCGGGTTTCAGAGAATTCAATGTTGTGTGTTTTAAAACTAGTACAATGGCGGTATAATTCCGTTTGAGCAATTAATGCCACAATTGAGTAAAAAACAAGCCAAAGATTGTGAAAATAATCAGGTTTCTTGATCGAGAGGGAAAATTAGGCAACAGAATGGATAAAATAGATTTTCAAGCTGAAACACTCCGGTGGGTCATGATAATGCAAAATACTGCAAATGAAATGAAAAAAAAATTCATTTCATTTTACCACATCAAATTACTGTTCGTAATTCAATATGTCACTCATAAATGTGCAGTCTTTGATGCAGCTAATTTAATAACTAACTCTCAAATAGAGTACTGTAAGCATGCAGAGTTAAACTCACAGGAATCGCTATTCATAAAATGTATTTCTCAAACAATGGCAGCACTGCATTAATTTTTTTTTTTTAAATACACAAAATATACATGTACCATTTGAAAAGCATCACTGTTACATGCAAGCACATCTGTAGATCAAAGTTTCATAAGTGCTCATAAAAGCCAAACACAATTTTTACTCCCTATGAAATCTTGACGAGATCACTCACTTGACAAGTGTAATTTACACACTTGGGAACTGAATTATCTCATACCCTTCCTTTTTTCAGGCCCCAATTTTAGACACTCGAGTGTCTATGGGACAGAAATTATGGTCCCTAGAATAATTCAAAGTATTACAGAGAATCCTGCAAAGTGAACAAATACGGAGACGGCTTCCCTGTTTGCTTAGAACTTGAAACTTGCTTAGTAAATTATCTTGATGGGTAGCGAAATGGTCCGAGAGGCATGAAGTCCGAGGCTTGATCGACGGAAATAAAATCACTCACAATGTCCCAGTGAAGGGATCCGTAGAATTTCGAGAGCTTTGCACTGGTTAATGAAGTCTCGAATGAAAATTTATGTAAATCTCTTCAAAACTAATGACATGCAATTTACTCAAGTTATTGGAATTTGGAAAAATTGCAGTACTTGTTGTCAACTTACTACAGGCGGGATTATCAAGATTTGCTTTGAAGTGAATTAATAATGTTGTACTCTCATTGTTTGGATTATCTAAGGTACCATAAAACAATCAACTCTATTACTACAAAGAAAATCCCAAATATTGGGACAGAGGTGGTCCCATTAGTGCAGTAGAAATTCAATCCCAGAAAAATAATATCAACACATGCACTTAATGTTACATCTTTTTTGGTAATTATATAGCTATGCTTATGTATCAATACAGTCATCTCATTTGAACTCCCTGATTCACTTGTTTGAAGAGCTGAATGCAGACAAAAGTTTGTAGTGTTTGAAGAAATACGGCTAGGCATGTACTGTGTTTGACCATGCACCTACAAATGTTTAAGGAGGGTTCTCAAGATAGCAGCACTTGTTCATGATTATATCTCAGATGTATTATTTACTGGTACACAAGAAAAAAGCACAATCCTTAAAATAATTTTTTTTTTTAATTATAAAACAACAAATAAACCATCGAAAAAAAAAAAATTCTTTGTTTTCAGCCCCATTCAACAATTCTGCAAGACTAACCCCCCCCCCCCCCCCCCCCACAACCAACTGACATTTTATACAAGGTGCTTGTTGCAATCAACCACACAGGGATTTTTTAAAATTCTTCTTCTAAAACAGACTTCAAGAAAAAAGAGGAAGGCAAATCACTTCAAATACAAGTTGAGCTGAGTAGTAAGGAAGCATTACCATGGCAACCAAAATAGAACTGCTTTTCAGAGGAAAAAAATGATGAAAGGCAACAAGGCAACAATACCAGGTGGTAAAGCGGTCGTCGTAATATGCCAGACAAGTATCTCTATTTGAAGCAAAAAAAAACCAAAAAACCAGCATCGTTTCCATTTTTTCCCCTACAGCTTTATGTCAAATTATGCATCAATTTAGAAAAAAAAATTGACAAATGTTTTATTTACGTTTACATTTCTTTTGTTTACACGGACAAATACAAATCCTTTCAAAAATTCAATAATAAGATTTGACAAGGATAAAATGAGTATTCAAGGCATGTTAATTTTTACCCTCTAATCCCTGGGGGTAGGGGAGAAAAGGCTATTAAGAGAGATAAAAGGCTGCAAAATAGAGATAATTTATCTCCAGACTAAATCTGCTACCCAGCTCTGAAAAGACAAATTGAAATCCCAGATTTGTTGGCTTCTTGGGGAAGAAACCCAATACGGACTTTGAAGTCTGCAACTAAAACCCCCCCTACAGATATGTACATAAAAGTCATTATGTTTCATTCGTCCTTGACTGGTGTGAAACAGTTATCTTTCACAAGCAGTATCATAGCCCCAGATTTTTTTATGATATCCCCAGTATCTAAATCCCTTATAGGAGGGAGGAGATTGACCAATGGTAATAGCCTGAGTTCTGATAAACAATCATGCAGTTACTTTCCACCAGACAGGTTTAAAAAGCTTTTCATGTTGTCTAGAATTCTTTGTTTATCCTTTAGAATATATTTTTCTTCTAAATAAGAAAAAAAAAATATTGCTGCCCATTAGATTTTTACACAGAATTTTAAAAAGAACAACAAGCTTCAATTTCTCACATAATTCAGACAGTGTCTCCAAAAAGATATAGAAAACATTTTAAAACTTGCACTTCAAAGAATTCTGCAATCTGTGAAGACAATCTCTTTCTTGCAATTTCATAAAAGATGCACTTCAAGTTCTGTGTGTTTATGACTTGAAAAAGAAATAAGAACAAAAGCAATTTATGGACAAGAAAGAGAAAGCAACTGCAGTTTGCTGAACCCATATCAAAGATCTTTGAATCCTTAATGGACTTGTATGCATCTGAGTGAGTTTATAAACACTGGTGATTCTATTAGTAACTAGATAATTCTTTTCCAATTTCAAAAGCTTAATTCAATAGAGAGATAATACTTCCGACATTAATTTGTCGAAAATCTTGATAAATTGCATTTAATTTTTAGCATAACGCGTCCCAAACGTAGTTCAATATGATCAGTTCAAATCTACAACTCCCTTGATGTCCATAACCAGTAATAAAACATGAGTACTTTATGAGACGTTCAATATCACAACAATCGAATCTCATGTTACTTCAGTAAATGCATATGAATTTTAACTGTTTAACGTTTAGAAATTATGTACCCATTGCCCAATTATTACCTCCCCCCCCCCCAACACCCACAAACTCAGGGACTGAGGGACTGGCATTATTTGAGAGTGCGATACATGTATTAGAATAACCTATATATAACTGTATTGTCTGATAGAGTTCAGTTAACTTTTGATAACGTCAGCAAAATTCTCACAGAATTATATGAATCTTTAGCATTGATATCTAAAATAATATAGATGCATACTGAAATAACTAAGAAGTCCCAACTATCGTTTTCTTTGTACCGATAATTCTTCAATCCTTGGATATCTTGAATTTGTCTTCCATTTCATCATCAGTTTGAAATAACGTTAACAAGATTTGACTTTAAGTTTAGTACTATCACTTTCCTTCTTTGATGACACCCCCCACCCCCCTTTCCATTCCTTCAGCACATATTCAAATAACATTATTGCATATGCCGGTAATTATGGTGATGTGTATATATATCATATTCATATTGTAAATGATAACCCCTTGCAGGGTTTCTGCAAACTTATTGAACAATATGGAACCACATTTATAAAACATTGTAATCAGAAACCCCATTGCAATTTTGAACTCATGTTGGGAAATATTGGCACACTGCAGCCATGGTGACATTGTAACATAATGTCTGAATTTATTTTTTCTCTTGGAAGGCAATGAACAGAATTCTGTAGCATATGTATGCTAATAATATTTTAATGTTTCCTCTAACTGAAGTGTTGTGTCTAAATACTTTGAGCCAGTCTTAAAAAAAATTAATGTGGATATCTCATAGATACAATTTATTCTGAAGCAGAAATCATATAGTACACATTTTAAAAAATTGAAAGACTGAAAGAATTCAAATTTACATTTTTATACAGACTTCTTTTCTGAAAACTACACCTGAAAAAACAAATGTCAACAAGAACATTAACATATCTCCACATTTAAAACATCACTAATTTGTAACAAATAAGTTCCTTCATGAGAAAATAAGGAATGAATCTAAATAGATGGTTATACGCTAAATAAGCTAGCTTAAAAGTCCCATTAGATTATCATTAAGTTTAATTGAAAAAAAATTGAAGACTACCTGACTTTTGAAAAAATTCTCATGAATGTCTTCCTTATGATAATTAAATATACAGACAAACTGGTACTTAGTAGATTGTATAGTACAGTGTACTTATTATTTTAAGGAGTCACACATGCTCTTAAAGTACCAGACAATTTTCCAACAGTACCATCTAGAGCGCCATCATTCATTCAGCAACAAGACAAAGTGCATTGCAAACAAAATGACCGTTTTCCAATAACTCATATGAAAAACTGCAAAAACGACTGTGTGTTCCATCAAATTCAATTTTTTACTGTTATGCTATGCATTGCTTTGCAAATTATAATGAACTGTCAAGTGAAGAAAAAAAATCAGAATTTTATGTGTCTGTGGAATCCATCTTTATCTATTTGATACACATAAATTCATCTGTTTAACTCTGAAATCAATTTTTTTTTTGTCAGGAAAAACAGCTGAGTACAGTGATTTATTAATAGCACCGAATCCATTGGCTTCCGCTTCACCCAAAAAAAATTTAATCTTTCATACAATCATCTTTTTTATGCCAACCAAACCCCAAAAAATTCTTGATACAAGAGGTAAGAAGTTCACATGCAGACATCAGAAGTTGTAAACCTGAATTGCAAAAATCTCCAAACAGGAGAAATCATGACTTATATAAATATATATTTACCCATGAACAAAGCACGCATGGATTTACAGTATTTTAATTTAAACATCAAAGCACATGTTTTGGCGTTAACCCTAACCTCCAACTTTTGCAGCAACAACTTTACAAGCAAGAACAGATGTGGCAACTGTCAGATCTTAATAAAAATCTAAGCACATACAAACACACACACACACAGCATATAAATAAGCTATTACATTAAAAGAACAAATTAGGCAGTGCCTGGAAGAGTTTTCAACTTTGATTAGAAAAATGGAAAGAGGTTTCTCAGTCTGTAATTTTTTTTTCTTTTATCACCGGTACTTTGTTGACCAAGTTGAACTAGAATCACTGTGTGTATATAATATGTGTATGGCATCATTGATAAAAGGGGAGGGGCAGAAATGGAATTAGAATATATAGTCAAATATATCTATGCTAACAGACAACAAAGTTTGTGTGGAACATAAACCTATTTACCTATAAACTTGGTACATAAACAAAATCACCTATAACGATGCTTTATTAAGAAGTCAATGGAAACAAAGCATGTCCAAAGCCATAATGTGTAGGGTTTTTAGCCATGATATATCATCATTCACATCTTAATAGAGCAATAGCCTACAGAGACAGCTGGAAAGTGCTTTGTGGCACTGTTTTTATGTATTCTATGCAGGACTCGCTCATCAGAGAAGGATTTCCATGAAAAATGCAGCGGTCCATAGTGAAATCTCACAACGTACAAACAATAAATATTTGCTAGGGGATAGCATGATGAACAAACTCCCTTATGATTTACAGAAAAAAATTCATGCAATCTGAAATCAGAATCCAAATACCCTGACTTTTACTGAAAAAAACACTTTTTAAGTACTGCAAGATATGTTTGCATGAAAGGGGGGAATATTTTCCCTTTCTCCGAAGACCTGTGAAATATATAGATTTTTTATCTCTTAGTTTTTATAATACTTTCCATTTTACATACCTCACATCAGATTACCAGATATATATCCCTTTCTACATAATTCTGTAATAGAACCTCATGCTACATGCACAGTGTGCACTGATCTGCAATGAGCAGCATGTAATATGCACACTAAATTAATCATGCAACATGTAAACTAAACTTACAGCTTCTGTAGGGATGAAATGCGAAAAAAGTCTCCTCCTTCCAGGACAGTTATCACATTGCGGCTCAGGTCCCTACAATGATATCAAAATCACTTTTTAAATGTTGGGTTGACGAACATACAAAAAAATGCATGTTGAGAATATGAGGTGCTGGGCTAGATGTATTATCCTCATTGCCTCAAGAGTCTATGATCAAGTCTTTTCGTGGCCATAGCCCATAGGGCCATACCAATGAATGGAGTCAGAAACTCCTATGTTGTGAAGATGCCCAATGGGCTATCATTGTCTTTGGCGTTAAACATTAATTCACATGCACATTGTATTAGTAGGACAGTTAAATATTCAAACTGATGAGGTTTACAACTTGTATTTATAATAAATATACACATTTTTTAAATCACATGCACGAATATATAATATTATTATATATGCATATTTGAGTTGTGTGTTATTAAAGAAAGCAAATTTTTTTTCTCATTTGTTATTAACACAACACTAAAGACAGCATTTTTTTGTAAGCTCCAAAGATTTTTTTCCTTAAATAACATTTGATTTGTTAATTGACAAAACTTGGAATATATTGAGAGACTATCTCAGCCATTGGCAAATGGTCATTAAAATACAGAGTCTGAAAAGTCAAGTGGACTTCATATAGTTAAAGTCAAACATGTCAACTTTTTGAAAGAATTTAAAAATTTAAACAATATGCCAAAACAAATAATCAATAAATAATAATATAACTCTTGACAACTAGTATTTATTTATTTTTCAGTAAATCCACCATCCATCTCAAGTCCGTCTCAAATGTTGTCCAAATCAATAGATTCTGAATACACCCTATATAAAATTAGATTCTCCTAACAACTGGGGGGTGATGAGAGCGTTTAGCACACAAAACCCCATTCAGCGAATCCCTTCGTCCAAGTCTTCAGGGAATTTTCATTAGCTGGTCCATTGTGGACCCTACAGCATTAAAATATCATTGTTCCACCTGTTTTACAGGTAAAAATCAATGCATTGTGTGCCATAAATGAAATCTCTAGTTATATGGACCAGTTTAATACCTGACAATCAATATAAATGGCAACATCAAATTCTTGAAAGTTAAATTTAATAACCAAAAAACACCAAAAATCTAATTTAAAAAAAAACAATTTAAATAAAATTTTCATAGTTCAAATACTTCATGTTGCATGGTTTTCAAATCTATTATAATCCTCCATTGCAATATTGCAATATTTAATATATAGATGAAAAATACCAAAATTGCTAAATAAGATTTCCAAAGGTGGTTTATAAAGAGATTTGTATACAAGTATTAAAAAAAATACACAAATTATAAGCTTATATCTAAAAGTATATGGAGTTTTAAATTATTAAAAAAATGAGACAAGTTACTCATGACCATGAAGGGAGACCTGAGTCGCCTCAGTCTAGAAAGTTGACACACATAAAATTGTAGAAATAGCATTTTTTCATTTAATATCCAACACCCAACTCTTGTCAAATTTTCATATTATTAAAACTTTACAGTAGCTCTTCTGTGTGGCCAGGGAAATTAGTGGGTCTATACGTCTATACTGACATATTGATGTAAAATATGACCATGTTATGTTAACACACTCAATACACCTCATGTCCATTATCGATAACATTTTCATATTGGTGGTTTTTTTCTGCCTATTTTTAATGATAGTTTACAGTCGGTATAACTTAACCTTTACTTTTGAGTTTATTTGGTGCAGAGGGATAAGCCATTTATTCTGATACATGAATACTTATATGTACATGTGTACCATTGAGATTGATGTTGCAATGCACAATGCAAATGCAGCTGCATGGCTTTTTGTTTTGTTTTGGGGGTTTTTGGACAAGCATGATGATGTATTCAAGAATTTGAACACAACCAAAAACTTTGATTATATATTGATAATAAACATACATGTTATGCAGGTGTTTTAGTGTCTGCATGATGAAAAAGGCTAATGGAATTGCCAATACTTATATATGTATGATTATTGATATAGGTTTAAAATGCGAGTTTCAGAAGATTTGGAAAACAGATACTAACTAAAGAGGGGGCATCATCAAGCAGATAAAAAATCCTGTATGTATGAGGCCAAAGGTGGCAGGGCGTATTCCTCATCAAATTTTCGAATAGTATTACATGACGTACACATGTGAAAGCTGGGGAATTAAAGAATCTCAGAAAAGTAGGATGCTATAAAAGTCTTATCCCATAGACCAAAGATTATTTTAAAGTTCTTTTCAATAGAAAGGCTTATAATTAAAAATCATGATCAAAGCCATGTCAAAATCAAAATTCATATCCTTCAGTTCAGAGAGCCATGATGTTATTAAGAACGGTATAAAAATCAAATGTGTATGATTTAGTTCTACATACATGTTTATATGTTACACTTATGTACATAATTATATAGATATGCATTCTAAATTAATTAGATCCATGAATTCACATGAGCTGTCAGCAAATCATAGAAACAATAAAATGTAAAATAATATTGTTTGTTGAAACTTTTATGAGGATATTTCTTGACAATCCGTATATTAGGAACACAAAAGTAAATTTCAACATCTAGAACCTACAATGTATATATAATATCTATCCATTTTACAAATTGGGAGTAGTCAAGCCATTTTTCCATCCTTTGCTTGGACACCCTCTAAGTGCGATTGTCATGTCTGATTAAGTGATATTGATAAGACGCCTTTCTTTGTTGGCCTTTATTTAAAACCAAGAAACAATAAATGTCCCCCTGCCTGTGTCTTGCTTTTTATCTTCTTGGGTGGTGCATAATGCTTCTCATTATGGGGAACATCTCAAAAACCAATCTTTTGTTTATAAATGTAAAGGTAGTATTGCGTCTACATCTACTAATATGTATGTAAGGCTAGGCCAAATGTGATCTTTTTCCTGGCCCTATACATGTACTGAATGTAAAACAGTGAACATATTTAGATATTCATATCCTCTTGGGCCAAATATTGACAAGTGCAAACATAAAACATCTGACATTTAAAAACTGCTTTAAAAGGTATATATATATATATATATATACGATTCTCAGGGGGGCTTGACTGTTTGTTTGCTCTCTTAAATACATACATAGCAAAACACACAGGAAAAAGAAATCATTCACAAAATTTAAATTATTTAAAGCACCAGCAATTTCTCTTTACATGGTATTTGGTACCTGTTTAAGCTACCAATATAAGCAAGGACTTACAGAATGGTGGTGTCTAAAGGGAGATAGACGGAGATCATGGCTACTGATGCAATGACCGACAGACTCCCAGCACAGACCACCTTCCTCCCATTGGATGCCACCTGGGGGCTACTAGTCTTGGACATACTCCTTGCCTCGGTGGTGCCACCAATCTTGCCACTCCCCTTGGAGCCATCCTTTTTTCTGGTGATGCACGTGCATCCCGGGGGACAGGCATCGATGAGGAGAGCAGAAGTCAGCAGGCAGAGGAGAAGAACCCGGGCAAGACGATTAATCCACATTGATCGCTTAGCACCATGCCACATTCTTCACTCCACATGTAGAATCCCACCTTTTAAATCATTGCCTGAATATCCAATATGTAAAACAGAACCATATAACTATTTTCCGATAGAATCCCTTGCACGTGTGTCGCACAAAATAATAAACAAATTTTCTTCAAGTTTAATTACCTATCATGATTTGGAATTTGTTTTCCCATCACGAATCTAATATCTTTAGAAAAAAGCTAAACATTACGTAGGTAAATCAAAAGATGCGAAGCTTATCTCGTAGGCGAAGCTCCCCGAACATTTCAAGACACTGCCTTCGGGCTGCAGAGATTGTTGTTTTTCTTTCTTTCACATCTTCTGCACCGAAACGCCAAATATCAACACGTCGTTTGATCAATAGACTTCCAAATCATTTAAATAGGATAAATTCCTATGTTTGTTTTCCTTCAGATATGTCATAGACTTTCGATCAAAGGTAAATAACATCCCAAAATTCAACAAATCTTAATCCCTTCACAAACACCCCACAGCTCCGTAGGCCATCTTGGTTTTTTTTTTCTACCGATGATTGTGACGTCACATATTCTATTTATAGTTGCAAGGTGCTTTCTCCTTTATTAAAGGGATTCCTTATGGAGTGAGCAGTTTGATTCCATAGGGAGTGAGCAGTTTGAGGGGAATAAATTTAAAACTTAGCAAGTCCATTACAAAGAAGTAAAAAGTTGGACACTTCTCTTGTTGCTGTATTTTTCCCCACTAGCGGTGCATATTTCTATATGAACGGATCCACAATGTTCTGTACTCCCCCCCCCCCCAACTTGAAAATACAAGCTAAAAAATAACAAGTGAAAAATCCTATTCAATGGGATGGAGAGAAGTCAAGACTGCAAAATAGCCTGATTCCCTCTTCTCTTACCGACTACTGAACGTGAGGGTCGATCTGCGTTTCCGTAGCAGTCTATAAAGGACTTCAAAGCTTAACCAGTTTCTGGTTGCTATATTGCCATTTATTGCAAACCCCATGGAATTCTCTCCTCGGGATCCGCGTGTGATGTGCATGGAAAAATGATCTATTTTGATTTTTAATGCTGTTGTCTTTTCTTTTCCTTTGTTTTTGTATAAATAGTTCTATTAATAAATATGATAAATAAAAAATTAAAAACAAAGCAAATCAAAAATATCGTCCATAAAAGTGTTAAAAAGTTTATCACGTGTATTTCAAAGAAAATAAGTCTTAACAAAATTTAACTTATAAACGAATTAAAAGCATCTATGGTTATTAAAGAGATGGAAGAGAGGGGGGGGGGGGGTGACGGGAAAGGGGGAAGAGAGGTAACTCTCAAACATTATCAAATTATAGATCGAGATAGACTAGAGGGCGAGGAAAGAGAGAGTGGTGATAGAGATTATAAAAAGGAAAAGAGTATGAAGTGAGTATATGCTCAATCATTATTATTCTCAATTAATGGCAGAGCATTTACAGACAAAACAGGCCATTTAAGAAAAAAAATTCTCCCTTTTTCGGGGAGGAAATTAAAAAAAAAAAAAAACCCAAAAAAAAACAAAACCCGGACACATGCATTATGTACATTAAATTTCGCCTTTCATTAAGATTTGAGTTTAGGAACGATCTTGAAAATTTGATTGAATGAAAAAAAAATGTAAATCATTTACATTCGTTAATTAATCTACGTATAAAACTTTTATAATGAACAGTTAACCACATTTTTTTTTATTCTGAGGTTGTGACAATTCATTGAGGACAATATACATTTTATCTTTTATTAATCTTTCAGTTTCATTGTGAAGTGGTTTGTCTAGACCACAATCTTTGACGCTGTAAAATATTGGACAAGCGCTAGCAGCTATGGAAAATTGGGAAAGGGGGGGGGGGGGAGGGGCTTAAGATGACGATAAAACAGAGTATGTAAACTGACCAACAGATTCTGAGTAATCACATGTATATTCAGTCACAATTGGACGTGTTGGATATGGAACATGTATTACAATGTAGTAATATTGTTTGCACAAAAGATTATCAGTTTTCATGACATTAAGACTCACCCTTTTGTATTTCTCGTCATAGTGTCCAAACATGCCACTTGCTAATTAAACAATTGATTTTATTTAATTTGCTCAGTTTGAGACCACCTTGACAGTTTGAATTTGCTTTTGTTCGTTTGTTTGTTTATTTGTTTGTTTGTTTTGGGGTTTTTGTGTGTGTGGGGGGAGGATAATTCACATCTTCATATATTTGAGCATAATAAATGTAATGCGTCTACCGTGGTTGCAACAATCCCCACCCACCCTTTTTGAACGTGAACAGAGAGAGAGAGAGAGAGAGAGAGAGAGAGAGAGAGAGAGAGAGAGAGAGAGAGATTTTAAAATTTGTGTGTGTTGTTCGCTTAAGAAATTCATTTAATTTAGTTAAGTGTAAATAAAGTTGGTTGACAACTCTGTACATGTTTTATGTATTCGTTAAGAACTTGAATTATATTATTTAGCATGTAAATGAAAACAAAAATCACAGGCACCTGACGTCGTAGATTTTTCTCATAATAAAATCAAATACTCTATATCTAATAAGGTATTTATTTTTACTATGAGAAAACTATACAACCTCAGGTGCCTGTGAAAACATCGTATAGTTTTTAAGATAGTTATCTTTTTAACGTTCACATATCAGGAAACATTACACAGAATGACATCTGCACTCTCTCTCTCTCTCTCTCTCTCTCTCTCTCTCTCTCTCTCTCTCTCTCTCTCTCTCTCTCTCTCTCGCTAACAATGGTTCTACTAGTACTCGATCAATCGATTTATCCCAACAAAATCCTAATTCGTTCGGCGAACAAATAGCTTATTCGTTCGAACAAAAAGCCAATTCGTCCGAACAAATCTTGTTGGAATACTCATGATCTTGGTCACGCGCATAGTTTGTATCCATGTTAACATTATGCATTGTTTATTTTCATATTTACGATTGACAATGACTATTAGAAACATTATGAACTGTGTATTTATAAACAAACAGTTTATCTGTAAAACAAAAACTCGTGCGATGACTATGTTACAGTGATTTCGTAAGTTATATGATTTCTTTACTCCCTAAAAATTATGTTCAACGAAATCAAGGGTTTAACTGTCTAAACACAAGGTGTTAATCATATAACATTGTAGAAAATTACAGCGGCGTATAATAAGCGCCAGATGAAATTTTTTTCCGGACGAATTACGGATTTGAACACGTGACCAACCATATTTATATCCAAATCTGCATCGTCATCGCAGCCTCTCCTCATCGTCATTGCATTATCGCATCATCGCACTATGGACGCAAACCTCGATGGTGCGATAGCGAACTACATGGCCATATCTGGATTCCATAAGGTGCCTAAATTTTTAACTGTATTTGGAAAAAACCTGTCCAATTGATGCGCAGTCAATATCCACAAAATTCAGGCGAGTTATAAAAATATATACCGGTATACATTTGAAGTTGACCCCGAGGATTTTACTCGCAACATCCTTTCTGGAGAAAATTAGTAAACTGCTTTAAAATTATGATGAGTATGGGGGAGGGGGGTGTTTAAGTCCACCACACGATATGGTTAACGTGAGTTGGGTCCCGCACACTTGTGCAACATTAAGAAGAAATCTCATCAGATTAACTTAATTAAACTTGGAGTTGCACCATGACAATCTTATGCTAATTCTCAAGGTCTTTTGGGGGAATTAAAGGTGTGGTGGTGGGTGGGGGGGGGGGGGGTTAGATAAAAAGTGTTCTACAGTGACATTTTTCTGAAATACATGTACAGTAAAATTCGTTTAGTACGAACGCGAATATAGCGAATTCTCGGTTATAGCGAAGTTTTTTTGAGTCCCCGATAAAATTCTTATCAAATCTTTGCAAAATTTTATGATTATAACAAATTTGGATGTAACAAATTTACGGATATAGCGAACTGAATTTAGGTCCCGTAGAGGTGAATAATAACGAAATAATAAAATTTTTATAACGAATTTTTTGACAAATTAAAGTTCGCACTACCATTTAACATAATAGTTTGAATGAATTTATTTAAAATTATTAAATTTTTCATTCACCATCCTATTATTAAAGATATCAAAGTAAAGTATTTTTATTTTAAGCCCCAATTAGCAAAAATTATAGTCTGGTGAAAGAAAACATGTTTATAGTTAATTCGCTATAGATATTATTACAAATTCGTTATATGGATATAACGAATTACGGATATAAAGAAGTAAATCCATTGGTCCCTAGGACTTCATTATAACCGAGTTTTACTGTATAAGTAAAGAAGAAAACAAAGCCTCAAATAGAACCACACTTTATTTTGTGGAAACAAATCATCAAGTGGAATAAATCTTTCAATAAAAAAATATCTTTTATATTAAAATATAATAATAAACTGTAGACATAAATGCACAAAAAATAATAAATATCACAGTATGACAACTTTTTGTTGTTGTTGACAGAAACATTGACTAAAATATAGACTAACCACTGTTATCTGATGTTCTTCACATAAACAATATATAGCTTCTACATATATCTTTATTATGGTTATTCATCCCCAAAATCTCCAACCAATAGAAGAAAACAAGGAAATAGTGCAAATTTGACAAAGGTAAAAGGTCAAAGGTGAACATTACAGTACAACCTCCAAAATTTAAGTGATCTTGATATTACACAAAAGTGTAGCGTAAGGTATGTCATCTTCATATTTGATTTGGCATCAGTAATAATAAAAGGCACATGTTGTATAAAACGGAATAGAAGGCAAGAAAATGTGGAAATGATTTTGTAAAACTACAGTAGTGTACAGATAATATATATAATCTATCTTTGATTCAATTTAGGAATTTATTTGTTTGTGATAAAAAGGGAGGAAAAAAGTTATGAAAATCAGTTTATATCAGATATTATGCAAACCAACGTTTACATCTTTGCAAGTAATTTTTCATCAGAAAGTTGCCAATAACTATACCACCATGATATGCAATTACAGTCAAACCTTGTTATCTCGACCTCATTAAGAACAAATATTCGGAATATGAAAGGATCCAAGATAAAGAGGTAAAATTACATAAAGAAATAACAGTTGGGACTTCAATCTCACCTGCACAAAATCCATAATATTTAAGATAACGATGATTGACATGCCAAATTTCTACTTAAGTCACATCAAAATGACTTGTGTAAGGCCTGGTTAAAATAAATTGTTATCGCCAACATCAAGCATCAATTTTTCTATCACATTGATAGCATCCACTAAGAAACAAAAACTAAAACCAAACTACCACAACAAAACAATTTCAGCAGCATTATCATCATCATTATCATCATCAAAGACAATATAGAAAAATATATTTGACACACAGAGGCACAAAGTACTAAACTGCACACTTTACCATTTGTTCCAATATGATTTCATGTAGACACAATATTGACATTAAATGATTGTAAATTACCAGTATAATGAGAAAAATTTTTGCCTCAGTAATTTTACAGCAGTATTAGGTAATATAAGCATTTGCAGAGCATCAAGTCTTGCATAAATGTACAGGGGGAAGGGCTCATGAAAACTTTGACCAAAAATGGTCCTATACATTGAGTTTTTGCCCCAAGTGTTGTTCTTTGATCCCATATGGTACAAACAGTAAATCTGAATACATAATTTTCTCTAAGACTCTGCATAGGAATAAATCAGCAGGATTAAGTTTGAAATGAAAACCTGAATAACATATACACGTACTTCCTTAGTTTAAAATAAAACACCTAAAACTGTATAAACGAAATGAAAGAAGCCTTAAAACATGATTACCATAAATACAAACTAATTTACATACT
Source organism: Magallana angulata (assembly GCF_025612915.1). NCBI lineage: Eukaryota > Metazoa > Mollusca > Bivalvia > Ostreida > Ostreidae > Magallana > Magallana angulata. The sequence goes on from NC_069114.1 coordinate 30,802,168, forward strand.
AAAAAAAAAATACCGATTTGAAGAAATGATATGAAATTTCACTCAAGATATGAATTATTGAAAGATACTGAGGTATTAATTACAAATATATGCTAATGAAACATTTATTAACAATTTTTATCCTTATTATCAAAATCCTCTGATCAAATTATTTCAACTCAACAGAACATAAAAATCTGAAGTTGCATGTACAGACAGACCTATTTGCATGCAAGTTAATTACAAATTATATCCTAACCTTTTTTTATATTTTGTTTGAGCAATTTTTCTTGACTGTAAAATGGCACATGGGTGCTAACGACTACTGGAACATTTACTTTTTTCTGACTTTAACAAGACTAATACATTAACAGTTGAAACAAAGACTGAGCTCAAAACAAGTTCTACATAAAAGACAGATTTGACAATTGAGCAAATAAAAATTGACTAAAGTTTTGCCTCTTGTACAATGTACAAAGTAAACTTATTTATAAAAATAACCATCTCTGTTGGTTAGTGAAAATATAAATCATTGACATAGATAATTATGTTTTTCAAAAGGTTTTATGAGTAGACAAGCATTGCCATCGCATCTTCACTTTCCAACAACTGAAAAAAAAGATGAATTTCATTCATATCTCTTAAAAATAATACAATTCAAATTCATCTTAAGTCCTCAAAACCTCTCTGAAACAAGAAAAAAACCCGAACAAATCAGAAAATGGAATGATACATTTGAAATGAAAATTAAAAACAAAAACCGAAAAATTTACATGACAGAATAAAAAATCAACTTATCAATCACATACAATAACAATAGAAGTTCAAATCCTGATTCAAATTATAACAAATTTGATGAAAATTAAATGAGCATTTTCAACATGATTTGAAAAAATAGAAAAATAATTTGGATATGAATATAGATATAAAATAACATCAGACAAAACTATAATTGTCAACTTTGACCCCAGGGGGCGGGCTCCAGTGCCGCCGCATTTTTTCTGACTGCACTCTCCGCTGTTCCTCTGTATGTGCACCACGTGGTCCTTTAGCACTTTTACTGTTTCCTTTGAAGGGCACCTGAAATTCAATACACAATCTATATTATATCTATTTGTCAAATAACAAAAGAAACATAAATCTTTATATAATTTATGGTTATTAAATTCTCTGTTTTAGTGCATTAAAAAAGCCTGGGAGTCATGCATGTACTTTTAGTTTAGTTCTGATTTTTTTTTTTCACAAAAATATGCCAAATCCTATTTCTTTTAAGCAAAGGTAAAAGTGGAGGTAATTTATAAATAAAAGTAAAATAATCCCTGGAAAAAATATACAAATGTATTTGTAAAAATTGTTCTACAAACTGCAAGAAAAACAGCTAACATCACTCTATATAAGCATAACTCAGTTTGATAACTTATAAGATGGACATTATATATGTGATTCAAGATGTATATATGCAAACATACATGTACAAACACACACAAAATAAAAAGATTCTAACAATGAAGTAAAACAACAAAGTTAATACATGTCTACACAGCATCAAACTGCATGAAATTGATAGGAAGCAAATCAGTAAAGATGGCAAATTCAAGGAATTAAAAATGAGCTCCTAGAAATTGCTAAATAATCAAAATAATATATGTATGATCCAAGTTGTTCTAAACAAATATAACCTAGCTTTACTGAATGAATTCCAATCAAAAATTTCTTCCTATCTTTCAAAAACATAGAAAGAGTAACCTCAGCTTTCTCAACACACAAATCATGCAAAAGCATACCCCCCCCCCCCCCATTTCCAATCCCCTTCTCTAAAGGCCATGCATGCATGTTTCAAAATCGAAAAAACTGCTGAGGACATTTACAGTACATTTTATACCGTATCTCCCTCGGCTGACTCTACTACTAATACTCTCACCTGAAACCATGAGCACAGTGTTGATACAATGTAATTACCATACTCAATTACTGTACAGTATATGCACTGGGTACTATAGAATATCATTAAGATTAAATTCATAAACAATGACAAGTTTAGCAAAAGTGTTGGGTTTGGGATTGGGTAGATCTTTTGGAAGTCTCTGTTTCTTGGAGTTATTTCAGCAGTACAATGTATTGTGGGGGTATGGGTTCAACCAAGACTCATTCCATGCATATATGTCTTGTAAAAAGGTCCAGAAAATGTGAAGGAAACCATAACCCCTTTATCACCAAGACTTTGAAAATTTGTTATTAAAGAATTTCATTGAGTTTTATGATCAGAATTTATAATAACCCTACATATACAAGAATCAATTCAAAAGATATATTAAACCCAAATATCTACATGCATCTGTGAAATATGACATCATTTACTTTTTTTTTAAGTTAAGTTCACAGGAAAGGGGGCAGAGATGAATGAAGTCAATCTAATCAGAATTCAAAATTCAATTTTCACAAGTTCCAATAGCAGAGTTCGCACTTTCAGATATTCCCTATCTTCATGAAGGAAATTTTTGCTAAGGTACATTCACTCTGCTAACACAGATCTCTGAAATACAGGTGCAATCAAATTTTGAAGATAAAGTATCTGAGTCAATTAGATTTAGATCATGATTCAATGAGTGACATTCGAACAAGATTCAAAACAAGTGAATGGAAAATCTGCATGATTACAATCAACAAGAATAGCATGCAAAAATAACTCTGGGTCAGAGGGATGTAAAGGTGGATTGTGAGGGGAAATAACTCTTGTTTCAAGGGTGATGTATGCATGAAGAACAACACTTCACCTTGCTTGACCGACCTTATTGTACCTGAAAGCACATCAGCACACTATAACTAACTAGTTCTTGATAGATATCTTAATTACCAGTACATGTACTGTAAATTAACTTTTATCATCATGCAAGAAATTTTCATGAGGTTCGCAAGAGCCTAGCTCATCTTTGCGAATATTTCTCAACAAAGACCAGTTACCAAATGTCTCTAGTATTCTTTATCCAGGAAATGTACACCATAAATGCGAAAAAAAATCACCGAAAACCAGTTTATCTTTAGTATTTCACGAAATAAAGTAATCGCAAATTAAAGTTGGTTTACAGTATCTAATTTCACATTAATGCAATGAACTTAAAAAAATTGATTTTGTTACTTGAAATTTCAAAATCCTTGAGAGACTCCCATGTCAATCAGTAGAAGACTAGTATGTTAGGATATTCAAGGGTGACAATAATATATACGGGTAACATTACGAATTATTACATGCGCGAAAATCATGCGCGTACGGTTCGCCTTAAAATTCACGTTATTCCTATCTAAAAGCGGTGATGTTTTCTTTAAAATTAAGACATTCAGTAAAACAAAATAAATAGTGCCTGTTTGGGAGGATAACAGTTGAAATTGACACCCCTCGAAAACCATTGTCAACCTCCGCTTCGCGTCGGTTGACAATGGTTTTCTCAGGGTGTCAATTTCAACTTTTACCCTCCCAAACAGGCACTATTTATATAATATACACAGTTCATAACTGTGTATGCAATATGGAATTGTTCCATTGCTGATATTTACATAAAATGATAACAAATGTTTAGTTGAGGTATATGCATAAACCAGCATTAATCAAAAAGCTAATTGTATCCCTTCACCAGCAATCTCTCCATCTTGTAAAGTTAAAGAAATCAACCCAGGCTAAAAATGGTTTAAAATTTAAAAAATTGTTTTGATTGGATGGCAACATTATCCTTAATTATAGTAGTAGTTGACCATCTACCTTTTCAAATCGAACATCTTTGGTAGTCTAAAAATGAATTTATCAATATGAAAATTATATACACAATATTTAGCCCTTTCTAAAGTGCCTTCACTGATACATGATCAGACATTATCAAAATTCTTTAAGGCACAAAATTTGATAAAATTTGGTAAATTTGAACATATCTCATTGTTTGTGAACTAATCAGATGCTAGTATCAACAAGAGAATTGGGTTCAATTAAGTTCCGAGAACTTTAATTAAAACATCTTCTTAACTACATAAATAATTAATTATTCTATTTGCAATTAAAAATTTCCCTCTTTAAACTAAACAAGAACTTACATTAATGGTCTGTTTGCCCTTGGTGAGTTCTGGCACTGTGGTTTTCTTGCCCTTAATCTCAGTCGCTGGGGTGGGGCTCATGTCCTTCCGGGCTCGGCGTCCCGAAGGGCTGGGACTACGGGACCTCCCTAATTCATTAGAAATTACAAATGATGAATATTCATGACATCAATTTTCTTCAAGATAATTTAAAAAAAAAAAATAATTATGATGGAAAAAATGGTAAGGGAAAAACTGCAACAAATTATAATTTGTCATGGCTAGGCTTTTATTTTTAATTTTTCAAATTGTGCAAATATATTTCAATCTTTTCTGATTGGTATGATGCACTGCTCTACCACCAAGTGCTAATTTAGTTAAATACCTAACAAGCAAAAAACATATTTTTTCAGGGCATTTTACCTACACGTAGTCTACATAAATTACTTTAAATACTTGCAGTACTTTCATATTTTTTAAAAGTCAGTCATTATGCTTTGCAAGGAGTTTTCTTGACTTCCATTTGTACTTTCAAAATAAATTTTAAAAAAGATTATTTAACTGGAAAAAAGATCTTTCTTGACCAAAACACTTCATGTGTAAGAATTAATTTTCATATCAATATTTTACTAATGTTTACACAATTACACTGTATATTGTAAAAGACCTATTTTCCATATATATATACAGATAATTTCACTGTGAACTTAATATACGTTTATTGCTGATCAGAAGAGGTGTTGTGAACATTTTTATTAGGTAAAATCTATATAAATCCACACAATGAATAACACACTTGTTAATAAAATTCCCTGATTAAAGGCTAGCTTTTATTAATGTAAAAACAACCATTTTCCAATTGTTTAATGCATCCCCATACATAAGGCTATTGCAATGAATGCGTTAGTAACAAACACAAGTGTATATATAAGTGTAGATTGCACTCAAGAAAAGACACAGAAGATCTGTAAAAGATAATCATATTAATTCTAACTTAAAATATATAATGGATGAACTTTGACCTCAAGGTTAATCACACATAACTCTCACAATAGTTGACAAAAAATATACAATTTCAAGGTATCGGAGAGAAATCATAAAGAGTTGCAATTATGCTAAGTTTACTATGTAAGATTGCATAGTCTATGTTGACAAATTATGCCTGTCAGTAACATGTAACGTACATCCTACGTAAGAGTATATTCTTTAGAAAAAAGTCCCCTCCCATTTTGTTTGAAGACTTAGCTATCAAATGCTTAAATTCATAAGATCAACTTTTTCCAAGTTTTACTTATTTTTTTCCCAATGAAGCAGAATATGTTGCAAAAGACTGAAACAGTTGTGGAAAGTGGTAACAACAAGGTGCTTTGCAGAAACTACTCCTTGTTCAAAGCACCATTAATTGAAACTCGTATCTCAAGATATTAGGTGGTGCTACTTTTTTCAAATGTGCATCTCAATTTTGCATCAGTAACAATGACAAAAGCATATACTACAGTCATTTTTGTCTATTTTTGGAGACAGCCACACTTTTTTAAAGTTATTTTTACATCAATCATCATAATACATTGTACATACAGGTAAAAAAAAAAAAGAATCGCGTACTGATATAGATTCAGATCAGCTGCCTGTTACCAACATATTTGAAATTGGAATTTTCCTAATGAACAGAAAACAGCCAGAAAATCGGAAACTTTTGTCATCTTTAGTAAGCTCAGATTGGAAAACGTTCAAGTGATTCAGATTGACTTACGCTTGGCCGTCATCATGTTCACGGCTGGGGTTATGATGCCAACTTTCTTCAAGTTGGAGCGGAGTTCTAAATTGACAGGATTAGTAGGAGAACCTATAAGTTTATATTTGACAATATTTATGAAGTCTGATGAAATTAAAGTATGACTCCTAGGGTATTGCATGGACATATTCGGAATGGTTATGTCATATGCTGACCTTTGACATTTTCAGAAGAACTTTTAAAGGAGTCATCCACTTGCCACTTTTAATATGTGTACGAAAATTGTAGGGAGCCAACTACCCATTGCAAAGCAATATGTCTTCTCATTCTCAAGGGAAATAGACTTATTGATGAAAGAATGCTCTTTTGTATGCTATTCAACTGAAAGGAACACTGAATGATGATTTTAATGAGGCTATAGCTATATATAAAATACATTCCTGAATATGATGCTGAAATAAAATCCCATGAAACTGGCATAACATTGTACATGTACCATAAAATATTCCTGAGCTAGGTACAAATTGTATACATAACTGTATGGTGTGCTTATTGCTTTGGAAATGGGCATTCCTAACTTACCAGTGGTTTGCACTACCGTACTACTGTAAATTCCTAATTAAAGACGAGGAGTTTATTTTCGCGTAAAATCGCGAGAAGCACCCTTCGCGGATTTTAAAATCTCGCCATTGTTTTCTGAGAGTTGAGAACTATAAGAAATAAATAGCAAAGTTCAACGGTCGCAATTTCATATTCTCGCGATTTGATACAAACCAGCGGGGTCGCGGAATTAAGTACTCGCATAATATAAGGAATTTACAGTATACACATGCAACCACCAGTTACCTATATATCAATTTTGACTAAAGAGTTTACCACCTATTGATATATTTTACTAAATAGCGGCATGCCAATACATTTCTGACATGCAAATGTGAGCACATACTTTTCTTATGCCCCCAAATCTTTTTTCCTGGAAACAAAAAACAACCAACTTTAAAAAATCTACTGAGAAGAAACAAAAAATCCTTCTAAAAAATTGTGTGTTGACTACATCAAGGCCAAACCATAGTACTGTGCCAAGAGAAAGAAAGATAATAGCTATCATAATACGTTGAGAAATTGGCATTATGCCAGGTGGTGCAGTAATTTGATATGTCGTGAATGGTCCCCGTTACCACCACTTCACACTTACAGTATATAGCAGAGAGCGGCGTGTGTGTGTGAGACTATATGAATAAATATAAAACAGAAGCGAAAGCTAATAATCTAGGAAGTTAGAGGCGGCCGCCTTGCCTTTGCCGTTAGATGTCACCCAGCAGTTAATTTGAACCTGCGGCTTTGTTCTACCTTCGTCCCATGACAAACATGTACTGTACGCGACACCTGGTAAAGGATTCACAAAGGACATGTACACATGGACATCAAATTTAATATACATACACATTTGTACATACTGTACGCATCTGTGAATAACGCAATGTATATCTAAGACATTCTGTACACACCACTGAATGATGCAATATATATGTAAGACTTGCAACCCTTTTTTTAATTGAGGTCACAGATTTATTAATATGATATATGATAGAGCATTTATACCAATAGTGGTACCATTACTTTTCTGTTACATACTTAGTACTTGCATAAACATGTTCTCATCAATACAAGGTGGTTGTTGTTTTGGTGGATATAATAGGGACAGTTGTCATTTTACAATATAATGTATTTTTTCTTAAAATTTATACTTATTTTGATGAATCAATGATAAATATATAGCAAGTGAAAATATCAAAATGTCAATAAAACTATCATTTATCTTGATCCTTGCTTATTAACTGAGTGAAAGGGATTTTGATAAAGAATTTTATTTAGAGTCTATGTACCTTGTAACACCAAAAAATAACAGTATAGCCAGCAGAACATTGATGCCTAGATATCAGAATATTGTTTTCTAAATGCACTACATATTTATAAGCTCTCATTTTCCTTCATGAAATTCTAAAACTGAGAGAGTTTTACCTATTGCCAAGTAAGCAATTTTCTAAAATATCTAAATAATGCACTTGAACTAAACCATTACAATAATATTAACAAAAAAAAATGAAAGATTTAAATAAAGGAAATGAATAAATAATACATCAAATTAATTGGTATTTAAGCAAAGTATTGTAGATTTTTAAGGGTCATGACCTTGACCTGTTATACTGACCTCCGACCCTGATGCACTCTTCGCTATGTCTGGCCTTCCAGGCGGCCAGTTTACAGGACTTTCCGCAGTAGTACACCTCCTTACACCTGGTACAAGCAGACAGACGGACGCCTACTGACCGACCGCATTCATAGCAGTACTTAAACAGAGGCTTCCTGCAAATCAAAAAGTTCATCAGAATTAATTATTGGTTTTTGTTGATTTCATTTTTTTTAATTTCCAAAATTTTTGGACATATATTTGGAAATATATTTCAAACAATGTCAAACATATAATTGCATTTATTAGCATATGAAGACAACCAGCAAATTGATACTCTATTTTTTCATGCTTTTAATCTGCAACAATAATGAATAAAATGTAAGCAATTTTTATCCTCTGTAATGCAATTCAATTTTTCTGAAATAAATGTTAGAAAAAAGATTAATGAATTGAACAAAAAATCCACTCATGTAACTATAAAATCTGATTCATTTAGTAAACTAGCAGACAGTTAGTTTGATTGTTATATTCACAAGTTCAAACATTTGATACATTAACATTACTTTCTATATATCTTTACTTTTCAGGAAAATCAATCATTTATCATAATTTTAAAAATCAAAGTACTGAATGTACTAGAATCTAAATCACAAACTTTGATTTTTCGCTGAATCTTGAAGGAGTGAATCTCAAATATTCATTTAACCTTATTAAGATTCCCAGATAAAATTCATTTTACACTGAAAAAATGTTCACTTAATTGCATGTATGTCCATATTGACGTAGAAAATCATTGCTTTTTGCACCAACACCTATATAAGTATTTAATCTTTGATGTTGCAGAATTAAACAAGAAATGGCAAGGTTAATGTTTGAGCACAGTTTGAGCACGCAAAGACAGAGACACTGAAGGACTGGTTAGTCACAGAAAAAGTTACGTGCAGAGGGTTCCAGTGAAAAGAGCTCTGAAGCGAAGTCAGTGATCCATGACGAACAAATTCGAGGCTGCAACAAAATTGGCTGGCTTCTTACAATATAGAGATCAAATATCAACAGTCAGAGGTTATCTAAATGTCAATCATTTCTTCAATGTAATTTCTGCTGTGGAAAAGAAGAGGGTTTGTATATGGATAATGCAATGCACAAAAGTACTAAAGCTTACATATGTATGAATGGATAGACATTTTCTACAAGGCAAAGCAATTGTGAAGTTCCATAATTTGCTTGGCAAGTGGAAATAAAAATAAAACCACTTGCAACATTGAATGATGTTAGGGCGGGACTGGGAGGGGGTATTAAGTTGTAACGAATTGAATTTAAAGTTTGATGATGGATACAGAATGAAAATTAGGATAGAATCATGATATCCCAAACACCTTTGTCTACTTCAAACTAATAGCTAAACTATGCAGGACCTTGTAACAACTAGTAACTATTCTATAGAAAGTTCCCCCTTTCCAAAAACAAAAATTTCAACAAAGACGAGAAAACCATTACCACTGCAGACCTACCATTCTAAAAATCTGGCAACCACAAAAACATTGTGGTTATGAAAATGTAGGGGTGCCTGTCTACCAGTAACTAATATACAGAGCCTGTCTTAGCCAGAACAATCAAACATTATATTCACTTTTATACAATTTTTTTATGACCAAATAACTGCCTTAATTGCAAATCATTACACGGTATCTATTTGTCAATAAAAGATTTTAAAATTTTACTTTAGACATTTTTTACTTTTAGTACCAAAATACTTGAAAAAAGAAGGTAAAATCCATTTTCATTCTTTCATGCAATTTAATAATTTCTCTTTTCAATCTCTGTCCCCTTCTCTCTCTCTCTCTCTCTCTCTCTCTCTCTCTCTCTCTCTCTCTCTCTCTCTCCTCTCTCTCTCTCTCTCTCTCTCTCTCTCTCTCTCTGGGGATGCTGAAATGCCTACAATTAACCTATAACATATATGAATAATATGTCTGGCTAAGACAGGCCATAGGCCACTGAATTGAGAGTTTTAATGCCATCAAACCTGACAAGGAAGTTATTTTTAGGCTTGAGTCGAGATTGTGTGGCTGCTTTCCTCTGTGCAGAAGCAGTCAAGCGTACCACATCGATTTCCTCAACATGGAAATGGCTAGCATGTGAATGCAAAGCTCTGTGTTAAAATAATGTGCAAAATTGTGGATACATACATATACAATGTATGAATACAACAGGGAAGATGTGAATAGCTATCATTCAAAAGTGCTCTTGGGTAACACTTATATTAAAACATAGCAAACATGGAGGAAAAAATACAAGCAGTCATGCATGACTTATTTAATTTAAGGAACAGAAACTGATATGATAAGTGACAACTCAATAAACCAAATAGGCAGAACTGTTTCTGTTATCAAATACGTTTTGTATCTTTAAACAGACTATCATGAAAGCCATAATCATGACAATTTATCCTGATATAAGAACTTATCTTTTTTTCAGAAAAAAAATTTATATATCTGTGGTATTGTGAACTAGAAATATATTGGGATACAATATATATACAAAGGGATTTCTATAGACATATATGACTCATTCTGCAAAATAGGATTCTTTTACCTGGCCGGAAGATTAGCTGGTTCGCGTTCCGGAAACCCTCGTCCTACACTGGGATCATTGGACTCAAAAGTGACTTTTGCCATTTCCCCTGCTCCCATATCCATTCCCTTGAGGGACTTGGGAATCTTGGCATCAGGGGGTAGAGGGGCCCCTGCTCCAATGTAGACAAATCCAGGACTGGGGCTTCTACCTATCAAAATCATCCAATGACAATGTTTTGAACAGAGATAAAGGATTCAGTTCAATTGTCTAAAAATTGTCTTAAAAAGTTTAATTTTCTGCCAATAAAGGGAGTACTTTTCATTGGTGCGTTATTCAAGAGTTAAAAAAAAAATTAATTTCTGTTGGTTATCATGAATTAGAAAGATAATTTAAAGTCCCTGAGTCAAGTAGTTATAATATGTGTACTGCATATATATATATTTTTTTGACGTATCAATGAAACTGTTATATTCTCTCATCACATTTTTTACAGGAACTCTTGAGTCTCCTGCATAAACTTTTACAGTTATGTGACTGAACTTGATTTTATGGTCAGTTATGTCATTTAAAATCTTAGTTAAACCTTAACTTAAGGTGCAATTTAAAAAATTTGCAAGCAAATTTTCAAAGTAGAAATAAGAATGCATCCATTTAATGCAAGATGTTAATAAAACTGTTTAACATGAAAAATTAAAATTATGCTGTATGCTACTAATTTGTCAAAATTTATTTTCAACTTTTAAAAAAAATGTCTGTTGCATGTAAAATGTCTCTGCTTCAAAATACAACCAATTATCAAGATGTTTAGAACATTTCATCAAATCAATATTTAATCTCATTCAACCAATACTTACTTCGCCTTCCAGAACTGATTTCGTCATCCATGCGCGTTTTCTCTCTTTCAACTGCTTTGGTTCTTAAAATGTTACCAATATGTTCCAGCAGTTTCTTCCTAGCCTGGTAAGTAGCCCGCTCACTGTGCGACAGAGCGTGAAAGGGCATGTGCGATATACGACGATCCTAGGTGAAGTGCACAAATCAAATCAAAATATATATGCATTCGAAATAATACACATTAACAAAAATATTTGCACTAAATTTAAATCCCTAATGTGATTAAATAACAAACAAACAATTTGCAAAAAAAACACATATTTATGTACAAGATAATCATCATTAATCATGCCTCCATTACACATGCTCATTCAAATCATGCAACGAAATTTTAAAGCATAATCAAAATTTCAAACAAACAGAAAAACTTTACCAATGGAGTTAAACACTGTGTTCATAAGGATAAAGAAAATAAAATTTTGATGAATCAATAATTTTTAAAAAATACAAAATAGTGCTACAGATATGTATGAAACATAAAAAAATATAAATCTGTGAAAAATCATGTGACTATTCCCACAATACCTTCCTCTGTTGACCTCTGACTTGTATGCTTACCTGATTGAACATGTAGTAGGCATAGTCTACAGCGGTTCCAATGATTCTTTTGGGTCCAATTGGAATAGGTGACAAAATGTTGGCTCCAGCTTTGATTAACTTATCAATCTAGAAAAAAAAAGCATGCATGCAAAATAGATATCTTTATTTGCTTTTCCCATTCCTTAAAAAATGTAAAGTAACTGCAATATTTAAGTTTCTTTAACCCCATAACTATTTTTTGATGAAAGTAGGTCACAACTTGGAGACCAAAATGTCTTGTTTAATTATCTATAATGAAAGATTTATTTTTTTAAAGCTCATAGCCCAACAGCTATTCCTAATTGCTATTTTTCCTGTCTTTAATTTTGATATTTGCATGTACTTTTGTAAAAACGTTACAACTTTAAAGATTAAACCAGTCTATGTGGATTTGAGAAACCTTTCCTAAATGTGTTGAGAATTAATCCTTCATGTCTACAGAATTCTGAATGTTTTTTTAAAAATGAAAATGCTTACAAGATGCAGTCTTTGATTGATATTTTTTCGTCTGTACTCGTATTCTGTTGATGTTGCAGCACACAAGGCACTGCCTACTCCATGGGTCAAAGGTAAACTGGGGTCACAGTTATAGGTCAAAAGTTCATCAATAGCCTGAAAAATATCGGTATTCATAGGAATGACAATATTTAAGCTTGATTTTGCATGTAAGTGAAGATATATAAGATGAATTTAAGTTATCTGTAACATTTTTTGAAAATTGCAATAGGCTTTCAGATTTCCACATTAGTTCGTTACCAGGTCGTTGCCGCTGGCAATGGACAGAGCCAGGGCAGAGAATCCATTACACAGGAGGTTAGGGTTGGCTTGGTGCTCCAACAGCAGATGTACCACTCGACAGGCATTCTGTGTCAAAACAGGATAAAAATCATTTCTTTAATTCTAATACACTGTATTTGAATCAAAGCTAACTTTTCAAAATGAAATACATGTACACTTTTTAAAAACTAATAGTATTATGATATATAGAAACCAGATATTAACATCCATGGTGTCTATTGAATATCAATTCAGATACCTTCATTGCAAACCAAGGGTTTTGTGTCGAATATATATGTCCACAAACTTGGACATAGACTGTATAGAAAACCAATGGCTTGTGACAATGATTAGGGACTTGAGTTGTATATTAGACACTTAGGAGAAACATTTACCGGCATAACTAAAATGTAAGTTTTATTTGTACATTGTGACGTAAGAACCATCTTTCTTTTATCAGACAATACGAAAAATTTAAATTTGTTCGCACCTCAAAATTGAAATAAAAGAAAAATCTTCTCCTAACACTTATAAATATAAAGAAGCAGTGCCCCAGTGGTATAAATTCAAGAGGTATAATCTTCATGTGTTCAGTACCTTATAATTGTCGTCTCTAGCACATGCAATCTGCAGTGGTGTACGCCCACCTAACAACTCTTGACTCTCTGGCAGAATGACATCTTTGGACCACTCCTCCTCCTGTGTAAACCAATCAAAGCTCATGATACATTAAAATTATCAAATATGAAACTTATAGTAATACAAGTGCAGCCATAAACAGAATTTGATTTTTAATACATGCGTGTGCTGTGTACGTCTCATAAGAATTGTAAATGATAAAGGATTTTTCACATTATGAATACTATCAAGGGTATCTATGTTAACATAATTTTTTTTTTTTTTTTTAAACTTTAGAAAAAAATCATCAAAAGATGAGTTTCAACATTTTGTGTAATGTTTAAGTACCAAAGTCCTGTTAAGGAATGAGTCGTCTTCTGCCGCCATGACGTCAGGGTTGGCCCCCACCTCCAGGAGAAGTTCTGTTATCTGTACCCCTTCCTCCCCGGGTATAGCTGCAGCAATGTGTAGAGGGGCCAGACCTCCCTTCTACAAGTAACACATCAAAATTTTATATTTAATCTCACAAAAAGTTTGCAAAAATCAAAGTACTGAAACTTCTGACAGAAGCTGATTTAAGTGCTATCTCTCACTTCCACCTTTGATTATATTTTTCTTTCTTGATTCTCTAATGAATATTATTAAGCGTAAGAGTAGTCAGTTGACCATCTTAATGAGGTGCACACCAATTAATTGCATAGAAAATCTACTGCCTAAAAGTCTAAATTATTAAAGGGGCAATCAATATTCAAATTTTACTATTCACTACATATCACATACAGGTTCATCATGACCTTACCTCTCTTGGAAGGGTGATGGCTGTGGATGCTCCCTTCTCCAGTAGAGTCTTCACCACTTCCACATCAGCTGATTTTATTGCAAAGAAGAGAACTGGCATAGGCACCCCTGAGGCATTTGGATCCGCTCCTCTCTTTAACAATAAATCTAAGGTGCTCTTCATTCTCTCTCTCCTAAAAGTTGAAATAAAAGAAATAAATAATTCACATTTATCAGAAATTTTAAAATCAGAATGGATATCAATCTTTGAAATGGTTTATTGAAATGACACATTGGCTTTATTTTTAAATGACCTTGATTGAAATGAATGTCTGTTTTTGACCCATTACTTGACTAATATCATTCAAGTCTGTTGTACATATATCTTTAGTGTTACAAAAAAGATCAATTATGTTAATATGCATTGAGGTTTTGACTGCAGAGCAAAGTAGTGTCTCATATTATAAAATGGGTGACTGTCGCTGACTGAAGCTGTTGGCATTTGATCTATGGAGCAAAAGACTCTTACTCATTTTTCATGATTGCAAGATGCCTGACTCTTCCAAGATCAGCGCTGTTGTTTGACCGTCTGCCTCCGACAATCTTCTCATTGGTGCTGAGCTGAGTGGCACACCTTTCTATCATTCTCTCGGAAACCTCAATGTGGTAATCATGTAACGTGGCCGTAGAATCAAAATCCGCGCTATCTGGGTCATCCTTGCTCCTCGGTGGAGTGTCCTCATTGGCCACATCTGTCTCCTCATTCTGCTCACCTGCCTCCTGAGCCCCGGGCTCCATGATACGAACCTGGGGCTTGTTGTCATTTTGAGGGTATCCACCATCAGGGCTGATACCTCGTTTGTCCTCTGAGGTACTGCGACTAGAAAGAGGCTCACTGAGGGAGGATTTTGTTTTCTGTTTTGTTGGGCTTGCATTTGACTTGCTTCTAGAGGGAGTTGCTTTACTACGATTTACTGATTTTTTGTCAGGCGATGAAGGTACATCTAAATATCTTTCTGCTATATTATATCTGGAATTCAAACAAAAGATTTTTTTTATTCATCCACGTTTCAAAAATGAGTAGCAATTAGAATACAAAAATGGGAATTGGAGATAACGATGTACATTGTACTTTTACCTAAATCCCTCCACAGGGTAGAAGAAAATAGTGCCAGCAGACAAAGCAGAGCATCCCTCATCATTGAGTTGGTTTACATTGGCACCATTATTCAGTAACACATTGATGACATCAGTCTGCCAATTTACCTGTTAAGAAATAGATATAACAAAGATAAGCAATATACTTATATAGCTACTAGTCTGAACCAGTGTCCTAATTTTATATGCTAAATTAAGCATCACAGTTTCTGAACATTTCAAACCAAAATAGTAAAGACAATAAATTCTAAGCATGTCTAGTCTTAAACATATTTTACATAACATCTTCCATATCAATGAATTCAATTTTCGGCTTCTGTGACTTACGCTGGCCCCTATGAGTGCAGTATGGCCGTTTTTGTCTGCGACATCAGGATGGACTTTTCCAGATGTCAGAAGATCCTCCACCTTTTTGACATCCCCCTGAGCGGCGGCCATGATGAGTTCTTCTGAAGCTGTCTCCAATGGCCCCCTCTGTTTAAAATTCCCTCCCCTGCTTCCCTTCATCACCTCTTGGACATCAAATGACATGCTTTTTTCTCGGTTCCTATGGCGATGAACATGCTTTTGTATTTCGATCATTCCTGGGGTGCGATTAATAGCTACCACTTTCTCGTCTCCATCCGATTTCTCTCCATCCTGTTCTTTGAAGAATTCTCGATTGAACTCCGAACGATTGATGGCCAGACTTCCAGGGTCCAAAGTCTCGTTATACATGTCCGTCACTTTGTCAGTCAGCTGGTTTTCCGGTAAGTAATCAAATATGTCTGTACTCTTCATCTTCTCCCTGGAGCCAGGTTTTCTATCCTCCTCATTCATGTTAATGTAAAGGGTATGCTCCTCGGGGCTGAACACAAACTCTTTGTGGTCGTGTATGGTAAACGCTCCACTGATTGGGGTGCAGATCTTGACCAGCTTCTCTTTGTGCCACAGACCTATGTCCTGTGTGTTGTCCCCATAGGTCATGACCCCTGGTCCCAGTCTCTCATCATCCTTGTACAACCCCTGTTGATAAGAATATAGCATTTTACATCCCCATTGGAAAATAAATTTTGTTAATTATGATATTCTAATTTGGCTAGTATGTAAATTTAGTTATCTTTCACATCAAAAAGCAGCTTCAATATTCCATGTAAGAAAATTGTGTGCTACATTAATTATTTAATTTTATGCTATATATTTGAATTAAATTCAACAGATTTAAAATTTGAAAAATTAGAATATCAAATAGATATCTAAACTGACCTCAAATTTACTACCATTTGCAAAAACAAACTCTCCATATCCTTCCTTTCTGTCCATGAAAAATGTCCCCGAGAATTTTGATCCATCTGGCCAAATGTATTCTCCTTTTCCATGGCGACGATCTTTATAGAATGTTCCTTTGTATGTCTGTAAAAAAAAAAATCATATCATTTATTCATTTTATGATGCACTGTAAAACAATTAATTTTTCCATATTTTAAAACTTGGTGGTAGTGCATGTATCAAGGATAAACCTTCCCTGACCTTGAAATGATTTGTTAACCTTGACCTTTTAAATAAAAAAGATTTTGTGTATTCTCCTTTAGTGGTCTTTGAAGAACGTTTTAATTTAACTGGTCAGTGATGTTATAAAATTGTTGTTTTTCATCTTTGATCATGCTTCGTCACTGTGTTACATCATGCTCTGTCATCTCGTAATTTAAGGGTATCTATTTTTTCTCTCACTACAAATGATACTCACTCGGTATTTACAATTTAGGATCAAACTAAACTAATAGTATACATAAACAACAGATTTTTGGAGAAGCATGCAGTTTTGATAATGATTAAACTACTTTTTTTTCTTAGTGACCCAGAAAAAAAAATCCTATATATAGCAAAGCCTTAAAACGGCAATGATCTCTTCTGCAGGTGATTGTGTTTTAAGTCTTTAAGCCAGTACTTATATAAATAACTCTTTAATTGACAAGGGCTCTAATGTTTATGCTTTTGAATAAACAATAACTCAGACATTAAAATAAAGCAGGCTGTATAACCAGTCCAACTAGATGAGGGGGATCATTAGCATGGCCCCAAACAACAAAACAGGGCACTAAAATTCCAACATTATAGTTGCCTGGGGAGTTTTACTAATAGCTAGACTCCTTGTGTCCAGAAACGTGTACCTGCTGAATGACAGAAGTTGCACAGAATCAGAGCAAGATTTTTACTACTAAATCGTACCCAACTCCTCTCTCAAGGTTACAAAACAATATGACATATTTTTAGACTACTTCGGTAAGGCTCAAGTTACAAAATAATATATTTTTAGACTATACTTCAATAAATCTCAATCACACTAGTTTCTAAAACGTACCCAACTCCTCTCTCAAGGTTACAAAATAATATATTTTTAGACTACTTCGGTAACTCTCAGACTGGTTTCTATTGGTAAATTAGTTTCGTATCATCATCTGGTATATTGCAAACACAGTTGCCATTTGTACAGTTTTGTAAATTTAGCGTGCGTTAAAAATTCAAAACTATGCAAGAACTGTGTAATAAGATAAAATACTGTCATATATTTTATCTTTCAATTTTTCTTTTTCAAAAAAAACTTTTTTTTTTTTTTCAAGTGTTCCGGTGCCAGGACAACTATTGTATTTAGATTAGCATGCATGTGCGTGTTCATGTTGATTCAATATATAACTAGTAAGAATTATATTTTTTTGGACATTTTCTAGTGTAAATTAAAGGGAGCACAAATCAATCATATTTTATTCAAAGAAGAATACTTTTTTTTATTGTTTTAAACCAACAGTGTAACTTAATTGTCTGATCAGGTTTTCTATAGTCAATAAAAGTTTTGAGCAAAAAGCAATACATGTACTACTAAGCTGGTATCTTATCACTGGCACACATATGTACTTGACAATATCTATTTTTTTCCATATCTTTATCTGTGATGACATTTCATCAATGACAGCGGGGTTCATATAATTAATAATAATCCTATAAGCTTTAAAAAGTAAGTGCAAATAGCACTTATATATTTTATATCAAACCATTTTTAAGCATAAAATTTAGTGCCCCATTTTTATGACTTTAATATAATTTGTTACTGATTCGATCATTGGCTGATCATCAGTTGGTAAAAGACAACAGATTCTGCCGATTTGTCAATTATGATTTTCAACCAATTTGACAGCACTTCATCTTGAGTAAATTTTCAATAGCAAAGGCATTTCTAGATTTAAAAGTTTGTGAATCTATCTTATACATACTAGGTATAACCACAATAATGAATAAATTAGACAAAAGTTATATGCATCAACTTTCTCTAATCTTGCTGATTTCATTGTCCCTAAAATGAAATAATTAATTTCCTTACTCTTTAGATTAAAATATTTTCTTTCATGTCTTAAGTAAACAAAGTATTTTAAGAAATCTTACCTCTCCATTGCTCCACTTAAGTTCTCCCTCCCCATGCCTCATGTCATGTAAAAATTCACCCTCGTACTGGCCCCCATCTTGCCATATTTGTAAACCTATTAGAGGAAAATAAAATACATGTATATTTTTAATCATTACAGTTACACAATTTAACTAACTGTATTTCATCATACTGATATTTAGGTAAACCCAGACTGAAAATAAACTGTGTATGGTACATGTTTGGTAATTCATGCTTTTTTTTTTTAAACGTAACTGATAAAACACTTTTTTTTTCTCCCCCCCCCCCCTCCCCCCAAAAAAGGCTAAAAAATGAATATAACAAGACTCCTAATCAGTTTGCATCTCTGTCTTAGTTCCATCTTCTAGCTTTTGCCTTTTCCCACAATTATTTTTCATTTAAGTGAATATTCACCAAACCAAAGGGCATATGTGACATTTTAAGGAATGAACTGTCACTCTTGATAGGGTTAATGAAGGTGTTATCTTGTCTGACATTTGATTCAGCTTGATATTTGATATTTTCAATGAATTTTCAGACAGTCCTTTATAATAATTCATGTCTAGAAATTCGGTCCCAGTGACACTACTGGGTTTGTTCCAGTTGAAATTGATATATATCTGTGTGACTCACTAGCTTCAATTCTGCAACTCAGACATCCTTCTAATTATTCATTAATTGAATTACTAAATCTGCAGTTTTTCTCCTTACTCAACCAACACATTTCAATTGATTTTTTGTGAACATTCTATGGGGACTCTTTTGATTAAAAAGGTTACACTTATAAAACAGTGCATGCTCAATTGTAGTGAATAATTAGAAGGATGTTCAAGCTACAAAAATGAAACAGAAGACTACATCACAAAATATCATGATTAGAAGTTGGATAAATTCTAACGACGACAACTAAGTCGCTGATATTGGGGCGTAATTTACAGACATGCATAAATTATGAAGATTTGTTTTGAGATTCAATGAAGGACCAGTCGGTCCACATACTGAGGAAGGCCTGAAAATTAATCGAGACTAGAGAAATGCTGAGGAAAATTCATCAAACCAGATCTGACCACAGTGTCAAGTTTTACTTAAGACCAAAGACTGATGTCCTTCACAAATGCTCTACTTACCGATACTTATGACCACACACACATGTACACTATATGTGTTAAAACTCAAAGCGAGTACTATAAGCTCTGTGGCATTTCTACCAGCTCTTTCTAGTGGGTGAACTCTTTAGCTTGATCAGTAGAGTGCTGGAACATTGACTAAAGCATGTAAAGCAAGAGGAACTGGCCAGGTTTAAACCCCATCAGAGGCAATGTTTGTCTCTGTTACATTTATAGTGCCTTTATTCATAGGACCCGGCCAGAGATTCTCTGGCGGATGAAGTTGATTGTCTCTATGCAGTACTTTGCCCCTTTGGTGATGGCACTCTGGAAGAGTCAAATATGACTCTTTCCTAGGAGGGGGACAATGTGGTAGAGTCAGGTTTTCTAGGAACTCCTTCTAGCTCGATCAGTAGGTGCTGGATTTGTAAGCCAGGAGACCTCAGTTAAAACCCCAGAAGAGACATAATATTTGTTTCTGTTACAGTTTATATATATAGGACAACTCAGCCCTCTCACAGACCCAAATATTTGAGAATAATGACTATTTAAGAGATTACAAACTTTTTACCTAATGGGCATGAATATTACTGTTTAATTTGGCTGTCCATACTCGCCATTTTGAATCTCACATTGCACTGAAATCATGTCAAAAGAGATTTGTTCAAATCTGATTAAAACTTCAGCATTTCATATTTTAAAAATCCTGAATATATCGTTTAAAAGATTTTAAAAAATGTTCTGCAACTAGCTGCTTAATCTATTTTTTTGGCTTTGGAGCAATGTTGGTTTGACAGAAATGTTGTGGAGTGATGTCTGTTCTGCTAATATGACATTACAAAGTACACTGAGCAGTTTAATATAATAAATAAACAAATTGACGGATCAAACTGTGCACATTTCCAATGAATCTGATAGTGAAAATGTAATGTGTTATTGGCTTTGCCCACCAAGCCCGTCACACTGTAATACATTTATCGTATATTATAAAGTTGATTTATTAATCATACCTTTTCCATTCCTGGCATTCTCCGAATATTGGCCTTCATACCGAGCACCGTTGGGCCATTTGAAGACTCCCTGTCCACACCGCAAGTGGTTGCTGACCATTCCTGTGTAGCTGGCGCCACTCTTATAGTGCACCTCCACAGGTTCGGGGTACTTTTCAAACTCTGCATGGCTCAGCTTTGGCAAGTGCTCCGATAAAGTTGACATGATGTCACCAGAGTCCTTCCAAATTTGTCACCTGCTATAATTTATCAGAATCAGATTTGAACATGTGCAAAAGATTTATGTACAAGTCAAACCATTGAAAAAATGCTATAAAATCTGTAAAAGTTACAAAATACACATTTAGAATGATCGAAAATAAATTAACCAAATGGGTGATAAAAGTATACAACGTTTAGAGGGTTTTTATAAAAATTTACCTCTGTTTACAAATTAAGGCTACTTGATTGTCAAATTTATAATATTGTTGTCAGCATGTAAACATTGGCAGCCATGTTGGATCTCGCACTGACTTTCCGCGAAGCGTGTCAACACGTTGCCTAGTGACAAAAAATTAGACAACTCGAACATAAGAGACTTGTTTCTGCATGAGCTGAAACGAAATAAGCATTATACTATGGGATTTTCAAGATTTAATATAAATGTAGATACCAGTAACCTCGATTAGAACTTTAGTAACTTAAAACAATAACAGATACATGTACATGTAGGTCAATATTTTCCTATATTAATTTATTGAATTACAATATAAATCTTGTTCGAAAATATGGAAAATTATTGTAAAAGAGCACAAGAGTTTTTTCACGCATCGCACCTTTTATGTCAGATACTTACCTTTCAGTATCAATAAATCCTAATGGAAAATAATTACTTTCCATAAGTTTATTAAGGTAATCCAAACTCAGAAAAGGGTTTAACAAGAATCTTACAGTTACATGAAAAGGGGTTTTGAAATTCGAAAGGTAACTACTATACATGCATACAGAGAAAAACTACTTGTCCAAAAATATGCATAACTCCTAGAAATTCTGATACTGTGTTATGGAAATAAAAAACAAAGTTATTTAACATATTGTATAAGATTTTTGATGTTTCATTACATTATCATTAAAAACGTTGAATGCGTTCATACTGATAACATACATGTACATGTATTGACAATGAATAGAGCTTTAATTGATGTCAATATTTATGATCGATATCGACCTCGATATTTATAAGATATCGTCATCAAAGCTTATAGTCGGTAAATTCTATGGTTTGATTCATGTACTAGAAAACAATCAATTAAGATCGATATCGTCATTGTCGATATTTGGAAGATTGTTTTGGTACAGCGTAAAGTGCATTTTGATTTTCGTTGTGCAGTTTGATTTTAATTCATAGGATCGATATCGTCTTTGTTATTGTATCATCGATATCGACATAATCGTTTGAACATGCTATTTATTATGTTTTCCAATTAAATCTATTTATATCTACACAGGCTCGTAGGGTCTTTTTCGAAAGTGGGGGGGGGGGCAGACTCATCCCAAAAATCCTTGACAAGCAAAAAAAAAAAAGGGGGGGGGGTTACAACTTTTTTCATAAAGCTGTGAAAATCTTAATCCGTACCTGTATATATCACTTTTTCACTTTTTTATATAGTCAATGTAAGAAAAATATTTGCTCCGAGAAAACGCGGAGGGGCCACCCCCCCCCATCCCCGATGCTATGCGCCTAATACATAAATCTCCGACACTTAAAACATGAGGTCCATGGGCCACATCGCTCACCTGATCAACAACGGCCATTAAAAAATTAGCTTTATGGAGTCATATACAAAATATCTTGACTGTGTAGTGGAATAGATCCCGTATAAACAGATTCTAATATTTTTCTCCAGATATTCTTAAGTAACATTGAGCCATTTCATAATCATATCACATATTGAGCATTGCAGTTTTCAAGGAGATCTTAAATAACTGTTTATAAACCAACATCAAACTCTGAACCTCTTGTGGAGTCGGAGAATTGTCCCAGGAACCTACGTCTAAACAACTAAGAATGAAAAATATGTCAAAGTGTTTGCATGCACGTACATGCAATACCATATCTTTAACATTTGATTTTTTCAAACAATAATTTAGAAAAGTTTTCCTTGGTAAAAATTCTACTCTCCAATGGGGCCCTAACCTACTCCCGAAGATCATAACTGTGACAAACACTATCTGAAACTGCTTTCACACAAGTCGACTGTTTTTGAGAGTTAAATTTTCTCTATATATTCCTATGTAAAAATTCGACCTTTCATTGTGGCCCCACCCTACCCAGGAGATCATGATTTAAACAAACTTGAATCTACTTTACCTGATGATGCTTCAACACAAGCTTTAGCTTTTCTGGCCAATTGGTTTTTGAGAATATTTTTGAAAGATACGAACTTTCCAACAATTTTTAATTATCTCCTTTTGAAAGAGAGCATGATCCTTCTTTTTCACAATCTTGAATTCCCTTCATCATAGAAAGCTTTGTGCCAAGTGAAGTTAAAATCGGCTTAGTGGTTCAGGAGAAGAAGTCGAAAATGTAAAAAAATTAAAGACACACAGACAGACGCCGGACAAAAAGCGATCAGAATAGCTAACTTGAGCTTTTTATCTCAAGTGAACTAGAAACAAAAACAATATGGGGTTAACACTGTCCAAGCAATGGTCTATCATATAACATATGTGGATTTTAAAGAGACTAAACATTAGACGGATGCAAACAGTTACATGGACACGTACAGTAAAATATGTTTCGTGTTACTCAAACGCTGTAAAATATAATATATTATCAGTGTTATTTAAGCCGTTATATTTGAACATGTTCGAATCTAAATTCAACTGAATCATTGAAAAATTATAAAAAGTAATGTGTCAAGATAGGGAAATTAAAAGCATAGTTTAGATTTTGGAGATTTTTATTACTGTTCCATACCATACTATACGTACAATGTCCTTGAAATTCTCTACTTCATTTCACTGTACACTTCACTACACTTCGCTGTGCAACGCTACACTATGCTACACTAAACTACGCTACACTACGCTTCACTACACTACACTATGCTACGCAACACTACACTGTGCTACATTATGCTACGCTACCATATGCTATGCTACATTATGCTACACTACACTACACTACACTACACTACACTACACTAAATCACAATACACAATGTCCTTGAAATACTCTACTTCATTTCACTCTACACTACACTATACTACGCTACACTACATACACCGTGCTACACTACACTACGCTACACTACGCTACACTACACTACACTACACTACACTACACTACACTACACTACCCTAAATCACAATACACAATGTCCTTGGAATACTCTACTCCATTTCACTCTACACTACACTACGCTACACTACGCTACACTACACTACACTACACTACACTACGCTACACTACGCTACGCTACACTACACTACACTACACTACACTACACTACACTACACTACACTAAATCACAATACACAATGTCCTTGAAATACTCTACTTCATTTCACTCTACACTACACTATACTACGCTACACTACATACACCGTGCTACACTACACTACGCTACACTACGCTACACTACACTACACTACACTACACTACACTACACTACACTACCCTAAATCACAATACACAATGTCCTTGGAATACTCTACTCCATTTCACTCTACACTACACTACGCTACACTACGCTACACTACACTACACTACACTACACTACACTACACTACACTACGCTACACTACGCTACGCTACACTACACTACACTACACTACACTACACTACACTACACTACACTACACTACACTACACTACACTACACTACACTAAGTCACAATTCATCATGATCATTTGTACGAGGGTCAATAAAAAATACGGAGACTCTTGCCAAAGCTTTTTTACCTACTGTCATATCATCACCAAACTTGATAGATATAATTAAGATATGAGCTTAATGAATTTTGATTCTAAAATATTGAAATTATTCCTATAAAGTTGAAAATTAAAAAAAATAATAAAGCTGCAAAAATGATGTCTCGGAGCATGTCAAATTTTGTGTTCTGCTTACAAATGTTGATAGTAAAAGTGTAAAAGTGTGCTCAACACTGCATACACTCCAATATTATCATAATTGATTAATTAAACTTTAGAATACTCTGAAATATAGTATACAGATTACCACGCAGTAGCATGTAATTTTACTTGAATCATCACTGCTTTAAGTTACAAATATTTGCATAATTATGATAGATTTATACTCTGAAATACTATGTTCATTTTACTATATTAATTTTATGTTGCTCTAGGCCTACATGTACATGAATATAAATATTATTCAAACAGCTTTCTTTTGTGTTTTGGTGACGAACATCACAACAGCAATTAATTCTTTTGAGTATTGTCGCAAAGATTAAGACCTATATGTTTTAAAACATTTTGATTCACTGCAAGTAAAATTGTAGAATCATTTTTACAAAAATAGTTTTTTAATAAATGATTTAGCATTTAAACAAAACATCCTAAGAGACAGAATCTGAACGATCCATTTCACTTAAGAAATCTTGTTAAAGATTGTATGTAATTAAAAACTATTGTCTTCTTATGAATCTACGTGTGGGGATTCCTATAGTTGAAAATCGATCAGAATGCCTTACATATATATACTGATACAGTATATAGAATGCCAGCCAGACCGGATTCCTAGGTTTATTCTAAATATACACAGGTGAGTTTACTCATAAAAAGCTTATTCAGTGTAATCAAATGCAAGTACGTGTATACTTATTGGAGTTTCATGCATTCATTTTATCAAAATATTTTTATCGTAATTTTGTACATTTATTTTACTCAGTAAATGTTTAAATTTATTTTTATATTTTCTTTTATTCGCTTTCCCTTTCTTAAACTGTGTAAATATTTATTCTTAATATAAATAATGTACGGTATATCTCTTCTTTCTCTCTTTCTTTTTTTTTGTCTTTCTTTTTTTTTCTTTTTCAGTCAAAAGCTTATAGAGGATATCTTGCTAGTGATTCATATTTTGGATGATTCATGTTAATAATTATATTTAACATAAGAATACAATACGTGGTGCAGATATATGTGGATATTTTCAATTTCTGATACCACAACTGACTTAGAGGCTTATTAGGGCTCGATGATCGTGGCCATTTTTAGACTTTATAAACCTCATTGAGTAGAAGATTTCTAAATAAAGATATAACAAACATCCAAATTTTAAAGTGAAATTACTTTGATTTTTCCTTTACTAAACGACAGTTTTTGGTTTAAAGAATCATATCTTAAAATTTAATGAAGAGATGATGGATAATTTGTTAACCATCAAGCCTCCTTAATTAGCGTTTTGTTTCGCAATTGATGTTTTGACAGAAATGCTTTGTCGCTTTGTTTAAATTATCAGCGCACATGATAAACGAATAACTATCAAATATCCGTTGTATTATATTCTAAAACTAAGGTATTTCTTAAAGGAAATTCCAGGTATTGTACATGTAATGTATTTGGTTGGTACTAGAAGTCGCCACACGTCATCCATATACTGAATAACTATCAACTGTCCGTTGTAATATATTTTAGAATTAAGGTATTTCTTAAAGGAAATGCCAGGTATTGTAACGTATTTGATTGGCACTAGAAGTCACCACACGTCATCCAAATACTTTTGTAAATATGATACTGTTTACGTCATCCATATACTTTCGTAAATATCAGACTGTTTACTGTAAAAATTTATTTTTGTTAATGTTAACGAGATTGGGTGGTCAACAAAACTATCATCAGATCTGCCAAAGTTTTAAGATATGATTGGTTTGGGTAAAAACTAATGCATAGTATTAATTAAAAAAATACATTTATTTTATCTTGTAAATTTGGGTATTTTTCCTATATTTTTTGTATAGCGGTCTTCATCTTGGGGAGATCATTGCCGTCTTAAAATGGCCCCGACCATCGAGCCCTTCTTAAAATATATCTCTTTTATTTTCTTCATATCTTTTAGTCAGATCTGCATTGAAAGATGAACAAACATATCTGGTGCGAAATTTCGGTACTGGCTTTGATAGCTTTTCTTGCAACGACCTCAAATGGACTATGTCGGAAACTAGAAAAATTGACAGAGCTTCACATTAGCGGATACAAAGCCCATATCATTCACACAAATGCGTGCATTGAGGTTCGGAAGTCTATCATTGAACCGAATATGTTGGATCTTGAGGTCCCAGGGGGAGAGAGGTTCCGAAGGACCTTCACGACCGATTGCTGCTGTGAGGTGACCTCAAAGACTCTAGAACTGGTAGGTAGACCACTCAAAAAACAAACTTTGGTTACGCCTACGTTTATAAGATTATTTGTTCATATTTGTTCATATGTGTATATAAACACAGAAGAACAAATGTAGCTTATTGTGTCCAATGTAGCTTGTTGTGTCCATCTTATCAATATAATAGCAGGTAGTACTGATTTAGTACGCCTGCATGGTAATGCGGATTAGTACAATGACATGTACTTGTTATAAGTGGGGGAGAGGGTGTAAAAAAGAAGTTCTCTATTGAAAAAACATATAACTACCGAAATTCAGACAATGATTGTCATGAATCCCATCTCTCGTAAGGTTGATTAACACATCATCACAAAATTTTCGCTTATTTAGCATATGTACAGTTTATGTATCTTTATACCTTTCATTATCAAATAATTTACTGTCAATTTGAGTGGCCATTTTCAGGTGTGTTATTTCATCTATATTAATTGAATTCTAATTGCTTCCTGGATAGGAAAGGTTTGTAAAAAAAGGAGAACTGCCTACATATAATGCATATGAAAACAAGTCTAGCACCTAGATTGATACAAATTATTATTTCTGTTCGTGTGGTATACGTGTATAGATTGCTTTGTTTACTCGTATGCGTAGGTCTTAAACAAAAGGTCATTTTGAATGGATACGGTTACAGCGGAATGGAATAACTACATACTGTGACTCACTTTCTATTGAAATAAACAATAAAATCAAGTATAACTTTACAATTATTTTCTTTCCCAAAATTGTTCCCTAACAGCGTGACGCAATGGTTTTGAGCGATAAGGAGGCTGCATGGTCAACAAATAAACCATCAGATCTGCCTAATTTTTTTAAAGATATGATTTGTTAAGGTACTGTGGTTTCATTAATATTCAAAGGTATCAAATTTCGTGGATAAAATAATCATCACAGTTTCAAGGATACGTAAATTCGTGGCCAATGACCCTATCAATACAAAATGTTAATAGAAATTGCACTTCAGTGAACATTTAATTTCGTGGATCAACTTAACAACGAAATCCACGAAAATTGGTATTCAACGAATATTGATGAAACCACAGTATAAATTATTATTTAGTATAAAAAATACATCTGTTTTATCTTTTTAAAATTGGGTATTTTCCTATATTTTAATAAAGAGCTCTTCTTCTAAAGGACATCAATACAGTCTAAAAAAATTTACCACGACCATCGAGCTGCTTAACTTCGAATCTGTTAGTCATGAGTTCGAATCCCGCTGAGGCCTTTATTATTTTTTAACTTTCCAAAATTTTTTGATATATATACATGGACCAGTTACGGCTAAAATTTACAATGTTTTGCGTACTTTTGCTCTGAATATCTTTACAATAAATCTAAACTAACATAGTTAAATGGCTACCCTTTATCTTTTTATGGAAAGCCTAGGGTACCCTTATCTTAATACTGTGATTTTCCTAAATAATTGACCAATATAATAATTTGGGGAGGTTAGAAATCCTTGAATCGCGATTTTGGGACAAATTTTGAACTATCAGGCTGATGATATCCTAAAATGAATGTATTCAGATTTTCAATTAACTTTTATACTTTAAATTACTTTCGACTTAGGTGGTCGGGTGAGAAACCTTATTGCATGTGGATTATTGCACGCTGGTACTGTATGCATGTAATCTGCTATTGTTATTGAAATGGTCAAATCACATTATATACACTTGTACTTTGGTTCTGTATATATATCGTATCCTTCTCATAAAATGGTGACTAACTGTGCGTATCAACTTTTTAAAAAAAGGTCGTATAATTTTTAGACTTCTCCTTTGTGTGTTCCTCTTAGATTGATGTCAAAGCAAAAATAATTATCTTTGTTTCTTTTATCCTAAAAATATTAATAAGCGAATACAAATGTTCAAGGAAAGTCTACGTGAATCCTTGGTGAATTTCCCACTTTGATGACAATTTGGATTTTTAAAAAAAGAAAATCAATTGATCACTTAACCCACGAAATCTGGTGCCCAGAGATGCAAGATACCACAGAAATTGAAAGAAATTAATTAACTATATATGTCACGGGGTCGGTACTCCTCGTACAAAATAAATAAATAAAAGGATGGTCCAGTTTTTCCAACGTTACTTTATTATGATGAATAACAATAATGATGAGAGGGTGACCTGAAATGAAAACATTCATACAATTGACACATACATTTTTATAATATTTAGATATTTTAACTTTAAGATGAAAACAATTAAAGAAAGTATTTCTCACCAAATTCGCCTTCAGTAGAACTTAAACGTAATAGTTTGAAACTAATGACAGTCTCAAACTATTTAATCAGACAAGTCGTAAAACTGTCGCTGTCTGCTGGCAAACGAGTTATGTTCTAAAGTCATGGTGCAAAACATTATAAATTAAGTGTTATCACTCACACTTGCGCACTGACCATACACACCCATGAAAACCTGTTTTACCACTACCAAATAGAGACATATTATAGCTATTACCGTATTTGGTGAATCACAACCCAAAATAACACAAGCACGTGACAGAACACGAATACCAGTCAAACACGAGTAAACCATGAATGAGTTAATAATGAAATGTATGGATGAATGAATGAGTAAATAAATGAATGACTAAATACTGAATTATATTCAATTGTATCCCTGTGACATATATAATAAAAGAGACAACTCTCTAAGGCAATTTATTAACTCAAAAGACACGCTGATATCATTTATATTTCAAACGTTTCAATTATCATCAGAGCAACTAGTTTGGTCTGTATGTTAGGACTTAATTAAAAGAGCTGAATGAAACCTGTAAATAACTACACACTTCTGTCATTACTATACAGTATTAGTAGCCTTCTTTCAAAAAGGATTCAAGAAAGTATAGGAAAAAAAAGGATTTTTTAAAGAATGACCAAAACACCCCTGGTATTAAGATACCGGTATTTAACTAATAATGCAGTGTCGTCTTAGTTTTTGCCTGTCTTATTTATTTATTTATTTTTTTATATAAATCTACAGTTTGATTTAGATTCTTTCTCAAAGCCAAATTGGTAGGTCATGATAATTTTATAGACGAGTATTAACGATTTTATACATTGGTAGAGATATTTGCTTATATATAACCCCTCCCTACTAGTATCCACCCGGTATCCCCTATTTTTGCAACGAAGTTGAATGTCAGGGTCAGCTGTCATATCATGTATTGAGAAACAAATTTAAATCTATAGACTTAATATTTACATTCAGTGTATATTTTCCCTTTAGTTAGCATTAGAAATCTGCAACGTTCAATTTCTTATGAATACACTTAGCCAATTCAAACGCCATGAGCACAAATATAATTTAACGTCATCATGCGTTTTGAGTAGATTTATTTTTGTAAGATAAAACGTTTGATCTAACATAGCGAATTTGATATGAACTTACGAAAAATTATCAAATCATATCTAGTCTACTCGTTAATTGAAAAAAAAAATTCTCTACAAAGTTGTGGGCACTATAATTGATCTCGCGGAAGCGAAATAAATAAGATATTAATATGTCTGTTCCACGTATGTTTCAAATCCCTGACTAAGAGCGTACGTACATGTATATATAATGACTATACAGCGATGATACACATATATTTCATACAAACAGACAACTATAAGCATTCAATTTGTATGTACCGCTTGGTGTGTTATAGGACCGAATATATACACCCAAAAATAAGCACTCAATGCTTAAATAAAAAAATCTTTATATGAAATATTCCATGTTTCATTATTTTGGTGACTACACAGTTCTTTTTTTCCCCTTTATTTCAGGTAACACTAGAGCGTTTTGACAACGGCCCCACTAAAGACGTGTTCTACTTCCGGATAGACGAATGCGGATGTATATTGTGTTCTGAGGTTAGCATTTCCGGTTCGCCTAATTGACATGCAAGTCAGCTGACTGTAATCACGTGCAGATTTAACGTGCCGTGTGATAAGTCATGTGATAAAACAGTTTCGAACAAGATGTTCGAATTCTTTCTATTTATATCACTGTTAATGTTTTTCTTAATACGGAGATAATAATAAAAAATAGTGTCAGTACTATTTGTACCTACAGAAGACTGCATGTATTAATGCTATTTTCACAAGAAAAATTGCAAATGAGACACATGTAAAATTATTTTTTTGTTCATTATGAGCACGTGTAAAGGTGATTGGAGTAATTTCAAGAATGAAAAATCTTCTGACTATTGTGTTTTGTGTGCTAGTATTTAGAAGTACATGGTGTATACTTGTTGATTTTTTTTTCGATCTCAAAATGTTATTTATCAATAAAAAAAGGACTTAAAACTACGCTTTTTTCATTTTATTTCTTTCATTCATACTTCTCTTTCAATTAACCGTCAGATCTTCTTTGAATTTAAGATATGATCTATTAATATCCACGTAGACTAAAAATTTCCACGACCATCAAGCCCCCCCCCCCCTTCCCCCAATAATCGACTAAATTCTACTGAAATCCTTCAACTTATTACATAAAATTTGAGGAGCTTAGAATATGGGTTTTTATTAATGAGCAAAAGTTGTATAGGTGGTTAACTTCAATTGTTAAATCTGATACTGTCTGTGAAATCGTGACCTGTCTAGCAATTTGTCAAAGTTGTAATTGATGAAAAAATTGCCGCAAGGGGTTCAGTGGGTAAATTAATAAAGTGGTGAAGCATTTTGATGTGGTGGCATCTAAATTCTAAGAAAACCGCGAAAAGAGAGAACTAGATATGTAAAGTAATCTAAAATCCTTTGAACCGCCATCGTTTCAAGAAAAAAAAAGTCATAAAAAGATTTTTTTTGTGTGTGTAATGGGAAATCTTCTGATATCGGTCGACAACATAAAAAAGAGGAAACCAAAAAAAAAGCAAAACACAGCTATTCTATATGTAGGTGTGCATCTAATTAAAGACTTAAAAGCAGTCTGACAGACGGTCATTCGCTTCGTTTAGGAAGTATTTGTGTTTCGTTTGATTTCAGTTTCTTGAAGGAATTAAAATATCCGGCGTGTTTCCTTTCTTTCTCAACTGTCAGGCTGGAAATATTTATTCTTTAAAAAAGAAAAATTAAGAATTCCTACTGATGAAAAATAATTTTAAGTATTTTTTTTATAGAATCTTTACAATCCCTTCCGAAATTCAGTAGTCGAAATCCAATGGAAATATCATGATATGCATGTAATTGCAATATGAAACATATTTTATAAATGTATACCCCCACACGTGTAGGAATTTAAATTATTACAGGAAATGGGTAAATCTAGGTGCAAAATCCTTTTGAGCTCACATTTGCACTAGCCTAAAAATAAGTCATGAAACGTGTAACTTTCGCAAATCAACGCAATTTATTGTTCTTATTACCATCGTTTACGGATTTAGTTGTTGAGTTACGTTGATACACGAAATTAATTTGTTGTTGAAGTTCAATTTCTTTTAACATTCTGATTAAATAGAAACATTGTCTACGAAATTAGATACCTTTGAAACTTTGATTTACACGAAATCCACGAAAATATATACACACGAATATTAATAAAACCACCATAGTGGGTAAAAAAAAAAAATTTCATTGCACGTTTTTGATTGTATTTCACCAAATGTCTAAAGTAAGCTTATGTAAGGTCTGTATATGAAAAACACAAAACAGGAAGTTTGACATTTACATGATTTCCTGTGATTTGGTGTTTAACAAGCGATAACCAGATTTACTGAAAATGCATACCCAAGTGTCTGGCAAACGAGCTATTGGTGGCGACAAATACTTAACCAAATCCGATTTCAGGGCAAAATGTATATATATTTGTGGGCAGAAGAGCCAACCACAGTAAATAAGGCACGTGAAGTGTTTAGTGCTGTAAGTACTAATCAGAACGAAAAAGTCCCTTTTTACGTCAAAAGTGACCT
The DNA here is from genome assembly GCF_025612915.1 of Magallana angulata. Lineage (NCBI taxonomy): Eukaryota > Metazoa > Mollusca > Bivalvia > Ostreida > Ostreidae > Magallana > Magallana angulata. The sequence goes on from NC_069114.1 coordinate 30,835,331, forward strand.
TTCTTTACGGAGTCTTATGGATCCCTGAAGCTGGTGATGGTTGTTTTCATCGGAAGTTGACACTTGTTGAGAAAACGAAGTGTTTGGGCCAGACATAAAAAATATTCTAATTACTTCGAAATTAATCGTTTAGATATGGACGCTTACTGAAGCAACAATGTTAAACATATGAATTGGGAATACTGCCTTTAATACGTTAAATACGGTGACATGATTTTAGTAGTCATTATCTAAAATCTATAATAATTTCAAACGTCAAAGTTATAAAAAAAAAATGATATTTCCTCATTAGATGTTTCTTCTGTTTGTTTATTTTCAGCTATTTTCTTGTTGTTATTGTGTTTTGTATCAGTGTTGGTTTAATCTAAGGGACTGTAATGTATATTCATGTGTGCATTTTCAAACTGGGTAGTTTGCTTTTACAAAATAAAATGCATGCAATGTCGTACTTTTAAAAATGTTAAAATAACAAACATTTAACCGTCCACAGCCATATTTTAACAATGAACCTTCAAATTCAGAGACAAATAGCAATTTACCACAACATCGAAAGACACATTTTTTCTATTAAAAAAAAACCCCACCAAACCAAACAAACCAATCAAAAAGGGCAGAAATATACATACGAATGATAGTTAAAAATATTTAAAAATACGTCACTTTAATGATACGTGCAATGCCCCCGCCGCTTTAACATAGATTCACAATTCAATAGTGAAAAGTTGTGGTTGTAATCGAATAGTTGAGCATCCTACATAAACATAAGATTTATATCAAATATTGAATGCCAGTTCTTTTTTAAAGAAAATTCGGTTATGTTGGGCTTGCAATAAACGAAGTGATGCAACAGCTGTCACAAAATATTGGCTGTTGTTTATGTTTGCTTCCTGCTCCTTGGACAATTCTGGTCTCTTCCTGTCTATAGTGGAAACCCCTGAAAGTCACCCCATCACGCATAGATGGCAGCATTAATATCCGGATATTTAACGGTCTCTTCCTTCGCACCACGTGAGCAGTCTTCAGTTCACGAAGATGATTTTAATACCTCCCCTGCAGAGGAGCAGACGTTTTATTACGTTGCATGAATCACAAATTCATAATAATAACTACTCTAGATATAAAACTGTTTTATTATTAAATTTTTACATAGTATATTCCGACGCAGTTTGTTGTCTCAAGACAATTAAAATAACCAGTACAAAAAGTTTTCGCGTTATACACCGTTTCTTCAATTTAATCACATTTTCACTGGAAATTTCAGCTGCATAATATCATAAAATTCACCATAGATCAAAGTATTTATATTCGAAATTATTTTCGTGGTCATAAAATGCGACACTACGTGGGTCTAGACGCTTACAAACAGAAGTAAACATAAAAATATTAATAATATTGGCTGGTGGGAAGACCAAACAGAAATAACTGTTCGACATTAATTAATCAGTCGTTTTCAACTTCTTCTTTCAATTTTATACTGTTTCAAAAGACCTGGGATATGTTAACTGTCATTCTTTGACATGTCACGGTATTAAACGGCATGTAAGTCGATATGACTTTCTTGTAGTGCATATGACCATTTGGTCCTCGATTTAATAAAGCCAAAAAAGAAAGCAAACTCACGTTCCATACCCCCCTCCATTCCCCCAAGAAGTCGCATGGATAATTATTGCAATTTTGTGTGAATTTTGTTCATACTGGTACATAAGTTAGCCAATTACTCTTTCTGTGTTTGATTTGAATAGAAATTTTCATTCAACATATAAAATGAAATGAAATTTTTGTTCGTTGAGTGGATAAAAAAGGCGGGGGGGGGGGGGGTGTGGGGGGGAGGGGGGGGGGGGGGCACTGGCACTTTGAGATATAAGGAAGGATGAAGTACATTTAATACAAAATATTAGTACATGTATACAAATTGAATTTTAACGAGGCCGAGTACAGAACGAGTACGCACGCTTTCGCGCAGCGTTTCATTTGTATTGTGACGTCATCTTTTTGCTTGTTTGACGCCATGGCGTGATAGTTTTATCTGCAGATATTCAGCGAAATTTGTTGAAAATGGCTCGTTTAATGCGTAAAATTAATGTTATATTGTGGAATAAACATAACTGTCTCGAAGTATAAGCTATATTTGGGCTCGGGTCGAAAAAGTGAAGAGGGTTCAGCAGGCCAAACCCTCTGTCACGTTTTCTTAACCCGCCTAAATATAGCTTAATTCATATATTTCAAGACAGTAACCATGTATTTTATATTAATGACCCTTAATATGTGATGTTATATATTTTTTTATTACTTAAATATGTCTGAAGGCTTTAATAATACTATAAAGATCACCTTTTCCGCCTTTGTCAAATAAAAAATAGCCATTATCTGACAAATCTGGGAAATTGGGCATACAAAAATCAACTTTGAAAAGACCCCTGGAACAAACCAGGAGGTAAAAGGTTTTTTTTATATGACCATTTGATGCCTTTTAGCAATAACTTTAATATGTAGAACAGAAAAAGAAATCCCTAGGGCAGAAGTTTTAAAAAATGTGCAAAATTGATACATTTCAAGCGAAATCCCATAGGGTCCTATGTTAAAGATTAACAAACTTTGAGATGACCCCCTAAACAAACGGTGTGGTAAATGTCTTATTTTTTAATCTTAAAATAATAATTATATCAGCAGAAATTCGGGTAAAAAAATTCATTAAAAAATCTAGGGCAGAACTAATTAGACCCGGCCTCGTTAAAACCGAAAACTGACACCTTATTATAACCGGATATTTATCACGCCGTGTAAAAAACACGCCAAGTAAAAAAAAACCCGACAGCCGGATACGAAAAACACTGCGACTACCTTAAAGGAAAATGAATAGTAGTACTAGTATGCTTAAATTAAATTTAAATACAAAATGTTTCCTTTTGTGCTTCATGCGGTTATGCTTCATGCGGTTATGAAGGTTAGAAGGTTATGATATGAGTGTGTACGAATCTTTAAAGTTTTAACATTTTTGGCACAGGGCGGTTGGATCGAGTTGAGAAACAGTCTACATATTTTGTTTGAAAATATAGTAGGTATCATGAACTTCAAAGCGTCGTCAATAATAAGACCAGGTATAATGGGAATTTTCTATTCTTATTTGCACTCATATACAATCTATTAAAACTGAAACGCCATTGTTTTATTCCAATTTTTATGTTTCAAAAAGATCTAGATTGCTTGCTCTTTGATTTCTTTTCTCAATTTCCCTTCCATTTTCTTTCTCTTATGATTTACCATGTTACTTTTAAGTATTTCTATCAATATAATGAATCATCTAACAAAGCCGTCAAATTGAGTCCAAGATTATCTTTATCTGAAAATGAAATAACTGCAACAGATTAATTAAAAAAGAATTTTGATATCTTTATATAAAAAGAATTCAGGGCGCTAGAAGCGTCAAACTTGAAATCAGCATGTACATACAACCGTGAATTATGCACTTTCGTCAGCTTTGGAAAATTGACGTCAAGCCAATTTATATCTTTTAAAAAAGCCCATTTGGCCCAACAATAATGGTTATTATAAACTTTCAAGATCATCTTTTGATAAACTTCATCTTTAAATGACGCAAAACTTTATGCATCAAAATTGTGCAAGAGCAAGATATCAAACCAGTCTTTTTCTTTAAAAATCTAATGAAAAGTTAGAAGAAAAACTACTTGCACGTAAATCTTTATATTCTTACAAAATAACGTTCATTTCAACTGTTCCCGGAGTAATTTTTCTTTCCATAATCTTTACAAGTATTCAAATATATATGGGACAGCACCAGTAAAATCAAACACGAAATAATGAAAGTAAACTGATAAAACATGATTACTCAATGAAATCAATTACCGGTACATGGATTTAGGAAAGATATTCTGTAAAATAATGTAGGAGTCAGACCAACGTACAAATGTACATGTATAACCAGTGAGCTGCTAGTGTTTTTCAGCCTGGTGATTCGTTTATAAATACGCACATATTTTATAAATTAGCACTAACACTCATAAAGTAAATTTTCCTCTATTTTTTTTTAAGCAAACCGAATATGTTATCTTGCATGTAGGGGGCAGAACTATGCCATAATTAAACTCTATAGAAACTGACAGGACAGAAATCTACACGATCCAGTTCAATCTTCAGCAACCTAAAAAAAAAATCCCACACTGCACAAAAACCCCATCAGTATGTCAGACTCAAATTCCCATAAAAGAAGAACTGAAATCTTGCTCCTTTGAAACACCACCAAAGATCTTGTTTTGTCAGTCTTTTTTTTTTTTTTACTAGCTGGATAGTGAACATAAAATGCTTTCCGTTTTTAATTGAATTTTATAAATTGTCGTTATTTGTTGGCGGCATTTCCACGTATTTTACACTATACGTACACTGTGGCAGACCAAGTTTACACTTTCATTTGATGCGTTTTACAATTTTGCCATACATGTTAACCTCCAGTAGTGAGAAAGGGGTGGATTTTGAACCCAGAAAAGGAAGCATTTGTGTGCGGCCTTTTCCGTGTACATGTATATTTTTAAGCACATATTTTCATAATTATACCATATATGTAGATAGGGCTATGGATATTAACCAAAATATAAAAGACTTAAAATTTAGCAATTTCAGCTCATGCAAAAAAAAAAAAGTTTGCATACATTTACCATCAATTTGGTTAAACTATTTTTTTAAGGAAACAAATCTTTGCGTGAAGAGACTTTAACAATTGCCATTGTTTAGTAAAAAAAAAGGTTAAAATGCAGAAATTTAACAATTAGGAGAAGTATTATATAGAACTAGAAGTAAATCATATATTTTTTTCAAGATCAGAAACAATGTTTACCCTTTTTACATGCTTATCACAAACCATGCAGTGTTGCATTAAAAATCCACGTCAGGTTTACTGTTATGGCCAATTAAAAGATATATTCAGACATTGTTAAAGCCAAGTTAGCTGCAGGTCTGTAGCTCCAAGTCTAAAATAATTTGGATGGACGACCTTCATCTGATTTTTTTTCAGACTGGGAGCTACAGACCTGCAGCTATAAATTACCTTATGAACCTAATTTTAGTCAACAAAAAAAATAGAAGAAAAAAAACCCCAAAAAACAAAAAAAAGAAAAAGATAACTAAAGTTTAAAGTTTGATAATTTTGAGAAAGAATTGTCACTCATTTTGGAGAATCAATATCCATCATCAAGTTCAATCATCAAGAAAAATCATGCACCTTAAAAATATAGAACATTTTATTGAGCCTATTTATTATCTTAAAAATATACAAATTTAGCACATGACTGTGTAAGCAAAAGAAAAAAAGTAAAATTTCTGAATTATCATTTTTGAAAGTTGATAAATTTTTCTCTTCTTGGACAAAAAAATAAAGAAAATGGCACAGGTATTACAAATGAATAATACTGAGTTTTATCAACATGAGCTGCCTTCATTGAAAACAATTTCTAAAATTTGCCCTAATAACTTGAATAAGTTTCTATCATATATGATATTTCATAGCCAAATTTATATTTCGAAACATTAATTAAAAAATGAAAATAAAAACAAAACAGACAAACCAAAATAAAACGGATCAGGTGTATAACAGTTAAAAAAAGTATATACATTTGATTGTGTGAATTGATTAATGTACCACTAATTCCTGTAAAAGCATAATTGAGCTTAAAAAAAACAGAACTCTTAAATAAACTGTCCACAATTGATAAACTAAAATTTAACATGCTGAGATCAATTTCTACCGCAAAAAAATAAAACATTTTGATTATCAATAAAAAGATGCAACATATCGAACATTTTCAGAAAAAGAAAACATACCAATACTTTTGAAATATTTCCAAATAAAATATATAATGCACAGTTCTCATACTTCAGGATGAAAAATATTTCATACTGCCTTGTACCATTTGATTTCAGAAATATTATGCATTTGAATTTTGTATGCACAAACACACTGGTACATGTACATGGTAAATGTTTTAAAAAATATATACAAGTGATAAGACATTTCTATTAAAATCAACAGAATAATGGATTGATGAAGAATACACTAAAAAAATACAAATATACAATACATGAACTGGTACGTGATGCTCATTTGCAAGGGGGGGGGGGGGATCATTCATGTAATATGATTTTAAAAATATTTCAGCTTTGTAATTGCTAAGCATCAGTATACTTAAAGTATCAGCATGTGCATTGGTAATCTGGTATACACTGCTATCTTTTAATTTTCATATGACCCTCATATTCCAAAGAAAATAAATTGTCTAAATATTTCAATAAAAAACCCTCAAAAAACATATTTTACATATCTTTGAAAGATTCTTGTCCCATTCAAAATAGAAAGAAATTACACATCAAAACCTCTTCAATCATATCAAAATTTAAAGCTTACAAAAAAACAACATCAAAGGAACTTTCAAATACATTTAAATCTCTTATCATGTGGTTAAGTTTTAATCTGCCTTTTTTCCCCGGGTTGAGCGAGTATTGTATTTGTGGCTAACAGAGGTTGTGGTCACGCTCTCGACGGTTTTGGTTTGCTTGACCTGCTTTGTGAATGGTATTTCCTGCCATGACTGAACAAGCAACAGAGCGGGAATGACGACCCAGATTCCATTGAAAAAGACGAGGTAAACCCACAGATACAGGAAGTTGTTAGTCCGCAGATTATTGCTTCCTGTCAACCATTCTGGACAAAACGTCATCCATCCTAAAATGACATGTATCTTTAATAAAATTACTACTATATATTGTTTTACACCTATTATGTACACCTTAAAAAGTTACTGCCAAATTTAAAGGACATCAGTTTTACAATATAGTGAATGTCATTAAATAATAAAATACATCAAATACATAACTCTTTGTAGAAAAAATTTGGATGAAAATATCCATCTTCACTATTTTATTTATCTATTAATTGGAATTTTCTTAATTTCTATTTTTTTTTAGCTGCTGTTGAATTTTTGTATATGTATATCCTTACCACCATAAAGTTCACATACACACAGAAATATCTGTATGAAGTGGCGATAGGATTTGTCTTTCAATATAGCAAAAATCAGCCACACAGCCAAGGGTCCAGTTATGAATACAGTCAGGATTTCCAAGGATACAATTGTTGGATCAGATACACCCCATCTTTTATCAGCCAAGGCATATTCCTTCCCTACATAAAAACAAACATTAATTACTGGTACCTAAATAATATCACATATATTTGTTGTACTTTTTACTTGTTCATATTGAAAAAAAAAGTTGCATTTGAAATTTGGGTTTTGAAATCCTTGCTATCAAAGGGTGAAATTAATTTTTTTTTAGTATAGGCAAATCCCTTATGAACTCTTTAGAAAAAAAAATTTCTCTGTGTTCATTTCATAAAAAAATTTTTGTGGACTACATTCTGCAAATACAAAATTTTGTTAAAAATATCTATCAAATTAATTTTGATTGATTTTCTCAAGACTTCAGGGCTCGACATTAACGCTTGTCCGGTACCGGTTAAAAAAATATACGGACAAGTGAATATTGCTTGCCACTTGTCCGACTGGACAAGTGCATTTTTATGTAAAGAAGTCTCCAACATTTTAAAAAGTAAAGAAAGTTTTGTGATAAGTTTATCTGTAGTCCCGTTATAAGTTTATCGATAAGTTATTTTGAATTTGATCCCGACTTCAAATTGAAATGCAATTGAGTTACCCTTGATCGGGATTGAAGTTCACTAATTACAAACAACTTTCAATATTGATCTGTAAAGATGTGGATCTTAGTTCTTACACAGTACCAAACACACATGTTATCAAAAAGAAAGGAAGAATAGGTAGCAAAGATAAACTTAAAAGGATTATGGAAAGAAATGTAATTTATATTAGGTTTCATTAATCATTGATAGACATGACTTTTTATGTTTAGTTTAAAAAACAGATGAGAAATCAATTTAAGAGTTACATGTATTTTAAAATTTAAAATGTCTTGTAATTTGCCATGACAAAGCTTCAGCTGACAAATCATGTTTAATGTTATATGGAACCAATACATTTAGGAAAGACACTTTAAGTTTCCATTTAAGAAGTCAGGTTATTAATTATGGCAAGAATAATCGATAAATGACTTTATTTTAGTAATACAGAACTGTAGTTTTCAAGTTGACAATATTTGATCTTTAATACTGAAAATTTTTTGGACAAGTGAAGTTGAAGTTCGGACAAGTAAATATCTTGGTCACTTGTCCGAATGGACAAGTAGGAAAAAAAGTTAATGTAGAGCCCTGGACTTACATTTCCTATTTGTGTAAATTCATGATTTAATTTACAATGAATTTGGATTCCAGTTCACTTTTAGTACATGTATTCAGACCACAGCTTATATTCAGTCTCTTTTCTCATATTATCTAAACAAAAGTTCTGTTTTTACTGTTCAAGTAAATATGCGAGAAATTTTCTATTAGGCTGAAAGTAAACACCATAGAGAGCAAGCACAATTTGCCAAAAAATCTAGATTTTTAAAGTAAAAATTGATTGTAATTCTTTTACACAACATTTAATCACATTGATCTAGGTAGAAATTTGGTTCAGCTTAATATTTGGATCGACTTCTTTACCAATTATCAAGTCAGTCCTTTAAAATCCATGTCTGGAAATTAAACCCCAACTTTGTTTGCAAAATTAAAGTGGATGAGACACACATTTAATACGATTTTAACCAATCATGCATCCAAGTTAGCTTGAATTTCCAAACATCAATTTTAGCAAAGGCGTCAGTCTAAATATCAAGCTGAACTGGTTATCTGATGTTACTATATTTATCATTATCAAAATAATACTTACAGACTTGAGCAGTGAAGTGTGACGACTTCTGGATTGTTGAAACAAGTGACCAATATACAAATGGTCCTTCCTAATAAAATCAAAATTATACAAACTTATTTTTGATCTAGGATTAATTATCAAAGCCTTTAATTTAATAAACAAAATATACTAATAAAATGTCATTGTTTTTCATTCAGCGCAGACAGTGAGGATAAAGAAGGATTAAGATATTCAAACAAATCTTACCAAGGTAAAATGAATCAATGCATCGAACAGAAGCCAAGCAAGAATCAATTTGTTTATTCTGGTTTGCGATCTTCCCGTGGTGAAAGCAAATATAAATGCAACAACAGCATAAACAGCTGTAACAGCTAAAGACACTACGGAAACTTGAGTCAGCACCATTTTTTCTCTTCTAGTAGTTTTGTAAGTTTTCTGAGTTTCTGCAGAAATCTTAAAAAGTGCAAAGAGAAAGTGACGCCTCAATGTAAATAAAGATTTTGTAAAATATGGTCAATTAAGATTTAGCATAAAACGCTTAGATGACTAAAGTAAAAGACAAAGGTAAATCGAGCCAGGAATTTCAATATCCGGATTAGAATAAATTTAAAACCAATTCAAGTCCGAGCCGCATCTCTCTGCAGTCTGTTTTTGACCCTCTCTGTTTCTCTCTCTCTCTCTCTCTCTCTCTCTCTCTCTCTCTCTCTCTCTCTCTCTCTCTCTCTCTCTCTCTCTCTCTCATGGTGTTCCGATGGGGCCACTTCGTCCTTCGCACTTTTGCCTTTAGGTCGAGGTGCGAGAGTGCGAAGTTGCGACGGCGAAAGTGCGAAGGTGCGACGGCGAAAGTGCGAAGGTGCGACGGCGAAGGAGTGAAAGTGCGAAGATGCGACGGCGAAGCGCGAAGATGCGAAGGCGATTTCAAGTGCGAAGTTGCGAAGGCGAAGAAGCGATACTACTATCGCACCTTCGCCATCGCAACTTCGCACTCTCGCCTTCGCATCTTCGCACTTTCGCCTTCGCCTTTTTATAATTGTGGAGATCTCTATCGTTTAAAGACAATTTTAGCTGTACAAAAGGACATCTGAGGCAGACGATGAACTTTTTAGAATTTATTTTCAACAGCCTGCGCAGATCCATAACTTTTTCGGGGGGGGGGGGGGGGGGTCGATGGATAATTCAATTTGCCGGGGTGGGGGGGGGGGGTTGGCATATTTTGGAGAGTTTTAATTATATATAATTGATAAATAAATTTTCCCGGGGGATGGGATCCGGACCCTCTCTCTCCCTTTACTGCATGTGTGAAGTTATTAATATTGAATTTTCCGGGGGCCCCTCTCCCCCTCTAGATCCATACATGAGCAAGGAGTGTCGCATAATGAAATTAGAATAATATTGTGTTTGATCCACGGTAAACAGACAGCTGGTAAGTGACAGGAGTCTGGAAGTGCATATGTATACATTATGGCGGACATTACATTTTATGTGGAGTGAAATGATTAGGCATAACCAGCACTGGTAAACATATATGTCACATATACATTAAAATATTTAAAAATATTCATTGTAAGCACAATGGCCTAGTGCATGCGTACCAATAATATCATGGATTAATCGGAAAACCTTGGCGAGTACGGTGCCTGCATCAAATTCTAATTAATATATATGTAATCGACTGAGACTTTCTGAATGCTATAAAAAAAGGCGAAGGCGAAAGTGCGAAGTTGCAAAGGCGAGAGTGCGAAGTTGCGCCTTCGCACTTTCGCCATCGCAACTTCGCGCTTCGCCGTCGCATCTTCGCACTTTCGCTCCTTCGCCGTCGCATTCTCGCACTTTCGCCTTCGCAACTTCGCACTCTCGCATCTTCGACCTAAAGGCGAAAGTGCGAAGGTCGAAGTGACCCCATCGGAACACCATACTCTCTGCCCCAACGGATTTCCTCGGTGTTTTGCGACCTGCATGTTTGCCCGCTTGAATATTATTAAATATTATTTTGAATATGATGTACTCATGTACTTGTACTCTTATCCACATCTCGATATATAATGACAGACTACATTTTAAAACTATAGTCTGTCCCAAGTTATTGCTTCATCACTTTTTCATGATTTTAAATAAAAATACACATACCTGTGAAATAAATTCAGTTGAAATCGATGAAAGGGAATATATCTAAGATATCTTCATTGAACAGTTATCATTTTTCAATCATAAAAGTTCACATTTCTTACGGAGTTTTATAATGGGAAATGTTTACATCTTTTCTCCATTCCAATTTTTCAACGTTATCATCCGGGCTTATTGCTGATGCAATGCAAAATCTCCGTTTATTTTATATTTTGACAGTGTATACAGAAGATTGGGAACTGATAAAATAGCTCAAAAGCTTATATCGAAAAAATTACAATTTCAAATTTAATTTTGTTCTGTAGTGTTTTTGTTTTGTATTCATGTTTTATAGATATTTACTGTTTTATGAAATTTGTATTATATTTGAGCCCTAACAATAGAAGCCCTAATATTAGTGCCCTAATTATAGTGCCCTCACTGCCCTGATAGTACAGCAGGCCATAATACTGGAGCCTGCTGCCCTATCAGGTGCCCTAATGGTGTAACAGGTCCTAATACTGGGGCCTGCTGTCCTAATGGCCAGATGGTGTAGCAGGCATTGGTACCGGAGTCTGCTGCCCTAATGCCCTAACATCGTGAGGTTTTTGGGCAAAGTATATATCAGGGGGAGAGAGAGAATGTGAAGAGAGCCAGAATAAAGAGGGTTATAGTTATAGGAGAGAGAGAGAGAGAGAGAGAGAGAGAGAGAGAGAGAGAGAGAGAGAGAGAGAGAGAGAGAGAGAGCACAACAGATTGCCATTTGATGTACATTTTTAACTTGTTCTTTGAATACACTCGATTCAAAAGAAACTTGTGTTCGTCTTCAATAGATTTATTATTATTTAAGATCTACTGGTTCTCAAAATACAACACAGAACTCATAAACGTTTGTGACGCTGGAGCAAGAAGATCCCTTCGCATTGACTCCGAGAGCCTTGAGAAAACGTCGCAGTTATTTTAAATCTACATGTATATGTTTATAATAAAATACGCTCATGCAAAAGCCCAATTTTAACTATAAAGTGTTTTTCATAATTTTACATACACGAAAAAAAAAACCCACCCCAAATTTTGATGGTATCGAACCACCAGCCTTAAAAGCCCCAAAACTTTTTTTTAAATGAATGGTGCTCTATTCAAAAGCTGAGTCATTTCAGTCATGACAAACACATGTTACAATTAAATAATCACAAGTTAATTTACGGACTTTTATATAATATTTTTCAAGAACGTTGTACTCTGATACAAAAATAATAAATTTAATGTATAAGGCGGCCTAGCGTGTCATCACTTCAAGTTTTTGCTGATTGAAATTAGTCTTTTTTAAAATTAAACTATGAAAAAATATAGAACACTAATCCACTGAATTTCTTTAAAACTAGTATTTTAATATTTTGGTGCACGCAAACATCACTTCAAATTCATTTATATGTTCCAAATACTGAACCAATGTTAAAAGGGTTACAAATCGATGTTTTGTAAAATATATCGCATGGAACGAATTTTTGAAGAATCATCAAATACTGTATGTGGATATTTTAAAATTTCAACTGTGTCTTGACATTCACCCATCAGCTTAACGAATGTGTAACCAGAGACACAAATAACATATTTTTATTGGTATTTATGTCTCTGGTGTAACATTTTGTCCAGTATACCCTAATAACTCATTGTTAACTCGCCAAGTGCACCGTGTGTGTTTGCATTAGAATATAAGCCATCAATACTGTTTTACAATTGATACTTATGTATACATCAATTAATTAAATTTCATGAAATTTCATAAAAATGCAAGTACAACAAATCGTATAGGTCCCACTGGCTTCGCCTTTGCCTCCCCCAATCTTTGGAATTTTTGTTTTATAATTAGATATTAAACGTAATAGATCTTCATATTTATATCTGTTTTTTCCAAGGTTACTTTTGTCACTATCGCTATTACCAGAGATTTTTTATTTATGTCTCTGCTATTATCCTTGACGCTCAGAGCTATGATACTTTACTGTATCGGCAAGTTCATAGTACTAGGTTTACCCTGGGCCTACACCCATACCGGAAACGGGGGAACGCACGCGCAAGTGCCATTTTGATGCTTGCTGAATTTGGGAAGAAAATCGTCAAAGAAAACCATGTCTGAACACTATTTACAGGTCGCAGAGAAAGAGGATGACGAGCCAGTTGAGATACCAAGTGAAGATGACGGTACCCTACTACTCTCTACCCTAGCAGCCCAGTTTCCGGGTGCATGTGGGTTGAAATACAGAAACCCCCAAACCGGAAATTTCCGAGGTGTGCGACTAAGTGAGGGTTACCTTTATCCCCCAGAGGGATCTAGTTGGGGAGACGTTGTTTATGTTGTTGTGTTTCCTAAGGTGCAGAATGTTGTACAAGAGCAAGAGGAGAATCAGATACACTACATACCCAGTATTTGTGGTAAGACTAATACCCATCACTTGGCTTTTTATATAGGTGCCATAAATCATGTTACAAGAACAGAAGAAGGCTGCATTAAAAATCATGAAAATTTTTGTAATTAAAAACTACTTTGACAAAGCTTGTTTTTATTTTACACATCAATTATCTTTTTAATATTTGGCATCCCCTGCATAAGTGCCTTATCTGTGTTTAATGTATATCACTTCAACAAATTTGGACCATTTTATAGATAACAAACGCAAAGGAGATGACATAGAAAATCCAGGTTCCAAAACTCGACGCATGGACAAGAAGAGATGTGTTGATCTCATTGTTTTGGGCTTACCATGGAAAAGTACAGAGGAAGACATGCGCAAATATTTCTCACAGTTTGGTGAACTGTTATTGGTGCAGGTGAAATGATGATTTTTTTTACTTTTTAATTACCCTAAAAATTCTGCTTGTCATATCAGTTGAGATATTGTATAATTTATAAAAGCAAAAGAATAATGTAATGTATGCAGAAGAAACTTTTGTAAACATATATCTAACCTGTTTTAGATTAATATATAAATGCTATTCATTCTTTAGAATATTCCAAGATGATAAGATCAATTCTTTAGAATATTCCAAGATGACAAGATAGATTTTAGACTAAGTGAAAATTTTATTGGTGTGTTTCAGGTCAAGCGAGATGGCAAAACAGGACAGTCCAAAGGATTTGGTTTTGTGAGATTTGGTGACTTCGAGGCCCAATCCAAGTGTTTAGCTCAGCGACATATGATTGACGGAAGATGGTGTGAAGTAAACATTCCAGCCTCAAATGTAATTGTTTCCTGTATTTTTTAAACAATTTTAATTGATAGTAATCCTCAAACAAAATTTCTATAAATCATAGGAAACTCAACCTGCTGAAAACTTTTGTTAAGTCTGTATAAAGTTGGTTTGTATTTTGATTTCAAAATATGAAGTTATTTTTTTCTTCTTACAGGAGCAAAGTGGTCCACCAATGAACAGAAAAGTGTTTATTGCTCGATGTTCTGAAGATATCACAGCCGACGATCTTCACAAATACTTCAGCAAATTTGGTGAGGTGTCAGACGTATTCATCCCCAAACCTTTCCGGGCCTTTGCCTTTGTGACCTTCATGGATGCAGAGATTGCACAAAGTCTTTGTGGAGAAGACCACATCATAAAGGGAACAAGTGTCCATGTCAGCAGTGCCACACCCAAGTCATTTGGGAAATATGAGGACCAGAGCCAAGGGGGTCGGGAACGAGATGGTAGGCGGGACAGGGACAGGGGGGATTATGATAGGCTAAGGAGGAGGGGGGACAACAACACAACCGTCCGAAATGAGACTGCAATGGATCAAAACATGGGAATGAATTTCCTCAACTCAGCAATGTTGGCAGCAGCACAAGCTGTACTTAGTGGTCAGGGAGGGTGGCCAGGGATGGGAGGGACCCAGCAGCCAGGGGCAAGTCAGGACCAGACCATGGCACAGAGCTATCGGGGTACCAGTCGCCCAGACAGTGGGGGTCAGAGTTACACTGGGTGGGGATATGATTCTCAGGCCAGTACCCAGGGAGGTGGGTACAGTGGGTGGAGTGGAAGGGGAGGGGCAGCAGGTGGGTGGAGCTAAAAATGGGGGAGGAGGAGGGAGGTGAAAGAGTAGTGAGATTTTAATGGCAGAGTTGTGATGGGAATGGTCAAACTGTTCCCTAAAATGGCAGGATAGGGAGAAAGTTTGTAAATAACTTACTGTTTATTTTTTTCCTCTGAAATTTATTTTCCTCTATTTTTTGAAAGAAAACAAAAGTTTAGTGTGCTGTAGTTAGCAGAAGTGAGCAACAAATGTGTGGTTTGTTTAAGATTGGTCAAGAAGATGTAGGAGAGGTGAAATGAGGAAATGACTGGCGTGAGAACTTGTTTTAAAGCGACATTTTGAAAGGAAGAGATTCAGCAGATTTCAAGAGAGATGTGAGGACATAATATAAGCGAGATGGTGCTTTGTTTTGAACAGCCGGAAAGTGAGAGTTACCCAGACTGACAATTATATATAAGTTTTTTATATATATATATATAAATGTGAGATCATGTTCTTGTTAAAGAGATGGTGTAAGTGTTGTGTAAAGAGTTACGTTTGTTGTTGTGAAGTAAAATAGATACTCGACTGAGAGAAGAATTTTGTGAGTTTTATCCAAGAGGTTGACACAAGTGTCAGAGAGAGGATTGATTTTGGAAAAGGTACTTGAAAGAGAAGAGAAAGAGGAAATGGATGCAGGTTTATGCTAGGTTTAAGGTAACAGAGCGGAAGGATGATCGCAGGCAAATAAATTAGAATTGCCTGTTTGGTTCTGTCCCAGATATAATTCAAGATTTCTATATTGAAAGAATCTGGGGGATTAGACCAAAGAAATTACTTCATCCTGGTAGAAAATATTTTTATTTAAAATGGGACAGGGGCTCAAGAGGGTCCTTCACTCTGTGTGTCAATGCTGAAAATGTAAAAGATTAGGAATTAGGAAATTTGTTACCAATGCATTTTTTACTGCATCAGAGATGGCAGGGCATACATCAATGTAATTAAGAATACCGTATATTGCTAGTACAACGCATTCTTTTGAAATAACACCAAACTTAAACACAAACAAACCATTTTCAGCAAATATTGCTCTAGTGAAAAGATGTTGTTTGAAAATTCCCCTGCGATAGTGAGTTTAAAAAAGAAAAATTGTTTAATTTATTTTAAGCACAAAAATTCTCGTCATTTGTTGAATACAGCCGAACAATGAAAAAGTTTTCAAAGAGGCTACTAAAATTTGTCTTGATGCGCTTGTCAGGAAGTTGGTAAGAGGTCCGTTAAAGAAGGCGCCATGAACGAGAGTATACCAAAATTGTAAACTAGGTATATGTGTGTACTAATGCGCAAGAAACTGGAGCGTGTAAGTGAAAGTCCTTCAGGGGCATAAAAGGCACGTAGCATCAAGGAGGGCCAGCCCCCCCCCCCATTTTTCTCGGAGCAAACATTTTTGTTAAATTTACATACAGAAAAGTTAATAAAAATGAAGTCCCCCCCCCCTTCTGGAAGTATGTAAAAAAATTGAAGTGAAAGTAAGGAAATCAACAGTGAATTATTTTGCTTGTCAAGATAGTTTGGATCACTTTGACTCCCCTTCCACACTTTCAAAAATGATGCTTCGTGCCTTCCACAATAAAGTTGCGTGAGTGTTGGCAAACGCCGTCTTCATTGTGCTGGCATGGTGTGAAATGTTCTGCAGTTAAAATGTAGCGAAATCGAATTGTATGCATGCATTTCGGACTGTAGAGTTAAAAAAAACACTTTTTGGTTTTAGAAATAATATTTTTTTTAAAAAAGAAATGTTGCAAGATATACACAGAATGAAGGAGGTGGGTAATGGTCCTTTGACACTGAAAGATAGAAAGGGTGTATTCGAGATTAATGAAGGAAATGGAGTGACGTAAAACTTAGTTAATTGTTAATCTTGATTAAGAAAATGCAATTGAAATATTTATGATTTGAATTGAAACAAAATGCAATTTGATATAACATATCTTTTAAATTGGTAAGTTAACAATACTGAAAAATCCCGATACATGTAAAATTCGCGCGAGAAATATTCTTCAGGGGATTTGAAGTTGTTAATAACTGGAACGACTTGTTAGGATACAAAGGTAAGGTAAAACTTTCCAGTAAGACAGATCGAGAATTGGAAGATTCTAGGTAGGAACCAAGGTAAGAGGCAATACTTAGAATCGAAACCTAAGGATTCTGGACAATCGAAACCAATTGGTAACTGTATTGTATTTTCAGTGTTATCGATCATGTTTACAGTGTAAAATAAATTCAACGTGTTGAATGTTTTGAACAATGAATAGAAAGTAATAAAGAAATAAGAATGAAAACTTCAGTTGTTATTATTCTCTTTTGTAACCACGGTGTGTATAGACATAACCTTCCCTTTTCGTTGGTAGTAACCCGGATGGAACTAAAGGAAGCATGCTGCTGTGTAGATTAATTATAAATATCTGTGAATCTTATCCATATAAAGAGTTAGTTAACATTAAGGTTTGAAATTGTAGTTTGAATTGTCAAGTCCTACTTTGGATAGTCTTCGATATACATGTATTTATTTAACTTGCTCAAATTTTACTTTTTAATAAGAGGTTCCCGGATTCAGACAGTCGCTCATACACGCGCAAGGTATGAACATCCTGTTCTTTCATACATGTATGATCATAATTAAATTGTTTGAAAAATATATTGCAGACAACCCATTTACTCTTTTGATTTTAAAACGCACCTGTTTATCCAGTGTATTTTCAGAAGGAATCTAAAACGAAAATTTTAATCTTTAGTTTAAAGGGCATAGTCACGATTTTTGTCCCAAATTTTTTTTTATTTTAATGTTTACAATGCTTTAGTAAGGCATTTTAAAAAGGCAATTATAATTTGAATGTATTTTGTTGAATAATAAGCGAGTTACAGAGTTTACAATTCTTTGCTATGTAAACAAAACTTTTGTTTACATTTTGAATGTTGAAGTGAAAATTCTTGTTTTAAACACAAAATGAATGTGTTAATCATTAGGAACTGTTAATTCATGCTTAAAATGAATAAGAGGATAGACAAATTAGTTTGAAAAAGATTTTTACTGGTATATTGAACCTATGTAAACAAAAACAGGGCACGAGCCTTGATTACATGACAAAGAGTTGCGAGCCCTGTATCTTGCCTAAAACTCAACGACTAGCACCCAAATTTCATTTGATGATTAGAAATACATTCATAAAGCATTGTAAATAATAAAAACAGAAAAATAAAATTTAACTAAAATCGTGACCATGCCCCTTTAAGAAATTATATTGGGGTATTAAACAATACAACAGCACATTGCAAGTACATGTACTAGGTGTTTAATATATCCAAATCATAAGTGTACGGAAATTGTACGAAAAATGATATAAAACCAAGATAGTAATGAGGTATTTGGAAATGAATGCAGTGCAGATCATCGCATGCATTGCTCAAAAACATTGGCCCACATTGGGGGGAGAGGGGGGGGGGGGGGTCGATTGAGTAAGATAAAAATTGTCATCAAAAGAACACGGATAGAAGATGATGAAAATACATGTAATTTAGAAGCTGGGTAATGTGCTATCTGATGAAAATCGAATACATGTATGTGATCTGCTCCGACAATTCGATATAGCGACATCAGATTGTCGAAGCGCAGATCAAAGCTCATAGTCAAGCAGATTGGGTAATGTGTTTCAGTTTCAATTATGTTTGAACTCAGTCTTCACTAGTTATACTTTCTTTACTTGGATTAACGTCTGACGGTGCTGCTAAGGTGAGCGATACGGTCTTTGACCCTTGTTGTTAAAGATGTACTGCTCGGCTAAACCAAAGATCCTTCTCTAAATCCTACGTGCAATTGACTCTTAGCCGATGTAAAATTGCGATTGTCACAATGTTAACGCAAGTTAAGTCATCGTACTTTGATTATACATTGAATCACCTTGCTCCTGTTATACTCATAAACTCCGTCAACGAATGACCTTAGATCACGAAAGAGTTGGGGTTTTTTGTTTGTTTGTTTGTTTTTATTTTTTTTTTTTTTTTTACAAAAATTGAACACTTGTACAAAAACTGAACACTTGTACAATTTTACAACCATAGTTTATTTACATTTCTTGGACTAACAGCCGTAAATAATTTAAGGACATGTTTTCAATATTTTAACGATAACGTCTACACATAACAATTTATACAATAACTGTATAAAGATGGTTTACAAAAAAATTCTAGTCAGTATAACCATGAAATCATTTTTTATGCAAAAAATAAAAGTATATAAAAATATCTTGATTGCATATTCCTTAGTTAGCGATATAAAATAATGACCGTAAAAACAGAGACTTGTTCGCTGCTTGCATAAATTTATCTTTAAGTACAAAATAAATATTAGTAAAACACTGCAGGAACGAAGCGGCAAAATAAAAAAAAATACCGACAGGATCTTATGAGACCAATTTTAAAGAAATTCAGGAATGATGATAGCTCCGCCATTATAGCCATGTTTAACTGTATATTAATGATTGCACCTTTAATTTAATCGTCCATTTCAGGACAGAAAGCACATATAGTTATAAACAACACTAAAACATTAAAATTATTTATAAAACAGAATTGCACAACACGAAAAGTTAACATTGCTATACAATATGATATTGCTTATTAAAACAACTGTTCATGGAGGATTCCTGGAAAAGAAAATTATGACTAGTCTACGTGTCTAAAAATAACCTTTTTACCCTTCTAATTTAGACCGGTACAGTCCATGAGCAATGAGATATAGACCATGTTTTGTTGTCGATGAAAAAAAATATCGTTGATTCACTAAAGTTTTGCGAAAATGGATAACAAATTGAAATGCATTACAAAAAACACGACATAAAATCACAAAACACATTAGAATTAGGAAGTAAACTGTCAATTATTTAAAAATAAATCTCACTAACAAGTAACTTGTTCATATAATCCGAGTATATATTAAGCGCCAAAAATGTCAGTAAAAAAAAAATAAAGGTAAAGCAGATCTAACAATGTGAGCTACAACAAAGGTTCCAAACCGACAAAACAAACGTCCTAAAATTTCTGTGAGCATTTTTTTTTATAACTATCTCCCCGCAGTTGGAACGATCATCAGTCCCCCGGTAGAGGACAATACAGCTTGCATGGTTCCTCTACTCTTTTTCATTATATTTTTTGCCTCTTTGGTCGTCGCCCGGGGCGGCGGGCGTGGAGATCGTCGGGCCTTGCTGCCTTCGTGCATCAGTCTGGACATGCGCCCTCCTTTGTCCAGATTTGCCATTTCTTCCCCTTCCGGTTTTACTCTTGGAGCGTTAGGCACATCTCTGGGATTATTGCCATACTTGTGCAGTAAAGAGTCCATACGTCCACCTTTATGCTGTTCTGCAATTTCTTCCGCCTCCGGTTTAACACGTGGTACTGCGCGACTGGACAGAGGAGTTCCGAATCCTCGCAAGTTCTTCATCATCTCCTTACCCTCCATGCTAGCTGTTACCGACGCCTCTGGTTTTACTCTTGGTTCTTTTCTAGCCGACGATGGGATTTGTGTGGGGTCATGCATCAGATTACGCATATATCCCCCCGAACTCTTCTCAGCGGTTTCGGATGCTTCCGGTTTGACCCTTGGCTCTCTGCGAGCCGAGGTTGGAAGTCTACCGTAGCTATTGAACAACTGACTTGTAGACTTTCCTTTGTGATGGTCAGCTATCTCCTCTGCTTCTGGTTTTACTCGGGGGCCCGGAGCAGGCTCGGGACGCGGTGTTGCAGAGCCATTCAAAAGTCCGGAAACGGTGCCGTTCTTTCCAAGCTGGAAATTCCTCTTTCCTTCTTCTGTCTGACATCGAGTCTCACATCTTGGAGTTGGAGGAATCGGCCTCGGGGTGCCACTCCCAAACAGTTCCAGAGATCCCTTGCTTTTGCTGGCGAATTCTTCAGCCTCTGGTCTCACGCGAGGTGCTTTACGAGGTGTGTAGTAGTTTCCTGTCTGGTCAAAGCCTGGGTAGGGGCCAGAGGGTGCTGGGTCACTCTTGTACAGCATGGCTACAAATACAGGAACATGTACATGTATGACTTGATCATTTAACGCTGTACATGCATTCAATTTTAATTAAGTTGAAAAGCAACGGTATTTATAAATAAACTCTTCTTATAAGTAAAAATTTTCAATAATTGTTCTGTTTGAACTTAAGATGATTGCGAAGAAGTATATACCCATGCCATTAAGAAAAAGTTCTGCAGGATTCTATACACATCGATCATCATTGACAGTGAGAATTACCTCATATGTACCAATAACGAATATACATGTTATGTCAAGCTTATATAAATATATATCTGTGGAGTGAGGCTAGAGAGAGAGAGAGAGAGAGAGAGAGAGAGAGAGAGAGAGAGAGAGAGAGAGAGAGAGAGAGAGAGAGTTATTCTATAAGTTATCCTTTACCTGGCCATACAAACATTTCTGTGATTTTTTTTACATAGAATTGTAGTGGCATATTGCTCAATATTGTCAAATATCGTTCGTAAAGCTGCACGACTAGCTGTATGCAACATAGCTGCAGGACTGTAGCTCCCGGTCTGAAAAAAATCGGATGGACGACCTGGGAGCTACAGTGCCTCCCATAGTAAAAAACTGCAATTTACGGCGCACAAAAAATTGCGCTAATTTTGGACTGATTAATCTCATTTACGATCACATTCTGTACAAATATTTGATCCCAAAAAATTCCTCGGACATTTTACTACAGATATCGTCACTTCACTTGCCTCTTATATTCTTTTAAACACCATCACAGCCCTGCAAATTAAAGTGGTGCAAGTTTGTTTACATTTAAAAATGGCGACTCTCGATCTCGACGTAAATTAACATACTTCATTTTCCGAGGTCGGTTATCATGTTAAAGAGAAAGTCTGAGGCAAGTAAAGTGACGATATCAGTAGTAAATTGGCAGAAGAATTTAATGGTACAAATTATTTTTACAGAATTTGAGTAAAAATCAGGTTAATAAGTCCACAATTAGCGCATTTTTTTGTGCGCCGTAAATTGCAGATTTTTCCTATGGGAGGCACTGTAGCTCCCAGGTCGTCCATCCGAAATTTTTCAGACCGGGAGCTACAGTCCTGCAGCTATATGCAACATATATATTGGGTTGGGTGCGCAAACATTCATCGAGGTGCAAAGCTGTATTGTTAAAGATGATACGTATAATAAAACAACTTATGTTAAATTCATATTTACCTTTTAGAGACGATGTTTTATAGACCTAATCCAAATTCATTTTAGCGAATGCCGTGACGTATCCACGGTAAACAAGCGAGAACCTGTCTTCCGGTGGTCTCACTAATGTACGATAAAGAAATGACTTGCATATTTCGAGTTAATATAAAAAGGATGTTTTTCACCATAGTTTTTAATTACCCTGATTTTTAAAATTTTGCTTTTATATTTTTTCTGATTTAACCCCTTCTACTGTTCTTAGCTGCGATTTTAATTAATTTTTTCGGGCTCAAGATTCAAAGAATGGGAGGGTGATGATATAACTATGATTGATTATGATTAAATGTGATAAAATAATAATGATTAACACAACAAAATATTTCTATAAGTTTTTATTACGGATTTATCGACGAAAAATCAAAGCTGTTGGTAAAAATAGATAACTCGTACGTAGAATTCATACGGCAGCAGAAGAAATCTGTATACCCGCTGTTTATTGATGGATAATTCAAATTTTCTTTAACAAAATAAAATCTAATAGCAATAAAAAAAAAATGACTTTATATTCATTAAATAACGCAAACTAAGTAAAAGTTGGGTAAGTAGACAACTCCTACGCAGAATGCATTCGCAGCCGAGAAAAGAGCACACCTGCCGCTTACCCATGTTACCTGATGGGCGATCTTAATGTTTTACTTTTATTTTCTAACTTTAAAAAATTATCATATTAATATTGATAAAAAAAAAACCCCACATTTATTGATTAACACTCACTAAATTAGTAAAAATCATGAAAGTAAAAAAAAACTACTCAGAATCTATAATCTAAACAACTAATTGCTAATTTTTTTATTTTATTTATTTATTATTTTTTTTTGTATGTTAGTCTTTTATTTCATTGTACTAAAAATGCATAGATAAAATTATTAATTTCTTTACGCAAATTTAAAAAAAAACCGCGAATGACTTAAAAATAAAGGGAAAAGTCTAACACAGAATTCTTATGACTGTGGATTTAAAATGCACGCCTGCCATTTATAGTTATGTCATTTTATTTGTAAATTATTTCAGATGGCTGTAAAGTTAACATTTTGCCTTATGATTATGTTCAGAAGAGAAATTTACTTATTGCTGTGATTAATTTATTATACTACATGAAGTTGGGTGATACGAGTTTTATATAGTCCGTATATATCACTCCTTATAAGTTTGACCCAGTTCTGTTCTCTCTAAGAACTTTCATGTTGTAAATTTTGAATTTACTGGTGGGTTTAAATACAAAATTTACACATGTTGGAAATTTTTTATTTACACCCACCCAGTAAATTCAAAATTTACAACATGACAGAACCATGCGTTCATTCAGAGTTTTTTTTTGGGGGTAGGGGGGTATTCAGGTTTGTCGGGGAGGGGGTTGAGGCATATTTTTGGTCATTTTACAATGAAAATTTACGAAATTTTTTTTCCAGGGGGGGGGGATTCCACCCCATCCTCCGAATCCCATCTAGATTAGTTCATGAAAAGTCTGTTAGTGGTGAAAATCTTCCTAAAAGTCAAAGAAAAAATCTTGCATCTACTCCAAAAAAAAAAAAAGAAAAAAAAAGAATGATGATTGAAATAAATATTTGATGGAAGTTCATGAGTTATACTAACATATACATGTATTGTTATTAAATTGTTGTTGTCAGCAAGAACATTCTAGACTACGGCAGCTTACCGTTCACGAGACTGTTCCACGATCTTTGGGTCTAAAGACCAACTCTGTTTTTTAAATGTTTTTTTTTCTACATAATGAATGAAAAATCGTGTTTCAAAACTAGGAACCAGCAAAGAACGTCATATTGTTATAAATATATAGTTGTTTGCTTGTCAGTTTTCAGCAAGGAATCAAGCTGTTTTCTCGAGATTTCCATTATATTCCCCCTATTTATTCGGAAACCTATCGAATTATTCATAATAACAGGCACGTAGCATCGTTTTGGAAAGTGGGGGGGGGGGGGGGGGGGGGGGTCCAGACTCATCCAAAAAATCTTGACAAGCAAAAAAAAAAGGGGGGGGGGGGGAATTTAAAGTTTCCAAAAATCTTTAAAATCCTAATCCGGGGGGGGGGGGGGGGGGGGGGGGGGGGGCTGGTGTAGTATAAAATAAAACTTCAATCTCATTCCCCATTTCCATATCATTTCTTTATATACTCCCAAAAAGGGGGGGGGGGGGGGCGAACTCCATGATAATTCAATTTTTTATATGTATATTTTAAAAAATTTGTTGCTGCAAGAAAAAGTGGGGCCCCCCTGATGCTTCGTGCCTGAATAACTGCTAGAATCACACAAACGTATATGTATACAAGTATGTTATTTATAAACATGCATTTCTTTCTCTCTTTCTTTGTTTACCTCCTTCTTTCACTTCATCTCTTCGTCTTCTCCATTCATCTCTCTCTCTCTCTCTTTCTTTCTCTCTTCATGAACGGAAAAACCATACAAACATCGAGATAGAAAAATACTTATATATATATATATATATATATATATATATATATATATATATATATATATATATATATATATATATATATATATATATATATATATATAGTTGAACCTGCGTTTAACTGTTCTAGTACATGTATTTTTTCAATACAATTAAAATACATGTATAGAGAAAACTATCAAGCAAACGGGATTGAATGTGTATGAAAATAAATAAATAGCTATAGGACATGCACAAAAAATCTGTGCGCCAATATATCAATCATTTTCAAACTGATAGACATATTTTAATATTCTTGTAGCGAGTCGGTAAGCGTTCCACTGCAACATTCACATTCTAAATGTTTGAAAAGCAAAATGTCATTCCGACAATTTTAATGAATCACACTGAACAGAATGAATCGAGGGTCGAGAAATGTTGTACATTTGATAAAAACAGGGACGTATATACTAAGTATATACGTCCCTGATAAAAAGAAAGTCAAGAATAATGCAAGAATAATGCATGGCTGCATTACCAAATATTATTGAATTTTTAATGTATTGACATGTGCATGTTTTTCATACGACAAACAATCATTCGCTTCATTTTCCCTCAAACGGTTACACGCAGAGTTTTGTATAAAAAAAAAAAAGAAAAAAAAGAAGCGGGACCATCATGTCACAATCTGAACACGAACACGTTGATTAATGTATTTTTGATTATAAATCATGTACTAATTACAAAATAACTTGCACATTATTTCCTTTACTATTTTACTATAATATTTGGGGCTAGTGGAAGGGGGGGGGGGCTACATGTCCAAAGATGATTGGTGATCGTCGGCTCTACCTATACACGTGTATATATACACGTGTTAGTTTCTTGTATATTCTGTGTGAATTGAACGGTTTTTTTGTCGCTTAAGAAACAATAGACCTTTACCTACCTGTATATTGGGAGACGACCGTGAAGCACACCGTGTACACAACCCCCATCCCATCTCTCTCTCTCTCTCTCTCTCTCTCTCTCTCTCTCTCTCTCTCTCTCTCTCTCTCTCTCTCTCTCTCTCAATGTTTTAGGTGACTAGGAAAAATAACAGTTATGAACGAGTAGATCTACGAAACACAAAAAATTATGTTTCAAAATACTATGCAGTCCACTTTTATTATTCCCGTTGATAGAGCAAGGTCGCTACATGCAACAGAATTATCAGAGTTTCTGACACCCAATTAAAACTTATATGTAATCTTCATGTAATCTATATGAAATTGAAGACGTATAACACTCAATCCTTATATATCTCATGTACACTTACACTGAACACTTAATCAAAAAATATTATACGCCATCAGTGTTTTAACTAGTCAAACTTAAGTATAATTTCTATAGTACATTCATAGCCATAAACATTTAAACATGTGTGTTACTATCTTTGAGAAGCTTATAAGATACAGAAAACAAAATTGTTTTTGTAAAGGAAAGTATAATTCATTATTATTTACGAAACAGACCAGACATATATTAACCAAGAAGATTGCCATGTCATTGAGTTGAATCATTTTACAACGTTAAACATTGAACCGGGTGCTTTTTTTTCCTCCATTGAAAATTGAAACCAAAATATACCCGTTACACTGATATCATGCAATGTAAAATTTTGCTACAGTCTTATGAATGACGTATGTTATACATGTATTTGTTTTTAGAAACAAAATCAGGACTTGAAGATTTACATATAGTTTGGTGAACTAGGCAGTGAAAGTCTTAGATCTAGATATGAAAAAGAACAGGCTAACGTACTTGTGTAAGCATTCCAGATTTTATAATTATTTGTTCTCCAAAATTCATAATTTTAGTAAATTTATATGGAGAAAGAATATATACGTTTAAAGCAGAGTGCACGCACATTTTCGTATATACACAATCAGTTCTGTACAATGTTAGTAACTGTTTACATCTTGAAATGTAAGAATTTTTCTTTGGCTTTGTAGATGATTTTCGATCACATACTTTTCATGAGCTGATTCTATATGGGATTCGGGGGTGGGGGGGGGGGGGAGTTGGAGTTGGAGTTCCGCCCCCCGTGGAACAAATCAATCTTAAATTTCCTCGATCCCCTCCCTAAACAAACCTGAATATACCCCTCAAAAATATTTTGGATGAACGGATGGTTTTTATTACGTTTTAATATTAATAATAATCATGTATACGAGGGTTATTAGAAAAGTTCGCGGACAAGTTGACTTGTGAGCGGACTATTTACATGATACTAGCGAAACTTTTCAGATTTAACTTTTATTTTCTAAGAAATATGAAACGATTTGTTTGTTTTAAATGCACTATAAAAATATGCAGCTTAATTATTTGATGAATATGCTTCACGGAGCATGTCATTTTTTTTTTAAATATTTTGTACACATTTCTCCTTATTAAGAAAATGTACCGTTGAAGTGCATAAAAATAAACGATATTTCATATGACATCACAATAACTTATGAGGGTCATTTTAGGAAAGTTTTAAGTTGAAGAATTTCTGACCGTTTTATCGCCGAACTTGGACGAACAACGCTTGAAAATGAGTCAACAACTTTAACGTCTGTTATATTTATGGACATCTTGGAGCACCAAGTCGTCATTTAATTTTGTATGCACGCAGGAAAATCCCCGATGGAGACCATGGGTTCTTATATGAATGCTACTATTTTTTTTTTATAGGAAAACCGTTTTCAACTTGAATCACAGAGGTTTAAAAATGGAAAAACTGTTTTTTAGCCCTTGCGGACCCCCCCCCCCCCCTTACAGCCGGGATCTTGCACTTATAGATTTTGCTTATTTACCTCATCTGAAGTCGAAACTGCCTAGACAGAAGTTACTTTGAAAAAGAGTAACATGTTTGACTTTCAGTTGTTTGACGTCACCTGACTTCGTGGAAATATGAAATATTGCTCCGTAAATCTAATTCACGCAAAGTAAAAATTGCTGTATCTTTTGGGAAAAAAAATTAAATTCATATGATTTTTAGCATACTTATTTTCAAATGGTAGTCATTTTTGAAATAAAACATACGCCATCCTACAAAGTTCACAGTAATTTTGCCGTAAATCACTGTCCGCGAAGTTTTCTAACAACCCCCGTACATACAGTTGATTAAAAAAAAACTAGGTAATGAAAAAATCATATCCATTATGTATATAATATAGGTAGGTATTCGACAAGGGTAATTTAAGCGTACACATGTACATTCCTTCAGGCTTGTGTGTTTCGTATAGACTAGTTCTTAAATCTTTCACTGTATTATAATTTATCATAAAAGCCTCAGTGACAGGCATAATAATTTTTTTATTAATATTATCATTTTTAAGTTAGAAAATATAAAACATTAAAATAACCCATCAGGTAAGCGGCAGGAGTGTTCTTTTCTCGGTGGGCGAATGCATTCTGCGTATGAGTTGTCTACTTACCTGATTTTTACTTAGTTTTTGTTAATTATTGAATATAAAGTCAACTTTTTACTGCTATTAGATTTTATTTTGCTGGAGAAAATTAAAATTATACATCAGTTAAACGGCGGGCATATAGATTTCTTCTGTTACCGTATGAATTCTACGTACGAGTTATCTACCTTTACCAACAGCTTTGATTTTTCGTCGATAAATCCGTTATAAAAGCTTATAAAAATATTTTGTTGTGTGAATTAATATTATTTTATCACATTTAATCATAATCAGTCATAATTATATCGATATATAACCGCATTTGCCGTGGGACTTACGTGGGACTTACGTGGGACTTGTTTTCCCCGTGGGACTTGTTTTAGTATCAGCGGAATGGGAGGATTATAAACTTCCGGTTTAACCAAAACTGTTGTTTGTTAATTGTTTGTGTTAAAGTTTTTAATTGTTTTTTGAAGTATTTTGAGGAAGATGTTGTAATCTCGAAGATGAGTGATGTGGGCGTTATTTTAGAAGCGTGTACGCTTTTTGATCAAAAGCTACAAGACACTGATGATACTGAAAAGCGACATAAACTTATCAGGGAGCACATTAATTTGGTAGAAAATAAACTTAAAGTTAAATGCCCACAGTTTAAAACAGGTAAAATAATATTTCAGTGCTTTAAAGGAAAGGTATTATTTTTTCTGTTGTATGCCTTTTTAATTTGTTAAAAAAAGACATGCCATAAAATGATTAATATGAGATTGATAAAGAGAATACAACTGTTTATACCATTTGTGTATTTAGTTTATGTATGATATGTGATGCTGTGTCCTCTTTCACACTAGTTAATGGGATGGGCAACCCAATTACATTAGTAAGCAAAGTTCTTTTAGTTCTTGTGGTCAAAATTGAATTAAAGGCTCCTGTAACTTTTCTCAGAGCCTCATTTTATTGGAGACCCAGCCTTGTTTGAAAAACTTTATAAATATGTGATGTATAATGATGTCTCTTCTACATGATCAGATAAATTAAATGGCCTAGCTTCTAGGGTTCCTGACCAAAGATTCAGTGGGCCTATATTTCCTTCCTTGTTTATTTTTTTTAACATCATATCTTTTTTCTGTAAAAATTGTTGCCATGGCCAGGACCTAAAATGATTTGTACTTATACTGGAATCACTCTTGTCACTTTGTTCCCTCCTTATTTTGTAGATTTAGAATGGATGAATGTTAGCAGTCCATTGAATCTAGAGCAGCTGAAAGGTAAAGTGGTTGTATTGGACTTCTTCACCTACTGCTGCATCAACTGTCTTCACATTCTTCCAGACCTAGCTGCTTTAGAGAACCAGTTTACTATTCAAGATGGTGTCATAGTCATAGGTGTTCATTCAGCAAAGTTTGAAAATGAGAAAATCTCTGCTAATATTTTAAGTGCCATTTTACGTTACAACATTGACCATCCTGTGATGAATGATGATGAAGCTACCCTATGGAACGAACTCATGATACAGTGCTGGCCAACTCTAGTGGTTCTAAGTCCAAGTGGATATATTCTACAGTTCTATGTAGGAGAAGGTCACAGAGAGAAACTGTTGGAGTTCGTCAATGTCTGCACTTCTTTCTACCGTGACAACGGTCTGTTGAGCAAGCATAACATTCCTTTGGATTTGGAAAAATACAAGAGAGGTAACCTCTCCCTAAAATTTCCAGGAAAGATTTGTGTTACAGGGAAAAATATTGTGGTCAGTGATACTGGACACAACCGAGTTCTGGTGTTGTCCAAAGATGGTGTGGTACAGGTATCTTGGATTATCATTTATAGTCTTACCTTTATCTTATATAACTAACAAATTTAGCTACAGTATATCTATTGTAAAATTTAAGGTACATGTATAGTTCATTCTGTGATCTGCTGGTACATAATCATTCATTGATAAAATCATAGTAAACTGTACATGATGCAAAGTTTGCCAAGCTTTTAAATGAAAAATAATTTTCTGTTAAATGTAACAGGCTATTAGATTGAAAATAGCTTTATTATCTCAGTTGGAAAGTTTTCATAAAACTTTTTTTAAAATTGAAAACAAACTCTTGTGTGCATTAATTGACCTTTTTTTTTTTTTTTACTTTTTTCAACAGCATTGTATAGGTGGAAAAGAAAGAGGATTCAAGAACGGGACATTTACTCAGTGTCGTTTCGATTCTCCTCAAGGTGTAGTTATGAAGGAGAACGTAATCTATCTAGCAGATACTGAGAACCATGCCATCAGAAAGGTAAGCTTAAAAAGCAGAATTTTTATACATTAACACATAGAATATTTTATCATTCTCTGATTTGGATTGCTATAGATCCTTATGTTTTATACTTTTCTTTGCTTTAAAAGTACCGGTATATTGTTTTTTCTTTGTAATGTTTATTGGTTAGTGTTGACCATTGTTTTTGTTCATATTTCAGATAGATCTGCAGAAACAGGAAGTCACTACAATAGCAGGCACTGGTAAACAAGGAAATGATAAATTAGGAGGGGGAATCGGCATAGAGCAAGAGTTGTCTTCTCCTTGGGACGTTGTGATTGGCCCTTCACCAGGTAATGTTGCCAATGAATTTTTTGTAAGCATTTGATACTTTTTCAATTTATTGAATAAATTAATTTAATGAACTTGCAGACCTCAATTAAATCCAAGTGGCCTTATACTAAAGTCATTGCTCTTAACCTCCATTAGGCCGGATAATTTTAATATGATAGATCTTTTTTTAATGTTACTGCCAGGTTTTAAAAAGCTAGTCTTGATAGTTGATGCTGAAGATGTGATGTTTTAAAAATTGAATATGATTTTTAGATTTTTGAAAATGTTTGGTTAATAACTAATGGAGTATTTGAAATATTCAAATGTTATCACCAGATGGACAGTCAGACTCTGTGTTGTACATAGCCATGGCTGGGACACATCAGATCTGGGTTTATTTCCTAACAGATGTAAAGTGGCACAAGGGGAAGTAAGTATTTGATACAATTTATCAATCACAATGCTGAGCCTGGTTTTCTTAATGAGTTAAAACGAGTTAAAGAAACTTTTTTCCTTTTATTTCATATCTTTTTTTCATGAGATGATTGTCATTGAATCAAAATTTATTAACAAATTAAAACATTGAATTCATAAAGTTAACATGCTTAAAAAACTTTTAATTGAATTATGAATCAAATTAACAATCAATATGCCCATACCCTTTCCTCTACAGGGAATACAAGCAAGGATCTTGTGTGCGTTTCGCTGGTAGTGGTAACGAAGAAAACCGAAACAACAACTACCCAGAGAAGGCAGCCTTTGCCCAGCCCTCAGGTCTGACCCTGGGAAACACCCTGGAGGGGTCCTTTCTGTTTGTAGCGGACAGTGAGAGTTCCACCATTAGGAGTGTGGCTCTGAAGGATGGGGCTGTGAAACATGTTGTCGGAGGAGAGAGGGACCCAATGGTTAGCAAAGCAAGATTTACAATGTACAATGTATAGTAATACCCACCAGTGTTATCAATAGGCAGTTATAAACAGTGATTTTTTATTCATTTGTTTCTGAAGGATGCAATACTATTTTCCATGGACATTAATAATGATATAAATTGAATTCATTAAATTATTTTTGAAGGAAAACTATTAGCATATTTATATGATGTACAAGTGTTTTTTTAAAATTCTCTGTTTCATTGAGTGTGTCATACATTGTAGAAATATTTTAACATAACGGTATAAGTCTAAATTTATTTTAAACTTCCACCATTAAAAATGATGTGAATGTGTTTTAGAACCTGTTTGCCTATGGGGACAAAGATGGTGTTGGGATTGATGCAAAGTTGCAGCATCCTCTTGGTGTTGCCATGGTAACTGATTCTGGTTCTATTCTGGTAGTTGATTCTTACAACCACAAGGTCAGTTTATTTGAGAGAGAGAGAGAGAGAGAGAGAGAGAGAGAGAGAGAGAGAGAGAGAGAGAGAGAGAGAGAGGTACATGTGAATTGTTATTGTCAAATTAAAAAGCTATCAGTATTACAATATACCATATATCATAGAATATTAAAGTTTTGTTTCTTCTGCATTAGATCTTATACATGTATATAATTCTGTAAAATAATGTTGATGATCTTTTAATTGTAGCTGAAGCAAGTGGACATCAGTAAGAAACAGTGTACCACTGTGTGGGGGTCGGACGGGGAGGTCACACTGAATGAGCCTGGGGGTCTGAGTGTGGACAGCAAACAGGGCCTGGCCTACATAGCTGACACCAACAACCACAGCATCAGGATACTGAGGATCCAAGACAAAGTGATGTCTCAGGTACATAATACCAGACATTCGCTATAGGTGGATATAAGGGATTTTTTCCTTGGAAGAAAAGAGAGAACCAAAATTACTCTAGATATTGACTACATGTACAGTGAATGATTGCAAGATTTTATATTTTTGCTGTGATCAAAATGTTTACTGTTTAATAGCAATAAATTTACATTATTGGGGATGTAAACCTAGAAAATAACTAGCAACTGTTTATTGCCACTGATCACTGTTAAAATGTTTAGAAGCAACAAATTTTTGTGATATTTAATTTATGGTTAAAACCTTAATATAAATTAAGATATGTTCATACTGGTTCATGTTGAGAAATATTTGCAACTTTGAACTTCAAGTTAGTTAACAGTATTGTAACGAATTTTTTGCTAGCTGTTTTGATATTCAATACTCTGTGTATCCTTTTTACTTCTTAAAAAAAGTACAGTTTGATTCTGTGCAAAAAAAACTATTTACGATTTTTTCTTTGACCAGCTGCCAGTTATCTTCCCCAGTGACACAGTAGATAGTCTGACTATAAAGTTGTCGGACATCTTGAAACCAGGAAAAGAACCAGAGAAAAACGAGACCATCAGTGTTGCCCCTGGATCAGAGGTCAAGGTGAACCTCCTTCTGAGTTTACCAGTTGGAGGTCACATTAATGATGAAGCCCCAAGCAAATGGACTGCTGTTATTCAAGGTAACATGGGCATTTTAGAATGAAGTTTTGAACATGTAACCTTTATAAAGTCTCATGGCAGTGTTAAGAACTTTACAATGCATGCATTGTATAGACAATAAATTTGCTTTGGTTTTGATTGCTTTATTAAGATGTTTTATAAAATGTCTCTGAAGAAAAAGTTGTAGGACTTTTTTCACAATTTGGATATGTTATTCACAAAAAATGAAAATGATTAAGATTTTCAGAATTGTAGTTATTTAATTTTTTTTTTGAAAAACGTGAATACTAGTACTATGTTGTAAAGTTGGCAGCAATTATTTGTTTACACATCACCTAGCTTAACACTTAAGCTTACTCTCGTATCATAGGACCTAAGGAGCAAAGTTTAAGTATTGTTCATGCTATTTGCTCTACATACATTTTGTTGCCTTATGCAGCTGCTTGACTACAAATGCTTCCCTTTTCTTCCTTCAGATTACAAATATTTATTTTTCTTGTTCCAGAGTCCTCTTGTGATGGAGCGGGAAATCCCCTCTTTTCTCAGACAGGAACAATTCAAGAAAACTCTCCTCAGCATCTCTTTTCTTGGAAGATGCCAGATTTGTCTTCCAGTGGTAGATTATTTTTGTACTTAAAGGCCAAAGTGTTTTATTGTGATGAAAGCAAAGCCTGTAAGATGAAGGAGAAAGTTTTTATGCAGGAGTTGATTGTTGAAAGCAGTGGTGCTAGTAAAGAAGTGCAATTTAAATTCCCAGTTTGATTATGCGTTGCTGAAAATTTAAGGATTGAATATTTTTTTTACAATTGTTCATTTACTTTTTAAATTAAAAAAATGTATTTTTAAACAATTTAGTTATGGTGCAATATGTATTTATACATAAATGCAAAATTCTTAAGAAATATAAGTTTTACAATTTTACATTTAGTTATTATGTTGAGATTAAAAGGATGCTTCTTTAAACACAATGAATTGTTGTTCTGTTGTCATTTGAGTGTGTATATGTGATGAGAGTGAACAACTCTTTTATTATCTGAAACTTACTGAAAGGATCAATGACTCCTTGACATAGACAATACTTATTTTGAATCACCCCCCCCCCCCCTCCAAAACACCCCCTACCCCTTACTTGGGTTTATGATAGCATATTGTCATTCAGAAGCTTATCTACCTGATTATCTACCTGATTATTGCTAATGCCAGACGCATTTTCTTCCAGACGAAGAAAATAAACCCCCCAATGATTTGCAAACTTATATTAGTTATATTTCAGCGATGTACATTTATTTGAAAAAATGTTGGGCTTTTTAATGACGAATCGAAGAAAACTATTTATCCTTTTATTAGATTGACCCATGTGCTTGAAGGTACAGATAGATTACACAAAGATATTTGAAGTAAAACCTGGATGAATTACTGAAGACAAAGTTGTAGGTCTGGTAATTTGACGTTTAGGTTTTATGTAAATGCGACATGTACATGTATGTATAAAATAATCGTACCGAATGTCTGCTGTAATAGATAGGTACGTGTATTTAAATGATGTACATGGGATGCGTTTGTAGAGACAGCACGTAATTCTTGAAGCAATGTTCAATGCCTATTGATTAGCTCATGCAACCATCTTGTATGTAGAAATTGCTAGATTTACTTGACCGCAGCTGAAAATAAGCACTGTCAAACTGTTAAATTACTGAGTAACTTTTCATTCAGTATAGTTAAAATTCGTCAATCTCTTCTGCAGTCGGTCGAAAAAAAAACAACCCTGCAACCAAATGGCAATTGCACCTAACCTCGTAAAATGCAGAACCCCAAAATAAAATGAAACTTTGACACTACATTATTGTAACTGTACCTATAACTAAATTACCGGATAAATGTTCAGTAACTAGAAATATGGTTTTTATTGATTATAAGTTAGAATTCTTGTCCTGATAATTTGATATTTTAAAACAAGTTTCGAATTTTTTATTTGAGTGAACACACAAGCCCTCCCCCGTTTAAAAAGTAGTTTGGTGTTACTGGACTGCTAAAATCCGACACTAGTTCAATTTCAAAACGTTCCACAGAACGTTTTAAAATAACATACGACGTTCATTAATTTAAACTAGGATTTTTACCGTAAATCCAAATAAGACATTTGAACAACAGAACCCGTCCGTCCCGATTCCAATTTAATGACCAGTAATTGCAGATTCATCCGCCAGACCATGGACTATATTTTTGTTAGGTGTAAATAAATACCAGATAAGATTAACATGAATGGCCTTGCGGAAAATTTGTCTAACTTGGGTACACTTTAATATCGGAGAATTAATTTGATTACGAGACCCACGGCGTGATAAACAGGCCCATGGAGGGCAACCGTGTCACCCACGGTCAAGTCGTAATAAATGACTTTTCGGTAGACAAATTAGTGGAACGGTGTATACATATTTTCCTCAATGAAACATACATGTTTATAGTGCATTTTAGTAGTGCACATAAATTGGGGGCATCGATTTTATCAAAAGTGCATAAATCTGTATCAAAGTTCATTTTTTTAAAGAATGACACCTTTTCTCTTCTTGATAATTTAAAAGTACATCTCCATCAAAATAAACCCGGCTAAGTTACCACCTTTTCGAATTTGCATTAACTTACAAATTACTTGTTAAGTTTTGGCATTTAAGTAAATAAATGACTAATAATTAAAGCTACATACACCAGGCCCCTAGATCTGTGAAACAGTCTTAGACAAGTTATAATTTGTGTTGTCTGAAAGTTTTAGAATAGAATAGATTTAAAATTATTTTTAAAAATTGTTTAGCATTCCTCTTCAAATTGTCAGATTCTGGTAAATAAGTAGTTTATAAATGATTGAAATGTTGACTTTCTGCTGATCCTAGGTCCAGAATTCACTTTCTTACTACTTTTCTCTTGTAAAAAGAAACCTAAATCAAAAAGCGATAAGCAAAACAAAGCTATGAAATTGCAAAGTAAAACAGCACTATTACTTATTCATTTTTTTTTTGGTTTCTTAATTGTTTTTTTTAATAGATTGTTGTTTTTTTTAATAGATTGTCATTTTTCTCATCTTATGATTACCAATAGGTATATGTATACATATGTAACTATTTCAAGAAATATTCAGATTTTGCACAATTTGTAACAAATGACTAGTTTACTATAATGTCCTGCCTGTGATGCCCCTGGATGGATGCACATTCTACAGAACAAAATAAAAAAATCTTCAAAAATACAATTTTGAAATAAGCTGATATTTGGTAAGCATTCAGATGTAGTGTTTATTTATTTATGACAAAGGACCAGTATTGGGGCCATATGAGTGGAACAAACTCTTAAAGGGACTTGGACACGATTTGACTTAAAATGTTTAAATTTTATTTTATTTAAGTTTTTAATGCTATGCCAAAATTTGAAAGTCAAATATCAAGTTATAAGCAAGATACAGAGTTCATGTTTTGTAAACAAAGCTCGAATATTGTCATTTTTACATATGTGTTATATTGGTGTAAGTTTCAATCAAATGTATCTTTCTTTTCTGGATCATAGTATTTATTAAGATATTGAGTTAGTTTAAATTGTTTTTTACATGTCATTTTGTCTAAGAAATGGTAATTCTCTACATTACAATTTTTGTAAACAACTATAAGACTCGAGCTTTGTTGACATAACAACCAATTCTTACCAGTGTTTCTCGCTTGTAACTTGACTTTAACATTCAATATTTTGGTCAATCATTTAAAATGATCAGGTAAATCATTTTAAACATAAAAAATAAAAATAAAATTTTTGATCTGTGTCAAAGTCCCTTTAATACGAAAAAGCAGAGAAAAATGTTTTTCATATCACATGTATTTATTAGTATTTAACTCGTGAATACATGTGGATGATTTCTTACGTGTATATCTATTCTGGAGATTCGAATCCGTAGACATCGCCGAAAACACAGTCATGCAGTTTTGTTAACACTCTCTAACCGTGGACCAACTCGCTGAATTTTTCTCGTTATCATGAATAATTCATGCTCTATTTCAATTGGACCTTTACACTTTTGTGAAAGAAATGCTACTAATTATGTCCATGCTTACGCATGCATATTTTAACAACGGAGGGTTTTCATGACATGATCACCGTTTTTGTATATATCTTCTAAAATAGAGAGAGTTTCGCTTTCTCATTGGTGTTATTAATAATTGGAAATATTTATGAAAAACGACAACAGTTCAATGAGTTGGCCCAGAGTCAGCAAGTTTTCTCCGAGGAGTGCCTTTAATTAAAATGAGATTTTTATGTAAGAGAGCATGTGCAGGTTTTTTTGAGAATTAATTCTCGGGTGAGCACTTTGGTCCAAGTGCTTCATGACTCATGACAACATACTACTTATAAATCACATTTCATGTTGATGATATTGTCTGTAGCATTTCCCAAAGACCGTTGAATGAAAATTGTCAAAAATATAGAATATAGATCCAAAATTTTAGAACTTCTATGTATATTAAAACTACTGGAAGATGCTTGTATAAGAAGCAAGAAATAAAAACAACTACAATGACCATCAAAATCCGAAGAAGAAAAATTGCTATAGCAATATGACATTAAATTATTAATATATATTGTGGAATCATTTAATTTCGCGGGGGCAATTTTTCGTGGATTGTGGGTTTTTTGCATATTCGTTGGGATGTAATTTCGTGGATTTGTCAGCTTTGAGATTCTGATAGTAAACTGAATCTTAAATAAGTAGTTTTCGTTGAGGATGTAAATTCGTGGGCAAGGGCTATCCACAATCCACAAATACTACGAAAATTGAGCCACCACGAATTTTAATGATTCCACAGTATTATATAATGCATAGTTTACGGAATTTTTTAAACCAAACTTTTACGTCTATAAATTTACATTTTCCAGTGTCTTTGTGATAACACTACAAATTGATTTGATTTGTAATGCATGGTCCAGTACATTTCAGAAACGGCTATTTTTAAAATATTTAATCGTGCAAATGCTGAAATTTACATAAAAATAATTTTGGAATAATTCTTGAATATCATGAGGTGATCAAATAGGATCGGGCGTGATCAAATCTATTATAAAGCCCGGGGTTTATTCAATCTGATCACCTCATTAATAATCGAAGAATGATTCCTTATTCCTTGAATAATTCTAATTACTTTGCATGTGTGGTATAGAAGATACAGTATTATATACAAACATATTGCATGGTATACGAGGAGAGGACTACGTACAGCAGTTACTTAATTAACTTTTGTTTAGTTTTCTTTGTTTGCTTGTCACTAAGATATGTTCAGTTCTTAATAAGTTTTGTTAATGTTCGTTGATTTTCTTCTCTATGCTTTGAATTTTATCTGCAGCTGTAGTTCAAATTCAAAATGTGATTGAATTTATAAGATATTAACACACAAACCAAGCCTACACTCTTATTTAAGACATAAAACCCACATTTATACCCCTCTTATGTCCCATTATCGTATACGATTAAAAATACAGCCTGACATTGATTAATTTAAATATTTTTTTTTTATGCAAGTTGCAATGATAGAAGCAAAGTATTAAATCAAATTATCAACAACAAATTTAAAATATGAGAGAGAGAATTAAATCACTTTTAAAATTAAATAAAAATAGTAACATGGTTACCAACAAAATATTTTCATCTTCATGACAATGACATAAAATTAATTCCGGTTCTATTCTTCGACAATCCCTGAAACTGATGACGCCATTACAAGGTACGGAATTATCTCCAAGTGGATTTGTAGTTGAAATCAATAGGGTTCTGTTTCTATTAACATACCAGTGCATCTTATAAAATGGTGTTTGGTGTCTATTAACTAAACACAGATTACTGTACATGTATGTCCCCCTCTCTCTCTTTCTGTCGTATATAGGAATAGATAATTTTCGTGCTCTGAAAACAAAACACATTAAGCCTTTTCTGGGCGTGAAAACACTCCACGCTGAGATTTTAATCCAAAGGAAAACACTCCGAGATGATATGTAGTCCCTATCTTGTCATTCATGCGATGTCGTTCACATACCAAGACCAAAAGGTTGTCTTTTTTACGACATTAGACGGACGCTAGTGCAAGATCAAAACGATTGTTTTGCTTTTAGCCGAACGAGCTTGCCATTTGTCAAGGATTTCTTTACGCACTTCGTTTTTAAAAAAATATATAAAACCCCCTAAAAAAAATAACATTCAGTGTTGATGTCCTCATGTAATATTTGTTGAATTTTGACATAAAGTAAAGGTTCAAATGAATGCATGAAATGGTGCAAAATGAAACTATTGGAAATTTATTAACTTTTAGGGAAATTGTATTTTGTGAAAAAACAGTAATGCCAAAAATTTTATAGGAATACCAAAAATTACATTATTTAATTATCTGTCAGCTCTTATAATAAAAAATGCCGATATGTACATATGTATATACAAAAGAAGCGCACACAGACGAAAATATATAGATTGCACATGCGTTATTATTGTCAAAATACAACAGGAATAATCCACCATTATTTTCCGAAGCCGAATGTGGCCTTCAGTCGG
This sequence comes from Magallana angulata, assembly GCF_025612915.1. Classification (NCBI taxonomy): domain Eukaryota; kingdom Metazoa; phylum Mollusca; class Bivalvia; order Ostreida; family Ostreidae; genus Magallana; species Magallana angulata. The sequence continues at coordinate 30,874,994 of NC_069114.1, forward strand.
GATCGTTTGTCGAGCTTGCAGCTGCACCCGACCCTGATGCGTTGTGTGTAAGTCTCCCAGGCATGGGCCAAAGTCTTGTTCTGACCGAACGACGTGTCTTCAATGACCAAGAAACAGCCATTGGGGCTGGGGGTCCGGCGGAGGAAGGTCAGATGGAGGATATTTTCCTGACAAGCACCATGTGCTAAAGAACAAAAAAGGATATAAATAAGAGGGCACAATGTTCGTGGCCATTTTTAGACTGTATTGATCTCCTTTAACAGAAAAGTTCCATATAAAAATATAGGAAAATACCCAAATTCAGTTAAAGGTTAATAATTCTGTTTTTTCTTTAATAAATTATAGTTTATAGCCTAACAATTCACATCTTATAATTTTAGGAGCATCCGATGGTTAATTTCTGGACCATCCAACCCCCTTAAATTTTAAACAATTGGTAATATGATTTTTTAACATATTTATTAAAAAGAAAAGTTCTTATATATAATATATGCAGCTATATGGTTGTCATTTGAATTTTATATCTCCCGTTTAATAACATAGTTTTACGAGTGATGGTTTTATTACAGATTCTTATCACCATTGTCTGAAATTACTGTTGAGTACCATTACGATGCAAAGTTTCAAAAATAGTCGATTAACTATAGTAAATTCCCGTTTTTACAATAGTATTTATACTTACGGCTTCTGTTGACAGTCAAACATGGCTCCACATTGCATACAATCTCGTTGATGTATCGCGGGAACCTCTCGCTCCCGAGATCTGTCGTGGTCATACACGATGTACAGAAATTGATGAAACCATTATCTGTTTTGTTACCCCTGTACTGACATGCTTGGGCATTGACGCCTGTAAGAAGAAAATGAAATACTAGTGTTTTTGCAAGCAATATCTGAAGTACATGTACTTGTATATTCAGGTTTTGTCTTTTCAGACATGATAAAAAAATTGTACAAATGGAAACCCACTCATTTTAATTCAAAAGAAAGAAATATTCATACAAATGCAATTATTTTATTTGGTAACCTTTTACAAACTACACATTTTTAATAGCACAATCTTCTAGATAATCTAGTCATCATGCATAACGTCATGCTTTTGTTCATAAATGATCTTACAGAAAGGTGTTTTTTTTAACCAGAACATTATTTTTTTACCCGAAGATTGCCTTTTCCATCTGCGATCCGGCTTTCTGATCGAGCTGAGGATTTTGGGATGATGGGTTATGTCGTGGTCATTGATAAAGTTTATTATGTCTTCCGGATTTATTCCGTTTTTTATAATGTAGTTTCCCACTTCCGATCCTAAGAGATTCATTGCACTCTGTAAATGATGGCTATAATCAGGGAACACTGGCCGAGGAATTTTGTGGGCAGACTTGAAAAAGGTATCCCATTTATTTAAATCGTCCAAAAGCTTTTCTTTGGACACTGGTATGTCGACGTTTTTTATATAGGTATCCTGAAGAATATGATTGTTTTAAAAATAAATTGTTGACAAAAAATGTGAGAAATAAATGCTTTTTGCATCACAAGAAATAAATATTGCAAAACTATGATGTTGTCGGACCCATTAAAGAATTTAACCTATATAATTCTCGTTTTCAAAACTAAATTTCTTATAAATACCATAAAAACACCAGAAAATGGCTTGATTATGAAAAATAGCATGGCGCATAAGAAGTATATGGCAGAAATATGAAATTTTGGATAAGAAATTAAGGTTTTAAAAGATTAAATTTAGTGAATATGAACAAAAACACAAAGACTAGTTGAACTCGTTATCTGCGGTTTCGAAGACCATACTTAAACTAAATTCAACCAAATAAATTGATACAAACAATTTAGCAAAACATTCAGATCGCCGTCTTATGACATATCTTAAAAAGCATAAGGCTTGATGTAGTGAGCAACCTTAAAAATATTATTAACAAAATCAACATAAAATTAACGTAGAACATTACGTACCTTAGCTTGACCAATTGGTAGAAGGTTAGGGAAATCGGAAAGAGCTCTTTCCTCGTCAATAGCCATCAAAGAAGGCCGGAATTTCCCGCCTTTTCTGACAAACAGTTGCATCAGCTGGTCCTCCGTGAGGGAGGTACGTCGGGAGGGGCTGTCCGCACACGGGACACGGGAATATTGGAAATTGACGTGGAACATCATAAGACCGAGGGTCGGTCTCGTAACGCCAGCGGGTAAGGGAGGGGTGGGATAGGGGGGTAGGTCACGTCTAGGACGGTGCCTGTGTAAAGCATTGTCTGAAAAATAAATTTTGTTATTATTAATGATCATTATTAATGATCAATTATAAGAAGAAATTAATTTCTTTAAAATTTGAATTGCAGTTTATAGAACGATAATTATCAATCAATAATAATGATAAAAAAGGATACAAAAATTGTCTGAAGTAATGTTCATCCATCCATTCAAAGTTCATATGATAAAATTATATATTAAAGATAAAGACAAGAAAAATAAATAAATAAGTGTATAAAATTACCTTTGTCTTGGACATATCCCGAATTTATCGTCCAAAATATTGAAACAAAACAAAGCACCGTTAGCAAAACCATCATCCGCTCTTAATAATCACAACTATCACACTTTTCATTTTTCGCTGTCATGTATCTCCTGAATTTCCAAAAAGTCTTCGCATTATGCAACTGCATAACGCCTGCACCTTCCTTTTACAACACGCGAGTTCCCAGTAGCTAGCTTTGCCTATCACCAAGGGGGCTTTCCTTATCGCCCTGACCAAATACCCATGGTTTGTGTGACGGGGTGATAGCTTTCACCAATCCGTTTTCATTTACTTCAGTGACCTTAGATGGGGGTAAATAATCTTATAGAACTTTAATTGATATCATAGATTTATTCACTTTTGCATACATGTATACTGGTGAACTACTATAAAACTCATTTCTGGTAACTACAGGTCGATGTTCATTTTCTGTTTTGAATTGTTCTCCCACTCTACTCTCTCTCTCTCTCTCTCTCTCTCTCTCTCTCTCTCTCTCTCTCTCTCTCTCTCTCTACGTGTATGAAAATATGAAAACTAGTCGATTTCGAGGTATTATTTTATTTTATAAGTTGTACATGTAGTTTGTATTCTTAGATAAATAGACTTTTTGTGCTTAACAAAATACCAAAAAATGTTTTGAAACATGGAAGGTTTGAAAAAATTGAAAACAAAATAGGTCATAAATCTAAGTACATATTTTTTATCGATATGAAGGAAGGAAACTAACAAAATTCAAGAAAGATACATCATTCCAATAACAGCAAACATTTCTATGCATGTATATTGATTTACATATAAAATTCATTACAGTATTTTATATACTATCAATCCAAATGTTTCGAAAACTTCATGAGCTTCCTTGTACGTTCAGAAGTTTGACTCAAGCCCATTGTGTCAACGTAGGTTTTTAGACTTCACATTCCGATTGCACCATTGAGTTTATTTTTTAAATCAATTAAGGACGATGCATTGTGACAAAAATTAATCATAGGAACTGTCTTAAACTTTGACATAAAAGGATTTTAGGAATATTAAGTGAAGGTAAAATGCACAAGTATTTTAGCTTTAAATTTTAAGTATTTTCCTATATTATTATTATACAGAGCTCTTCTTCATTAAGAGGTAAATATAGTCTATAAAATGGCTACGACGAACCAGCCATCTAAAGCAGTGATTTGAAAGTGTAAATGAAAGTGTAAAATTAGGACTGTCTCCTCACAGTGTTTTTGATACAAACATGACTTTTTAGTTTGTATGAACCTGTTTATATTGTTGAAATAAAATGTATTTTCTACAACGACAGGGATTTTTGTGATTTATAAATCAGGAGTTTCTATTATTTAACACTTTATTTCCTTCATGAATGGAAAGATATATACTGTGAAATTATGGAACTGCTGTGCCCTAGTTTCTAACTTGTGTACACAGCCTGTCATAGAATGTGACTCTGGTTATGAAATTCTCAACAGACAGAAAGACAAGAACAAATGATTCAATGTTGAGTAATGGTAACTGACGGTTATCTAATATTGAAAAAAAAATACATGGAATTCAAAATATCTGAAATGAAAAGTATTCTTCCTACTACATGAATTATGGTTTTCCCTTGGAATGTTTTTAAACAGGTTAAAATTACATCACTAGACTAATGAAATACTGCCTACATGTACATCAATAGCAAGCACAGTAGCCCTTCTTATAACATAACTGGGCTTTTGGGGGGGGGGGGGGACATGGACGGTTGTCAAAATATTACATATCACATGTTTAATTATCCATAAGTGTGTTTTTGAAAAGTTTCCATACTTTAAGAATATTTTGTGAGATCATCTGATTTCATTTTTTGCTTGCACTTTTCGGTAAGATACGTCATATTTTATTTTCTAAATAGATAGAAAAAATGTTCTACATAGTTCCAGTCTTACTTGAAACCCCCATAAATACACAATGCTCTTCGTGACTTACTAAAGTTTGTCACAATTAATCTGGACCTGACAAAATTAGGAACATTATTTACAAACATAATAATGGACCATACCAGATGACCGGGGGTTTTAAGAGGACGACAGATATTTTACCTCTGCGGAAGTGACATGTTTGTATGTCTTGTGCAAACCTCCTTAAAAACTGTTGCGTTTAGGACAAATTGTTTTAATGCAACCGGGCACTTGACAAAAATCGCTGTTAACTCGAGATCATTTTTACGTGCGTCATTCTTAGTGCTCATTTTAACCTTCTTTACAGAATACGCACTTTTTGGGGGCCAAACATTCTTGCATTTTCGACCAATTAGGTAAACCTTTAATAGGTATGCACCATTGTGCATTTGAAATAAATGAGTGCAAACCAGATTTATGTTTGCACAAGATAGTACTGACATCGGAGGTTAAAGTAAATTTTACGATAGTAAATACAAGTTGTATGAATTGAATTGTAGGGGTATATAGGCCACTCTGTCGGGGGTTGGGGAACGAATTTGGCGTATTTTTGCGAGTGCATTTGATTACGATTTTTTCGCATATAAACACTTTCGTTTTTCCAAGCTCTGATATAGTTGTTGATCCAAGATCACCCTACGCCTTGGTGTATTGAGAGAGAGAGAGAGAGAGAGAGAGAGAGAGAGAGAGAGAGAGAGAGAGAGAGAGAGAGAGAGAGAGAGAGAGAGAGAGAGAGAGAGAGAGAGAGAGAGAGAGCGAGAGCGAGAGAGAGAGAGAGAGAGAGAGAGAGAGAGAGAGAGTCAAACAGACTGCATTGCAGGATAGATACGGCTTTCGTTGATGGTGTAACTGTACTATTATAACTCCAGATATCTTCTTCACATACCCCTACAATGCTAGTTTTGTCATGTTGTATATTTTGAATTTACTTGGTGGGTGTTAATACAAAATTTAGAATTTTACTGGGTGGGTGTAAATACATAATTTACAATTGTAAATTTTGTATTTACACCCATCCAGTACAGTAAATTCAAAATTTACAACATACTAATATACTGATACAAAGTGCAGTTTTGTGTAGTATCCGATCAATGCACACATTTGAAAATTAAATTTTGAATAGAATTGTTTTAATTCTAAATTTGTATATGAAATAACAACTAACAACAGTTTGTTCCTTTTTAACATTTTATTTCGAAGTAAAACAGATTCGAACAAAAACAGTTCACGTTTATCCTTGTTAAATTTTTACATTAACACAAGCTCACAAGAGTCGACAGAGAAAGTTACAGGTATTTGCATGCAAAGTTATCAATGTGAAATTATGTACAGTGTCAGGCAGTCAACTAAAAACGTATATCCTAGTATGTAATATTAATTAATGTAAAAAATAAAGGTATTGCACATCATATTAAAAGAATTTAACGACTCTCGTCGGCATCCTTCGTAATACAAAAAATAAATAAATAAAAGTTTGTAACATTTTCGGCCTCGTGTTAACTGCTTGGATGAAGTTGTGAATTATAAAAGAAATTGTGAAGGATCCTCGATCTCTTGTCAAATCCGCACACACATCCTCCCCTGATGTCCTGTGTGTAGGTATTCCACTGACCTTTCCGTGTATTAGAAGCACCAACTGTCGTGACGTTTTCATATCTAAAGAACGTCATGTGAATTATGGATTCCGTACATTTCCCTTGCGCTGTAAAATATTGTATATGAATATTAAATATCCTTAATTATAATATGCACTTCGATATTACGTCAAACATTACCGATAATGCAATTGTGTATATCAAATTGCATTTTCTTTATAGAATATCGCAATGTTGTCCGTCATGTAATGAAACGTGCTGTTCAACTCATTGCATGTTTGGGCCTTAGTCTTATGATTATCTAGCTGAGAGTTTCAATTACAAATGAATCAATATCGGTTAAAATGCAATTTTTTTGCAAGCGTGTTGGAGTATGAGATTGCACGTTAATTTTGCAATTGAAGGGTATGACGTTATAAGAATAGGGATCTTTGCAATTTTAATTGAATTATTAAAATTTTTAAAAGAAATATCTTTACATGGCATGATTGATGGGGGAGAGACTTCATGTGGATCACGGTGAAAATTCAAACACGTGGTATCTGGTCCGTGACACGTGATTTCGGTGAAGTATCTCGGCCAATAGTTGACGCCAAGATCTGTAGTGACAACACAGGAAGTGCACATTCTCACTAAACCATCCTCTGTACGACTTCCTTTAGGAAAGCACTGCTGTACTGAAAACGAAGTAAAAAAGAGTTAACGTAAAATTTAATGTGTATATACTTATTTTATTAAATGACTGTTGTGTCAGCCATTTTAAAAAATAAAGTTAGTGATATGCTAGCAGACCACAACGACAAACAAATACAGCGGTATGTTCGAGGTCAAACGTCTGATCACGCTAAACACATCAATCAAAGGACCTTCTAACGGGCTGACCTTAACATAGAAGTATAAATAAATTTTGCATAAATTGTCCTTGCTATTCTGTTATGTTTTCAATTACGTATCCAACAGACATAAACGTTCCATGTTCGTCGACAGTTATAAAAGATACTGGTACATAGCCCCTTTATTATGCATGTTAATTACTAGTATTGCAAATAACCAATTCAAGAAATATATTATGTAATGAGCATAATCAACAGATTAACAGCATAATGATATGGTGAAACTTGTCAAATTAATATCAATTAATGATTTTAAGATATATTATTCCAGAATCAAGCTCAATGAATTTCATACTCGCTTTTGAATCGGCACGTTTCAAGACATAGTATAATTTTGTAGACTATAATATATATAAGTATCTTTGTTGACTTCAACATTTAGGGGTAAAAACATGACTTACCTTTTTGTAAAAAAGGCGCTGCATTTACAAAATTCAGTATGATAGTAAACGAAAGTAATTTCATTTTTTCCCTTTCTCACTAGTCCAATTTCAAAAGTTAATATTCTTTTTAGGAATATTTGAGATCAGTAAAAAAAAATCCTCAGCCTTATGCGAATAGGTCTGTAGTGTTGCAAATCTCAAAGACAAGTCTATCAGCTAGAGCAGCATGGCTTTTAAAAAAGTAAGGCCCCGTTCTCTTACCAAAGCGCCCGTGTTTCTATTGACTTTACCTTATCCCGCGATATATACATTGCCAAGTGTTCCGGGTTATCGCCCGTGGGAAGATCCCCCGCTCCTCTTACCGTAGCATCGTCCACAAACAATTGTCGTAAAATTGCAAACAATTGTCGTAAAATTGCAAACAAAGGTCGTATTTCCGAAGTCTTTTAAAAAAATTATTTTGACACGTGTCCTTGGAGACTGACACAACATTTTGACAGTTTAAATCAGAATCTTCAAAACTTCCGGGAGTTTATCCGTGTTTATTGGTGTGGGAGGGTAAAACAAGAAAACTGTGCTATAGTGTTGAATTTAAGAGATAAATGGATCACAAATACCTGTCTACAGTTCCAACGTGAGGGTCTTGGTCTCACGATTACTGCATGTAACGTAAGCACTTACGACACAGAGGTTAATATCTTGAACGTTTCCACTGGGAATAATGTATAACAAGGGGATATATAATTGACGTCAATCCGACGGACTAGTGTACGGGTTGGAAAGGGGGGGGGGGTGAAGCGGGAATTACATCTTGTTGGCCAATTTATCAAGTACAAATAAAAAAGCTAACGTACATATAGTGTTAAATTCAAATTTACATGATGATGTCAAAAGTGTTAAATATCAAAAGTAACTTTTATTTACAACCAGTCTGTACGGAAAGGAAAAATTAAAAGATGATAAATGCAATTGTTATTCCCCTGTAAAACAGTTACTATATAACTCTATACGAAAGTCCAGCATTTTGACTGGTGGACTGGAACTGTTAGATTGGAACTGTTAAAATTGACTGTTAAAAAAAAATGTTGACCGGTGACGTCACATTCCACGAAAACGTGTTATTGATTAGAAGGGGTATAACAAAACAGTTGTTGACTGTGTCTCGGGCAACAGTTGCCTTCGGCCTTGGGCAATAGTTTGCGAGCCGGTCCGACAGATCAACTGTTGCCCTCTACCCCGGTCAACAACTGTATAATATGGATGTGATTATTTGAACTAAAAATTGATTATCTACAAATCAAACCATTTGCAAAAATGTAAAAGAATATACCTTTGAAAATTTAACAAAATGGATAATTGTGCAAAATGTCGCTTTTATTTGTGTCAGAACTAAATGTAATAATATTCTAAAGTAGAGCGTCAATCATTAAAAGGCTTGTATAGATTCAAAGGCACCAAAATTGAAAAAAAAATATACTTTTATTATAATAATATTATTTGACAATAGTCTTAATAATGTCAAATCTTCGGAACAATGGATTGGAATATCCTCAACTGCACAGGTTGATTTTCTTTTAAAAAACATTTAAATAATTCGGAAATATTGTTTAGTTTATCTGGTTATGGAAGATGAAAACATTTTATTCATGAGAAAAATATAACAATTATATACAAATTTATGATGTTCAAAAACATTCACTTTACATCATGCAAGATAAGGATAAGAGAAATAGTATATATTTTGGTATAATGAAGGCAAATTGGGCCTTTTTTTACTCTTTAGGAAAACCACCGTTTAACTCACACCGTTGGTGTCACATTTTTCATTTATTGCAAGACTTTTGCCAGGACCTTTATGGAAAAAATCGATGCCTGCAACTTCTAAACACTGGTAGCTGTTCTACCTTAAAAATAAACAAATTGTGACGTGCCAGTGGTAATCCGCGCTCTATCTCTTGGACACGCCCAAAGGTGTCCAGATCCGAACGATGAACCCCAATAAAAACAATGCCGTTGGTGTTATAAAAACTGAAGACGACATTTAAAGAGAAAGGAAGCTCATTCTGATATACAATGGTATAGAATAGTACGGATGTCATTTGCTGGGTTTGATTGTTTTCACGTTGTTATTTGCGTGGGTAGGCAGCACACTACTTTAAATATCAGTTGATTAATGATATCAATTGGTAAGCACATAAAACATTTATCTGTCAATTGAAACTTTGTCCTATGAATACAAAAATTTATTACTGAAGAGACAACCGCATCTAACATTGGAATATACTTTATTATTCATCATGTTTTTAACAATAGTAAATCAAAACGTATATCACAGAATTGTTTTCCATACATAATTAGACTAGCTAAAGCAATACATCCAGTGAAATGTAAAGAAATGAAAGTACATTTGGGTGCATGGCCGCTTATATCAGCGCATGATGATATTTTACTTCCTATGGCAATACATGAACGAAAATATGATTTTACGAAACTTTCATCATCGGCCATAAAAAAAAATTTAAAAAAAAAATTCGACAACAATTTAGAGTGGTCTCCCTCAGTAAGCTTGCACAGTCCTGTGTGATCTGTAATTGCTGTTTGCATACGGGGACTTGTAGGCATCCATCCTTAGTGACGGAAGAAGACTTGGTCGCGCTTTATCTGCGTGATTCGATCGTCTGCTGTAAGCTGAAACACAGCGAGGAAGAAAAAATTGATTGACAAGTTCAACTTCCGATATAAATCAGTAAATAATGAACGAGTGATATTTTATGATTTGAATAAACTCCGTTAGAATGATATAGTGTTGTACATTTACAGATAAATCGGTAAAATAATATAAAATTACATATATCATACAACCAATCCTTATTATCATAAATTTAGAAAAATTATATTTATAATCATTCCATTTTCCAACTAGGACATAATTTGTACGTTATAATGGGGCTGTTTTGGTACGTATCAAATTCGTTAATGATGAATTTAAGTATTACATATCAAACCCATAAAACTTTATAAGCGAAACGCAAATTTCCCCGATGAATGTCAGCTCAACGATAAAAAAAACCATACAAGGATTCCAAAAATATAGTTTAAAATTGATCTTGAACAATGGACGCGTGATATGAAACCACTAAATTTAATCGCACTCTTTCTGAAACAACATAAAAAAGACAATCAACTTGAATTGTCGTTGCTAAAAATGCTATGAGAATGATCTTATTCAGCGAAGGTAAAATAGAATGAACGTATTTTCAGATCTTCAAGTCAACCGAGTTCATCATTTTTCAATTTAAATACCGAACACCGACACAAACAGGAGAGGCCCCAAAATCTGTAGAAAAAATACCATTAATTTCCATCTATTTACTTGGACATTTAATTTATATTTATTTACATTTTATTTAACGGCATTTTATTATTCCTTGCTATGTATATCCCTTGAAAGACAGCAAGGTTTTTGACATAATTCACAGAGAAGTACATGTAGTTATCGTTCGGGGGGGGGGGGGGGGGGGGTCTTAGATAATAATTTTTCAATTAAGCTTCAATTCGCTTATTTTTCTAAATGAAAAGTTACAAATTTTGTACAGAACGTTTGGTAATTTGGTAAGCATTGTCAATGGTAACCCATAGTCACAACAAATAGAAAATAAAAATAGATTAAAGGAATTACAATTGATTTAACAGTTAAATGGATCAAAAGTTTACGAGCGTTTATACTTGTTCATTAATAATTTAAACATCCATGATAAGCCGACAACTAGATAGGTTAATTATCTTTATTTTATCACTTTGCTTACAAATCTTGTAAATGATTTGTGGATATTGCGATAAAAAAGAAAATAGTAGTAAACGTGTAAATAATGTTAGGTTTATTGTAATGACATCTAGTATATACTGAGATGGTTCAAGTTATTGAAAAAGCCAGGTATGAAATATTTTGCTTAAATGTTATCAGTCAATGTCCAAACTTCTAGAACTAATCCGCTTGAAAAAGCAAACATTTAATTAATGTATCCAAGCCTGCTTTGAACCGTTATTTAGATTTGTCTTCAATTCTTTATTTATTGGTTTGCCAACTTAATATGTTCAACATGAACTTTTGGATTAATGTTCTTACCGATTGATCTCAATTTGAGCACGCAAGATAGATATTGATACTTGGGTTGTAACGAATAGGCGCCTGGTAATCGTTTGTCGTAAAATGGGTAAATACTTTTAAAATGGTTCAACCATTATTCATTTGTCCCAACTGTAGTTGAAATGTTCATTGATATTTATTTTGTTAGGTTTCATCTTCTTATAAAAATCAATTGAATTACATGCATAAAGTGAAAACCAGGTCTAAACCAGTTGTCTCTCTACACCAATTAAGTTTAGCAATATGTTTTGGAACTCATTTTTAATACAATAAATAAAAAAAAAAGGTTTAATAGATTTTCATCCTACCGATTGCAAGACTTGCGTTTCCCTCTTTGGTCCAATCCTTGATCCGACTGTTGCCAGGGAGACAATATATTTTATAAAGTTCCTGGTAATTTTTCTGACGACTTGGAGAACGGTCGTGTGACCTTCGAGGTGAGTTGGTTTTGGCCTGTTGAGATTTCTCGTCCGTTTTAAGTCCATACTTAGTACTCGGGGGAAGCTGTGAGTGTTTCTGAGTTGAAGTCTTTGACGAATTAGGTTTCTTTTTTACCTTGGGGTAATCAACGTCGATTAATAGATTCTGTGGAAGACCGTAACTGTTTCTACGGTCCTTTTCGTATTCCAAAACCTTTGGCGTAACAAATTGTTGGTCTACACGCTTATAATTCTTCATAGCAAACTCCCTCCTTCTTTCCTTCAAGTCCTTCATAAACTTTTCACGTGCCTCTCTATTTTTGCGTTCGCGTTCTCTCTTGTTCTTCTCGGCTTCCCGATCGAATTTGGAGGTGATTGTAACAAATTTCTTCACAAGATTGTTAGCTCGCAAATTTCTTTGACTGACGGTATCGTAAGCCGCCTCAGTATCCTTACGCCATTCCGAAATCCGAGAGCTGCTACTATTGGGTCGGGAGGTCCGAGCTTTTCCCATGGATAACGAGCTTTCCGGGCGGTAAGGGGTAACAAGTCTTGGTTTAGCGTTGTAGATGGTCCATACATCTTGCTGTGTCGTCGTTTGGGGCGTGAATCGGCCGTGTGTGTTTCTCGATTGTCTTTTCCTGTTGTCGTCTGCTGAGGGCTCCAGACTCCTTGTCCGCTTATGCCATCCAGTAACCCGGCTATCTGACCTCGGTGTTCTCTCTTTCTTGATTGGTGGTAAACTTACCGATCGCCTTCCCGGCTTTTGAGTTTCTCCATTTTCTTTTCTAGGCGATACTTTCCCCGGGTCTTTCGACGTCCTTCCAGATTTCCTTTTCGAATCTGACATGTTTTTCCTCGTTAAGTCAGTTGTGCTTCATCCGTATCACCAGCCTATTGAAGAATTAATGGTTAACTTTCCGTAATTCTTTCTATTTAATTAAGAATTGCATAAAACCCTACTCGACAGGATTTCCAACACTTTTATCCTACACATTCAAGAACGTCTGTCCTTTTCAAATTGTATTCTCTTACGTGTACAAAACATTTTCTCCCTGGATTTTAATTGAGAAAATATTTAAACCTCTGGGGGTGAAAGAGAGTTTGAGATAGCACGCTTCATATAGATCACATCACTGACCATGCATGGCTGGTAATTATCAATAAAAGAGGTTTTAAAAATTTAAAGTACAAGAAAAAAGGTCTTGGTGAGAAACTTTAATTTCTCTGGAGAGACATTTAAAGTCTTCTATTATGTAAACCGCCAAAGCTGTTTTTATAACAACAAAACAAGATGACGCTAGCATACATCATTAAGCCAAATAACTTTATTCAATTCTTCTGATAGCAGTTAATCTTGATTGGATATTATTGTCTAGACTTGTCGACCGTCACGAATTAGTTTGGGTTACGTATTTTTTGATTTACACTCATTTCATAATTTGGCACATGACAATAGGTGTAAATTCCGTTTGGACTAGTACTGCCATTTTCGAATTGGAAAAAAAATGTCTTGTGATAATTTCGTCATTAATTTACATGAAGAGAAAACGAACGGCCGAAATATGACGCTATTAATTTGGTTTGTGTAAAGCAATCCAGCGAACATCTATTTGAAAAATCTGAAAATTGAGGGAAAATAAACGACCTTTGTAGATTAAAAGAAGAAAGGAACTTATACTGATCCATTTTAAATAAAAATTACTACCTTGCGGTCAAACCAGAACAAACCCCAGTCTACCAGCCCCTATCCCCCCCCCCCAAAAAAAAACCAACAAAAAAAACAAGAACCGGCGTCCTCACGATTTATTCACCAAAAACGGGTTGATATTATCGCAAAACATAGTAGACAAATACATATATGCATGTGTATCATGTCCTTTCTCAACATGTCTTTAAAATGAATAAAACTATGTCCTTTCTCAACATGTCTTTAAAATGAATATGCGATCTTCTATTATCCTACTAAACCATGTCATACGAAGATGGCGACCTTTTTACGTAGAAATGCTAAGTAACGGGAGTAAATCTCTTTCAGTCACTGTTGTACGATAGATCCACAGGCACCTGACGTCATATATTTTTCTCATAATAAAAATAATACACCGCTTACCTAATAATACACAAGGTACCCATCCCCGCCATCTTGGATTTTTTTAAAACTGTCACATCGCCGTGAATTTTCGCTTATAACTCAGCGGTAACATTTTTCTGCGATCATCTCCGCCGTCCGATCGGTCACTCGATTTATTAGCTTACTGCTGATTCAACCAAAACGGCCCATAACATCGTTTATTAATAAAAATATCTCCTCATTCTGCATCTACTGCTGCTGATTTGCGACAAAAGGCTAAAGGGTGGACGGAAGTTGACATCTTTGCGTCATCTTTTGGGATATCCCTTTTCTGATTGGTGCATTTTTTCCCTAATAAAATACTGCAAAAAATGCACCAATCAGAAAAGGGATATCCCAAAAGATGACGCAAAGATGTCAACTTCCGTCCACCCTTTAGCCTTTTGTCGCAAATCAGCAGCAGTAGATGCAGAATGAGGAGATATTTTTATTAATAAACGATGTTATGGGCCGTTTTGGTTGAATCAGCAGTAAGCTAATAAATCGAGTGACCGATCGGACGGCGGAGATGATCGCAGAAAAATGTTACCGCTGAGTTATAAGCGAAAATTCACGGCGATGTGACAGTTTTAAAAAAATCCAAGATGGCGGGGATGGGTACCTTGTGTATTATTAGGTAAGCGGTGTATTATTTTTATTATGAGAAAAATATATGACGTCAGGTGCCTGTGGATAGATCGTCTTACGGTAGCATCCGAGAAAATCAGTCAATTGCATTGGCATCCAAAAAAGAGAAAGTTCCATTCATCAGGATGTTATCGTACTTTAAGTCATTATTTGTGATGCTCTAACACCCGTGCTTTAAACGTGGTAACATCTTTTCGGATTCGGTCATCAGTCATCGATACATATAATTTGATTCATCGAAGAAAAATAAATGAAAAATCACGCCCGTCGCAACCCCCCCCCCCCCCAAACCCTTAAGTGTATAGTCGGACTACACGACTACACGATGACTGAAGGTCTACAGATAGTAGGCCTAAAACCCATTTATGCCTCAAAATCGCCGGCCTATAGTCGGTATTGAGCAATCTCATTAAAATTATACCTTTGATCCTACTTTGTGGAGCGATCTATTAGAAGCAGATACAAAATCTGGTTTGAATTAGATTGGTTATGGAGATGTGAAAGAGGGTTATCTTCTAATATTAATGTGACATACTTGTATTAAAAAGACATTAAGTCAAAATAATGCAATTCATTATACTTAATGGTTTAACATCTAGAGAGTACTTTATATTTGTTACATGCTTAATATATATGTACTATAGTTCATGCTCATGAACGATGTCCTCAGAAAGAAACCAGATTTCGTTTATGTTAAGATGAGAGTTGTCAAAATATACAGTAGTCTTATTTACGTGTACTGCTGTCTCCGTAGCTTCCGTAGCTTTGACAAAAGTACTGAAGATGTACATGTACCTTACGTGGACTGATTGCAACAGACTTTCCTCTCTAGGGGGTAGAGACTTCAAGGATACAGCCAATTTTAAATATGATGAGGTTGATCTTATATTGAAGCAGCTTATTGACAAATAACAATACACCCGGGATATGGTATTCATCCCACGCACTCGTAGAAACCGACCTAATGCAACCGTAAACCTTTTAATGCACCTTTAGTATTCGGTAAAATGGTTTTGAAAGACCCAACTGTTTCCATGAAACATAAGATTTGAGTAATTTGTGCACGCAGTATATCAAATACATCATACACCCTCTAATGATCACATATGATCTTATGAATAATTGAACATCTAGAATTTATTACATGAATGTCAAATATATCAAATAGCAGTAACCATCCTTTTTTAACGGGTTCATTTTTTTTGGGGCTTATTTGACCCAATTTAAAAAGACCCCCTTTCAAGTATGTACCCAATAATTCAGTTTAATAGATGCTTTATATATACAGTAAATTCGTTGTCATACCATGACATTTTACCCATGATTAAACAGAAAGATCGGCTTACATACCTAGCACCCTTGTGCTAGAAAGAAGTGGTATCTTCACTGAAGAAGACAGCGATTGTAGTTTAACTATATGGTTAAACTCCTGTCTGAAAAGGAGGAACACATTTTGTTTGAATGGAAAATATCACGATAACATCAGTAACAGAACTGTCTCAAACGTGGAAATAAGAAAAAAAAAACTTAAAAGAAAAAAGCGCTATTGGTAAAGTTAATCTTTGAAATTGCATGGCGGGTACTTCATCATTATTAAAGTAACCACTAAATTGTAGTATAAATTAAACATGCATTCCATTTAATTATCAAATAATAGGCAGATTTTCCAATCTTACACCCAACGCTGGATTGATTCAACCCCACCCTCTCTGAAAAAACCCCAACAAACAAACAAACAAAACAAAAGCGATTTCATAGTATAAACGAATCTTATTTGAGTAAGTATATATGCAGCAGTATGCGCAGAATCATTTGCATGAACTGTCCCTGCGAGCACCTGCTTCTTTTCGATTCTGATTATGTTAAACTTAGCAAAAATGTTTTAAAGAATATTAAACCCATTTGAACTCGTTTGTTGGTATATCGCCAGTTCATTAAAAGTGTTTTGAGTTATGAAAATGTTTCATTACTGGTTTATTTGTTTGATAATTTTACTCTCTGACCTGAACTAAAATTCCATAGTTTTTTTTCACCTTGCATCTGATGCACACACAAGTCAGCTAGTTTACAAAACAGACACATTTTCTAGAAGAAAATATAACATGGTTCATCATAGCATACACCGTGAAAATAAATGAAAATCTGTATCTCTGCAGTATTTGTTGTTGTTGTAGAAGATTGTGATTGATTTCTAGATGATAATCAACATAATTTGTACATACGTCCCAGAACTCCACAACTAACATGTGTATCTCATGACAGAATAAAAAAAAATCACAGTCGTCTATGTAATGTGTTATACAATGTATTTTCTCGCTTCAACATTGCCCGTTCTCAAAATCAATTCACCCTAGCAGTCCTTTTCCCCGTCGGTTCTGCACGGATGTTATTTGGCCTGTCCAATGAATAACGAACCGGCATACGTTGTCCGGAACTTCTTGTCACTGGGCTTTTCTCAGATATAGATTTGTTTTTCAAAGCTGACATTTCCTGATTTTCTCGGATGTTGTTACCAGAATTTCTTTCTTTGAAATGGTTTTCACAGCTTTTGTCTACAAAAAAAAAATAAATAAAAAAAATAGAAATAGAAATATTTGAAAAATTATGTGAACAGATTTATTCGTTTACCACATGTGCATAAGCAAAACTCGCACACCTAGTAAATTTTAAGTAAAATGTAAAGTGCAAATACGTGTAACGATTGTCAGTGGTTGATTAATATAATTGTTTAAATTTTCATACGGCAACAAATTTTTGTTACTTGGTATCGAGATAATTGTCTTTCAACTATAATAAGCACCTTGAAAGATTGCGTCAATAAAAGTATCTTTTGATTTACAAATGCATGTAATAATAAGTTACCCATTTTCCGCTTGTTTTTCCAACTGAAAGACGGAGGTTTCAACCGAGGCTCAATTGTCGGGTAATTTATGCCATAAAAATTTGGAACGGTTTGCACTGATTTATTCTGGTACCGCGAAGTTTCTTTAGGAATGTTTTTGTTGATTGTCACAAGCCTCTTAGGTTTCCTTTTCTTTGGGAAGAAATCTGCTTGGACGTTTAGCGGAAGTCCATACAATTCACGGTCCATCCTTTCGTGCTCCAGAACTCTGGTTGTGACGTACTGGCATCGTACCCGCCACTCCTTCTCTAGTTGAAACTCTCTCCTCATCTTTTTAAGCTGACTTAAGATTTGATTTTCTTTTTTTACCCTTTGCCTGGCGGCCTCACGCTGTTCTCGTAGTTGCTCCTGAATATATCGGGATCGGGATGTCGAATATTTTGACACAAGTTCTCTTTGACGCATTTTATGTTCTCGGTCCACATCATACACTTTCTGTGTTTCGATGAAATGATTCTTCTGTCTGCCATCCATTGACAAATCGACACTGCCCATAAATGACGCCACCTGTCGCCCTCTAGATGGCGTCACTGATCTGTTGCGTCCGCTACTCAGACGCCGAATCCTCTTCACATCATTCGAAGTCTCGTAGACGGCGTTAAAATCTAAAGGGGTGTTGGTTCGCGGAAGATACGTTGTCATTGCATTATGCATATCCATTTCCACGAATCCAGTCGATGTTGATAAATTATCGAAAACATTTGTTTCCGAAGTCATAGACCGAGGCCGATTCTGCCATTCTGGTTTGGTTCGCTTGACTCTTTGGGATTTGAGGTCTCCGTCTGACTTCGACACATGTGAACTCACGGAGGAATGGCGATTTTTGTCATTCTTCCAGAGTGGTTGGTTAGAGTTTAGCCTTGTTGCCATCATGGGAAATTTATGGAATTTCTATGAGAGAAAAACACCCCGACATGATGTGAGGCTGAATTCATTAGGGAATTTGTTGAGTATCATTTATACATAAAATTACATATATAGGTACCCCGTTCTAGATTAATATTTTCGGCTCATAATACTGCTCGATATCGGAGAAAATCTATATTAATATTTCTATAAGTTAACAATCTATTAAAAAAGCCAAGGCTTATATCGAACATTTCGCTTGACATTTCTAGCATTATCAAAATTTTGATTTTGATGTTGATAAATCGAAACCTTTGTCTAATGCCATTACGAAGCATTTTTAATATTGATTTTAACTGGATTAAAAATTCAGAAACAAGCAAGCATCGAATTAACAAAATGATGGATATTAAGTGAAGTCGATCTCTACAATTTATGAAATGAAAGAAAAAGCCGGCCGGGGAGAGTAATAAATCAATTTATTGCTCAGTACTAGGTTTCGATTACATACTATTAAGTTTCTTTTGGCCTAACTGGCATTTAAGTTGATGGATTCCAAACACATATCCTTAGACTGTAAAGTACCCATGACAAATATGGTAATTGCATATTAAAATCAATTATTGTTTTTTCTGTATCATTTAATACACGACCGTCCGAATAATGTTAGTGAAATAAATCATAATCAATATACATCAAAAACTTCTACACAAAAATTTAGATAATTAAGAATCAAAATTTGTACGTGACAACTTTGCAATCTACTGATTTTTGCAAAGAACATTAAAATAAAACTGAAGCAAACGAAAATAAAAATCATATTTCTTTCTTACCTAAACGCAACCCTTCTCTCTAGTCGATGACCTAAAATCATTGACCCCTCCACGATGTTTTGTAACAAAAGACAAATTTAAAGAACTCTGCAATCATATACCATAAAAAGCAACCTTAATGTCCATTAATCTAAGAATTATGGAATGGTCGCCATGTCTGGTTTTGAGACAAGATTAACAAAGCCTCTTATGAAACGGATAGATTTACAAACAATAATGTCTAGTTGTTTAGTTAGCTCGTTGTTGTTGCTGTTTTTGACGTCTGCTGTACAAAGGCATAATCAACCATCTTATTTCAATATGTTCTCTGAATGAATTTCATCTAATCGAAACAAATAGGACGGAAATCGGCGAAACGAAAACATGAATGTCAAATGAACTGAATTGTGCCTATTGTTGGGATTAACGTTTTAAATCTCCACGAAACACAAACGAATGATAGGAAAAACTTTGCCCTGAAGCTTTCATTTTCTTTCACAATAAATTCGCTAGAACTGCTTAAAGATTAATGACGGTGTAAATGTTAAAAAGAAATATGCAATTTTATCAAATCTTATCATGATCAAGAAATAGAATAGTGTTTTTAAGAAATTTTTGTGATCAAAAGCTTGTGTAATTTTTGTTATAATAAAAAAAAATAACCGGAGCTTCCAAGACACTCGTCAAAAGTCTTAAAAGTTCATAACCTAGAGAACTAGTAAAGTTCGTTTTTTGCGTGAATGTGCTTAGTAAATGTGGCATCTCTTTGACTGACCCGAGTTCATTTTGCACTAGACGTACTAGTGTAAATAAAAATGAACTTTTACCATCTTTTTGTGAATCTTGATATCAGACATAGGTAGAAATGTTGTATGTCTGAAAAATAAAACGCGTTGATGCAGATTTCCCAAAAAATACTAAGGTACTATCAAATACTATTATTTAACTAGAAGAACTATAAATTTCCATAAACTGGTCATCTTAGGCGAGTGTGGTCTGAAATATACACAAATAAGTAAAAATGTATATAGCGACCTTGAGATTATGTCTTGTTTACTTGTGTAAATTTATAGTTTCGAAATTGTTTACTAGATCGGACCAAAAATTACTTTGGAATTCCCTTTGAGGAATTACCAATACAATTAAATAGAATTTCTTATTACGTTAACACTTAAAGATATTAGATGGTTGAATAACTTATTATAATTGCTTAGTTTAGTCAACCATGTTTGTCATCGATTTTTGTTGGATAGGTTTCAAAATTCAATCAAAACTACTGTAAACATATTTTGTTGAAAGAAGAAATTGGTTTATATATAAATTCAAGGACCCGTAAAGGAATTGATTCTGCAAGTTCAAGGCTAAAAGTATTAAAATTTGTAGGTATCGCTGACGTAGAATCCGAATTTTTAAAACACTGTCAGGTTAATATGCAGTATTTCATATCGAAATTAATATTACACGACATGTGTTAGGATGAGTGGAAACTGTCCATGGCCGCTAAATTTCGCTTTATCCTTTTGCCAAATGCGTTTCTGTGTATAAGGCCACTCTCTGTTTAAAAATTCATTTTTTTTTAAAAAAACTAATCAACCCAAATTTTTAGAAAAAAAATGTTTCTGGTGTCAAGTGAAATTGAATTTATTCAAATCACGATATCCACTAGAAAATTCAGCGTATAACAAATGAGATTTGAACAAGTTTTTAAAGAGTGATTTACATTTATTTGGATATGTTGTCAATCTCGTTGGGTGTTAGATGCGTGTGGGTGATGGTATTACTAATACATCATTAGATTTTTTTTTACAAAAATGTTTCTTTATTAAATTTTATTTATTTATTTATTTATTTTGACATAACGATCCAATTATTGATGGAAAAGTCTTGAAAAACAATTAATAAATAATGGCCTATGGGAAAAGATTGAGGCGGGTGCACACAGCTTTCTTTGTGATTTCACAGTCACGAAAACTTTAATAACATTGCCTTATTACCTTCATCCATTGAAAACGTTTGAAAAAAGTCGCCATTTAACGCCTTATCTGACATTGTTTGTCTCATAATGCATTCAATTTGAAGTTTTTTATACAGTATTTCAAAATTAAGACTAGAATCTTTGAAATTAATTTATTCTTTGATTTTACCGAATGAACTTGTGTTCTAACTGCCCCAAGATATCTGAATAAAATTCCTGATGTGATAAGGCCAGAAATTGCACTTCTTCATTGCTAGTATTTGAGAATCGTTGTCTTTTTAAGTCGATACTACTTCGTTATATGGAGATAGATATTAATATTACTCATTATATATTAATATGCAGCAGCTTAATCATAATTTGCTAACAATTTTTGATCATATGCTTTGGCCATATACGATGATCTTATATCTATTCATTACAAATGCTAGACTTTGCATCACATGTTGAAACTTTCACATTGTATTTTGATGTTTTGTCTTTGTATACCAATCCTTTTTTCATTATTATGATAATTACTTTTAAAGTTGATACTTATTTATTATATTATGTTACCTTTAAAAATAAATGCTTATTATTCTTCTTCATTGTAGGTTGAAATTGTTACGCTATGAATATTGAGATTTGTTTTAAAATTTATAATATTTTTGTGTTATTTCGTGAAAAACGTTGCCTATTCAAACATATAGAAAAAAATCATGTTGTATATATTATAAAAAAAAATAATCATATACCGATTTTAAACAAGAGTATAAGGAACACTATGCAAAGAAAATCACACTCTAAAAACAACTTCCAAAATCGCCTAGTGGATGATCACACGAAATAGTGAAAAAGATTAAAAAAATTAGAAAGTTAATACGAAGGCTACATAGAGTGAAACACACAAGTTTCAGACAAATTGGAAACAACTTGAAGAGGAAAATTAGATAACTTATGTTAGAATAAGAAAGCTACATTTTGTAGAGGGTCAGAGCAAAAGGGATCACCTAACTATCTGTATTTAAGATGGGGAAAAAAATAATGAAGAAAATAAATGTAAGACAATTAAATCTACTCAAGCTTTCAAAAGTACGAGGAAATAAATATAGACTAAAACGAAGACAGAAAAAAGTAATAAAACATCACTATCATAAATTTGGGAAGGTGAAAAATTTAAACCGACAAGTTTTTATAGATCACGTGGAAAACTGCATGAAAGTAATGACGATCCAAATGCAAGGAATTCAATTTTTATAAGTGTGGAATTTAGAAAGATGCTAAAAAGATTAAAATTACATTGATGACATCTGGCACATAAACAGTAAGGACAGGATGGAAAAATTGAAAAACATTTTGATATTTCATAAACAGAGAAGAATTTATTCAGAAATGAACAACAAACAATTGTATGAAAGAATGGCGCTTTTTTTTCATACTATAATTTGAATTTTTAGTCAATGATACTTTGAAAATGACAGATATACTTTTTAAACAACACAAATGAATTATGAAATCACAAACGAAGTAACAACATGTTAATAGAATTTTAAAATCGCTTATTATTACAAATGATCAGTGTAAACCAGGAAATACACGTAGAAAAAGTTATATTGTTTAATTACAGTTACTATGCCTAGTTACATGTAACGTGTATGACTAGTTAAGGCCATCCGTTATGTTTGATAGAATACCTAATCACGCAATGGAGGAATAAATGGTAAACGCCGGAACAATTTGGACTCTTTCAAAAATCGCGGGAGAGGGATATCATAAATCGTGACGTCACCATCGAATTCTTCCATATCGTATGCTTTTTCGTCGATCATTTTCTGCCATGCCTCAATTCCTCTTTCTTTCAAAGTACCTAAAACAGACAAATATATTCAAAACATTGTTTCATGTCCAATAACCAAATAGCGATAAAAGCAGAGGTGTAAACATCGAACAATACATGGATATTACTTTCATTTGCGGAACAGTAATAAAAACTGAAATAACCATTCATTTCATTTGATTTAAAAATGATTTATCATAATACCAAATGCTACTGAAATGAGGTTCAATGTATTCAGAAACTATGGTTTAAGGTACATGCGGGATAATGATAATAGAAGAAAATTATAATTTAAAAAAAGGACATCTAATTTTGCTTATAGAGATAACGAAGTAGCAAAAATTACCATACCTCTAACTGTGTTGTCCAGAAAGCAGGCCAAAACTCCCCCACACAAGTTGGGATTGATCAATAGCAATTTGATCATACCATCAGTGGTTGCTGATCCTACAATTAATTGAAATCAATGCTCAATGATCATTATTAACATGCATCACAGAAATGCATTACGTATTTTCGAAACATACATATTGTAGCCAAACTCTCAAGATTGACACAAAGTCCAAGGTCTCCTGGCCCCTGGGCCATAAAAGTTAGACGAGGTCACTTTTGATTTCAGTCTTACTTTTAGAAAAGGAATATATAGTGAAAGAGTGAGACATAACAAAAGTGTGATCGTCTTACTTTTATGGCCCCGGGGCCAGAACCAGACAAGAACCAAGCACAGACATAGTCTTATTTTAAACATGCGATAACCTAACAATGCGATTTTTTAAATAAACCTACACCTTTTCTCAAAATGCACTACTGCTAGGGAGTATAATTAAGAAATCAATTACTAATCATAAGTTTAATAAAAGTATGATACATTTTTATAAAGGTCCATTTTCATTTTTTTTAATTTTTGATTATTGTTGTCTAATTACTATCAATAAATAAAACCTGTTTGAATAGCATCGGGATTGGTCTCCAGCCAATACGGAATCATGAGACCAAACAAGATGGCGGTTCCCATGATGGCAAGGTTTCTAGATGAGCTAAGGGAAACAACTTGTAGATTTGACAGAACAACACCGATGAACATTCCATACATCACGAAAAGTACCCCACCGAGTACGGGATAAGGAATGGTAAGGAAAACTGCCGAGATCTTCCCAATGATACCGAATATAAAATATATCACACCCGTTGTTATAAAAACGTCTCTACTGGATACCTGCATGGAAAGATCATACAGATTTTTTTTTTCATTTTTTACTATAAAAAAAGTTTTGATTTTGATGATTGTTTCTGTAGGAAATTTCGTTTTTATTAACAGTTTGTTAATAAATATTAAAAAAAAAACTTATAGCGATTTTTGTTTATTCTTTTATACGCTTTTAATATACACATAAGCATTATCTGGTACATGTACATAGCGATCTACATAACGAAACTACTGTCCCTTCTACCCACTCGAAATGAATGAATGTTTTTCTATCATTTTCATTCATATCATTCATTCATTTATAAATGAAAAGTTAAATTTGTCAGAACGTTCATCATATTAAAATGATATGTTGAAAACGAAATAATACCAATTTTTAAAATTGTAATTGGATACACATTTTAACAAATCTTTCGTTAATACACTCAATGAAAGTTCTATAAAAAGTCTATTAAATAAATGCATGTTTATAAAGATTGTATATAACAGTCTTTTTGCGGGTCAATGTATTTACTCCTGTTAGCCTTAAGCACAAAGTGACTTGTACGAAAAGAGTGGCTGAAAAGAATTTTAAATTAATTCAATCTCAGACTTCATTTCACTTTCTAATAAAACTGTATTTTTACCTTTGTTACGCCAATTGCACCTACATTCCCTCCGTACGTTGTCGTAGCATGTCCACATCCAAAGAAACCCGCGATCAGACTACAGAACCCCTCAATGGCTATCCCTCGATTAACACTATGTGCTGGTGGGGGAGGAAGATTGCACATCTTTGCGCATGCATAGTAGTCCCCAATAGAATCAAGTATAGAGGTAACAGTTCCTATCAAAAATCCCACAAATACGCTCGTGCTGAACGAAATAGGACCAAACTGACCTAAACAAATCCCATAGAAAAAATATCCATAGAAGAAGTTAATGATATGGTGCATGGTGAGATCATCGGTACATGATCTTGAAAACATGTCTATGTTTAAACACATTTTTCTCATACTTAGATAAAAAAAATCCTATAAAGTTTTAAGTAAAGTTTGACTTAATGTCACATGATTGTTGTCCATTTCTGACACTTTCAGCAAAGAAGTTTGAAAATTGTTCATACTAATCTGATAAGACA
Source organism: Magallana angulata (assembly GCF_025612915.1). Classification (NCBI taxonomy): domain Eukaryota; kingdom Metazoa; phylum Mollusca; class Bivalvia; order Ostreida; family Ostreidae; genus Magallana; species Magallana angulata. The sequence goes on from NC_069114.1 coordinate 30,900,331, forward strand.
TCAATTTATAAAATCATATCTTTATTCTTCTTTTAATTTCATGTTTAAAAAAAAACCACTCACACACATGAACACTTTTAGTTCAGGTCAGCTAAAATAATAGTGTAAGAATTAATTTACTATCAACAAACATTGCAACTAGCGTACCTGGATACGGTATTCGGAACCAATCAGCTTTTATAATGGCGTCCAAGCCAGTGTCTGTTCTCGCCAACTTGTCACCAGGACTAAACGCACCTGCTGCTGTCATTACACCACACACAAACCAACCAACTAGGATCCCAATAAGGATCTGAAAAAATAGCATACTCACATGGATATGTATTTAATTTTTCTGGTGATTTGAAACAAGTAATTCAAGAATTTTCGAAAGATATTTTATCTAACTGGCTAAACAATTACACTCTTGAATAAACATATTGAACCAAATGATCAAAGACATACTACTGAAGAAAATTGGTAAAAAGTTTATATAAAAAGGCCAACTGATGAATGACCTTATACATGTACATAGCCTGTGTTCATTTCAGCCAATACTCAAGGATAGAAGGCTAGCTTGAAATTATTGAGTAAAATTCCATTCAAATTTATTCTGAAACGACCAATTGCAATGACTAAAACGGTACCCCAAAAAATGAACTCTCTATATGATATAATGCCTTAATAAATCAAAGTATCGAAGCACTGACGGGAGTTGATTTTATCGATGTTTATTTATTTTAAATCAATGATATACCGGTATTATTTTGCATAACAAGTACAGGTAGTTTTTAATCTGTATTTGAATTACGCACATTTTTATAATGTGAATTTTCGGACTTTTCGACGCAAGAATGTTGAAAAGAAACCCTATGAATCATGTCAAGTAATATTTCAAGATAGAATCAATTCAACCAAACTATGTATCAGTGATAGAAATATTTCTGGAAAATTTATGGAACCTAGCAATATTGAACTCTACTCTCATTCAACCAAACGCTCGGCTATCGTCGTTAATCTCCGACAAGCAAGAAAGCCTCTCTGCTTGTCGGAGATTTACGTAGACAGCCGAGCGTCGAGTTGAACGAGACTATATTAAACTCTGGCGTAAGAATACATACGACTACAAACAATATCTTAAATGTTCATACCATTTAAAATCTGACTATTTTCAAGGTATTTGTTAATAAGTTTCCTTGAAAAACAACGCTTTAGCATACATTATATCGAATTTATCAATTATTTTCAAGAACTAAGTCATGTCAGCGGCGATGATTTGTGCTTTGGTCCAAACACTTTCACTTTCGGTTTGTCAGAGTAACTGCATAGGAGAGTTGATTAAAATCAACTCCCAAAAAGAAGTTTAATATTATCATTTCATTCAAGAGTAAATGGGACGGTATATGCTTCATAAATCCCGAACAGGTCTACAACACATTTTAAAAATAAATTTACACAACCCATTTATATAAATAAAGCGTGGGAAGGTATATAATTTTTAACATAAAATTCTAATTAGTTTTCTGCACCATTTATTGCAGAGGGTGAAAAATTCTGACCTCACAAATTTTGTTTAGTTTTCCGCACTATTTATTGCAAAAAGTGAGAAATTCTGTCCTCGCAAATTTTGTAGCAAACCAACAGAATTGAAATTTAGGGTTGTTTGCTCATTTAATACTAGGTTTCAGATGCATTTCATATCATTTGTACTGTATTGTGTACATCTAACACCATACATGTAGTCTTAACTGCAGAAAAAGCCCTTAGAAGTAGCTTGACTGACTAGTTCGGAAAATCAAATAAAACAACTATGTACTTGGACGAACAACGTACTTGAAATTTATCTTGTAATTTAAACTATTTTTCATAGGTCAATATGAAAAAGAAAACTAACCGAATACACTTGATGTAATGGAAACCACATGATATGAAAACCTTTCTTTCTCGTCCACATCGGAATAGGGGTGTTGCGATGGCTTAGATAGAGCGACAGTATCAGGGACACGGCTGCTACCCTTCAAAGATATCTTAAATGTAAGTAACCTCTATGATAAATTAAGCACAATTTACTGTTAACTGATGAAATGAATTACAAGGACTTCAAATTTGTTACTTTTTACTTACATGAATGAAATTCCCCAGTTAACGGAAGCAAATTTAACGCATGCTCTTACGAGAAAAACGCAGCTCAGGAATAGAGTTGGAACGATTGTGATTGGTCCAATGAATTTCAAAAGGAGGCTGACTAATCCTGTGGCTCCAATCAAAAACTGAAATGTCCCTGCAGCCACCAAACTTCCTTGGAGCTGCGAATGGATATAAGTGATATAGAGGAATATCAAGAATCTAATTTTTCTTTAGTTCTAAATCTTATTCTAATGGCAGAAAGAATAATTCTAACACTGTGAACATCATCGAAAAATAATTAACAAACTTCGATATAAGATAAGTTCATTGTTTCATAAGTTTTATGTATCAGCCAATTCATCAGTCACCGTGTTATGTTTGTAATAAAATATATCAACATTACATTGATAACTACTCACTTCTTGGATGTTGCTCAGAATAAACTCTCTCTGGTTTACAATTAAAATTCCGGACGAATTAGTAAAAGTTGTTTGGTTTGTATCTACAAACAATAATAAATTGAGAGGGAAAAGTAAGAAGGTAAAAAGTAAGAAATTCAAAAATCTTCTCCTCTACTCCCACGCATGTTGGGAAAAACTGAATGCATGATAATAATGCCAATGAAGCCCTCTCCCAAAATTGTTAAATTCATGGCCATATATTAACATGTATTAAATCTTCGAAAATGTTCTTCTCCACTCCCACATATATTTGAGAAAAATTAAATGCATAATTCGGATGTCCACGAAATCATCCACCTAAATTGTGAAATTCACGGTCCCTGAAATAGGGGTTCAGGCCCTAGGGCGGGGCCAATATTACCATATCGTAAAGTACTTTAGATCTTTTAAAAAAAATGTTCTTCTTTATTCCCATATAATGGCATATATATTTGAGAAAAACTAAATACAAGGTTACGATGTCCATGAAATCTTCTACCTAAATTGTGAAATTCATATTCCCCGAGTCAGGGGTTCAGGCCCTAGGGCGAGGCCAATATTGCCATATACATGTAGTAAGCCAATATTGCCACAAAGTAAAATACATTACAGTGGCATAGCTCCATTAAAGCAGTGTAAGCACGTGCTTACAATTTTTTTTCTTTCTGAATCTTGTGTTTTTTTCATTGTAAATCCCGACAACCTCAACACTGCGTTTGTGCCGCAACTTTTCCTGTAGTATTCTGAAATTGTTTTTTTTTTATACATTTAGTAATACACTTATCGAAATATTAATATTGCCTATGTTGCAAGTTCAAAATTTAAATCTCGACGCTACGAATTTACAAATACGGCCATCATTGCAATCGCTTCATTCTGTATTAAAATGAAAAAAAGCAACGCTGCTTTTTCGGAGGACAGGTTGGGTAGAGGGGAAGGTACATTTAAGTTGATACTACTAAAAGAATCAAAACATGGTAACCGTTGTGACAACTTTTTTTCCCTAATTAGAAATATGCCAGGTATAAAATTGCATAAAAAATGTTGCATCTATAATAAAAAATCTTGTCAAACGTCCCACTTTCACATGTTGTCAGGCGTGGTTGCCTCGTATAAAAAAAATTCTCTGAGTTTGTTACTAAGTATTTAGATTTCTTTTCTCGATTCTTTTGTATCTGTTGATTTGTGGGGTTTTTTATTTTCAACTTCTTTGATTTTTTTGTTTGAAGTTATTCGATGTAATGTAGACAAAGAGAAGAAAAAGAAACTATGAAAAGTATTAAACTATCACTGCCGACCTAGTTATACCCCACGCAACAAGTTGTGAGAGGTGTAATGTTTTTGACCGGTCCGTCCGTCAGTCAGTCCTGTTTTTTGTAAGCAAAACTCCTTTTAAACCACAGCTCGGAACTCTGTAAAACTTGTTATGTGTTTAGGACACAACGTGCAGAGGTGGATATGACCAGAAATTCCATTATTTTTTACACAAATTTTGGCACTTTTAAACGTTTAAACTGTTGTTAATAAATATGCATTCTTGCAGAAAGTTTTGATGTGATGATTTTTGGGGGTTAAGCTCATTTTAAAATCAAATTATTTACGTATATATATCAAATACATATCCTGTCTTTGATTGTGTGTAGCATTGTCATGCAATGTAAGGGTGTGGGATAGATGATCGAGCTGGCTACTAGTAACCTTTTCTTCATTGAAAAATGTGTCTGCATGGGAACTGTGCCATTCCAGACCCCCTGATTACAAATATTTTGACCCTAGCTACGCCACTGCATTAAAAAAATATTCTTCTCTATTCCCATACATATATATTTGAGAAAAACTAAATACAAAGTTATGATGTCCATGAAATTTTCTACCTAAATTGTGTAATTCACATTTCCCGAGTCAGGGTTTTCAGGCCCTAGGGTGGGAGAAAAAGTCCTGCATTTTTATTACGTTCATAATGCCTGATGTTCAACTGTAAAATTCATGGTCACCTGGCCATGATGTAGAAGTTGAGGTTTTTTATTGGGAGGGAACATTTTACTTTTACTTAGGGTAATCATACTATTTTAACTACATCTTGAAAACTACACCAAAAATTGTTACTTGGCAATATTAAATTAATTTTGTTTTCTAATTTAGGAAATCTACATTAATATCCTGTGCATTGTATACTTGTAGAAAAAGGCTGTATGGATTTATGTATGTATGCGTTTTGTGCATTATGAATATTATAAAAATCTGACGATTAAAGGCCTACAGGTATCTTTTTACCAAAAGTTTACAATGTTTGGCCCCTGGCGCTAATTAAGGTATAGATAATCTGAGATACCATTGACTCATGTAACCCCCGTTTCACCATCAATTATTGACTTTATATCCGGGAGACTTGATTATTATAAGTTATACATACAACGTTTTGTGATAAATTAGAGCTTCCAAATATTTCGTGAACTAAGTCCTCTTTCTTCCTAGATCTTAGTTTTGAAAAATACTTTAAACATCTACCACTCCTGAGTTGTATTAATTTTTAGACGGGGTCACGTGACCCCGTCTATTGGTTTACTGTCAGCCGATGTCTCAAACCGGAAGGCACGCGTAGAACACATGAATTGAGTCTATGCGTAAGGAAATAGTGCAGAAAGTTTTCATGCATTTCAGTAAATATGTATCATAAAAACAAGCATTAAATCTTTTTAAGTCCTCTGTGTATAAACAAAATTCTATTTAGAAAATAAACAAATAGTTTTATTGATCAAAATATTCTTGCTCGGGTTCAAATGTGGAATGAGTTACGTAACTGAATGCACAGCGCCTTTGACGATTCAGTTGGTGTACGAGCTCATTAATCAATAGAAGAGGTAGATGGTGGAATCGAAATTAAAGTTCCCAAACGCAATGTGCCATTTTTGAAAAGTTGTTAATTTTATTTTGACAATCTTTCACCTGAATACTACCAAACTTCATGCGCAAACCGAAGTTAAAATCGGGACGTGTTATACACAGATGTTTTACAAATTAAATAGGTGTTTCATTGGCTTCCAGTCTACTTGCGTTATGACTTCTGTTCGTCTCTAAAAGAATTTTGTACAGAGAAAATAAAAACAAGTCTGAATTTGCCTTCCCGTTCGTTGGCTCTTTATTTGATTAAACTGAATTTTAATTTTAAACAATGCATTGTAAGCAAAATCTAGAATAGTTTATACATTTTGGAAGACTTATACATCATAAAATATATACCATCTTATCGATTGAAGAACCAAGTTAAATGTTAATGTTCATGTTTTCCGGCTTAGTTGGAATCAGGCTTTGGGTGAATTACATTGTAAAATAATGCATTACATTACCATTCCTTCATGAATTAGGGCATTAAATTACCATTACCTTTACTTAATTTTCTTGAAGTAATGCATTACATTACCATTACATGAGTAAAGTAATGCATTACCATTACTTTGTGAAAAGTCAATAAGTTTTAAAAAAGTAATTTTAAAACTAAACAAAGAGTTTTTGTAAATATTTCATGAATAAAACATGCTTAAAATATTTACAGGTTCATGTTCACTATCAGGTTCAAATTTAATAACTTATACAAGATTGGTGTTGCACTTGTAGTTCTCAAAGTAAGGTTGGTCCCGTAACATTTACACGCTAATGGCGGAGTTGACAATCTCTGTTATTTATGTATCTGATTTTCGGAGTATGATTTTTAATGAAAGGAACGGTTGTATCGTAATTTGTGTAAGTGATGCACGAGTTTACACAAAAAGTAGTAAGTGGCGAACGGGTTTACTTTTACCTATTAATTTTGCATGAATCGCAAATGAAGAAAATCGTGTCAGATAAATCGGTCTTAAAAATCAAAATGGCGACCGTGACAAATCTTTTTATTGTCAAAGTTCTTGGAATCTTATTGTAAATAAAAATTTCTAACGTTGGGTGCCTGTGTTTGTTATCGGTATACAAATGTTCACTTTGTTTGTTAATTCAGCAGTTTTAAAGTTTTCGGGGTTTTCATAAAACTTTTATTACGGATACCGTCCGACTTGTGGATTTTCCCTTGGATCAAAAAATTGAATAAATCTAATGATTAAAATTATCTACTTTGATATAGTTCTTTGATTTTCCCGGTTAATAGTAATTTTTAAAAATTTTCCTTGGGGTCTTATTTTACATAATATACCGTTGTGTCAATTTTCTACAATTATGAAGGCCGGGATTGAGTAAAATTTAGACAAAGTATCAGACAATTGCAAAAAAAGCCGAACTAACATAGATTGTAACAACTAATTCAAACTCATACATTTTGGAAGCATATTCGAGGAAATCCAGGACGATTACAAATTCAAACTTTCAAGACCCCGTCTTTCAGTACTCTCAGTACTTTGATTATTTTTACTATGTCAGTTTCTTTTTTTTGCAAAAGACATACGTCTTTTGGCACATATAACAATGAACAATACAAAAATATACTAGGCAAAAAATGTTATTAAATCATGTACGTGTTTGTTTATACCTGTGTCAGAAGTCTGTATAAGATTACACCTTGATTTATTCAAAGCCTGCATTGCAAGCAATGGAACCAAAAAATCGCTAGCTGCTCCTTGAAACAGAGGTAGTCTGTAAAATATAATAAAACCCGCTTTGCAATAGGAGGGATATACAAGTGGATAAAAAAGCCAATATACTGAAGTATCGAAATAATTACCTGGAGCCGATTAAACTCATCATTATTGTACAGATACCAGACATCAGCAAAGAGGAACTAAGAAGAGTCGACTTAATGTCGTCATCTAGATTTGCACATGTGACGTCAGAGACTAATAAAGAGACGGCCATCACACCGGAAATTGAGATCAGAGTGTGCTAAAAACGAATTTTTGGTTTATATTGCACAGGTCGGAAGATGGTGTGTTTCAATAAGTTAACGAAATAAATCATTATACATCATTTTTGTTAAGAATAACCCATTTAATATTATAGAAAAAATTTCAGTCATTTCTTTGCAAAAATTATCCAACAAAATTTGTTTTTACCTGAAACCCAAAGAAAATGGTCAAATAAATTGGTGGATGATCCCCGGCCGAGTACAAGATATGTTGCTTTGGATCTGTTTCAACCTCAACAAGGAGATCTCCTTTCTCAGCATCTTCAACGCCATTTTCTATCTCAAACAAAGCTGCATGTTGAACGTTATTGTCTTTTTCACACTTTAATTTGTATCCATCGCCTTCAAAAGAGCCCATTTTGTTTCTTGAAGTTTCGAAAATATTTCACAAGCTTCTTTTTTCTTCAATGATATATTGAAATTAATTGGTATATATTTTATTCTTTAAAATTGGCCGGGTGTGGAATTTCAGTCAGTTGAATCAAATGTAGACCGAGACGTAATATAATCGGAGAGGAATTCCTTATACATTAAAATATGCCTTTATGAACTCCATATGACATCGGTTTACAAATTGCAGCGCAAGCTAAATGACAGACAACGCGGATGTGAGGATGGTCAACTTTTTCCGCCTTGCGCCGTCAATGTCCTTGCTGCCATATTGACACCGCAGCGGTGTTGCCTGTATTGTATGTGTTAATCAAACAGATTTTCAATTTTATAGTCGATTTCAGACAACAAGATGGCCACTATCGTCAAATGACATTCTTCACTGACCAATATTTGATGTGTTGTTGTCTATTCAAAAACATAATTTTAAAATATTTAATTCTCTCAACTTATTGCCACTTCCACTGATCTTTGGGAGAAAACGAGCCGATTTTGTGAGAGTAAATGAAACCTCAACATTTTTAAATCTTGATTTCGACGATGTGTTTTTACCCATTCATTTTTTTTTAACCAAACTGATCTTTTTTGAGACTTTGTTAAACACCTGTTATTTTTTTAAACCGATTTAAAAACCATTTCTGAAAACATATAAATAATTTGCACATTTCTTGTCTAAAATAATTCGCTGGAATGAGCTACCGGTATATGCTTTGATGACTTTATCAATGCATAAAATAGATAGGTAGATAGATAAATGATAGATACTTTATAATTTCGATTATTTTTTTTTTAAAGAAAAAGTAGTTTCAACAAATCCCAATTGATTTATCGCTGAAATTACATCTGTACACATTAGAAGAAAAATCGAAAGATAACTTTTTGATAAGTATGTTATGTGAGAATATGGTATCTAGCTAAACAGTCATCTCTATTTGTTTAAATACCTTCATTGAATTACAAACTGTAAAAGGCAGTGTTCCGTAGGAGAGCGCAATAAATACTGTAACAGCGTGCCTCTTTTATCGTTAAGAATATGTACAATATATAAATAGTGCCTGTTTGGGAGGGTAACAGTTGAAATTGACACCCCAAGAACACCATTGTCAACCGACGCGAACCGGAGGTTGACAATGGTTTTCGAGGGGCTCATTTTCAACTGTTATCCTCCCAAACAGGCACTATTTATTTTATTATACTGAATGTCTTCATATTAGAGAAAATTTCACTGCTTTTATATAGAAATGACGTGAATTCTACGGTGAACCGTACGCACATAATTAACGCGCATGTAACAATTTGTTGTGTTACCCGTTGCCAAGTGTGTTGCTAACGCTGAGGGTAATAGAACGGATTATCAACTGCGTCTAAACCAATCAGATTTCAGTATTTAACAGGAAAGTATAATAAAATATTATGTTACATGGATAATGATCTCAAGTATTAATCCAATTTTCTTTTAATCTGTCCGTCTTTGGTTCACATTCGTATAAATACGTTGCGGGACGTGGGCCTTTCGGTTTTTTTTCTAGATGCAAGCTTAACTTTAACACCCCCCCCCCGCTCACACACACACACACACATACTAGTACTATCTTGTTTATAACACTCATTAAATGCAGTTTATTGAAATCAATTTATTCTTTGATACTGACGACAAAGGATCATAAAAGTAAGATGATGATTGAAGATTTACTAAATAAAAATCTCAGTCACGTACAGGAGGAATAAATGGTAAACGCCGGAAAAGTTTGGATCTTTTGAGAAATTGTGGGAGAGGGATGTCATAGATAGTGAAGTCACCATCAAATTCTTCCATATCGTCTGCTTTGTCGTCGATCATTTTCTGCCATGCCTCGATTCCTCTTTCTTTTAAGGTACCTGAATTTGAGGTATTGTATGAAAAAAAAAATCATAGATATTTTTTAAAATGTTATAATTATAACAAAACAATACAGACTGTATTAATATAAAAAGTAACAATTTTACCAGTGTTTTATAAACCGTAAATGAAGTTTTCGTGTTTAATGTGCTAATTAATAACGAATGGTTTTCAATGTACTAATATGCTTATGGTAGTTATGGTAGCATTGTTTGCCTTTTTTCAAAGTTGAATTTAAACGAATGTTGCAGCCAATATTCATTTAAAATACCATTTTAACGTTTTAGCGTTGATACAGGCCTCAGTATTGAATATCTTGAAATCATTTCACATTGAACAATCCCAACGAAAATGATGTGCAAGTAACAATACTTTAGTGCACTGATAAAAAGTCGATATCAAAATTTAAAAAATGTTTAAAATAAACATCATATTCACAAACATCTGCATACCAGTAGATGCAAAATTGTCAGAGTCTGAAATACTGAGAAAAATGAAAGAAAAAACTACCTCTCACTGTATTGTCCAAAAAGCAGGCTACAACACCTCCGCACAGGTTGGGATTAACAAGTAGCATTTTTATCACGCCATCACTTGCTGCTGAACCTAATAATAATTGGTTCCATAAAATTATTGTCAAATTGAATGTGAATCTAAAGAATAAATTGTAAATTTTACTAATATACTAGTAGTAAAACAGTGCTTCTGTTCTTGCCAAACCTGTTGCATCGGAAGACATCCGAACCAGACGACATTTGACAACTACTAACATTAAATACATTTTCAAGGGTACTTTTGTGTTCTACTTTAGTCATATTTAGTCGAAATGGCATTTGTTTGTTTATTATCAAAACGAAAGAAACCTGTTTGAATAACATCAGGATTGGTCTCCAACCAATATGGAATCATGAGACCAAACAAGATGGCGGTTCCGATGATTGCGAGATTTCTGGTTGAGCTAAGAGAGACAACTTGTAAGTTTGATAGAACGACACCGTTGAACATTCCAAACATCACAATGAGCGCCCCGCCTAATACTGGATAAGGAATGGTAAGGAAGACGGCTGAGATCTTGCCAATGATACCGAATATGAAATATATCACACCAGTAGTTATAAACACATCTCTACTGGCTACCTACGAAGAAGATGAAAAAGCATTTAATAGTAATGTCAAGTGTCAATCATTCGAAAACCACTTGGATATAAAGATGGAGACCTAAAATGTTCATTTATTTTATTTGTGACCCATATCACATGCCATTTATTGGAAATATAGGGCCCCAACCAGAAAAGATAGTTTTCCTGAAATTTTTTAACTAAAATTTGAAATTGAACCTGAAAATTTAAAGAAATAAATCAAATATTTATAGTTTGAACATTATTTAGTTACGAATTTTAAACAGTATGAAGTTGAACACATGTAGTGACAATAAAAGAAAATTACAGTCAAAGTTTAAAAATTCTTGCTTAAATGGTGGCTTCATAGGCCAGTAAATAATGAAAACAACAGCAGATGTTACAAAATTTAGTAATCAAATAAAAAAAATAAATGTAATGTAATGTCATCTTTCCAAAACTTTGCATACAAATAGACATACATTAAATGTCTCATTTGAAAGAAACCAAGTAGGGGTCACATCTAAAAAAAATTGAGATATAGCATGAAATAAGCTAATTTTGGGACAAAATTGGAGTTAATTTTTTCTTAACTTCTATGAAATATAAGTTAAATATGCCAAAATATATCGATAGAAATATCAAAATATTGTTTAAATTTGTTTTCATGATCACATTAATAAATCATAATACACAAACTAGCTAGAAGTTTGGTCTGCGCTGAAAATTAGGAAGCTAAAGTAACAGTAAAACTATTGATTTATGAAACCTTTTCATTTCCTTCTTGAAAACCTTCCGCCACAAAATATAGCCTATTACTAAACTCTGTAAAAATGTAATTTTTTAAAAACAATTTTATTCAATAAAGTTTATTTGGCATTGTAAAATATAAGTATACTACTAGAGTTAATGTGTGATGCTGAATTTTCGGACTAGAGGTGACCCAAAATGCCTACCCATAACCTAAGGAGCGAACTTTTTTAATACAGAATACTTATTAAGCAATTGTTATTGCAAAAAATATACACTTTACATCGATCGTTATATTTTACATACCGTAGTTTAAATATTATATTTTATTTAAAGACAAATGTTATTCCCTTTTTTCTTCTAATTAAAAATTGTTTTCAAAGTTTTTAAGTAAACTTAAAACTAAATTTAGAATTTTTACCCCCTTATTTCTTCTGATTTTATCTTTTCACATTATAATCTGACTGCTATTTATATATACCTCATGAACTCTAAGCATACATATCTTATATGTATTTAAGGACAGAAACAAAGCATTAATTGTGAGGACATAATCAGCTGCTGGGGCTCGTAACATAAAGCATGCTAAGATTTTGACTTAAGTACGGCCATAGGTAGGACTTAGGCCAAATCTTAGGACCTACATAAGTCCTGCTTAAGTAAGTCTCATACCGCATAAAGCAAACTTAGCAATGTCTTAGCTAAGTAATGTTTATGTTAAAAGTAAAAACGTGATTTTCATTTCTTTTGTCGAATTTAAATGCATGGTTAAAAAAATCTATTTTTATAGATACACGTGCATGACATCTTTGATATTAAATGGGGTAAATGTAAATGTATAGACACAACATTCAAGGTGGCATGAGTATACATACATATGTTCCTAAAATTTTAAAAGGCTCAAAGCGATGGATCTTAGGCAATGTATTCAGTCTATTGTTGTTCTTTCTTTGTTTTGACGAATGTTCACTATTTTAGTCCTTCTCGAAGAGTGCCTGTGGCGTAATATCGCGACGCCATTAGAACTTGATAAGATTATATAGTGGATTTCTTTTTATCTTTTGTCCTACATCTTACCTCACCAATAAGGCAATTTACCTACTCTGGGTAGAATTTCGTTATTAAGCCGATATATTGAAAGAGGCAATCGTTTTCTTAAAAATCACCGAGAGTTTTTCTGTCTTTAAAAGTCCTTTTTTAATTCCTCAAGTTTCGCGACTTTATATATACATTGACTTCTTGTAAACCGACCATTACTTGTTTACAACCTATTCAGCAGCCCAATTGAATACTACCAGTATATAGAAAATTTTACAGATCACTACGACCACTGTTAATATTTAAATCAATCAAATCAAAATTTTTATATTGGTGAATATTAAGATATTGATTCTGTGTAAACATGTGATTAATACTCTGCAATCAAATGCTTTTAAATGAGTAAAAACAATACTTAAGACATACTTAAGTCACCTCTACCGGCCGCCTAAGTTTTAGGTAAATTGTCCTAGCTAAGCACTCTTCTAGGTATGGACTTAAGTCTAGGAATGTACATAAGTCCTGCTTAAGCACTGTCTTAGACTTAAGTACCCTTTATGTTACGAGCCCCTGATAAGGAAGAAACTTTAATGTATGATTTGATTAATTGTGTACCTTTGTTACGCCGATTGCGCCAATGTTTCCTCCATACGTTGTCGTTGCATGTCCACATCCGACGAAACCCGCTATCAGACTACAGAACCCCTCAATGGCTATTCCTCGATTAACACTATGTGCTGGTGGGGGAGGAAGATTGCACATCTTTGCGCATGCATAGTAGTCCCCAATAGAATCAAGTATAGAGGTAACAGTTCCTATCAAAAATCCCACAAAGACGCTCGTGCTGAACGAAATAGAACCAAACTGACCTGAAAAGTTTGCAGATATCAGTCAATTTTAATGCTATGTAAAACATTTTTTAAAGCAAATGTGAATCATAAAAAATGCTTTAAAAATGGCTAAAACTGTTTCATATTATAGTTATACTTTATTAGCAGAAAATAAGACCTGGATATGGTAGCCGAAACCAATCAGCTTTTCTGATAGCGTCTAGGCCAGTGTCTGTTCTCGCCAACTTGTCATCAGGACTAAACGCACCTGCTGCTGTCATTACACCACACACAAACCAACCAACTAGGATCCCAATAAGGATCTGCATATAAACACAAGTATAGGTGCATGTACAAAAGTATGAGTAATGCTATTTACGTAACACAAGATGTGACACAATGGAGACGATTTAAAGTACTAGGTAAATCATGAAAAATGAATTGTTTTTCTTGTTTATTTTCCGCTCGCCAGGTCTTGTCGATCCATTAATTAGAATTCATCAATAAACATATTTTTCATAAATGTTTTTGAAAATAATATGGCGGTTCTTTTAAATTTATTTATACACACCGAATACACTTGGTGTAACGGAAACCACATGATATGAAAGCCTCTCTTTCTCGTCCACATCGGAATTGGGGTGTTGTGATGGCTTAGATAGAGCGACAGTATCAGGGACACGGCTGTTACCCTTCAACAATATTACATTTTTAGTCAGTGACTTCCTAGTATTAATCAAACAAATGGTCGCGTAATCGTCAACTGCTTTCGAAATCATGTAAAATTGTGTATTTTGTTTCTACTTACATTAATGCAATGCCCCAATTAACGGATGCAAATTTAACGCATGCTCTCACGATAAAAACACAGCTTAGAAAAAGTGTTGGAACGATTGTGATTGGTCCGATGAATTTCAAAAGGAGGCTGACCAATCCCGTTGCTCCAATAAGAAACTGGAAAGTCCCTGCAGCTATTAAGCTGCCTTGAAGCTGAAGTTGATAAAAGTGAAACAGTAAACATTATTTGTTTTGGAATGGAACAGTAGTGAAAACATGTGCAGTGCATATTTTCATCAAGCCTTATCTTCACATAAAAGTTTTCCGTGATCGAAAGATAAAATATGATTTTAACAGATAAATGAAAATCAACAGATATGCAAAACTTAACAAATTCATTTGAAATACATGTAAATTATTTCTATATTTATTACTGTGTTTTCATCCCGAATTAAGTACACAACCACTTGAAAACTGCTTACCTCTCGAATGTTGTTTAATACAAAGAGTTTTTGGTCTGCAAGAGGTATACCGGAAGTATTCGTTATTGTAGAGTTTGTGTCTAGAATTAAATTGACAATGTGAAATAAAACTGATGCAGTAGTACAGTCTTTTGTGCAAAGTTTCATTTTTGGGTTATTAATATTTTCGAGAAAACAATAGATGTTACATAATTTAATAAATATGTTTGAATACAAAAATGAAAGAATAAAATAAAAAACGATTATAAAGTATAGTACTTGTATTTATGTTTAGAAGTATAGTTTAACCTGTATCAAAACTTTGTGGAAAATCACACTTCGATTTATCCAAAACTTGCATTGCAAGCAAAGGAATAAGAAAATCTCCAGCAGCTCCTTGAAACAGGGGAAGTCTGTCAATATATAAATGAGATCCTTGTCATGTTGTTAAACGAGAGAGAGAGAGAGAGAGAGAGAGAGAGAGAGAGAGAGAGAGAGAGAGAGAGAGAGAGAGAAAGAGAAAGAGAGAGAGATATTTATTTTTACCTTGAACCCATAAGGCTCATCATAATTGTACAAACTCCTGACATCAACAATGTAGAACTAAGAAGGGTGGACTTGATGTCGTCATCCAGATTTGCACAGGTGACGTCCGAGACCAAAAGAGAAACTGCCATCACACCGGAAAGCGAGACAAGAGTGTGCTGTAGAACAATATAATGTTAATACATTAAGTTTACAATATATATTAATAAAATATTAAGTGAAAAGTTTATTTTTCTGCAAATCAATTGTATTTTTTAAAGCGATCTGACAATTTGGATAAATGCTTAAAGGGACCTGGACACGAAATGATACAAATGAAAATTTATTTTTGATTTCTATGTATAAATTTGTTTACTTTGCATTGTGAATGATTCACTTAAATTTGAATCTTAGAAGTCATGTTACAAGCGAGATACAGAGGAAAGAAGTTGTGGTTATGTAAACAAAGCTCGAGTCTTATAAGTTTGTTTACAAATACTGTAGAGTAAAGAAATTGCCATTTCTTTATCAAAATAACTTGTGGAAACAAGATAGACTGATTCAATGGGTTCATAAACAATTAAATCACAACATCAACACTAGATTGAAACTGATATCAATACAACAACTGAATGTGAACTTCAACTAAACTGGAGCTTTGTTTACAAAATAAAGAATTCTAACCTCTGTAACTCGATATTTGACTTTTATATTTTGTCTAAGTATTGAAAACATCTATATTAACAATTCTAGACATAACAATAATTAAAAAAATTGAGATCAAATCGTGTCCAAGTCCCTTTAAAGCCACCTTAATCACCAAAAAGACTTTATACTTGCACCTCAAGTAAACAGGGACTTTTTTTTATTGGTTTTTAAAGTTCTTACTTGTTCAGCAAATTTTATGGTGGAAAATGACCGAAAATAAAAGAATTTTATCATCCTATTTCAGCACTCTTTTAATTGTTCATTGTCTAAAATTGGGTCCTGCTGATGACAATATTAGTTTTTTTCATTCTATATGTTGATTCTGTCTTCCTATTGATGAATAAATCATGACGTTCAGTATTCGTTTGACATAAAACCAAGCTGACAATTTTAAAGATTTATTAAATTCTGTACACAAATTTATGTACGGGGTCTCTATTGATAACTCTATGTATCTGTCTCATTCTGAGAATAAAGATTTAACAACAACCTTCAAAGCTTTAATTTCATACCACAAGAAGATAGGGCAATAAGACTTGTATTACTTTTCTAATACGTTCAATTGCTGCATGATATACAAAATGACATTTTTAAAGTACAGTGGGTCATCTCTCCACGATTTTGTGATCAGCTTTGACCGATCACAGTTGTGTCCATGTGAGGCATTCAGCAAATTTTACTATTTGCACACGTCTTAGACCTTGCACTACTTTTTTTTAAATTATGGAATGGAAATCTCATTTAAATCTTTAATTACACGTAGATTACTAAAAACGTTGATTTTATCCCTTTGCCTTGAAAATAAAACATTTATGCAGTTATATAAAAACTGATTCAAATCATGTTTTTCTTCACAAATGCGTAAAAAAAGTAAATTCGTCCGCTTAAAGAAAATATTACTCATGCCTTGCTATTTCATGTCAATCATTCCTTTAAAAGGAATACTTGCTGCTGATTAAAAATCGGTTTGATTTCCATTAAACCTTATTTAGACTTTGACAAAAATATGGTCATAAATATATAAAATAAAACGCAGTGAATTTCTAAAAAATGACACTAGATGGAAGTTTTAACACGCATACTCTGGTTAAAAGCAACATATTCCAACGTATTTAACATATTTATAGATTACTAATAGATGTAATGTTAAATATACATTGTTATTAATAGCTTTAAAAAGGTATCAGATTTGTTGATAATTTTACAGTATCTTATCTGTCCTTATATAGGCATTTTACACGTTTTATTCACCCATTTTTTAGCCGGGCTCTGCTGAAAGCAGAGTCCTGGCTATAGGCAGGCAAATCGCCAATGTTACTATAAATAGCACAAATAAACAAAAAACCAAACAGCGTCAAGGTAAAGCTTCCGCTATACCAAATAGTTACACAAAGAGCCACGTTTTGTCAAAAGTGTTGGCATTTTGTTTCTTTCTTTTTAAATTTCGAATGAATTGTCTATCTTTTTTAGTTTTCTTATTAATAACGTGTTTTTAAAGTAGTCCGAGTATCGCACTACGTCATAATACGGATTTTACAATATTGTTTCGACTTTTACAAAGCGTTTTTGATACCCGGTATTGATTTTGCTCTACATCGCTGTTGTAAACAATGTCAATAATAAGCAATTAGAACGGTAATATATGTATTCTATGAGAGATAGAAATGATTAATGTTGAGAAACTCGATTCTGTTAAAGTAAAATGAAAAACGAAGTTTCTGATTAACCAGGATCTCAGGTATGCTTATATCTTCTTTGTTTTGACCCCCCCCCCCCGAATTTTTCTTTTTCTTTTACAAAAACCGGTTTAAATTTAGAGACAGAAGCTATTTCGATTTTAATCAATCGTCAATTAATTAATGTTTAAATGATATCTAACATTGTTGACAGATCTAGGCAGGAAACTGTAGCAAAATGTGAGTTTTACGGATTTTTTCGTCAGGGTCTACTTGGTTTAGAGCTTATAGCGTGAAAAGTAATCCGTCAACATATAATTTATTTTACCAAATCTTTTTTCTAAGATGTCAATCTATAGAATAAACACCATTAATTTAAGTTTGAGTCCATAAAATAGTAAAAAAAATTACCAAACGCGATACATCAGGTCCATATAGCGTACTTACTTACAAAAATTTGCGCAAATTTATTGATGAGATATGGCTTAAATAAATATTTATTCTCTATTTTTGTATAGTCAGTTTTAATTTTCCCAAAATTGGTAATTATTTTTAGGCAAATCGGACGTCTGGCAAATTTCATAATTGTCAATAATTTTCGCAAGGGGGTACACCCGTCTGAGAGGTGATAGCAAACAAACTAGCATGTAAACATACATATTTTCTTTTGTATATGTATTACTAGAGAGTATATTTATCATTTAAAGCTAAGCTTTTAATGATTGAGCCCATTTAGTGCCGAGTATAGGACTACCTTAAAACATTACTATGCATTTTGGACACATACAATGCGCATGAATTTCCATGAATTACTTTACTGCGCGGATTGAATATATAATGCTTGTTGCAAAATTCAAGGCAGCAACTGTTAAATTGTTTAACTTCTACTAGACAGACATATTTTTTGTTTATAGCCGCTTACAAAATTTGGTCGCTCTCTGATGCTTTGCCGACATTAAAAGCATGAATGAGAGAGAGAGAGAGAGAGAGAGAGAGAGAGAGAGAGAGAGAGAGAGAGAGAGAGAGAGAGAGATTTTCAGTCTTTACTACACAATACGCATAAAGACACAACAAAAGAGCCCGGCTTTCAGTACTTCAGTACTTTGATTTTTTAGTGTTAACCGTCAGTATGACATAGGTCGTAATTATTACTTGACCTTACTTACGGCTAGATACATACTGTAGAAGCACATACTTTCGTTGGGTCAAAATTTCATTGTTTTTGTAACAAATAAAATTCCGTTGGCATTTAATTTCGTCATATCGTAATTTCTTTGTATTAATTAATACTTCGGTTAAAAATTCGTCATGGATTTAGTTTCGTTGATTATACTGCTAACGAAAATAACGAAATAAAATTCTCAACGAATATTTCTGCTTCTACAGCATTGCAAACTCTGTTACTATGCATCGGTGCATTTAATCCTAGTTTTCTTTACAATATACAATAACTAAATGATACAGATACCGGTGGACCAAAAAAAGAAATATTACCTGAAAACCACAGAAAATGGTTAGATAAATCGGTGGGTGATCCCCTGCCTTATACAAGATATGCTGCTTCGGATCTGTTTCAATCTCAACAACCAGATTATTTTTTTCTTCATCTTTAATCATTTTCTTCGTTTCAAACCCGGTTCCATTTTCAACGTAATTGTCTCGCTCATATTTTGCTTCAAGCCCATTTTCTTCTGCGGTACCCATTTTCTTTTCAATTCACAAAAATCTATATCTTGATTTCTCTTCGATGATACATTCAATGATGATGGATGAATGTGTCTTTTAAAAGTCGGCCTGATATGGAAGACGTATGAGCTTCTCCATGTTCAATGCATAGGCATGAAATGTAGATCGGTTACAGAAACGCTGGGCTACATATACCTGTAATCTATCTTTATGTATACCCACGTTCACGTCGTATCATTGCATCATATTTTGTGCACTTAAGCTTAAGAAAGGTATTTAAGGCTCCATCGTCACCAAAATTTTCAAATCCCTCAACTCATTCCTCCACTAAAATCCTGTAAAGAAAAGTGCATAAACTTGAGGTCAAACCTCAGATTTGAGGCTGAGTATCGATTTGAGGAAAATTGGTGACGACGGAGCCAGGCCTATAGGGTAAGAAACCAATAATAAGCATCTTAATTTTCATACAAAAATAATGAAACTTAAGCCATTAATCCAATGATTGGTTTTATTTAGATACACTGTTTTGTTATCAGAGAATCCACGTATATATATAAATGCAATGTCATAAATATTTCTAATATTGAAAATTGGACACACTGAATAAGCAATATGATAAGGGGTTTTTTGCAGAAATTTTGATTTTAAATCATGCAGTTTTTGAAAAGATATTGAATATTCTCAGTCTATCAGAATATTTGTTTTCGTTGTAAATGTAGATAGCTTGCTGTGAGGCCTGTACTGCTCGCCTTTGTAAGCTGTTTCATCATGTTTTCCAACCCAGTTAAAGCATCACAAATCAAAGTTCTCAAAGAACTGACGAGAGTTTATTTTTATTTACTGACAGGAAAGAATAATTTTTGGAAGTTGATTTTCAACTCTCCTATGCAGTTACTCTGGCAAACCGAAAGTGAAACAGTGTTTGGACCTAAGCACAAATCATCACCGCTGACAAGACTAAGTTCTTGAAAATAATAGAAACAAAAAAAAATATATGATGAAGCATTGATTTTCAAGGAAACATATCTATAAACACCTTAATAAAAGTCAAATTTTATATACTACGAACAATTTAGATATTTTTGTAGTCTCATGTATTCCTACGCTAGAGTAAGTAGAGTCTCGTCCAACCAGACGCTCGTCTGTCTCCGTAAATCTGCGACAAGCAGAGAGGGGGCTCTCTTGCTTGTCGGATATTAACGGAAACAGCCGAGCTTCTAGTTAAACGAGACTAGAGTTCGATATCAATAGTGCTTGGATCCATACAATTTTTAGAATTGTTTCGATAACTAATACATACTAGTAGTTGAAATCTATCTTTAAGTATTATACAACATGATTCATATGGGGTTTCTCGAAATTCTTGTCTGAAAAGTCTAAAAATTCGTATTATAAAAAAGTGCGTAATTCAAATACAAACTAGAAACTAATTGCCATGCAAGATAAATTGATTTTAAAATAAATGATGATCGATAAAATCAACTCCCGTCAGTACTTCAGTACTTTGATTGGTTCAAGCAAGCATTTATGGGTATTTACACATGTACATGTACCTACTGTATAAATTGTTTGTTCAAATCATCGCATCGAAATTATCGATGCCTGAATTCGATAATTCATCGAATGAAAACAATAGAAAAATTACATGGCAATTATTCACGAACAGGAGGAATAAATGGTAAACGACGGAAGACTTTGGATTTTTTTAGATATCGTGGGAGAGGGATGTCATAGATCGTGACGTCACCATCAAATTCTTTCATATTGTCTGCTTTGTCGTCGATCATTATCTGCCATGCCTCAATTCCTCTTTCTTTCAAAGTACCTGCATTTAAACAAATATACAAATAATCATGGAATTGCCATGCATTCAGATAGAGGTAATTTTCAATAAAAAAAAATCGGTCAAATTAAGTAATTTCTCTTACCGTTTCAAGAGAAACATAATTATTAGCCATACAAAATGCATTACAATCGTTTTTAAAAACATAAAAAGAGTTTTGGTGCGTGTTATAGATGCTTTTATAAATAACAAACTTTAAAAATAATAATAGTATTCTAAATCCTAAGACATAGTTTTGTTTGCGTTTTGAATTTTAATGAATCCAGCTTTATTTCATTTATCATTATGAAGTTTTGACATGCATACATATAAACATACATTGTTAATATCTAATGTCACTTTGTTTTGTTATCTTAACGAGGCATGGGCACGATTTTGGTCAAAAATAGTTTTTCCTATTTTAATTTTTACCATGCTTCAGTAAGGCATTCTTAATAGGCATCCAACATTTGAGTGTTATTCGTTGAGTTATAAGCAAATTACTAGTACACAGCTTGAAATTCTTTGCTATGTAAACAAAGCGTCTGCTTACATTTTGAATTTTGAAGTGAAAATTCTAATTTCAGACCTAAAATAAATGTGTTAAAGATAAGGAACTGTTTAATTATGCATAAAATTAATATAAAGATAGACAAATCAGGTTGAAAAAGATTTTTTACTGGTATATTGAACCAATGTAATCAAAAACTGGGCACGAGCCTTGTTTACATGAAAAGAATTAAGAGCCCTGTATCTTGCTTATAACTCTGCGATTAACTCTGAAATTTTATTTTATCATTAGAAATGCATTGTAAATAAAAAAAGAAAATAGAATTTGACCAAAATCGTGACTATGCCCCTTTAAGATCAAATATATTTTCATTTAGATATAGAATAGAAAATTTAAAAAATAAAAATACCCTCCTAAACAGCTACCATTCAATAAATGCAATATCTATGAAATATGAGAGATTGAAAAAAGCAACCTTTGACTGTATTGTCCAGAAAGCAGGCAACAACACCCGCGCATAGGTTGGGGTTAACAAGTAGCATTTTAATCACGCCATCACTGGTTACTGATCCTAAACATATATACGTATCAAATAATTATTATCATGTCTTTTTTTCATGAAGAAAGTGTATAAATTGTGTACTTCAGAAAATAATAACAGTGCTTCCCAAGCCTTCATATTCTTGGCTTCAACCTTGGAATTAAAAGAGAAAGAGAATTAAGTGAAAATTAAGATTTGCTTTCTATGCAGCTGTTGTATTTAATCACATTTGTTATTTTACCATGAATTAGAATATAAATTTCAACATGTCTGAAAAAAAATTCTTGCATTTGATTTTCATAAATTCTTCTATGCAGTTACGGAGGAAGTAAAATAGTGTTTGGACAAATCATCACCACTAACAAGACTTAGCGCTTGAAAATATGAATTCGATGTAAAGTAATCAGAGGAATGTTTTTTAGAGAAACTTATCTATAAATACCTTGAAAATAGTTATATTTTGAAAAATACGAACAATTTATATATTTTGTAGTCGTATATATTCCTACGCAAGAGCTCAATAGGACTGGTTTCACTGTCATCAATTACAAAGCGCCATTTCTACAGTGGCAGCGTTTGGAACGAATTAAGAGCAGACAATTTAATCTAAAGATAAAACAAGTACTTGCGTATTGAATATTACATAACATGATAAATATAGGGTTTTCCGTCTATAGCTTGGGGTTGCCTGACAAGTCGTATTAGATAAATTTTTGATAAATAATGTGCGAATTTTCTCAAATACAGCTAAGAAACTACTTGCCATGCGAATTTACATATCGTTGGTTTTAAAATGAATAATAATCAATGAAACCAAATCCAGTCAGTAATTTAAAAAATTGTTTCTATTGTTGTTGTCTTCTCTCATTTGATTTTAATACTTTGAAAACATGACACCTGTTTGAATAGCATCAGGATTTGTCTCCAACCAATACGGAATCATGAAACCAAACAAGATAGCTGTTCCCATAATGGCAAGATTTCTGGTTGAGCTAAGAGAGACAACTTGTAAGTTTGATAGAACGACACCGTTGAACATTCCAAACATCACAATGAGCGCTCCGCCTAAGACTGGATAAGGAATGGTAAGGAAAACGGCTGAGATCTTCCCAATGATACCGAATATGAAATATATCACACCAGTAGCGATAAACACATCTCTACTGGCTACCTACGAAGAAGATGAAAAAGCAAATTATGAAAACAGGATAATTTTAGAAAGAAGATGGAAAAGCAATTATGCAAAGACAAGATAATTTTTAGGTTGTCAATGAATAATTATCGACAAAATACACAGTTTTTTTTTTTTTTTGATAATTTATTTGCAAGAACAAACAAAGTATACAATAACTTCAAGCACAGAATTCTAATAAGCTATCTACAAGACAGCACATTGTCTTAAATAAGATACTATGATTATTATTTTTGTCATCTAATTTTATACACAAAGTTTTATTGTAAAATAATTAATGTAATGACGGAAGCAAATCATTTATTGCGAGAACATAACATGGGCTGGTTAAGAATGAAACATCGTTGACCAAATATATTAATATACGATGCAATGATTTTTAACCTTTGTCACGCCAATTGCACCAATGTTTGCGCCATAAGTTGTCGTAGCACGTCCACAACCAAGAAAGCCCGCGATAAGGCTACAAAATCCCTCAATGGCTATCCCTCGATTTACACAATGTGCTGGTGGAGGAGGAAGATTGCATATTTTGGCGCATGCGTAGTAGTCCCCAATAGAATCGAGTATAGACATAATTGTTCCTATAAAAAATCACATAAACATGCTCGCACTGAACGAAATGGAACCGAACTGACCTGAAAAGTTCGTAAAAAATCAATTTAGTAGTTGATAATCAAATTCAATGTATACAATGTCATTATTTATCATTATATGTGAATCATGATCAGGGCGGCATGTTGTCAAATAATTGAGTAGCTGATCAGCAGAAATACCTGGGTATGGTAGCCGGAACCAATCAGCTTTTCTAATGGCGTCCAAGCCAGTGTCTGTTCTCGCCAACTTGTCATCAGGACTAAACGTACCTGCCACTGTCATTACACCACACACAAACCAACCAACTAGAATCCCAATAAGGATCTAAAAACCCAAGAATAGGTATAGGAGCATTGCTTTACGTGAAATACACAATGTGATGTTTAGTTTAAATATTTTGATTATTTACATGTACCTTGCGGCTAAAATCTCATTTCATAAATCTGATTTTATTTTTGAAAGTAAGGTTTTAACTTTATTTTTGAATACTGGTTCATCCTGTGTTTTACGCGACTTGAATACCCTACATATACATATACAAGTATGATTTTGACATTGCATCACAATACTAAGTACGAGATGACATGCTGATTTGAAGTATGAAGTGCTGTTACTGTTTATCATTTTCTGGCTAAGGCTCGACAATACAATAAATTTAAATTTGCTCGATAGGAATCCTTTCCTAAAAATATTATCAGAAATTATACATGCAGTTGGCCGTATAATCTTTAAAAACATACCGAATACACTTGATGTAATGGAAACCACAAGATATGAAAACCTTTCTTCTTCGTCCACATCGGAATAGGTGTATTGTAATAAATGAGATATAGTGACAGTATCAGTGATACTGCTGCTACCCTTCAATAACATAACAGTATTCAGTGACTTCCAAAATAGTATTCTGATTGTATGAAATTATATAAAATTATTTAATTGTTTCAACTCACATTAACGCTATGCTCCAATTAACGGAAGCAAATTTAACACATGCTCTGACGAGAAAAACGGTAATCAGAAGAAGTGTTGGAACGATTGTGATTGGTCCTATGAATTTCAGAAGGAGGCTGACTAATCCTGTGGCTCCAATCAAAAACTGAATTGCCCCTGCTGCCACCAAACTTCCTTGGAGCTTCCATGAACGTAAAATAGACGTGAAACACTAAATACTCCTTGTTTGGAAACGGAAAAAGTATATTTTAAAAGAGTATTGTTGTTTAAGAATTTTAATGTATTCATCTAAAAAAATTTTCATAAAGGGAATTTTTCAACGTTCGAAATATGAAATAATTATTTTTCCAGGTAAGTAGTTGACACCTGTCGTAGAAAACTTAGTATATTCATTTAAAGGAGCATGGTCACGATTTTGGTCAAATTCTTTTTTTGCTATTTTTATTATTTACAATGCTTTAGAAATGCACTTCTGATGATCAAATAAAATTTGAAAGTCATTCGTGGAGTTAAACGCAAGATACAGAGCTGACAATTCTTTGTCATGTAAATTAGGCTTGTGCCCTGTATTTGTTTACATAGGTTCAATATACCTGTAAAAAATCTTTTTCAAGCTGACTTGTCTATCTTTGTATTCATTTTAAGAATAAATAAACGGTTCCTAACGTTTAACACATTCATTTTAGGTCTAAAATTGGAAATTTCACTTTAAAAATTCAAAATGAAAACAAACGCTTTGTTTACATAGCGAAGAATTTCAAGCTCTGTAACTTGCTTATAATTCAACGAATTACACTCAAATTGCAGTCGCCTTTTATGAATGCCTAACTGAAGCATTGTAACAATTAAAATCGGAAACATAATTTTGAGCGAAATCGTGACCATGCCCCTTTAAAGTTAATCATTTTTACATTTCGTAACGTTCATCTACTTAAACTTGAAATGAATACATAAACAAATGAAAGATGCTCACCTCTCGAATGTTCTTAAGTATAAACTCGTTATGTTGATCAAGATGTATACCAGACGTGTTTGTTATCGTAGAGTTTGTTTCTAAAATGAAACACCGAAAAAAAGGAGATAAAATTTACTTGTAATAAATATTTGTCTAAAATATTTACTCCGAGATAAAATTGCTTGTTAAAATACAATTTTGAAAAAAGGAAACAAAAAAAAAATACCAAAACAAAACAAGAGACCCAGGGGCCACATCGCTCACCTAAGCAACAATTGCCTTAATTCTGATCAAATTAGCATTATAGTATCAACATATCCTGACAATTGAGTACAGTAGATCTTGCTAAAAAAATTGAAAATCTGCCAATTTTATCCACCTCTTATTTTTTGGTAAATACCAAGCCCATTTTGTTGTTGTAACTGTAAGAAGATTTTTCTCTATTCCTATATACCCGCCCCCTCCCATTTCGTGGCCCCACTTTTCTCTAGGGAATCATGGTTTCATCAAACATAAATATGCATAACCTGTGCTTTAACACAAAGTACTGAGTTTTGGACCGAAAACTTTCCCAGAATATGTTTAAAGATTTTCTCTATATATTCCTATGTAAAACTTGATCCCCCTCTTGTGGCCCCACCCTACCCCAGGGACCATGATTTGAACAAACTTGAATCTACTCTATCTGAGGATGCTTCCACTCAAATTTGAGCTTTCCTGGCCTAATAGTTTTTGAGAAGAAGATTTTTAAAAAAATTCTCTATATATTCCTATGTAAAAATTGATCCTCCAATTGTGGCTCCACCCTACCCCCGGGGACTATGATTTGAACACTTGAATCTACACTATCTGAGGATGCTTCCATTTTGATTTGAGCTTTTCTGGCCTAATAGTTTTTGATAAGAAGATTTTTAAAGATTTTCTCTATACATTCCTATGTAAAACTTGATCCCCCTCTTGTGGCCCCGCCCTACCCCGGGGACCATGATTTGAACAAACTTGAATCTACTCTATCTGAGGATGCTTCCACTCAAATTTGAGCTATTCTGGCCTAATAGTTTTTGAGAAGAAGATTTTTAAAGATTTTCTCAATGTATTCCTATGTAAAACTTGATCCTCCTCTTGTGGCCCCTCCCTACCCCCGGGGACCATGATTTGAAAAAACTTGAATCTACCCTACCTGATGATGCCTCCACACAAGTTTAAGCTTTTCAGGCCGAATAGTTTTTGAGAGGAAGATTTTTGAAAAATACCAACAAATTTTCAATAATTCTCAATTATCTCCCCTTTAAAGAGGGCGTGGCACTTCATTTGAACAAACCTGAATCCCCTTCACCTAGTGGTGCTTTGTGCCAAATTTGGTTGAAATCTGCCCAGTGTTTCTTGAGAAGAAGATGAAAATGTGAGAAGTTTACAACGACGACAACGACAGACAACGGACAAATTGTGATCAGAAAAGCTCACTTGCGCCTTTGGCTCAGGTGAGCTAAAAACACAAACAAACAAACCCCGAGAACACAAATGCACTCTTCCAGAAAATATATTTTTGATTAGAAGTATATTCATACCTATATAAATTTTTGTTGGAAAATCACACTTTGATTTATCTAAAACCTGCATTGCAAGCAAAGGAATCAAAAATTCTGAGGCAGCGCCTTGGAACAAAGGAAGTCTACGGAAGAATAATGAAATGGTAGTA
Source organism: Magallana angulata (assembly GCF_025612915.1). Classification (NCBI taxonomy): domain Eukaryota; kingdom Metazoa; phylum Mollusca; class Bivalvia; order Ostreida; family Ostreidae; genus Magallana; species Magallana angulata. Next base: position 30,927,871 of record NC_069114.1, read on the forward strand.
AATACTGATACTACATGTAACCACATGTTGTGATATATATATATATATATAGAGAGAGAGAGAGAGAGAGAGAGAGAGAGAGAGAGAGATTGATTTATTTACCTGGAACCTAACAGACACATCATAACTGTACAGACACCACACATCAACATTGAAGAACTAAGAAGGATCGACTTAATGTCGTCATCTAGATTTGCACAGGTGACATCTGATACCAAAAGAGAAACTGCCATCACACCGGAAAGCGAGACTAAAGTGTGCTGTGGGACAAAATAAAAAACTTTAATTTACAGTGTATTTTTACAAGATAATAGTTGAAAGAATCTTTTGTTTTACATTGATCGTCTTTTCAAAGGTGATCTTACAATTTTGCTTAAAAACGGGACCTAAAAAAAATTTGAGCTTAAATTTCAAATTTTATTTTTCTATTTATATTGTCTAATATTGGTAATATGGGTATTTTTAATACTTTGTCAAAGTTTGAAAGTATCGAGTTACAGGCAAAATATGAGTTTGAAATTCTGTTTTCTTAAAAATGCTCTAGTTACTGTTTACTTATGTGTTGTATTACTGATTACTTATGTGTTGTATAATTTTACCCTTCCAAACAGGCACTATTTGTTTTATTATACTGAATGTCTTATTCGATCAAAACTTTACTGCTGCTTTTTTACGCGTACGCGCCTAATTTACGCACATATTACAATTCGTTGTGTTACCTGTTGCCAAGTGTGTTGCTAACGCTGAGGGTAATAAAACGGATTATAAACTGCGTCTAAACCAATCAGATTTCAGTATTTTACATGAAAGTGTAGTAAAAAGTAATGTTGAGCGAATCAGAAGCACGTCACTACAAGAATTGAACCACTAGTTAATGAATTTTATTCTTATGCTCTTGTCGTTCACGTGATTTCACTTGACTTAGAACCGAGCTCTCATAACAAGTTTTATATTTCCATGCACGAATTTATGCTAAACATGTTTCTGTTGTTATGACATTATATATTTACACTTGCAAATGTTTCCATTATATAATACTGTTTGCACAATCCGCCTTTATTCCTGCATAACAATAGTCTGGGTCAAGAAGTCAGTGTAGTGCATTAATAATATGGGTCACTATTGTCTTTTTAACTCAAATTTACCGATTTTTGCTAAAACACACCTAATATTTTAATAAAAACATAATTTATGAATAAAGAAAAACTAATAAATGTGTCTGTATTTGTTACGCTTGTACGAAGTTTAAATTATTCATTCTATTCTTTTTTTTTTACAATTTTATAACATTAATTGCGAGATAAATGATCATGGCTTAAGATTTACGTTAGATCATGTTTATGGATCGACATCGTAACAAAGCGCTCTTGAAAATTACAATCGCTTTATGGGGTTTGATTATAAGACCAACCTGTATTTATATCCCGATGTACATTAAAAAATGATGTCTTATTTCATAAGCAATTGCATCATCTTGAGAAAAATATAAAAGACTTAAGAAATTAGCAGCGAAATTGGCCATGTTTTCAAAGGTAATTAAATTTCAAATAAAACACCCGGAGAATTGGTCATTTTCATAACAGTTTGAATTTTGAAAATATCTTTTAAGGTTTTCATATCATTTAATTCTGGTTGTAACGCGGCATTTGATTGGATTGAAATTTGTATAACCTGGTTTACACCAATGTCAAAAACGTACCAATCCGCTTAACGATGCGTTTTAATTTTGAACAGATTGATATCATTTTTGAAAGTAAAAAAGGACCCAATTTGTACCGTAAATTAAAGAAAATGATTTTTAAGATTTCTTAAAATATTTTATGCATATTGATGATTTCTGTTAAGTTCGCGTGAGTTATCTTTCCTGCGGTATTGTCAAAGTTATACAGCATCTTCATATATGGACACAAAATCAACGTCGTCGGAGGTAACCAATGAATTTATTCCGCGGTAAAATCTTGGGAGGGTCATTTTAATAGCGTGGGTTCTCACTTCTTTCAGGACGCCGATATCTAAGCATTGAAAATTTTCAAAGCGATCTATAAAGCGGTAAGGTTTATATTTTTGATTTATTTTACTGATGGAGCACAATAAAGTACTTATATTGGGTCATTCTATTGTACGCCGCTTTCAACAATTCCTAGTAAGTAATGAGGATGTTAGGTACTGTGAGGATCTTGGTCTAAGAGCAAATCATAGGATATTTTATAGGGGAGTGGGAGGTCGCACTATTTCGGGCATTCTCCGCGAGGATGCGAGTTTCATTGAAAAAGTAAAACCTCGTAACATAATTCTAATTGTTGGGGGCAATGATGTTCGACGTGCGACGTCTTCCGAAGAATTGGCAGCAAATATTGAATCTCTTGTATCGGTACTGCACTATAGATTTGGAGTCGCTCAGATCCATGTGTGTAAATTGTTGCCACGATTTAAGCAATGTTTTGATTACAACAGTCTGAACTTGATTTAAATAGAATAAATCAAGTACATGGCGCTTTCAGACCACAAGGATTATGTTTTTCATAAATTATCTAATCAATCACATCATTGATTACATCAGTAATGGGAGTTATGGATTATTTTAGTTGTAAAATATTATGGGTAAAGAATTAAATATTCATAATTTTATGATTAATTTTATGAACTTATTAATTATTGTTATATAATCATCTATTGTCATTTTCCTGATTATTTCAAACCAAATTTGGTTAACAATAAAGTCACAAAAGTGGCAGAGTGCAACATACCTATGTGTTATGTGATGTTTTACTGTACAAAGATGAAGGGCTCAGGTGGTTCAATTTCGAGCGGATAGAGGTTAATTATTTCATGAGTGAGAAATAATGCTATACGCAGTAATGGTATACTTTGAAAATTATCAATTATGGATAAATGATTTTTAAGATTTCTTAAAATATTTTATGCATATTGATGATTTCTGTTAAGTTCGCGAGAGTTATCTTTCCTGCGGTATTGTCAAAGTTATACGAGGGTTGTTCGGAAATTATTGAGACATTTTCTCTTATTCTTTTAGTAAAAAGGATAAACTCTTGAAATTTCACCAAAAAGTAAATCAGGATAGAGATTATCAATGAGAAAAGTTTCTTGTCCATGGCATGAATAGATCATTCCTGGTAAGCTGGCCAACGTGCCTTCGTCCAGTGACCCGGCGCAACCGCAAACTTTTCGCAACGTCATTTTAACGCTTCTTATTGGTCATGTGTTTTAAACACCTTACAAACGAACGGAAATCAGAATTATTCTTTATTTCTCATCTTTTGTTTTCATTTCAAGATGTCATCATTCAGATTTTCTCTCATTCTTGGTTTTTTTAAAGGACAAATCGAGTTATTTTTACCCGAAACTCTAGTTACTGTGAATGTCTCCTGCAGTCATTTTTTATATATTTTAGAACTGTTGAAAACAGTTAGCGTGTCGAAAGTACTTGATAATTAATCCCTTTGGCCTAATTCTAGTTAAACAATCAGTGAAAAAAATATGATGAACTGAAGCTCTATACCTTGTCTTGTCATCGTATAGTTTTTTAAAACAATTGCGTGGCCTTAAAAGGTCTTCTTCGGAGATTTCCACTAGTTTGACGGTTTTCAATGCGCCGCCTTGACGTCAAAATTCAATGTAAAGTCGTTGTCAGATTTCTATTGTTTGGTAAATATACGTGTACCATATCCGTATTTCAACTCGAACATCAGTGAAACTTAATCAAAAGTTAGTCGCAAAGAATAGCAAAATGAACATATTTAATTTGATTTCTTTTATCATTAACTGTAATTCTACGTACACTTATACCGTAGATGTTTAAGTTGTTAAATCTCCGAGTTCATGGCTGCGCCGGGTACCCCGACCACCGACTTGTTTATCTACCGTCGTAAAAAAAATATTAAATATTCTTTTAATATTACTTTGTTTTATTATTTGCTGGCGTTTCTTCTGTGTCGATGCCAATTTTCACCAAAATCCGTCAATTTGACAAGAAAATATTCGAGTTGTCTCAATAATTTCCGAACAACCCTTGTACAGCATCTTCATATATGGACACAAAATCAACGTCGTCGGAGGTAACCAATGAATTTATTCCGCGGTAAAATCTTGGGAGCGTCATTTTAATAGCGTGGGTTCTCACTTCTTTCAGGACGCCGATAGCTAAGCATTGAAAATTTTCAAAGCGATCTATAAACCACCTCCACCCCTCCACCTTCCTTTTTTATGAACATGTTTATAAAAAAGAAAAATTCTTGTGTATTTTCTTTATTAAGCATGGCGCTTTCAGACCACAAGGATTATGTTTTTCATAAATTATCTAATCAATCACATCATTGATTACATCAGTAATGGGAGTTATGGATTATTTTAGTTGTAAAATATTATGGGTAAAGAATTAAATATTCATAATTTTATGATTAATTTTATGAACTTATTAATTATTGTTATATAATCATCTATTGTCATTTTCCTGATTATTTCAAACCAAATTTGGTTAACAATAAAGTCACAAAAGTGGCAGAGTGCAACATACCTATGTGTTATGTGATGTTTTACTGTACAAAGATGAAGGGCTCAGGTGGTTCAATTTCGAGCGGATAGAGGTTAATTATTTCATGAGTGAGAAATAATGCTATACGCAGTAATGGTATACTTTGAAAATTATCAATTATGGATAAATTAAATTATAATTAACAGGAAATGAACTCAATATCTAGTAGTGGTAATACTCGTATAACCTAGGGTGGAGCAATTTACGCTTTTTTATAATCCGCTTTGCGGATTATAAAGCGTAAATTGCCACAACCAATGTTATACATGTACTCTTATAACTTGCCTAGACATTGAACTCATTTCTTAATCATTTTGACGACATCTTTTTTATATATTGAATTCTTTCTTAAATCAAACTTATTGAATGAAAATTTAAGGTTGCAAGAAGGTGAAAACACTGGTGCCTAAAGACCAGTTTTTTCTTTATCTGATGCCAAAAAAGATTTAATTAGTAAGAGTAAACTAATAGTACTATGTTATGGCATATTTCCGCACCCTACACGCAAGATAAATTATGTCACTTTATTTTACTACTTTGATGCAAAAAAAAAAAAAAAAAAATTTTGCAACCATGCAAGATAATTATGTCTACATGTTGCAAATCGTTTGAGACAACATGATTTTTTATGATTGGGTGAAATCACTTTCTTACGCCCGTATCTGAGATAGATGCAAGATGCAACATAATTGTGACAACATGGGGCTTATTTATGTTGACATGCGACTTATATATGTGAACATTTCATTAAATAATGTTAATTTGCAAGATATTTTGTCGATGCGAGATCATTGTGTTAACGTGCAAGAAATTGATGTAAACATGCGAGATAATTATGCATGTTGACATGAGAATTATCTATGTTATTAATTATCTAAACATGCAAGATAATGATGTCAGCATGCGAGATAATTATATTTTAAAGCAAGTTTTTTTTTATAACAACATGCGAAATAACTTGCATGTTGACATAATCAACTCGCATGTTGACAGAAAAAAAAAGTCGCATGTCGACATGTATGTCGTATTTTGACGTAATTAACTCGCTTGTAGATATAAATATCTTGCGTGTTAACAAAATTAACTCACATTTTGATATGAACAGGTCGCTTGTCGACATAAATATTTTGCACGTCTATGTAATTATCTTGCATGTCTACAAAAAATAAGTCGCCGTTGTCATAACTATGCTGCATCTTGTATTTATGATGTCAGAGTTCGCCATTGCATGGTAAGTCAATTAACCCATACAAAGATCAGAACATCTAAAAAGATTTGCTACCTGCATGTCAAAATAATTATTTTGCATGCAGACATAATTATCATGCAAATAGACATAATTATCTTGCTTATAAACATAACTCATCTTGCATGTAGGGGCAGAAATTTACTTTAATACAAAAGAGAAAAATTACCTGAAAACCACAGAAAATGGTCAGATAAATCGGCGGGTGATCTCCTGCCTTATACAAGATATGCTGCTTCTGATCTGTTTCAATCTGAACAATAAGATCACTTTTCTCTGTATCTTTTATCATTTTCTCCGTTTCAAACCCAACGCAATTGTCCCGCTCATTCTTTGCTTTAGGTCTATTGTCTTGTACAGAACCCATTTTGCTTTTAATTCACGACAACCTATCTTTAGCTTGACTTTCTTTCAATTAAATATAATCGACGTTGAATGTATCGTTTAAACGTCGGTCTAACATGGAAGAAGAGTCATGCTCCATGCAAAGTCATGAAAGGCTAAATACCCTTAGTTTATGTACGTGTATACCCACGTTCAGACCGTATAAATATATAGAGTTCATGCACAGTAGAAGAATATAATTACACTTGTATCTTAACTTTTCTGAAGGTGTTCTTCCCAGAAGAATACCAGTGTATCTGTTGTAGAGTTTTGAACATGGATAAGATGAAGATAAAATTGAATGGTTTGAGTTTGGAATCGATAAACATGTATATTAACTACTTTTGAAATTTAATGATCATTCAAAGTCCAGGGAGTGTTTTTGCAAGGAGTATGAAAAAAGCAAAAAAGTCTAAAAAAAAAAAAAAAAGTTTTTAAGGAACCCGTAAATTATTGGTTGTGCATGTATGACACACACGCACACATATAGTAAAGTGCAAAATTGATGTGTATATGTAACAGTCCATGAACTTTTTTCTGTAATGAGAATTAGGAAACACCAAAAAAGGGGATATTGAGACTTCTGCTTTTAAAATAAGCTATGAAATGTGGAAGTAATATCAACAGGTACATGTTTTTTGTGCATCATAAAATGTATATGAATGTACGGAGCTTTTTTATTTTCTTGAAATAAAAAATCAATATAAGCAATGCCAATAAATAAAGAGTAACTAGTAAATGTATATGCACTTCAATTGTCATCAATCACATTAAGTTCCTATTAAATAACCTGACATATAAAAAAAAAGACCAAACTTTTGCTATAAAATAAAAAAAAACACTGGAAGTTGAGCATTTATTTGATATCAAGAATAAAAATCAGACATAAAGCCAATATTTCTAGATAATTTTTAGATAATACATTTAAATTTAATTAAAATTGTAGGTCAAACATAAGCAGAAAAACATTATAAAATATGACCAACGAATAAAAAAAAGAATGCAACATTACACAGTGTAAGAAAGTAAAGATTCATTAACAAACTAATCTTATGATTAATAAAATATTTGTGTATTGATAAATGCACTTAAACTTGAAAAGGTTCGAAGAAAAACTTTTGAGTAAGTCTTAATAATGAAAACGGAATAAATAAAGTTATGCTAAGCGTAGATAAACACATTAATTGAATTGTTTAAGTAGCAAAATAAATCAACCAACCACAAAAACCAAGAAAAGTTTTTTTCAAAATACAATTGACGCGTACATTAAAGAATACATTGTTATGTAAAAGAGTCTATTTGGTAAAAAGCAAATAAATATTTTTGCTGTGTCGGTGCATGTCTGATAATTCCTATTTTTAGCTTCATGAAAGCATACTCATCACTTGGCCAACGGATACATGGACCCCTCTTATAACATAATTTTTAAAACAAAATCTTTACATTTTCCCCCGTTCCAAAAGAAACATTTAAGTCGAATGCCCCCCACCCCCATATAAAAAGTAGAAACCGCTCACTATCATCATAACTCCATGTGTCCATAATGTTTTGCAAGTTTCAGTTTTGTTTTTGCCGACAGCTCATTTTTTCTGTAATAGGCCACGAGCTCGGAAAGACTTTGAAAAATGTTTTCTTCCGCAATGTAAATGCCTCCTTGTTCCTGGGGAAAAAAAAGATAACAGTTTGAAACAAATCAAATTAAATGGACTTAAAAATTGCTTATACCACATATCTAATAGTGATAATACCTATTAATATTAATAGTGAAAGAATTAGGGGTGGTTGACAATTACTTCCCTTTGATGGGATCAATCAATCGATCAGATATCATAACTAATATATTCCCACCTGTTAATTAATATCAAAATGTGGATATCTTTGAGTTCTTTTACCATATCATAATGATTGTTATGTTGTTATTAACCAGAATGCCTTATTGAACAACACTAGTCTGCTGTTTAATGTCGTAAATTTTCTTTGCAACTGTTTCATGCCTGTAAGTTTCAAGAATACACATATAGTTAGAATACAAACACCAAGCTATGTAGGAGGGATACGCCATTTTTGGGTACCTTTTTATATATCCTGAACTGCACTTCCTCCTCCGGTCCTGATACCACTAAAACCTACAACATAACGGATTATCCTGAATGTTTAAGGAGGGTAAGTGGGTATTTAGTATTACAGAAAATAACTACATATATTTACTTTAAAATTTGAAACATCTAAAACAAAGCACGTTTTTAGAGAACACGCATGTAATATCTTTATTTCCTATGGAACGCCTCAACTGCCTTATGTAGGTAATCTTCATAATATGATGATACTTTAACATTACATGATGGTACTTCAACATTACAAACTGACATTCTAACATTACATGATGGTACTTTAACTTTACATGCTGATACTTCTACTTTAACATTACATTATGGTATTTTAACATTACGTGCTGATACTTTAACATTACATGATGGTATTTTAACATTACGTGCTGATAGTTCAACATTACACGCTGATACTTTATTATATGATGGTACTTCACTATGCGGTGGTTCTAAAAATAGGGAAGTTTTAACATTGGGCTGTTTCTCTGTTTCAGAGATTGATCATATAGGACTATGGTCCACTGAGACTAGTTTGGATCATGTAAAAGAGCTGGAACTACAAATAATAAAAAACGGGATTCTGCTTGAAAAATATGTTATTGAAAAACTGATTATGAAAACCACTGGCAAACAATTTGTGAGAAATTATAACAAGTTTTATGACATATGTGATTGCTTAAAGTATTTTTTTTATATTAATTATATTGACTTGTGAACAAATATTTTGATACATGTACCCCCTTTTCTATTGTATTTTTTTTTATCTTCTATATCTCCCTTTTTCTCTTTTTATTTACTGCTATTATTTATTTATTTTTTTATTTTTTTTTGCAAGAAAACACGTTTTCACACTACATGGATAATCTATTTCCTTTAGATTAATAAGATATTACAATCTTGTATAATCTTGAAATGTATGAAATATGTCTGAAATATATGTGTATGTGAATTTTTGTGTAAACAAAAATTTAAAAAAAAATTTAAAAAAAAGAAACAAAAAGCTGGAACTGAAGTACACAATACACTACAGCTCATAAGAGAGGATCTCTACTGAATAAAAATATTGTCGAAACACGATTTGTTTTGGTGCAATGTATTTAGGCAAACGACAACCACACATGCAACTTATAAGATCATGCAAAGGATAAAGCATTGCATTGCTGTTGAATCTGATTTTAGCAGTAACTGTACTGTTGAACAAATCAGTGCTTTCATTACCCACTCTTTCACGTGGATCTCCAGAGAGAACCCATTAATCCCCATAAGTCCAATCTACATGTAACATGAATGACAGAAGTCTTTGTTTAGGTGCTTTTTTAAAAAATTTAGCTGTCTGCTCTGACTAAGCGCAGCGAAAAGATTGGGTTCTTAATGCACATTTTAGACCAACATTCCCTGAAGGACTTTTCGTACCCCCTGACTTTTATGCGCTGAGCCCCAATGGACTCACAATGCAGCCATTCTTTAAAATATAAAATGACCCAGTTAAAAGACAACACTTATTCAAATAGTAGCATTTGTTGAGTATCTCGATCTAAACTAGTTTTAGTGGACCTTAGTCCAATCTGATCAATCTCTGAAACAGAGAAACAGCCCAGTGTTAAAAACTTTACAGGCATCCACGTGTTCTGAGTTTTAGCGTATTTCGATCCCTAGGCGACGCTTCCCTATTTTTAGAACCACCGCATTGTGAAGTACCATCATATAATGAAGTACCATCATGTAATGTTAAAGTATCAGCATGTAATGTTGAAGTATCAGCACGTGATGTTAAAGTACCATCATGTAATGTTAAAGTATCAGCATGTAATGTTGAAGTATCAGCACGTAATGTTAAAGTACCATTACGTAATGTTAAAGTATCAGCATGTAATGTTGAAGTAGCAGCACGTATTGTTAAAGTACCATCACGTAACGTTAAAGTATCAGCATGTAATGTTAAAGTATCAGCATATTATGAAGATTATCTACATAAGGCAGTTGAGGCGTTTCATAATTTCCCGTGACTTTTTTTCGTGTTGTAAACTAGACGGATATAACGAATTATGCCTATGACGGAGCAAAATCACCCGTCCCTAGCACTTTGTTATAAGCGTGTTTTTAAATTTTCTTATATTTTCATACAAAGCTCTTCTTCTCAAGGAAATTGATATAGTCCAAAAATGGCCACGACTATCAAGCTTCTTAAACATCACACATCTCAGTAAATCATGTACTTCTATATAATGATAATTAATGTGGATCTAATAAGGCTACTTACATATGGAGTTCTACCTTCAGATTGGCTTGATTTCCTTATGATAAACGTTCCAACAGCTTCACTACTGATGGCTCTAAAACAATTTACGTACATAAAAGAATTATACATGACAATCTGATGAAAATTTTCTAAATGTTATAACTGAAATTTTAATCAATATCTAACAACAGTCGGTGTTGCAAATTTTAAAAAGTATCAAAAATTCATGGTATCCGTTGATATATATATATCGAGATTGTTTTTGCTAAACGTGTGTACATGTATATCAGTTGAAAGAGAGCTCTCTCTCTCTCTCTCTCTCTCTCTCCATTATTTTTGTGTACATGCTCTTGGTCAATAAACATAAGGAAGGTAAACATACGCCTTTGCCTCCGCAGAATTTCCTTCAAACAATGGCAAATCGTCAACCTAAAGGTTGAATAGAAACAAGGATTTTTAAAACCTTGAAAATATCTCTCAAATTAAATAATAATCGTATTAAATATACACATTGAAAAAATACAAGGATAAGAAGAGAATCACAACGAAAAACGATTTTTAAAAAATTTCCAGACAAGTTTGATATCAAACCTTTGGTTTTTTATAGTCCATATTGATATACTGTCCTCGGCTTGCCGTGGGGTTGGTCTCTTTCGGGGACCGGGGGAGCGCCGGTAGGCTGGCACGTTTTGGTTTGATCTTTGAGGACTGAGGTTTGGTTCCAACCGCGCAGTCATCATATGATTCATCTGGCAATTCTGACTCCAGTTCTGGCATATCATACGACAGCTCCTCTTTTGGAACAGGTGGCAAACTGCGGGTTTTGAATACTTGCGATTTTGATTTAGCTGAAACATTGTATTTGAGTCTTATAGTTGTTTACAAAAAATGTAATGTAGAGAATAACCATTTCTTAGACAAAATGACATGTAAAAAAAACAATTTAAACCAACTCAATATCTTCATAAATACTGTTATCAACAAAAGACAGTTACATTTTATGGAAACTTACACCAATACAACACATATGTAAAAACGACAATGCATGTAATCGAGCTATGTTTACCAAATAAAGAATAATGAACTCTGTATCTTACTTCTAACTTGATCTTTGACTTTCAAATTTTGATATAGCATTATACACTTCTATATTTATCGTTATAAACATTGAAAATGGAAAAATAACATTTGAAAATTTTAAGTCAAATCGTCTGTAAGTCCCTTTAATGGTACTTTTCAATAGATTAATTAGAAATTGTTAAATGAGAGGTTTCATTATGACACCAATGTTGTGCATATTTCATGGTATATCCCAAGATATCCCAAGATTTTCGAGATACTGTACATAAGTAAAAACCTTTTTGACTGATTTGAGGCGCGCAAAACGAACTCTGTGTAATCTCAAAATATGTATTAATATAAAACTGTAAAATTTGGAAAGTACATGAACAAGTATATTGATTCTGTAGAAGATCGTTGGATTTCAATTTTATGTACGTTCAATTTTACTTTCTCTTGTTAATGAATAAATGGATTTTTTCTTGTTTTGATGTTTCAAATACTAGTACATGTAAGTTAATGACTTTTATGTAAGAGTTATTGATCTTATTTGATGATGATATGTATAGTTTGAATTGACTTAGTTATAACTTATATACTTGGCATGTCTGAGTAGCGCCTTTTTGTATTGGATAGATTCCCTTCACGTTCTTCATCTATGTAGTCATAGCGATTACCTCCAATTCGCTTGAAAATGTCTTTTGTCCAATCATCGTTGCCACTTAAATATAAGGGGAGAAAAAGCATGAGTATATCTGTCATTAGTTTTTGCAACATTCTGTATGTCGTTTTAATTCCGCGGTGTTAAATCTTCAAAATTTCTCGAATATGACCAATCGCTGCAAGAGTTATCTGTCTTTGTTTCTACATGAATGTACTGAAATACTGCAAGATTTTGAAAACTAATTATAGTATTCACGATGGGTTTAATTTCGTGGAAAATGATTAATCGCGAACATGAGTAAATTAGAATCGGGATTATTTGCTAATCTACAGTAGTTCTAGAATAATTATTTGTAAATTCCGTTTCTTTTTGGTTTTCATAATTTATATTTTTGTAACCTGAATAATCAATCTTAATTAATCTAGCCAATAGAACGTGCAACACGAAATTGACTGTTCTTTAACATTATATTGAAAAACAAAAACATCATACACTTACACTATTGTCCTTCATTTTGAATTTTAAAGCTTCTACACGTACATATGCAACAACTATTGATAATTCAAATAAGATAAGACAACCAAGATAATTCCATGTGGAATTCACTCATTTAAAATACTAGTAACATGAATTTGAAGTGACGGTATTAAATTTAATTAAAACAACAAAATTTACTCACACGTCTAAAGGTTCTGGTAGGTCGTTAGCAACATGGAACGCTTTATAAAAGGCGATCAGCCATTCCTTTAAATAACATTTCGTTTTTATTATTCTAAATATTTGTAACAGTTTAAAAATTAATTTTTGATTTTTGAAAACGTTGCGTATTATGTTTCTTTTAATTAAGTTAAATTTACAGGTGTGATGCCATTGCTATCTTACCTTTCGACTGTTGTCGTCAGATGCAGCGAAGCAGTGTTCTTTCATTTCAACATAGTTGACCCTTGGAAAAAGTTTAAAGCAGTAATCCAAGTCTGGTGGCTTCTCGAAACATTCCAATCTGAATAATGTATGTACAATTCAAAGTACATTGACAGTTTGTCAAAGACCAATTTAGACTCAGCCAAAATATCTATAGATAATACATGTTCTTACTTTACGTTTGAAAGGGTGAAAAGCTGATATTCAAGCGCACGAGAGAGAGAGAGAGAGAGAGAGAGAGAGAGAGAGAGAGAGAGAGAGAGAGTTAATCAAAAATTGATTCGGTAAAGAAATTGGTATTTTTTTTAGCTGCTTCTTTAATACATCGATTATTTTTTCTTTTAACCCTTACCTACAGTAGTTTTCAAAAGAGAATGCTGTTTTGGGTTGCGTTGACTGGTCATTGTCAAAGACATAGCAGCAACCATCTCGCAGGACGACGAAAACTTGTCGCCCTGTAAAGCAGATTTTCAACTTAGGCCGCCATAAATGGAAATCAGAGTCCAGCGTACAGAAGTAAATTTAGTTGATGAATTATGAAAAAAGAAACTACAAATATTTCAAAATCACCAGAGTATGTTCTTTCCTAATGCCTGTGAAATATGATTTTATGTATACAGCTACAACAAAAATGATTATTTTTCAATTTGTATGCGGATATATGCATTCCTTTAATTTTTGAAACTACACGTACCTATAGAGACCAATTATTGCAATACTTTTAATGGATATTGTCCATGTATGTATTTTCTTATCATTTTACACTATAGAAATTGACTTTATGTATAGATTATTTTGTGGTTGATCGAAAGTATCGTGAGCTGCATTGAGAGAACAGATCCAATTACATGTATTTGATCCATAGATATATATATATATATATATATATATATATATATATATATATATATATATATATATATATATATATATATGTATATATATATATATATATATATATAAAAAGCACTGAATAGAATCAACAACACTAGGCATCTTTAAGGTGTCGGATCTAATATATAGATACTAAGCCAGTAAACTGAATATATTTAAGAATGTGATCAAATGATGTGTATAATGTAGCTGTTCTTTTTCATAGTTTCTTAAGTAGTTTAGTAGTAGCTTTAGATTTTGTTTTCTTTGTTTTTTACTTATGTAATTTATTTTTTGGTCCTGAAGAAGGGACGGGTTGTCCCGAAAATTTGACAATTTCTATTGTTCGTGTCGTTAGCCATTTTTAGTGCTTTATATATATATATATATATATATATATATATATATATATATATATATATATATATATATATATATATATATATATATATATATATATATATATTAACATTTTCATGTGTCATTGTCTATGATAAAACTATCAGTCAACTATTTTGTTTTTCAATATATTCATCATTAGCATATTGTTTAAAACTTGGCTCTTTTTGGATTTGATCACGTGCCCGACTGTTATGATCATCCCATAAAAGGAAAAGAATGTTTCTAAAAGTTTATTCCTTTAATGGAAGAATTGGCTGTTCCTTTTATGCATTGTACTGACCAACAGCAACGATAATTTACACTAATGCTTGCTTGAGATAGATATTGGAGATAAACAACAAGGGGGAAGACATTAACAGCCTAATGCTTCTTTGGTGGTTCTGAGGGTGGCATTCAACATTGCATAATCCACTGACTCAAAGGCGTTTTTTCTCGGAAGTGCTCACACTTCCATAACCGGATGAATCACCGAAGAAAGGATGGAGTTTTTATTTAAGCATTGAATCGTTATTTTTTTTAAATGTGGTCTCATAACTGCAACGGTGTGTGCATACAAATTGAATGACAGGCGTTAGCGCGTTATGAAAATTTGTTTGCATACACAATGAAAGTGAATGTAAATATTGTTATACATGTATATCATACAAATATAGTATTTGATTTCAAATATGTATATACATTGTACATACATGTTACGCCGACAAGTTTGCCCAGCAAGCTTCTCTCTAGGAGTCCTTCTTTCCGGAGATGGCCACTTTTCTGAAAGTCCAACTTGATGATATCCCGAGCCCCTTATATAAATAAACAAATAACAATGAAAAAATCTGTTTGAGATTTCAAATTGAGTGAGAATGAGAATGTATTCTCATTGTTTGGCAATTGATGCCAAAATCGGAAAAATGAAATATGTCCATCTGATGTATAAAATGAAAATGGCGACGAAAAAAAAAATCGTACGTTAATTCATTCATAAATTAATTCATTCGTTTGTTCGTTCGTTCGTTCATTCATCCATTGTACGATTTAAGTAAACGCGTTTATATTTTTCTAAAATATAAAAATGTACATGCACATATAATAGTTATGTTAACATACCTAGGTACAAAACTTGCATGTAATATTATTTAAAATACAATTGGCGACGATTCGAAAATAAAACAGTCACATATTTTTAAATAACGTTTTCAGTTTTGCTAGGTTGTTTTGCAACATATTAACATATAAATTTACAACAGCAGATATTAAGATACATGTATCAAGTATTTAAATGAGCTTTTTAAATCCTGCACGTTTTAAATAACCTCTATATATCACAGTAGATATATTAACCGCTGAACTGAATAAAAGCAATAGTAATCTTGGTTAAATCAACATTTTCAAGTTTATTGCCACAAAGAACTGAGTTAGTTCTACCGAACTTTGGAACAGGACATATTCAAACAAAGTACAGAAGTACCGACGGGAGTTGATTTTATCGATTATCATTTATTTTGAAATCAACTTATCTTGCGTGGCAATTAGTTTCTAGTCTGTATTTAAATTACGCACTTTTTTATAATATGGATTTAATTAAACTTTTCAGACAAGAATTTAGAGAAACCCCATATGAATCGTGTTGTGTAATATTTAAAGATAATTATATAGATTTCAAACTATGTATTAGTAATCGAAACAATTCTAAAAATTGTATGGATCCAAGCACTCTCGATATTGAACTCCAGTCTCGTTCAACCAGACGCTCAGCTGTCTCCGTTTATCTCCGACAAGCAAGAGAGCCTCTCTATTTGTCGGAGATTTACGGAGACAGCCGAGCTTTTGGTTGAACGAGACTATATTAAACTCTGGCGTAGGAATACATGAAACTACATAAATATCTTAATTGTTCGTATTATATAAAATCTTACTATTTTCAAAGTGTTTATAGATAAGTTTCCTTAAAAAACATTGCTCCAGCATACATGTACATTACATCGAATTTTTCTATTATATTCAAGAACTAAGATTTGTCAGCGGTGATGATTTGTGCTTAGTTCCAAACACTGTTTCACTTTCGGTTTGCCATAGTGACTGCATAGGAGAGTTGATTAAAATCAACTCCCAAAAATATAACGATTAAAGCAATTTGAGGTGCAATTTTCATTTTGTATTTTTTTTTTACGAAAATGTTATCTTCTACTAAAATGACAAAAAATATCTTATTTATCATAAAATTTTAAGTTACATGCAGAATTATCATACTAGCAGGTTTTTGGAGCAAAATAAAATTATAAAAGATACAGATCATGTTGCTTTAAATCTTTAGTTTGCGTCATTTGTCTATTAAAAAACAAGTTTATGTATTAACATTCATGTCTGTCTGTGTGTGTGTCTGTCTCTCTCTACTCGTAGGAAACAAAGATAATCCTTTCTTCCTTGAGCAAATATTGATATCATTGTGGAATATGAGTGTACATGTATGTTTTAACAATACGACGTTGAATAAGATATCTTCATCTGTTTATGACACATGATTTTGATTTTTTTGGTCATACAAACTTTATTAAGTACATGTAAATGCTACGTATGAAAACGGGTCAAGGTATTTAAAATGATTGGCAAATGAGATTGTTATCATGACAAAGTAGAATGCATTTTTATACTGGTATAGCATGAAATAGTCAAATATTCGTTTTTTACGATAGCAAAATCTTACAAAAAGAAGAGAGAGAGAGAGAGAGAGAGAGAGAGAGAGAGAGAGAGAGAGAGAGAGAGAGAGATGTTTATGTTCTATTTTTAAATTATCTTTGTAAGTTTTTTCGTTTTATAAAGCGAGTGATATACTTATATCATTAACAGCTTACCTATTGATTTTAAAGGAGTCTTCGACACAGAGCCAGGACTGGTCATATCTTATACCCTTGTCATGCTCCTTTCATGCTCTTATCATGCTGCGTTTATGCTCCTGTGAATACGATCACACAAAGAACAATATTCATCTTATTTTTTTTTCTACAACTTTTAACTCAATGAAATATCTCTTGATTTTCTTAAACATTTTATATCCCAATATGGTGAAACACTTTCTTTATTGAGGTCATTACTAGGTCACGTATATGCAAGTATTTATTCAACCTATCAGAAATAATCGATACACGATTTGTGTTTCAAACAGAGTTGTTTGAATTTGTCATTGATAACACATTGAAAGCACTGCTCATTGAAAGTACAGTATTCCCTAATGAAAATGCAGTCCTTTTGATTAATTTAGATTTAAATAAAATTTGATGATAGACTGGCGTTTTCTCACATATACACTAGTTCATATGACAACATCAACCCTTCGCAACCCTTTTACTAAAACGGTTCTGCCTATCGTTGATTTTCAAATTTGCTTTCGTTTTTCATTTAAACCTATCACTTGTCTGAAATGTTTTATCTTGTTCTTTGACAACAACAAAATAAGGTATAGTAATCAATTCGATCGATAATATTTGTTGTTAATCAAATATATACCCACCGTTTTTGTATTAAATGCCTTCCTTTGCCGTGAAACTGCGTCTTTCATAGACCAGGAAGTTATTTGTCGACACGCATTCAAAAACCCGAGAATGTGCCAATAGGGTATCACTCCGTATAATACAATGCACTTTTGCAGAGTCACTGTGGCATGTAAAAAGTTCGAAGTGCTATTTTTATCGACCCAGTTCATATTTAATCGGAGTCGCCTCAAACTCGCCAGTTCTTACGTGAAACTTAAAAAGAAAATAATGTGTTCTCCATTATAAAATACGAGGACGGTAATTCGGACATTTCTTTTTTTCTCAAGAGAACTGGGGCTTTTTCACTGGAAATATCACCCACAATAAATTTCCCATGTACATGTACATTTGCTTCCACTCAAATTTGGGCTTTTCTGGCCTAATAGTTTTGAGAAGAAGATTTTTAAAGATTTTCTCTCTATATAAAAATTTATCCCCCATTGTGGCCCCGCCCTATCCCCAGGATCTGAACAAACTTGATTCTACACTATCTGAGGATGCTTACACACCAATTTGAGCTTTCCTGGACTAATAGTTTTTAAAAGAAATTGTTTTAAAGATGTTTTCTATATATTATTCCTATGTAAAACTTGAGCCTCCTATTGTGTCCCCACCCTACCCCCAGGGACCATGATTTGAACAAATTTGAATCTTCACTATCTGAGGATGCTTCCACTCAAATTTGATCTTTCCACGACTAATAGTTTTTGAGAAGAAGATTTTTAAAGATTTTCTCTTTATATTTCTATATAATTTAATTCTGGTTGTAACGCGCTTTCTGATTGGCTAAACAATTATTTTATATCATATAAAGAATGTTGCCTACGTCATAGTAAGACTAACGTCAAAAACGTATCAATACGCCTTACGTTACGTTTGATTTTTTTTTTTTTTTTTTTTTTTTTTTTTTTTATAATTTTACGTAATTTTAAAGGTTAAATGACCGTTTTTATCTACAACGAAGAGTAAAAAAAAATAAATTATAAGCAATGAATTCAACATTAATTAGTTTTAAACGATATAAACTGGTTTGAAAAATTTTACGCTTTTTTATAAACCACTTCGCTGCCCCAAACCATTTTATATCGGATAAAACAAATAAATATTGAATTCATTCCTTAAGTAAAAATCCATTCCCCTATTAAGGCCCCGCCCTACCCCAGGGACCATGATTTGAACAAACTTGAATCTACACAACCTGAGGGTGCCTCCACACAAGTTTAAGTTTCTGGCCGAATGGTTTTTGAGAAGAAGATTTTTGGAAAATACCAACAAATTTTTAGTAATTCTCCATTATCTCCCCTTTAAAGAGGGCCTGACCCTTCATTTGAAAAAAATGAATCCCCTTTACCCAGCGATGCTTTGTGCCAAATTTGGTTAAAATCTGCCCAGTGGTTCTCGAGAAGAAGAAAATGTGAAAAGTTTACAACGACAACGCCGCCATTTTGATCAGAAAAGCTAACTTGAGCTTTCAGCTCAGATGAGCTAAAAGGGTACAATGAGAAATATATGGGTTTCCCTAAAGATGGCAGCATCTGTGATAAGAACTGACTGTAATAGTGGGGTGCGACTGCACTGGCAAGAAATGGTACTCAGCGAGTACCACCAGTGTAGTACTGAGTAGGCTCATTAGTTTTTCAACTTTTGGTAAAGTCGGACCTGCAAATGCGGGAAGAATTTTTTATGTATAGCATAGACAGGGTTCATTTAAACATTATATTGACACATGTAATCAGCCTAAAAACACACAATGATATTACCATTTTCGATATGCCTGATAAGTACATGTAAATGATATATCGGTTCATTCAGCTTAGTCTTACCCATACTTTTTCAATTCCATACCATGTTTCTAATTGTGACGTCACACGTGACGCATTGTACCATGTACCAAGTATGGTTGAAATAGGCCCAGTGGTTCTGGAGAAGATGAAATGTGAAGAGTTTATATGACAACAACAACAACAATGACAAAATACTTATGATCAGAAAAGAACAAAAACAAATATATAGTTCATGTTGTGTCTCCTGCACCCCCCCCCCCCAAAATAAAAGACACCATTTTTGGGAGTTGATTTTAATCAACTCTCCTATGCAGTTACTCTGGCAAACCGAATGTGAAACAGTGTTTGGACCTTAGCACAAATCATCACCGCTGACAAATCTTAGTTCTTGAATATAATAGAAAAATTCGATGTAATGTATGCTGAAGCATTGTTTTTCAACGAAACTTATCTATAAACACTTTGAAAATAGTAAGATTTTATATAATACAAACAATTAAGATATTTATGTAGTCTCATTTATTCCTACGCCAGAGTATAATATAGTGTCGTTCAACCAAAAGCTCGACTGTCTCCGTAAATCTCCGACAAACAGAGAGGCTCTCTTGCTTGTCAGAGTTAAACGGAGACAGCTGAGCGTCTGGTTGAACGAGACTGGAGTTCAATATCGAGAGTGCTTGGATCCATACAATTTTTAGAATTGTTTCGATTACTAATACATAGTTTGAAATATATCTTTAAATATTACACAACATGATTCATACGTGGTTTCTCTAAATTCTTGTCGGAAAAGTCTAAAATTCATATAATAAAAAAGTGCGTAATTCAAATACAGACTAGAAACTAACTGCCATGCAAGAGAAGTTGATTTTAAAATAAATGATAATGATAAAATCAACTCCCGTCAGTACTTTGATTGTATCCTGCAACCACCCTCAATTTGTCTGAATAAAGGTAACCCATTAAACCAAAGCAATATCCGGTCAATGCCCCATATAGCCTCCTGGATTCCAATCGTCTGATAAATGAATGAAATGTACAATGTGTACAAATATTTCCCAAAAGAGGGATCTATTTACAAATGTACAATGTGTTTGAACCATCTTGAAGCAGAGACATAAATAACATAATAAATGTTATTTAAGTATACGCTTGAAGCAAAAATGCCAACGTTAAATCTCCATAAATTTGTAAACGATATGGTACAGATGTATATAAATACGATATTAATTTATTAATAAATGTTTTATATTCATTTTAAAAAACTATTTATATTATACTTATGCACTTAAATATCTTCACTTTTTAACAGTCAAAAAAGGAATCACAGCTGCCCATAGCTATGCGTGTTTGCAACCATGTTGTTCAAATGATCACTAAAATCTCGGTGTGGTTTTAAGGGTTAATTAAATGATTAAGATTTACATTTGAAATTTTGAAAATGCTAAAAATTCATAATTGACCATTCATATTTTGGGAAAATTATTTTTCCTAAAGTTGTAAAGGGCAGGCAACTTTATGAAAATAGTTTTAGAGCAAAAAGTTCATTTAATTCACTGCATAATACATACTCCTGAGTTTGGTTAATGTCAGCTTCATAATGATTTTAAAATTTGTATCTAATGTAGTTTAGATCTTTTCTGGCAGCATAATCTTAGTCGCAGAAGCAAACTATATAACATGTTATTTAGTTCGCTTCCACAACTAAAATTATACTGCAAGAAATGAGTCAGGAATTTTTTATTAATGATTAGATATGATCAAACGATTATTTTTCATAAGTACATATCAAATTGGTTATGTAGGTTTGAACGTTTCATTTAATCTTCCAATAATAAATAAATTCAAAACCTGTGATGACAATTCTTAATTTGTGCTCATGCGCTCTGTCAAGGCTAAGTCTGTTTACAGAAAATTAAACGTAATGCTGGCTTCCAAAGCAAACATAAGGGGAAATTACACTAAATGTGAATATTTGACCATGGATGCTGCAGCAACAATACCTCCTTGTCATCTGTTAATTCTTCAAGCACAGCGTTGGAAACGAGCGGTATGCATACCAAATCTGACTCACATGAACGTTTGTACATGTACCATGTAACATATGATCGCATAAGAGCCGCACATCCAATCGCATTGGCGCACATTTAAATGTTCAATTACCTGATCGGTAGAGAGGTCCTCTTGCATCATTTTACAACACTTGTGTCATTGTACAACAGTTGCATATAGATGCAATATATATTGCAATATTTAATGTGTTTACCTCACATAACAGTCGCTTTAGATAGTGCAAATTTGGTATGAATCTTTCTTTTTCATATGCGATTATTTCAGCAACAGTTTACAATCCAAATCTAAATTTTAATTTATCGCTTCTGCTCATGCATCAATTCTGAAGGGTCTTTACAACTCTCTGAATTTAAGGGAAAAAATATAATACACTTACAAAAAGGACAAAGTAGTTTGGTATCAAACAATATTACGGTAAATAACCATCCTTTTTTTCATTACCTGATCAACAACAGCCACGTGAACCTCCTCATTCTGTAAAGCTGGGCCCAACTTTTTCCTGTTTGTCACCAAGACTATTTATTTTTTCTCAGCCAATGTTACATGCACATTTGAAATGTTTATTGGATTATCTAGGTAATTGGTGTAACACATCTAGGTGTTTTCCAAATACATGTACAATATAAGGATACTAGCTCAATACTGTGTCACTGTGAACACTTGTAGATGTTTTGTGCACATTTTCTGCATTTGGGATTCCAACCCTGAACCCCTGAATCTCTTGTCAGATGCTCTACCAACTGAGTTATCTGGCATCCGTATTCGAACCGGTCTGACCGTCACATTTCTTGTCCCTTAAATGATCTTCACCCTCCAAGATCACCCAAGGCTCTTCCCCTGGCAGAAGTTCATCTGCCAGTTCCAGGGGCTGGTCAAGCCACCAAATATAACGGGATGGGAGAAATAATGAAGGACCGGCCGGGCATCGAATTGGTCCCCCTGAATCTCTAGTCTGGTGCTCTACAAAGGGTATTCGAACAGGTCTGACCATCACAGATACAAACCACTAAACATCATTAAACAGTTGACCATCTGAAAGGGCCCTACTCAAGTAATAGACAATAGGATTGTTTGTAGTTTCATGTATGGATTAAATTGATATAACGAGACCATGATATGTATGGACTGTAGGTTGTAATGGTCCTGAGTCTCGTACATGTAGTTGGTATAATGAGACCATGACATATATTTAGGTTGTAATGTCCCATGATCTTCTTGTAGAAACTATGTTTTCAAAGCATAAAAATATAACCTAAATAGGGGTTAGGTATGAGACAGATTGGGCAAAGGGGAGAGAAGATATACTCCGGACAAGAGATCTTGGATAGATGAATGGACGGAAAGATGGATGGACAGACAATATGGTGCCAGCAGAGCTTAATTGTCTCTAATAAGATGTCCCTTTTTTTAATGTACTATTCTGTACTGACAAACAGATCGTTAATCAATCACATAGTTTAACCATAGGATCCTGGACATATTTTTTAAAGGATTTTAACCTTTAAAATTATGTAAAGTTATAAAAAAAAAAAATCAAACGTAACGTCAAGCGTATTGATACGTTTTTGACGTTAGTCTTACTATGACATAGGCAACATTCTTTATATGATATAAAATAATTTTTTAGCCAATCAGAAAGCGTGTTACAACCAGAATTAAATTATATAGGAATATAAAGAGAAAATCTTCTTCTCAAAAACTATTAGTCCAGGAAAGCTCAAATTTGAGTTGAAGCATCCTCAGATAGTGTAGATTCAAATTTGTTTAATTCATGGTCCCCAGGGGTAGAGTGGGGCCACAATAGGAGGATCAAGTTTTACATAGGAATAATATATAGAAAACATCTTTAAAACAATTTCTTTTAAAAACTATTAGGCCAGGAAAGCTCAAATTGATTGGTGTGTAAGCATATTCAGATAGTGTAGATTCAAGTTTGTTCGGATCATGGTCCCTGGGGGTAGGGCGGGGCCACAATAGGGGATAAATTTTTATATATAGAGAAAATCTTTAAAAATCTTCTTCTCAAAACTATTTGGCCAGAAAAGCCCAAATTTGAGTGGAAGCATCCCTAGATCATATAGATTCAAGTTTGTTTAAATCATAGTCCCGGGGTAGGGTGAGGCCACAATGGGGGAGGATGAATTTTTACATAAGAATATATAGAGAAAATCTATAAAAATATTCTGGGAAAATTTTCAGTCCAAAACTCAGTACTTTGTGTGAAAGCACAGGTTATGCAGATTTAAGTTTGATGAAACCATGATTCCCTAGAGAAAAGTGGGGCCACAAAATGGGGGGGGGGGTATAGGAATAGAGAAAAATTTTCTTACAGGTACAACAACAAAGGGGCTTGGTATTTACCAAAAAAAAATTAAGAGGCTCCATAAAAATTGGCAGATATTGAATTCTTTTTAGCAAGATCTACTGTACTTAGTTGTCAAGATTTTGATACTGTAATGTAATTTGATCAGGGATTTATTTACAAATGTACAATGTGTTTGAACCATCTTGAAGCAGAGACATAAATAACATAATAAATGTTATTTAAGTATCCGCTTGAAGCAAAAATATCAACGTTAAATCTCCATAAATTTGTAAACGATATGGTACAGATGTATATAAATGCGATATTAGTTTATTAATAAATGTTTTATTTTCAGTTTTATATTGTCTAAAAAACTATTTTATACATCACCTTTTTTAGGAACGTTGCTGAATCCGAAGGTCAAAATGGAGGAAGACGATCCCAACTACATTGTACGGGTAGAATAATAAAAGTGGAATGTCAAGATGCTAAGAACGGGAGGTTATATATCTTATACTTCAACTTATCAAATATTTTTACATTTTTTTATTTGCATTTCACTGCAATCATGTACTCTATAAAAACGTTAAATGTTGTACATATCAGCACGTTAGCCTATCAAGTTTTCCTATGTACCATGGGTTGCGGTACTGTTTGTATTCCGTATTATAGAGAAATATATTTATGAATAATATAATTTTTCAATCATTTCATTGTTCTATACAAGAGCACATATTGAATTCATATTTTTAAATCGGGTTCGTCCATAAATTGAGGCTTGCAGAACGTTGTCTTCTTCTAACAGTTGTTTTCAATCCGTCACGGATTCTCTTTCTAACAGCGCTTTATCAAGTCTTGCTCTTCGTATAAGGCCTAAATATGGAGACAGAGTTCTTTTACTAAAAGTCTCTTGTCAATCTGTACGGAACCATGGAATTCCGTTGTCACCTACTAAAAGATGAAAAAAACTTGATAGATTTCTTTTAGGAAAAGATGATAATGGTACGGATCGGGTGCACTTATATA
Organism: Magallana angulata; assembly: GCF_025612915.1. Taxonomy (NCBI): domain Eukaryota; kingdom Metazoa; phylum Mollusca; class Bivalvia; order Ostreida; family Ostreidae; genus Magallana; species Magallana angulata. Next base: position 30,953,025 of record NC_069114.1, read on the forward strand.
TACTTATGCACTTATATATCTTCACTTTTTAACAGTCAAAAGAGGAATCACAGCGGCCCATATCTATGCGTGTTCGCAACCATGTTGTTCAAATGATCGCTAAAATCTCAGTGTGATTTTAAAGGTTTATTAAATGACAAAGATTCTCCTTTGAAATTTTGAAAATGCCAAAAATTCATAATTTACCATTCATATTTTGGGAAAATTATTTCTTCCTTATGTTGTAAAGGACAGACAACTTTATAAAAATAGTTCTAGAGCAAAAATGTCATTTAATTCACTGCATAATACATACTCCTGAGTTTGGTTAATGTCAGCTTCATAATGATTTTAAAATTTGTATCTAATGTAGTTTGGATCTTCTCTGGCAGCATAATCTTAGTCGCAGAAGCAAACTATATAACATGCTATTTAGTTCGCTTCCACAACTAAAATTATACTGCCAGAAATTTGTCAGGAATTACTTATTAATGATTAGATATGATCAAACGATTATTTTTCATAAGTACATATCAAATTGGTTATGTAGGTTTGAACGTTTCATTTAATCTTCCAATAATAAATAAATTCAAAACCTGTGATGACAATACTTAATTTGTGCTCATGCGCTCTGTCAAGGCTAAGTCTGTTTACAAAAAATTAAACGTAATGCTGGCTTCCAATGCAAACATAAGGGGAAATTATACTAAATGTGAATACTTGACCATGGATGCTGCAGCAACAACACCTCCTTGCCATCTGTTAATTCTCCAAGCACAGCGTTGGAAACGAGCGGTATACATACCCAATCTGACTCACATGAGCGTTTGTACATGTACCATGTAACACATGATCGCATAAGCGCCGCACATCCAATCGCATTGGCGCACATTTAAATGTCCAATTACCTGATCAGTAGAGTGGTCCTACTGCATTATCTTACAACACTTGTTCCATTGTACAACAGTTGCATATAGATTCAATATAGCAATATTTAATGTGCTTACCTCACATAACAGTCGCTTTAGATAGTGCAAATTTGGTATGAATATTTCTTTTTCATATGCGATTATTTCAGCAACAGATTACAATCCAAATCTTAATTTTATTTTGTCGCTTCTGCTCATGCATCAATTCTGAAGGGTCTTTACAACTCTCTGAATTTAAGGGAAAATATTTAATACAATACTTCATGCAGTCTTACAAAAATGACAAAGTAGTTTGGTATCAAACAATATTACGGTAAATAACCATCATTTTTTTTCATTACCTGATAAACAACACCCACCTGAACCTCCCCATTCTGTAAAGCTGGGCCCAACTTTTTCCTGTTTGTCACCAAGACCATTTTCTTTTTCTCAGTCAATGTTACACTGCACATTTGAAATGTTTATTGGATTATCTAGGTAATTGGTGTAACACATCTAGGTATTTTCCAAGTACATGTACAATATAGGTAAGGATACTAGCTCAATACTGTGTCACTGTGAACACTTGTAGATGTTTTGTGCACATTTTCTGCATCTGGGATTCCAACCCTGACCCCCTGAATCTCTTGTCAGATGCTCTACCAACTGAGTTATCTGGCGCCCGTATTCGAACCGGTCTGACCGTCACATTTCTTGTCCTTAAATGATCTTCACCCTCCAAGATCACCCAAGGCTCTTCCCCTGGCAGAAGTTCATCTGTCAGTTCCAGGGGCTGGTCAAGCCACCAAATGTAACGGGATGGGAGAAATAATGAAGGACCAGACCGGGCATCAAATTGGTCCCCCTGAATCTCTAGTCTGGTGCTCTACAAAGGGTATTCGAACAGGTCTGACCATCACAGATAGAAACCACTAAATATTATTGAATTGTTGACCATCTGAAAGGGCCCTACTTAAGTGATAGACAATAGGATGGTTTGTAGTCTCATGTATGGATTAAGTTGATATAACGATACCATGACATGTATGGACTCGTACATGTAGTTGGTATAACGAGACCATGACATATATTTGGGTTGTAATGTCCCATGATCTTCTTGTAGAAACTATGTTTTCAAAGCATAAAAATATAACATAAATATGGGTTAGGTATGAGACAGATTGGGCAAAGGGTGAAGATATACTCCGGACAAGAGATCTTGGATAGATGAATGGACGGAAAGATGGATGGATAGACAATATGGTGCCAGCAGAGCTTAATTGTCTCTAATAAGATGTCCCTTTTTTTAATGTACTATTCTGTACTGACAAACAGATCGTTAATCAATCACATAGTTTAGCCATAGGATCCTGGACATATTTTTTTAAGGATTTTAACCTTTAAAATTACGTAAAATTATAAAAAAAAATCAAACTTAACGTCAAGCGTATTGATACGTTTTTGTCGTTAGTCTTACTATGACGTAGGCAACATTCTTTATATGATATAAAATAATTTTTTAGCCAATCAGAAAGTGCGTTACAACCAGAATTAAATTATATAGGAATATGAAGAGAAAATCTTTAAAAATCTTCTTCTCAAAAACTATTAGTCCAGGAAAACTCAAATTTGAGTGGAAGCATTCGCAGATAGTATAGATTCAAATTTGTTCAAATCATGGTCCCCAGGGGTAGAGTGGGGCCACAATATGAGGATCAAGTTTTATATAGGAATAATATATAGAAAACATCTTTAAAACAATTTCTTTTAAAAATTATTAGGCCAGGAAAGCTTGGTGTGTAAGCATACTCAGATAGTGTAGATTAAAGTTTGTTCAGATCATGGTCCCTGGGGGTAGGGCGGGGCCACAATGGGGGATAAATTTTATATATATAGAGAAAATCTTTAAAAATCTTTTTCTCAAAACTATTTCGCCAGAAAAGCCCAAATTTGAGTGGAAGCATCCCTAGATCATATAGATTCAAGTTTGTTTAAATCATAGTCCCGGGGTAGGGTGAGGCCACAATGGGGGAGGATGAATTTTTACATAAGAATATATAGAGAAAATCTTTAAAAATATTCTGGGAAAATTTTCAGTCCAAAACTCAGTACTGCGTGAAAGCACGGGTTATGCAGGTTTAAGTTTGATGAAACCATGATTCCCTAGAGAAAAGTGGGGCCACAAAATGAGGGGGGGGGGGGATGTAGAAATAGAGAACAATTTTCTTACAGGTACAACAACAAAGGGGCTTGGAATTTACCCAAAAAAAATTATGAGGATCCATAAAAATTGGCAGATATTGAATTCTTTTAAGCAAGATATACTGTACTTAGTTGTCAAGATTTTGATGCTGTAATGCTTATTTGATCAGGGATTTATTTACAAATGTACAATGTGTTTGAACCATCTTGAAGCAGAGACATAAATAACATAATAAATGTTATTTAAGTATCCGCTTGAAGCAAAAATACCAACGTTAAATCTCCATAAATTTGTAAACGATATGGTACAGATGTATATAAATGCGATATTAGTTTATAAATAAATGTTTTATATTCAGTTTTATATTCAGAAACAAGCACCGTCAAATAAAAAAGCACCATCTTCATATAATAAACCACCACCTTTATATAATAAAGCATCATCTTTACATAAAAAAGCACCTTCTTCATATAATAAAGCTTCATCTTCATATGAAAAAGCACCATCTACATATAATACAGCACCATCTTCACATAAAAAGCACCATCTACATATAATAAAGCACCATCTTCACACAAAAAAACACCATCTTCATAAAATAAAGCACCATCTTCATATGAAATAACCACAGCATAATATAATAAAGCACCATCTTCTTATGAAATAGCCACATAAGGCAGCTATGGCGTTCCATACATTCTCTCGCTCTTGTTAAGACTTGTCTACATCTGATGACCTTGACCTTATTCGGCCCATTTATGTAAGAACAATAAAAAGAAAATCAGAGAACAAAACACAACAAGGAAGTTATCTCTAATATTGTTAGTGCTGGCCGAAGTATTAACTTTTGAGTAGTTTTTCTTTTTGTCATAACGACATTTACAATGTAATATAGATCATTGAAATTTCTCATTCATTATAAATGATATATTACAGTCATTATTAATCGTACTTCTAAGCATTGTCATTGGTATAAAAAGAGGAAGAAGCTAACAACTCTGCACATGATTCGATAGAAAAAAAATTTAAGATTGAAATATATGTACACACCTTTAAAGGGTCTTGGTCACGATTTTGGTCAAATTCTATTTTTATTATTTACAATGCTTTAGAAATGCATTTCTAATGATAAAATGAAATTTGAGAGTCGTTCGTAGAGTTATAAGCAAGATACAGGGCTCACAATTCTTTGTAATGTAAACAAGCCTCGTGCCCTGTTTTTGTTTACATTGGTTCAATATACCAGTAAAAAATCTTTTTCAACCTGATTTTTCCATCTTTTTATTCATTTTAAGCATAAATAAACAGTACCTTCTGTTTAACAAATTTATTTTAGGTCTAAAATTAGAATTTTCACTTCAAAATTCAAAATGTAACCAAACGCTTTGTTTACATAGCAAAGAATTTCAAGCTTTGTAACATGCTAATAACTCAACGAATAACACTCAAATTTTGGTTGCCTATTAAGAATGCCTTACTGAAGCATGGTAAAAATTTAAATCGGAAAAATTAGTGTTGATCAAAATCGTGACCATGACCCTTTAAGATTTCCGAGTAAAGTGTAATATATGTTTAAGAATGGATGGTCAGCTATTTAATAATCATATCTGTCTGAAAGGGGCGTGCTCACAATGTTGGTCATAAATTATTTTTCCGAGTTTAATGTTTACAATGCTTCAGTAGGGCATTTTTAATAGGTAACCAAATTTTGAGTATCATTTGTTGAGTTTTAAACGAGTTACAGAGTTTACAATTCTTTGCTATGTTAACAAAGCTTTTATTCACATTTTGAATGTTGAAGGGAAAATTCCATTTTCAAACCTAAAATGAATGTGTTAAACGTTAGAAACTGTTTATTTATGCTTAAAATGAATAAGAAGATGGACAAATCAGCTTAAGAGATTTTTTACTGGTAAATTTGAATCTATGTAAACAAAATGGGGAACAAGCCGTGTTAACATGACAAAGAGTTGTTAGCCTTGTACATTATCTTGCTCATATCTCTACGACTGACTGTCAAATTTCACTTGATCATTAGAAATACATTCCTATAGCATTGCAAATAATAAAAAAAGTAAAACTGAATTTGACCAAAATCGTGATCATGCCCCGTTAAGCGTTTATATATAATATTAGTTTGAGCCATGTATTATTTTTTAGTAAAGAAAATATCCACACATTTTTGCTTTAAAATTTTAAAGTTGTTCTGTATCCTTTATACACAGCTTTTTTTTCAAAAGGAGGCGGAAAATGTAGCATTAAAATTGCAACAACCATCAAACTCTCTTGGCATTCAAATTTGGCTGTACATGTATAAAAATACCTCTCCACATACCGATGTACACTGTACGTTAATAACTCGTACAATGCCCGCTACTTAGACGACTTTTTCCGGTCAACTACAAAATAAATAAAATGAGCTGCCGTTGTTTACAGTTTCTAAACGTCGAATGTACCATTAAGTGTATCTCGGGGGCAAATGTATTATTTAGAAGTGTTCACAAAAGGAAGAAGTGTTTCTTCTTGATTTGACTTCTGATAATTTAACATTAACAACCCATCTCTCTTTCTTGCATTTAGCTGAATACTGAAAAACGAACAAAAAAGGTCGTATGCATGTGGGTCACAACAAATTAAACTTTCAGAAGATTTACCACAAACAAATCACACTCGCATAAACTAATTAAAAGACTATCATTCAATATGCGAAATATAGCATAGAGAAAGTCGTTGAGGTTTTGTGGATAGGGTCTATTGTATCCAAATATCCAGTTAACATAATACAGTAGGGGGTATATTAGATCTCAAAAATGACGATGGGGCCCTGACAAAGGGGCCCACCGGCTTCTACACGTGTAGTCGATGGGAAAGTGTGACAAGTGGTGTGTGACGAAAGAGATCTCTGATTGTCACATCGTAAACATTTAAGAGTGAAAGGCTGGCTGACAGGCTGGTGTTGATTCAAGAATGTCGGAAAATATCGAGATTCGTGAAAACGGTAATGGTGTGACGAACCCAGGATTTCATATAGATAACGAGGATGAGAAAAAGGTACTTGGTCTAATCTTACTTCTATAGGTAACAGTGGCGTACGCGCGTGATGTTTTTGCTGATGACATTATATGTACGAGGGTTGTTCGGAACCTATTGAGACAACACAAATATTTCTCTTTTTAAGTGACGAATTTTAATTGTAAAGCATTGAAGAAATCTAAACGAATAATTGGGCAAAGTAATACTTCAAAATAACTAGTGTTCGAGTTGAAATACAAGAACAAAAATATTTACAAAGCAATTGAAATCTGACCTGAAACGGTTAATTTAAGCATTGAATCATTATTTTTGGAAAGATATAGTCTCATAGCTGCAGCGGTGTGTGCGTACAAATTGAATAACGCGCGTTTTGAAAATTTGTATGCACACACCACTGCAGTTATGAGACTATATCTTTCAAAAAATAATGATTTAATGCTTTTACTTACATTTACATTTATTTAAACTTCTTGTTTGCAAATGTGATTTATAGCTTATTTATCGTATTTTATCCTAAAAGTACATGTAAGCTCATATAAATGGAAGAGTCGCTGTAACAGCCACAAGCGTGAACTTTGATTTTCGCTTGTGCCGTTGCATTTTGCAACGTTCAACGTTTGTGATGTCATAATAAATCTCGTCATTTTAACCATTCAGTACCCTGTGTGTGTTACAACATCATAATTGCAGTAGCTTTCCACACACTTTACATGCAAAAAATATGTAGAATGTAGATATTGAATTTTGACGTCATAGCGGTGCAGCGAATATACATACAATTGGTGTTAAACTCGGCAGAAGAGCTCTTTTGGCCAATAAAAACTATATCATGGAAAAGGTTCAAAATAGGGTTTATTTACTGATTAATCAACTAGAATTAAAACAATGGGACTAAATATCAAATACTTTTTACACATAAACTGATTTTAACAATTCTAAGATATATAAAGAAAGAATGTAAGAGAATTTTCACGTTAAGTTGACTTTTGGGAAGAAATAAATTGATTAAACTCGTTAAAAAATCAAGAATGGGAAGAATATGTAACTGTTGCCATTATAAAATTTAAAAAAAAAAGATTAAACATGAAGAATAGTTCATGTTTATGTTCGTTTGTAAGGTGTTTATAATTAACATAGGACCATGGACTAACGTTAAAATGACGTTGCTGTGAGTTTGTGGTTGCTCTGGGTCATTAGATGTAGGCAAGTTTGTTAGCTTACCAGGATGTCATTAACTTAAAAAATTTTACGTTAACAAAAGATATCCTTGTTTACTTTCTGGTGAAATTTCATTGATTTATCTTTTTTCCCAAGGGTCTCGAACATGCACTAGTTTCCGACTAGGATACGTCATGAAGTGATTTTTGCATCTTATCCCATATCAAGATTTGAATGTAAATGATTGCATGTGAAATCAGTGCATTTCAAGCAAAAAAAGTTTGTTTTCGATAAAATATGGTAATAAAATCTTGTAAATAAAAATTTTTGCGGGAAGATTCTGCAGTCATGTACGCAGTTGAGCGGAAACATTTTTTAAATATTCTGAATATTACATGTTTTTTAAAAGAAGCTACAAACAGACATTAAAGTGCAATTACAATACAGGCTGCAGATTGTTGTTGTTGTTGTTGTTGTTATATTAATGAAATGCACATAGACACCTGATCTTGATAAAGAAAAATGAATAAAATTGACACGCCCAAGTGTGCAGTTAATATGTAAAAGAATTAAAATGGATCTTTAATCGAATTTGTAGAAAAATGAATGTTCAGTTTTCATTTTGATTTCATTGTTGGCAGTTTTGATGCATCTTGATAATTTTTTTCGCGCCTCTATGCATTGTATTATGATACCTAGCCCAATATTATGTACATGTACTTATTATATCGAGAATGCCTCCCAAGTAGTATTATAAATAAATAGGGATCCCCCTGTAAATATTAGGTCTATTTTGCCGTTAATGACTTTTGCCTTTTTGCTGAAACATGATCATATAATAATACCTCCATTTATTATGATACCCATTCCTTCACGATTTCTCCAATTGTGCCTGGTTCACGTTTGACACGTCCAGTGAATTCTGCCAATTTCATGGTTGACGCGGAGTGTTGTAAGTGGAATGAATATACACATATGTATGGGAGAATGAGGATTTGCTCTATGTTTTTGTCCCAGGCTAACTGCTTTATTCGACTATAACTTGTCTTGTTAAGCTGACAGGTGAGTGATTAAGTGGGGGTCAGCCATTAACTGATTGGCGGTGGTATTGATTTGTGTATAAAACACATGCATGTATACGATACTATATAATACGAGTCAAAATAGGTTTTTAAAAAAGCCATACATCAAAGGCGTCGGAACGTGGGGAAGGGGGGGGGGGGGCTTAGCCACTTTTTTTTGGGCAAAGTTAGACATAACCATGACCATACCCCCTTTTGTTTTTGCTTGTCAAGACTTCTGAAAAGTCTGGCCCCCTCCCCCCCCCCCCCCCCCCCCCCCCATTTCAATTTGCTTCCGACGTCACTGTGTATCAACACAATGTAAAAACGTAAAAAATAGTTTTATTTCAAGATAAATAATTATTGATTTTATGACTCTCTTCAGAACAATCACAGAGAACGCAAGGTGTCCTACAAGGAAGAAGCAGAAAATGGCGGTCCTGGAAATGACGTCACCTTGGATATATCGGAAGACAACCCCGATCGTCTGCTCTATAAAACAAGCGAAACTCCACCATTTCATCTACTTCTGTTCTTTTCGCTTCAGGTATGACAATTTCACATTTAACAAACTTAAGGCAATGTAGTTATAAATCTTGCCAAAAATGTTCTTCGTTAAAAAAAAATCTAAAAAGGTGAAGGGATATACATGTACATGTATGTTTATGAGGACTGAATGTATTAATTTTACGACAATCTATCACACTCCATCAAAAATGACGAACTAAAAACCTATTATTCATGGAATTGGATGAATTGTTCCTCGGCACTTTACACGGTAAACGTAAACGACTGCAGTTCAAATTGATTTTTGTTACTTTATGATAATTTTGTTTCACGATGCTATGATGACCAAATAGTAAACACAAATCTTAAAGTGCTCGTGGCATAATTTTTTAACCAGTCTTAAATTCTAATTTTTTTTTATAGACAACGTTTTAATTACTTGGATGAACGTTTTGCTTCGTGAATATTCTAAATTCTCTAAACGGTTTCAAACTGACTCGTTCGTCTCGACAGAAATGTACTGTACATACCGGGTTTAGATGGAGCCAACTCGGTAGATTCCACGAATTTTAGATTTTAAACTATACAGACAAGCCACAGATACTAGGCTCATTCCAATTTCATTTCGTAAAATCTAATTTTTAACGATGATGTACATGTACAAAAAAAGACATTAAATTGCCATGTCAGATTTCCGCGTGCTGACGCATTTTTTGTTACGTACATGACATTGTAGCTAACACAGGCTAAATCATCTTCCCAAGTCAAGGGTTTCTGATCCGCCCTGCTCTACATAAACCCTTGACCGAATAAGCAGAGTTTGACGGGGTAAGGAACCTCGCACGCTGGTTGGTTTCATACAAGTTTGCATGATGTAATAAGAAACGTTGTTAATAATATATTGCGTATTGATTAATGTTGAACCGTTGTCAAATAATTTTGAGACGGACTAGTAAGTATTTGACTTACTGCTATCGGTTTTTAGTCCGGGTGAGTCCATCTTTCTACAAATACGATTTTGCCATGGGAGCAGCCATGTTGCTATATTGTTTCTGTTTATAACGCATTCGCTGATTGGTCAGAACAAGAGGTCACAAAAGTTCCAAAATGAGTACACTCAATAGGTGGCGTATTCGTTAAATCGCATATATGTATTGTCTTTTTCGGTCAAGGGTTTACGTAGAGCGGAGCGGATCAGAACCCTTGACTTTAAAAAAATGAGGCTTAACGACACGACATTTGTAGCCTTTAAATAATTTTTACAATTGTAAATGTTAACAATTAAAAAAAATACACATGTATGAGACATTCTTGCAATCCATCAAGAATATCAAGTGTTGTTTTGGACAGTAGCCAAATGATGATAAGTGCTAGAAGACTTAAAATATACCAGATATACATACTGTACAAAACTGCGATAACCATAGGTTTTAAGCATATCAAATTCAGATACAAATTATAATATTTAGCATCAATTCTCGGTAAATACTGTACAACTCTTCGCTGACTAAGCATATACATATGTAGCTATAGTCTTCGGTATAAATTATCTGTACATTTCATTGCACAATGCACCTTGATAAATAAAGAAAGTAATGCACTCTTGAATTGTTTGACAGTTTCTTTGTTGATCCGTTACCATGATACCTAAGTGTGGCTAAAATAGTAAATATGACAAAAAAATCATTCAGGACAATCAAAGAACACTCGTAGAATTTTGAGCTATTTCAGATTTAATTTATCATTTTGTAAATGCAATGACACTCTCGTTTTTTTTTACAGTCCTCTGAGAGGACTTTTAAAAGAATCTAACTTAGTTATGTAACATTTTATTTTCAAAATATTTGTTAGAGGGAGCAAGCATGTAACCTAAATTTATGCAATATTATTTAAAAACTGATTTCTAATTATAACAAAAATTTGGCCGTTGCTGTGGAGCTTTAAATTAAGGATTTAAATTCTGATTTGGTTTGTTTTAGACACGTATTTTTGGAAGTGCTTAATAGCACTTTCACTTTGCGTAATAATATCTCAACTTACTGACTATCAAACATCATTAAACGCTATCAACAATGACATAAAATATCCACCTGGAACCAAGATATTTCAATTTAAACTTTTATTAAATATTTAGCGGTCTCCATGGTAATATTTTATGCATTGATTTTTACCAACAAATGTTAACACACATAATTTATTCCATATTTTGAAAAACGAATGCTATATTCAATCGAAAACCGCTGTTAAAAAAACTTTCTATGACATCTCATAACCTTAGCAAAAAACTAAGATCGCCGCCATGCACTTCATTTCACATTAATATATTAATGTTAAAAATCTCTGACCTTGAATGACATGACACATATATGAAATTGTGCTTTTTACAGAGAATTGATGATTAATACGTAAATGCTGCGCCCGGCCCATCGTTGTTCTTAAAAAAATTGGATCAATTTATTACAACAGGTCAGAACAAATTAATAATCATGACATGGAATAGAAGAAAAAAAACCTAGCTGCATGGTTTAAATAAATTATTTAGAACAACAGTTACAAGCTAGTCCATGCTACCTTTAAATAAGAAAAATAATTAATGTTAATAAAGTTTTTACGTATATAACGCTTGACGCGATATTTTTTGTTTTAATACCAAAGGGCTCTAATTATACAGCATCTTTAATACGAACGGGAACATCATATCGTCATCATCGAAAACCCAGAGCCAATTTTGCATTCACTTTTTGACCAACCTCTTAGCAAATGCGATACAGGTAGAGAGTTCTCGACAATAAAACATCTTTTGATTCCTCAAGTGATGCGGAGAAAGGTATCTATAGAAATAAAAGATTGACAATATTTACAATTTATGCTTTCCATAAAACGTGTTCAAAATGAACAAGAAAAGTGATAGATTTCAAGGAATCGCAATACCAAAATAACCTAAGCTATATATTTTATTTGAATAAATACATTTAGTTTAAACTTTATTTCATTTTGAATTGTACATCAATATAAACAATAAATAATGCAAACAGGATTCGGAAACAAGTTGTTACAACTTATATTAATCCGTTTCCTTAAATTGACTTTCAACTATTAAAAACGATAGTTGCCCTTGCTGAATGGCATGTATATTAGAAACAACAAATGAAAAAGAAGATGGAATTGATGGAAAAATTTAACAAAAAAAATGAAAAGGGAAAAATATGATAGAAAATATACACAGAGAGATATCATAACTTGAATTAACATTAAAAGTGACCGAGTAATAAACAGTCGTACGATGCAAAAATAACAAAATCGACAATACGGTAGCAAGTGGAATTAAGTTACAAATCGTTTAGTAGCAGAAATAAATTGATGTACATGTTTGAAAATGTTTGTATTATAGGAATAATTTCTATCTGGGTCTCCAAATAACAGAATGTTTAAAGTGACCGGTCTTAATGGGTCAATGAATTTTTTCCTTGCATCAGTGTATAGAGGACATTCTAATAAAAAGTGTATTGTTGTTTCAATTTGTCCACAGGCACAATTAGGATTATATACATTAAATACATTTGATGTCTCTCAATGCACGCAGTCACTTTTCCAAGAAGCTATAAAAATTTAAAAAATGCAATGCCTTATTTGGTCATCCTTGATTGGAAAAGGCAGTAAATGTTTTTGTTTACGACTTCATAAACCAAGTTAGTTTTTTCTTGGATTTTGTCCTACCTAAATGCATTTTCTGCTTGGGTGATTTGCATGAATTATGTGTTATTGCTAAAAAGTAAAAAAAAAAACAACCAAAATTTATGCACGGCAGTTTATAAACACCTGAAATATTCGAGATTAGTTTAAAAATTGGTCCCTTACAATGTTTTAGATCATCTTGAAAGGAACGTGGTCACGATTTTGGTCAACTTTTTTTTTCCAAATTTAATGGTTACAATGCTTTAGAAAGGCATATTTAATAGGTAATCAAAATCTGAGTGTCAATCGTTGTGTTATAAGCGAGTTACAGAGCTTACAATTCTTTGCTTTGCAAACATAGCTTTTGTTTACATTTTGAATGTCGAAGTAAAAATTTCAGTTTTAGACCTAAAATGAATATGTTAAACGTAAGAAACTGTACATCTCTGCTTAAAATGAATACAAAGACAAGTCAGCTTGAAAATTCTTTTTTACTGGTATATTAAACCTTTGTAAACAATAATAGGGCACACGCCGAAGAATTGTGAGCCCTGCATCTTGCTTATAACTCTTTGACTGACTCTCAAATTTCATTTGATCATAAGAAATGCATTTCTAAAGCACTGCAAATAATAAAAATAGAATTTTAACAGAATCGTGACCATGCCCCTAAAATACCTGTAACTTGCATCAAAAACATTGTATTATTTTTTGGCGATTTGTCATTTTAAACGTCATGAAATAATTTTACTGTCCTTGAACTGCAATGATTTTACATTCCTTAAGACTATCAAGTTTGCTTGCATTTTCATATTAAATGTCTTTGTATCGAAAACATTTTTTCAAGTGAGTATCGGGCGTAAAAAATGCCAAACTGGTTTTTAACGTGCTGCGATCCTCAGCCATGTCCGATAACTTTTTTTCGGAGTTTTTTTTTATTGGTACCATAATCTGTCTCGTCTTATGAAGAATAAAAGAAAGGTTTACTGAGTGGAGCTTTGGCCGGTGGACGATCTATTGATATTCCCTCGCCCCTGGTACTGGATAGGATAGATTTGTGAAGATTTGTGCTATCGATTATAAAGCAGATTTCAAAGACACACATTATACATATTTTATTGTCGTATTTGTTCAATTTACAGCAAATGCTGATGTCCATTTCGGGGACTCTAGCCATTACTCTGATAGCCTCCAAGGTGATCTGTGCTGGGGAGGATGAAGAATTCGTGGCCTACATGCTTAGCTCCGCCCTCTTCTCCAACGGAATCTGTACAATTCTTATGAACGTCATTGGCGTCAGGTATGTACGCATTCCTCGCTATGGTCGTGATTGCTCCCAAAAACGTTACGGTATGTCCCCTTTATATCAACTCCATTTAATCCCCCATCCCCTTTCCATTGGGACCCTTTTTAAGATTCATTTACCCGGTTTTGTATATAGACTATCTGTAGAATGATCCAACATGGTGTCCTATTTTATCAAGACAATTAAGCAGCCTCCCAAAATGGCTCTACTAATGCCCTTTAACTCACAGGCAAGGGTATCTATTTCAATAATCGCGTCCAATATCTATTCAACACTTAAAAACCTATTGATGCCCTCTAACCCACAGGCAAGGGATGCAATTTTAAAGTTGTTAGTGAAGCCTACGCGTTCTTACTTATAATATTTTATGTCAAAAATCGCGTCATATAATATTTATATATTCAACACTTATTAACTCCAACCGGAACATTCTTACCGCAACAAATATGACCCGACACACTCATCCTTCGCTATATATAGACAGAATATACCCCCCCCCCCCGAAAGAAATGCTTGATAAAGGCCCCAAACCACCATTATTTCCCCCAACAAATATGACCACCAACTCACCCATTCCTTCCCCCTGTGCACCTCGCGAAAAAAAAGATAATGACACATTCTTGATTTGTATATTTTATCAGGTTACCTCTTTTCCAAGGAGCTTACGGTGGATACATCATCCCGTTACTAACACTTCTGGAGGTAGACCCCAATAAATGCAAAATCCGACCTTCGTTACAAGGCACAGGTAATTATACACTGTACATGTACAGGAAATTATTAATGCTAAGTCACTTACGCATGGTTCGGTGGTCTATAAAATCGGTGAAGGTAAACGTTTCAATACACGGACCAAAGAAGAAAGTACGTATACACATAGCTACTGAATTTGAAAAATGTCACAAAAATTACAGCTTCGTTGAATTTGACTGAGTTAAACTTAATAAATGATTATTTAATTTGTGTACGATTACTTGAAATGATTATAATTCATTTAAGTGGAAATGAGTGGGTTTTTTTTAAGTATATGATAACGAATGATGTGTGGGTGTTTTATTAAGTACATGTACATGATTATGAATGAAATTTATTAATTTTCATTTTTCCGTGTTTCTCTGATCATTGATTATTATGCAGGAGTACAATTATAGTTATTAATATATAAACAATTCAAACACTTTTCTTTTAACCTTACTGAACGCAAGTTATTTGAAGACCCGATGTCATAGTATACGCTTAAGGCTCATACACCATTATACATAATAATATTTTCTTACACTGAAAAAAAAATAGCTATCGAAAATAAAGTTTTCATATAAGATTTATCCAAATGAATATTAGTTTCATTATTAATAAATGCTTCACACAATTTTTTTTCCAGCGGTAAATTCTACAAATGCATCAGTTGTGACAAGCTTTAATGAGGAATTAGAAATGCGAAACCTCATTTTGAATAATATGCAGGAAGTAAGTACATTGCATTTTCTTGACCTGTAATTGTGATACCAATCATGTTTACCAATTAAAGGCTTTTTTGTCTAATAATATAACTAAAGAAATAGTTCTGCATGAAAATTTCGTATAAACTGCAATCCATCGAAACCTACAAACATATATAACATATTAAGAAATTTATTCACTTTACGTCTAATTTTGACCAAATCAATATACAGATAATTAAAAATAATTTAAATTATTAAACATAAAAAAATGAAAAATTGCTGACGGATTATGTTCCATTATCATTGGTAAATTATAGATCCATTTTAACAAGTACTTGGACTTTCAGTAGGATGTAACGATTCAATTCTTGCTTCAAAACAAGTTAAAATGAAAGCGAAATATACACCGATTGCGTAGCCATCAAAAGCCAGGCAAACCCTGTTGATTTCAAAGAGCCATGGCTAAGTGGCCTAGAATGAAATAGACAGGTCTACGTCACATTGCCGTTTGACTCAACTACCCAAAGTCCAAGCTCTTGTTAAAATGGTTCTAGTGTTAGAGCTATGTTGTTGTGTTGTCCAGTTGCAGGGTTGTTTGATCACTGTGGGGGTCATCCACGCCCTGATCGGGGGCACGGGACTGATAGGGTTTCTGCTGCGCTTCATTGGCCCCGTCACAATAGTGCCGACCATTCTCCTGCTCGGGATATACGTGGTCGACCCTATACTGGATTTCTGTGTACCCAATTGGGGGATCGCCTTTCTGTAGGTATTAAGGTTATTACAAAGAGCGAAAGTTTTAAAGGACTAAGTGCGGTTTTATGCAATTTTTGCCCCCCAAAATCAAAATTTTAGAAGGAGCTTTAAAATAAGGTGAAAGATAGTTAAAATCATATTGGAAATAAAGGTGTAAAAGGTTATCACCAGAGTGACGTCATAATGTAGAAATGACGTCATGAATATTGCATTTTTTTGATAAATTGATGTTTTGTAGCAAAATATAGGTGTTTTCCGATGGTTTTTCGACTGGGAAACATCGAGCGCAGGCTTGCTCAAGTACCATATTTTAGTATAATGTGTATAACTATCTGAAGAAAAACATATGTTAAAATTGCACTTGAGCAGACCTGCGCTCTATACTTCCGAATGCAAAATATAGAGCAAAAATAAGAATATTTTCATTTGTTTGCAAATTTGCGGGAATTGGGCCATTTAGGTGACGTCATAGATACACAGCGAAAGAGCAATGATGACTAAAATCATTATTATAGTTATAGGCATCCTCTATACAATAATTTGTGAAGATTTTATTTTTATACGATACTATTTAAAAATTGGTTGACATCGGGGGCAGATATTTGACCATACCGCACATAGTCCTTTCTTAAATAACGGAAAATTGATCTATATGCATTTTCTTTATTTTGATTGTGTATGTTAGAAATGGGACATAGCGACAAATAGGTTTTTTTAAATTTTGCTTTTTTGCCATCAAATCATATTTGACACTATCTGACATTTTAGACTGTTTTCTTTGCCTCAATGTGATAAAACGAAATATGGTTATAAGCCAATTTCAATTTAAGCGGAATCGTTGTTTCTGAGTTTTGGAACAAACCACGAGAGTTTGTTTTCCATCTTAGTATTTGCATGATTATATACCGTAACGTTGTTTGCTTCAGCGTAAGTGCCGTTGGATTTATCCTGGCGTTTTACCTAGCCAAGTACAATATGCTAATTCCGGTGTGGTCTCCAAAAGGAGGCTGTAGAATCATCAAGTACCCTATCCACCAGGTGTTTGCTGTAAGTTTCTTCCACTGATTTTCATTACATTGCAGATCAACTATTGTATACAGAGTTATTTTCGCCCCGTGTAATTTTCGCCCTTCTACACTTGCTAACAGTTTCGCTCCGTCTTAAATTCGCCCAGCCACAGTTGTGTTTAAAGAAAGATAATATGAGATATTGAAATTCGTCCAGTCTTAAATTCAACCGATAAAACGAGGACGAAATGGGCGAAAATAAAACGGGGCGAATATTTCCCTATATACAATACCATTTCAATATTTAAAAAAAATTCTAGCCTGATGCCGTAAAATTTGGCTGTCGCTTTAGTGAATATTTTGCCTTTATTAGTGCACTATATGTGACAGTATCATCATTTCCCAAATGACAAATACATGTACCTTAAAAGTTTTACATGTGGTGTATCCTAAAACTGGATGTATCCTTATATCCATAGATTCTTATATCCATGATCGTAGGCTGGATAGTGAGTTGGATAATAACAGCGGCCGGTGGATTTACGGATGATAAGTTAGACAAAGGATACAAAGCCCGATCCGACTCTAGACTCAGTGGAATAGACGCTGCAGACTGGTTTATCTTTCCTTACCCAGGTGGATGTATATTACAGCCATACCTGTAGAACTCATGTATATTTATAGCTTTTGGTCTTATTGAATTTTTTCCCTTTTTACCTTTTGATTTTGTGATGAATATTACCCACCCCCCCCCCCCCCAAAATGGTAGTTGAATAATGTTGGAGATACATTTACCGGTATTTGCAATAATTGTATAGACATGCAACGATTGTACAGAAATGCAATACTTTTATTACTTTTTAGGTATGCATGGTGCTGTAAGCTTTTCAACACCAGTTTTTCTTGGTTTTCTAATTGCCACGTTTCTATCGATTCTGGATTCCATCGGTGATTACTACGCATGCGCTAGTATGAGCCGCGTGCCTCCCCCTCCACAGCATGCAGTTAATAGAGGAATAATGGTAGAAGGTATAGGCACCATAATATCAGGTGCTATAGGGGCAAGCCAAGCCACGACGACATATGGAGGCAACATCGGGGCTATCGGGGTGACCAGGGTATGGTTCTCAACTAATCACCTAAAGCTTGTATTACGTGTATTATACCCATCTTTGGAATAAATCTTAATGATCATAATTAAGTGGGGCAGAAAAGGGAATAAGATAGCTAAAGCCTTTAATTTAGGCAAGGCTATCTTTATTTTCACATGGAACAGAAGCAACTAAGGGTATTGTTACACAGCTCTTTAAATAAAAGGCTAAAATTAATAGAATTTAAGTCTATTTCTTGATCCTTAATGTTCAGTTTTTAGCTCACCTGAACCGAAGGTTCAAGTGACCTTTTCTGATCATCTGTTGTACGTCCGTCTGTCTGTAAACTTTTCACAATTTTTTACTTCTTCTCTAAAACCATTGAGCCAAATTTAACCAAACTTGGTACAAAGCATCCTTATGGGAAAGGAATTTTAAATTGTCAAATAAAATTGCGAAACAGTGAGTATAGGATGCGTGTCTTTAAAAATCTTCTTCTCAAGAACTACTGCACCAGAAATGCCAATATTTACACAAAACTTTGGTTACATGTATATAGTGAAGATTCTAAATTGTAAAAATCATGACCTTTGGACCAAAACTGGGGTCCCAGGCGGGGTTCAAAGTTTAACATAGAAATACGAAGGGAAAATGTTTTAAAATTTTCTTATAAAAAACCACTGCACCAGAAATGCCAATATTTACACAAAAGCTTGTTAATATAGAGAAAAATTGGGACCTGAGGTAGGGTTCAAAGTTTAACATATATAGAAAAAAAAAATGTTTTAAAAATCTTCTCAAGAACTACAATGCTTCAATTTGTGAGATTACTATGCAAGCATCCTTAAAAAATGAATTCAATAAAGGCATGAACACCGGACTAATACTTGGGGCCCCAAGAGGGATTCAAACTAGGGATACAATAAATTGGAAAGTATGTAAATATCCGTCAGAAAATGGTCTGGCTTTTCATTTTTTCTCGTGACTCTTACATATAATTGAGCTCCGTATCATATTAGGCAAATCAAATGTGACCTGTTCCACGGTACTAAGTCATTGTCCTTGCCTAATCAACAATCAAAGTTTAATGATTATAAAAACAAACGCCTTAAGACAATTATTGATATTATTAAAGTTTTGATTATACAAACATTAAATCCAAAAAATGATTTAGAAGAAACAAAAATTGTTCTCAAGTAATGATTCATGTCTGTCTAAGTAAATCAAAAGAGATTTATTATTAGCCGCTTCGAAAATACTAAAGGGACATCGATGGAAAAGAGCGTACCTTATGGATCAAACATGCCGAGAAAAGAAAAAAACTTGTTATCAACATTCGTAGAGCAATTGCCGCGTTAAGGAAAAATAATTTATATTTTTGAATTCTATTCACTTTGTTACGAGTAATTGACCAAGAAAATTTTAGTCGATGATCGGTGTGGCCGAGCGATAGCCGAATACTCGAGTACTCGTCGACTTCCCTAGTTCAAACTAAACATAGAAATATATATTATTAAAATGTTAAAGAATTTTCTTTTCGAGAACTACAAAGCTACAGTTTGTGGGATTACTTAGCAAACATCCTAAGATAGTGTAGTTTCTAAATTGTTAAGGCCAACCAAAAACCACGGAACAATACTGTGGCCCCAGAAAGGGTTCAAAGTTTAAAATAGAAATAGCATATGCTACTTAATAGAATGTTTCAAGGAACTGTTGTTCAGGTGAGCGATGAGGCCCACGGGCCTCTCGTTTTCTATTAGCGGCATATTTATCGCACGACACATCCATCAAATCTTATTCATCATTCGTAAAACCCCGCCAAATTGAAAAGAAGTGCCTTGTTTTTCAGACCTGAACTAAAAAAGATGAAAAGTCGACTAAATCAGATAAGATAATAGTTTGTACAATAGGTTTTCCTTTTTAAATTGTGTCGGTGCCTTCACCCTAATGAGTGGAAGAGAACAGTTGTTTTGTAGAGTTTTCGGCTTTGGTCTTAACACACAATGCACATTACACTATCACTGGTTTAATAACAAGCTGGAAACATCCATTTTATTTTTACGGATAATGTATAAAATAATCAAAAACAGCGATCATAGCTTTCCTAAAAAGGATTTGACAGTCAAATTACAACATCATTATTCTATTTATTTCATTTTCAGTTCTTTTTTTTCTCTTTTCACGTCTACGTCTATACTTAATCTCTTCAGGTTGCCAGTACCAGTGTGTTCGTGGGTTGCGGTGTATTGTACCTGGTCCTCGGTGTCTTCGGTAAACTCTCCGCGGTCTTCATCTCCATTCCCAACCCCGTCCTGGGAGGTTCACTGATCACCATGATGGGGATGTTCATAGGGGTCACGCTCTCCAATCTCAGGCCAGTGTCCTTGACCTCCACCCGGAACCTTGCCATCATCGGGACATCCATCATGATTGGTCTCATTATTCCGGAATATATCAAGAAGTTTGGCAGTGACATTGATACAGGTATGGTTCAAATTTGTCCTCTACTCATAACACTAGTGTGATATTTGACAGAATATAACTTGAGATTTGTTTTTAACTTTAAGAGCGTCACAGCCTATCTATTAAAACGGCATATCTACAATGTATAAATTTTTGAAAAAGTCTTTGACCCGTCAAATATAATGCCATTTTTTAAGACCATGGAGTTGGAGTAGTTTACGACGTAGGTCTGTCTTTTTTTTTGGTCGTTGGTTATTTGTTCATCGGGTGAAAATCAAAGCTGTTCGAGTAATCTATATAATTACACCAAATTGATACTTCAAGGTCTTTTTATGTGACTGTAAAAATCTATTTAAACTTTCAAGGTTACGCGGACTTGAACTTTAGTCTGAAGGGTCTTCTCGGAAATCCAAATTTTGTGTGTGGCGTTTTATCGTGTCTCCTTGACAACACAGTCCCAGGTAAATATATGTATTCCAAATTAATATAACAGAATAAAGGTAGATGGGGTGGTATAAGTATAATACTGATTTATATGTGATTCATTTCTTCTTTGATAAATCTTGAGAATGTTTTTATTTAAAATCACAATAACTATTTTTTTAATACCCACACAACCTGAAGAGTTATAATGACTTTGAGAAATTCCGAGATATGAGGTTCAATAATGAATTCAGCATCTAAAAAGTCTTTTTTTTCGACAGGTACTTTGGAGGAGAGAGGGATCGCTGCCTGGCAATCTAACGACGAAGAGGAAGCGAGCAAAACAATGGCGCAGAATTACGAAGAAGGAAAAGAGATATATGAAATACCTCTGCCAAACAGAATCAAACAGTGGCATGGATGGAAATATGTCCCCTTCATGCCTGACCCCAAACAAAAGAAGAGGAGCCGAAGTTTATCGGGTCAGTGGTCACGCCGGAAGAGCTTGGTGGCAGGAGTAGGGAACACTGGGTATTAGGGGCCTTTTCCGGAAATTACGTTGCTTGAAAATGTTAAAATTAAAGCATGGAATTCTGGGTACAGGATACGATTTGTTTTGGGCCAATGAGCATGCTTGTTTGTCATATTCTACGAAAAACTGTTTTAGAGAAAACGCCTGTGAAGGACGATATCGAAATTTAGTGATATCTGTCCGACAGTGTGCTTTTCATATATATCAATAATATAATATTACTTTTTAAAATTAAACTACTTTTTTAAATATATAAATGTTTAAAATTGTGCAAATCTATTTCAGTGCTAGTGATCAGTATTTTTAAAAAATGAATTGATTAAAAACTGTTTATTTACACGATAACACTTTTAGAATACGAGCTCAGCAAAACATGTGTACCAGTAATTTTTTAAAAAAAAATCTTCCAACACAATCCGTGAACACAATCTTAAAGACGCAGGATTCTGAAGACATCCTTTTTTTTCAACAAACTTTTTCAGGACATGAATTCAAATATGAAATATAATAATATAATGGAACATTTTTAAAATAACAATATATTATACATTTCAAGATATGTTTAAAATCAGAATATAATATATTTCAAGTTAATAATTATATATTTCAGAGCATGGACATTTCAAAAAACATACATTCCTAAATATATATAAGTTTGGTTTGTTGCACATATTGTCAGATATTAAATCTTTAATATTTTTGTCACTGCCATCCATTAGTCACAAATGTGCCTTTTTTATTTGCTTCACTTGCATCGAACTGATTGTCCAGGACGTACACTTGTATGTATATATTTCTTCATTATGCATCGCGTAGATTTCAATTTGAATAATTTTGTTCGTTTTATGTGTGTCTGTGTGTGTCCCACCATCGAATCAATTTGGATGTATATGTACTATAATATTCATTTTTCACATCGTTGATTTCAATTTCTTAAGGTAGGCATAGAAAATTAATATAAAAGTAAATATCCTGATGTGAAGAATATGGATTATATAATGTAAAATTAAAATATAGAGCAAAACGAGTGATTTCAAAGATGTAAAAAGTTTTAATGGCCATTGGTAATATAATATATTCAAATCAAAGTGACCAGAAAAACAACTTGTGAAATTGATATGGATTTTGGCTATTTTAATTTACTGTAAACCAACTATTATTCGCGATGACTTTATTTCGCGCTATACCTTAATTAAACTGGTTCGCGGCGTAACTTATTTTTGCGACAAAGTCTTATCCACACTTACTTTTTTTATTACAACTGTATTGCAAATAATAGTCAGTGGGGAGAAATATTCGCGACAATGAAGCTCTCGCGAACTTCGCGTAAATCTCTCGCACGCGCGAATAAAAGTTGGTTTACAGTAACCGTATATGTTAATGGTAGTAACCAAAATGATTACGTATGTTATTATTTCTATGAGCAATGTGTTTTAAATGGGCATTATTTTTAAACTTTTCAAAATCATGTATATTTCACATTCAATCAAGATAATGATGACATTGATTTTTTCTACGATTTTTTGTTTTGAATGTTTCTCTCTCGTCATATTTTTGCTTTAAATGAAAGTGTTTCTATTTTCATAATAGTTTTGTATCTTACTTTTATGTTTTTAAAACTTTTTTCGGTTTTTTGTTATTTCAGATATTAAAGAAAAGAAAGGTTTTGTTGCTAATTGTAATATATTATAAAATATGCAATTGTTATTTTATTAAAATTCTGTCTACATTTGCAAGTGTCAGTCGGCCTGTCATAGTTTGCCCAACAAATATTTTGTAATCAGTTTGATAGTATGTACTTAAAAATTCTATGCACAGATTGAATGACCATAATTGATTGCAAGATCAAACGGTGAAGGTAAGCATACACAACTGTACTTCGTGCCCCCCCCCCCCAAAAAAAAATGTTTGGAGGTGTGCATTTAAGGGAATCATTACTTTGATTGCCATCTTTCTACTAAGGTAGGATAAATATTTTCACTCAAAAGTATGATGTATAAATAAAATAAAGACCCTTTCTGATTTAACCAAAAAAAAAAAAAATAGATATGTCTACAGGTACATAAAAGTGTAAATTACAAAAAAAAAACATTTGAGTGAAAAAAACTAATATTAAAGAATATCAGAAATCAAATTAATATGGCTTTATTATCTTAAAAACTAATAAGGGTAGTTAAAATATGCTTCCAAGTGTTTACGAAACAGTACACATTTTTTGGAAAATCTTTGAAATGAACCAAATCACTTTTTAATTTTTTTTTAAATTTCATACAGCCTTGAGTAATAGACCTTGACATATGTGCTTATCATTTACATAATTTGAATAAGTATATGGAAAATAATTTGAATTTCCCGCCATTAGTCGTCCGTATAGAGCCTCTTGTATTGTGGTGTGTCTTCCTTTACCAGCGCCTCGTCCTCTGAATCCAGTATCAATGACTGTTAAAGCAGATACAAATAATTCATGAATATCCTATTTATATCCATTAATATTCACCCCAAAAAAATTGGGGTACAACTGAAAAAAAATTTAAATATATATTATATTACTGATTTCAAGTTCTGGCATGTAACATTCAAACTATTTGACATGTGTATAACAGTTGGTTTTAGAGGATAAAATTCAAGTGTGGATACAGATTTTTTTTCCGTGGGGGATTTCAAAGTATAATTTTGTTTGCCGGGTGGAGGGAGTCTGAACCCTATTTTTGGTATAATTTTTAAAAAAATCATGTGAAATTTATAAGATTCATCCCCTTAGATCCGCGTATCATATTTCTGCAGATTTTCTTACGTGGAACAACGCACGACATCGTTTATGATCAGATTCGGAGCGGCCATAAGTACCCTACCTAGTTATGACGATCTTGAACGATACTCTAGCCTAGAAGCTTTTGTAGAAAAATCAAAGTCTCAATTTAAAGTGCCAAGATTAATATTCCAGATAGTTAACGCAGCTACCAATGCGCACTGAATGTAGTATTTTAATTACTTGGCAATATTTTCCTCCTTTGTCTGATTGTAATTTCAACATGCTTATTTCCGCTTAAAAATTAGCAAACGACGTAAGATGTCTTTCAAGGCATGCTTCCAACTTTAAATCAATTTATCGGTGAAACAAGCGTTTCGTTTAACAAAGCTAGGCTTCTTAGACGCAACGGTCTTGAAAACAACCGATGTCTAACACTTGATTACAGAACCGTTTTGAAATACTTTTATATATAACTATTACATGTAGTCATTTTAAATGTCATAAATGGTGAAAAGTATCTGAATTTTGGACAATCCTTGACATCCTTGTTCATTATGCTTACCATACATTCCTCTTTGGTTTTGACAGAGCGTAGAACAATGGCACACGGACTTGTTAGAATTAATAGTCCACCAAGTGACCACATTAGGCTGAAAACAAAATTTAAAATCGATTCTAACATCTATAGATATTTAGGTGCAGGGGTTTACGAAGTGCAATAAAGAACTGTTAAAGAAGGGGTTGGTGAAAAGAAAAATAAATTTAAATATCTAATGCATACATGTATTGTATGAAATTACTAACTACACTTTTATTTTATAAAGTACTGAAACTGTAGTTTCGAAAGATATGCTACCTTCTCTTATATATACATGTATATTATCGGGATCCTAACAACATAGAATTGATGTGATATTGTAAAATTGAAAAGTTTAGCATGTATATATATACATGTATAATCACCTTGGAAATCCAAACCTTTTTACAACTTGTCCACCAAGGAGCGGCCCTTTAATAACAAAAAGGGAGGAAATCAAAACCAATTTTTTGCATATTTTAAACTGTAATTCATGATAATTTTGAGATAGTTATAGGCGCCTGACATTAAAAAAATAACAGTACATGCGATAATCTTATAATTGAAAGGAATATTTTAAAACGTCAAGCAACTGTGAAGAGGAGTAAAAAATGAACTTTTCTGGAAAAAAGGGCAACCTAATCCATATGCAAGGCAGACCGACAACTGAGCGACAGCGTAGACTGTTCCATAGGAAGCCATTTGCCGTGTATCCACCAATAAAGCTAGCAGAGGCATCAAAGCCGCATCTACTATACCTGAAATTGATGGAAAGTATGGAAGTTGAATGCATTACCGCAGTTTCAATTCTACAAGTCATAGCGATTAAAACTGGATTTAGTGGAAATTCAATATAACGCCACGATGAAAACAATTTCTCAATACATCACAAATCCTATGTTTGTACTTCATTGCAAAATTCTATCACAGTGTACTTATGCTGTATTAGATTTTCCATTGAAATTGTAATCCTTACAAATTAAAGGAGAAATCAAAAACTTTCACAGCATTATCAAAAAGGTCATACTTTAAAAATGTTATTAGTTGGATTATGGTTTTAATACCCTAATATGGAGGGATTGAGAATGCATAGAACCTCCATAAAATCTCTCTCTCTCTCTCTCTCTCTCTCTCTCTCTCTCTCTCTCTCTCTCTCTCTCTCTCTCTCTCTCTCTCCTTACCTAATCCAAGTCCAATTCCAAAGTGTGGAAGCATTAGCTGGGTCACTGATGTTGAAAATGGTATCTGAATCAAGAAAAACACAAACCAATCGGTTTTCTGTTTGATATGATTTAGAGAATATGCATTCTTAGATTGAGTATTGATAAAGATATCGCTGTAGGAGTTACACTGAATATTACATACCAATGTAATGTACAATGTAAACTGTAGATTCATGAAACATTTTGATATGAATTAAACTGGTGGGACTTCTATTAACGGATACCCGTAAGTAACGGAAGCCGATATGTATATACATGTATATTTTGTATATACTACACTTAAAAACCCTTGTACTTTTCTTCATAAAAGGTTAACTTACACAAATTAGACAAAATCCCAGTAGCAGCATACAGGATAAAGAGCATATCCATCTGGAATAATAGAATACCGAGTACTAACAGTTAAAACTTATAATTTAAATACCCAATCTGAGTGTAAAAATAACATTTTCTGAAATGACATGAAATATTTCACTGATAATTTAAAGCTTCTTTACGAGTATCTAAATGTGCTGAGTGGTTGTGCCTTTCTATAGTACACGTATCTACTTCCAAGTAAGAGTTTGGTGAGTTTACAGGTGTATATTATGTGGAATGAAATCAATACAGCAATTTAGCATAAAACAAGTGAATTTTACTCTAGGGAGATGCATGTAAACTGTATTTATTGTGTTTGAATATGATAGTTAACTATCGTCACCTGATTAATTTCTTCTAATATATATTCAGGATGATTGTATACATTAATAATTATAACGTTCCCTTGATTTTGTATTAATTTTGACATTAGATAGTATTTCAGTTGCCCAATTCTAGTTCTGAATCACCTTCCTATTTGTTTGGCTACCGCTCCGAAGAAATTGGTTCCTATGAAGTAACCAATGCTGTCTGGCATGAACACTAAACCTGTAAACGAAAGTAAAAGGAGAACCATTTTTAGAACATATGACATGTATGCAACTTTTTTCAGCAGACGTTAAATATTTGAATTCATTAAGTGATGTTTTTAATTGTTAAGAATCTCTATGTTGACAGTTATGCCTGTTATGACAGTTATGACGGCAAGTACAGCTTTCAGTAAGTTAAAACACAGAGGTGTAAAAAAAAATTATTGGTGTAAAGTTTAGATCAGCCATTGATAAGGAATAATAAGTTGTATTCTAACTAAGTTAAATCATCTAGCTATAATTACGTTGTTTATACATAAAATGCATAAACTAAGATATGATTATGATCAATATCTATTTATAAATTAATGTATATCTTAACTCAAACAACTGTGTTAAAAAAACAATTATCGTTAAATATCTAAAACATACTCATAATAAATGTCAAATGTGTTTATTTACGGACTATGTCTTGTTGGATAGACCTAATTAAGAATTTAACGCCGAGGGTTAACAAAGCGAAACAATCAAACAAATTTTACTACATTTTCACATAATGAGAAACTGTATGTCTTATTGATTTTCAATACGTTCTTTGACAATTATTATAACATTGTGAATTTTTCTTTCCATGTCGAAGTTTGCCTTTAGTCCTGCCATTAATCTGGACAGTAGGTACATGTATGCTAGTTGATATTTCTAATATTCGGTCAATATTAGCTGACGTGCAATTCGTTGTTCTCATTATGTTTGGGAAACTGAAGAAAAAAAGAAGCCTTTTTGGTCATATCCCTCTCACAAACTTGTGCGCTTTTTTACAAAAAAAAGTAACTGTTCGTAGTAAACTTTCAGGGCGTCAATTACACATTCATTCAGAATGATTGACACAGCTTATTTTAAAAGTAATCTCATAGCAACAGGCGCAAGAAAAGGTAGCGCTGCACGTATTTCATAATATTTGTAGATCATTTCAGGGTATGTACCTAGTTGCCATTTTGGTGCTTTCATGGTATCGATGATCCAGATTGGTATCGTCGGCTCCAAGGTCGACATCGCCATGGTTGTAAACATGATTATTCCTGTTCAAAAGATAATGACATCAAAGTCGTTTAATCGCTCAGATATCGATGAAAATATAAAACAGATACCCCGCAGAACCGAATCAATTACTCCAATAGAAATGGAAGTTCCGTAGTTCATGATCAAGATATAAAACTTTTGCTTGGCTGTCTTTGGTGGCTAATTACACGTGATGGAGGGTTTGAGGTTGACCTACCCGCCGTGATCAGGATAAAGGGATCTTTCAGAAGTGTCAAGATGGAAGATTGCAAGTATTTGCCAGGAATCTAGGGTGCGAAAAAAAATTAGAATATTTTGATATTACGTTATCTCTGTAAAATGACAAGTGATTTTTAAAAATGATTTTATATTACAGCAGACGACTACTTACCGTTATCCCACGTGATCTGCAGATAATGCAACCCTGAAAAACTATTTTAAAAGACGTTAGACAGGAAAAGCATAATTGGAAAGAGGCAATCCATTGAATACTTTGAACTAGTTTTCAATTTTATATGAAGAATAAATCCATACCGATGTCAATAATGACAAAGAGGGACAAAATAAGGAAAGGAGACGATTGGCCACAGTAGTCGTACAAAAAACCCCCAAAAGGGTAGCCAACTACAAAATAAACCAGCGTCAGTTGCTTAAATCAAATATAAAGAGAAATTTTGTTTTACATAATAGTATTCAACAGATAAGCCATTTATCCTTGGATTACACAAAGTGCACAGAATGTTGTAACGTAATTTTTGATTGTCGATCATTTTTAATAAAATGTCGAGTTGTGCATGCCTAGCATAATAATTACTGTTTTCAAAAATTTATTTATGAACGGTTTACCTACAACTCCAAATGCAACCCCTCCCATTGCCACACCCATAACCTTGCTC
This sequence comes from Magallana angulata, assembly GCF_025612915.1. Classification (NCBI taxonomy): domain Eukaryota; kingdom Metazoa; phylum Mollusca; class Bivalvia; order Ostreida; family Ostreidae; genus Magallana; species Magallana angulata. The sequence goes on from NC_069114.1 coordinate 30,981,963, forward strand.
CTTTCAAGGTCACTCGAGTAGAGTTCAGCCAGGATACTCAAAGCAGCTATAGAGGTAAAGGCTGACGCGATACCGTGAACCAATCGTCCTGCCAGGAAAGACACAAAGCTTCCTGCGCATGCGTAGACTAGTAATAGCAGGAAGCAAAACTGTTATATCATTAAAAGTCTTTCGAAATTCTATGTTGAAGCTTTTGTTCGTTTGCTTTTATCGTTCATTTGATATTAAATAGCTGTTAAACATGGTTGATTAGTAAGTAGACTCACCGAGAGATGATATCAGGAGTAAGACTGTTCCTACAGTAAGCAAAATATGGTATCCATACCTAGATCACAAAACACGAACCTTTTTGAATATCAAAAAATATCATTCACCTTTAAACCGGAATACACATCATATACTTTATCAAACGGTACTAGGCAGCCAAGTTCTTAAATTTGAGGTGTTCTTAAAATATAATTGTAATGCGTTGATGAATCTATAAATACGAAACGAGTGTTATGTTAATGCATTGTAAGCATACATAAAAAGCTGTAAATATATTATAATATCATATCAATTCAATACTTGTAAAAAGATACATGCAAGACAACATAAACATACAAATTTAAGTAATGTTTTTGTAATTTTATCATATCTATTAATTTTGCTATATAATTTGTGACAAGGATTAACTTTGTTTTTACCGATTTATCATTCATTACTCATTGCTCCTTACGGCAACTGTAAACTAAGACGTCAAGTTTAACACAATATATCATTATACAATCACCTTTCCTACAGCGATACCTTTCAGAAAGACATCCTACACAGGGATTTGCCAGGATTTGTACTAATGCTTTGGAGGAAAGAAGCAATCCGACCTGACTGTTCTCGTCCAGGGCTTTGTACGATTCCTGCAGCAACTGTTTGGTGAAACTGAGAGAATTTGATATATTTTTGTCCGTGATCGCTAAATTAGGCCTAATGCTCTCGTTTCCGTTTTTGTCCGGGTCGTCAATTCTGTCGAGTTCCATTAACACCTCGGGAATGATTGGAACTATGAAATGAAAAATTGTGATCATATGACTGTATGTAAAACTGACTTAAAATTCATAGATAATCCTAACAAATTAATATAATGATAAATTGACATATTAAGTGAAGTACTGTAAACAGGGAAATATTCGCCCCCGTTTTACTTTCGCTACTTTTGCCCTCGTTGTCAATGGGCGAATTTTAAACTGGGCGTATACTAATGTCTTAACGTATCTCTCTTTACTCACAACTATGTCTAGGCGAGTTCAAGAAGGGGAGAAACCGTTTGCAAATCAAGGAGGACGAAAATAACACGAGGCGAAAATAACCTTGTATACAGAAGTTTACTTCATCACAGTTAAACAATAAAAAAAAATAACAACAAGAAATACATAAGGTAAGTTATATATGTTCAAAAAAGATATTATTGCACTTGACTTACCAACTGATGTAAGTAAAATATTGTCCAGTGTGTTTGTATAGAAAATTAGACAAAGAATTGTAGTTCTTCTGACGAACAAGCTTTCCAGACAAGATGAAATGCCCTCCATAATGTTAGAGCTTTTCGGGGACAAGAGAAACAACCATAGGACTTGGACGAAGAAGATCTGTATCGAGAACAGATAAATAATGAAAGTTAATTCTGAAACACTCATCCGTTGATAATATTAATTGAACATCATTGCCTTTTTATTTCACACTTGGTAAATTCTATAACGAGAAAAAAAGAAATTGGATTCTCTGGATAAATTGTAATTAGCAATACCATGAAAAACGAGGATAAAAAAATTTCCCCTCATGGAATCGGAATGCAAATTTTCTAACACCTTTTTTTGTTCTACATGTGTAAGATTTCATTATATTTTACAATGGCTGTAAATATAAGTTCATTGTCTTTATAAATGAAAAAAAAAGCAATCTATAAGTCTACGTGCAAAACATTTCTTTCACTGGTAAGGATTGATGATTGACCAATGAAATAAATATATGTATGTAATTTTTTTTTACTTTAACAGACAGAATGACTATCAAAAAACAGTAACAAGCAAAATCATATTTCATTAATTTCAAACTAGAAGAGTAAAATTGAAAAGAACGATTCAAGCTACAAGAAGACTCAATTTGATATTTTCTTCTTGAATACGTCAATAAAAGTGCATTTTATGATTTATTGTTCACTTTGCACCCATGGGCAAGTAAATCTCTGGAAAAAATTCACTGAAAATGCAGCTTTTGTGCGTAAAGCATAATAAATCAACGGTATAGTACATGTTTTTTGCATGACAATATAACATTAGCGACTGCAAAAATCTAACATATTTACATAAATCAAATGATTTTTTTTATACTAATAATGAATATAAAATTGATAGAAAAGGAAACCAAACAAATGATAATAAAGAGACTACAGTACATATATACTTATTGTAATCAAAGAAAGATCAAACTATGATAAAAAGGTACAAACAGAGTAAAGAGAATGGTCAGTATCGTAATGAATAACACAGAAATCGATAAGCTTAAGAAGGAGTGATGGCCATTTTTCTTATGAAGGAGAACTCTGTTTAAAAATTCAGGAAAAATGATTAAAACTTTAAAGCTTAATTATTTGAATTTTTTCTCTCCTAAATGCTAGTTCATGACCGAAAATATCATACGTCAAAGTTAAAAGCAGATCTGATGAGCAATTTGATGACCAACCTGCCCCCTTATTTTCCTGTGTGATTTGTTATTAATATTTGACCCATATGTATTCACAATATCAAAAGAGTGATAGAAACTTGATATTGGTGAAACGAAACGTACCCTATTAAAATCTTATTATACCTTTTTTTTTTACTATCATCAAACTTATATACTAGATTAAGCTAAAAAAAATTACCCTCATATCCCCTTAACTCTTTGAATCATAATTAAGTGATAAAGTGTTCAACCTGTGGTACATGTATGTGTTTTGTCCAATATGACAGCGAGTTTTTTTTTCTTAAATCAAATTTTTTAACAAGGTATTCCAACCTTTGTTTCTTGTTTTCTCTTTTTCTCCGTTTACGTATACTTTTATATATAAATACTCGGACTAAAATTTATTGTTTTGCTAAAGAATGACCTATATATGTCATATTTCAGCATAATGATTACTCTCTGGCCGACACTTACCCGTATCTATCTTTAAGCAAAAACACGATGATCGAAATAAATAAGGGCCGATTAGATGTGGTCTAAGAATTTTACTGGCACGACATACGACCTGTCCGGAAAATGTTTTTGTTCTGTTTGTCCCGTGGACGCATTTAACCTAAAATGAATCTGCTTTGCCAGACAGAAAAGACCGCCAAACAGTTTTCTATGTCACCAATGTCTGCGGACCCCGGGCGACCCGACGCGTCCATTTATCAATGAAGGCAACGCTGTAATGCTGAATTAACGAAAACAACCCTTTAATGCACTGCATCAATTATAAGTATTAAATTTCATTATACCTGTCATTCTGACCATATCAACTATGTTTAGATGCGGGGAAAATAGAAGCATTAGGCAATGCTGATTACAACCACATTGATGGAAAATTGGCAATTAGTTGGCATTTGAATTATTTATGCCCTATTTTTCACAGACATTAATTTTTAGTTTTTTTCAATTTGGTAAATATGAAAAGCTTTACATAAACTGCTCAAAACATCCCTTACAGTGCATTTAAATAGATATTAGATTTTTTCTGTGTTTTAAAGTATTTATTACTCAGGTATTTACATGTACATCATCATGTATGTACTTAATAGTGAAACCAATTGAATGCTCTCCTCGTATATCATTGACACTAGCAGCAGCGACGAGAACAAAACAACGACGATAATAAAACACCAACCCCCTCCCCCAACAAAAAAAAACTCTGAACAGATCAAACAGAGCGTTATTCCTACCCCCCCCCCCCCCCTTACCCTCTCAATAAAAAGAACATCGTTACATCCACCCTCACACGAAAAAATCGACACAATACAGTATATATGTCCAAAAAAAGGAAAATGTATTTGAATCCACCTTCATTGAAAATATCGACACAATACAGCATTATAAAGAATAAAAATTCATGTAAATAGTTCCATAAAAACTTACATAGTTACATACAAACATCAATTTAATACAAGGGAAACAGATTAAAAAAAAAAAAGTTTCCATACACTTTAATATTACCCCCTTTCCCCATTTATTCACATCAAATTGTAGAGAAAAGAAACAGTTTTAATATGATTATTACGAAAATTGTAATTGATAGATCCTGTCTGCGTAATTGGGAAACTATATAATTAGCGAAGATTAATTAATCGATTTTGAAAATATTAATTAATTGAAATTCGAGGAGCTTGCACAGATACTATGTTATAAATCTTTATAATGCTAAAATTATCATTACCACCACAATAGCAACAGCACACCACAATTTGTTTTAACGCTGAACATAAGAAATTTCACCCTAAATCAAACAAAAAATTGTATAACTCTCGGTCACGGAAAACTTAACATTCAAGGTAAAGAACCAAAAAAATAAAAATAGATTTATCTTCTTAATATCTTTTATCAACTCTTTTCAGAGATGATTAATTTTAAATTGCTGTTGATTAATTAATCCTACTAGAGTTATCAGAAGATCAAAGATTCCGGCGGGACGCGGAAGATTAAGTTGTCAATAGGACTATGAGCGAAGTGATTTTGCGCTCGCCGGTGCGGATCAATACAGGGCAGGTAATAACAAGCAGTGGAGGTTTCCTCACTTACTTCTGCATGCTTGGTCAGAGAAGGTGAGTACATTTGTCGTTAGAATCTTTGTAGGTTAATTTCAATGTCGTTAAATTACTTCATGTTATGTAAACAGTAGCTAAAGAGTTTTTAAGATCTTTATGTACTGTTTTACTTTAAAATCACCACGTTGATAAAAATACATAACGGTCTTTTATTTTCACTTATTTCTTCGGAAGTATAAGAGCTGGAATCATGTCCACAAGTTATCATTACAGAATGTAATTTGCGACTGTAAACAATATTGACATTAATTGTATATATATGTAACTACAGTATTTAATGTCACCCATGCACACGGATATGCATGTGTGGCATATGAAAACGTATTTATTGCTCGTAAATATTTGTAGATATACAGATGTATATGAATATGTACGTACAGGAATAAATTGCAAGCAATTATGATATTATCATTCATTAATGTCTAAAATTTATATTCCGTGTCCTTCATAGCAAAATATAATAAATTCAGGATTAAGCAAATAAGATCTGCATTGATTGTATTTCAAAGGAGAAGTGCGTATATTTTTCTTGGGTAAGTTTATTGACTGCTATGATAACAATTTGTTCACCAGAAATGTTTGATTGTACATTTGAAAATTCAGATCTGAGAAACTAACTGTTCAGATTCAAAGAAACGGTGTTCTTTCATGCAAACTTCTATAGCTGAATACCGATTAGCAGCCAGAAGCAGTAAAAACATTTTTAAAGTACTAAATGCATCTTGAAAAATTCAATACAAGCAACGCTCTAAAATTAATGTATGGGCAATTTACGTCATTTTAAAAAATTCATGTCTACCGCAGGCTGAGTACAAAAGAAAATGTATCTTTGTATCTTCTGTATTAAACAAAAAGATACGATTTCTGGTCTAACTAATAACACGTTTGATGTAATAGTCCCATATTTACTTACGTTGCAGGAAACAAAACTGGCCGAGGGTGAAGAAAAACCCTTCAACGCTTTCCTGTTGCGAGTGATATTAAACTCAGTAAGGGAGATATCATTTACATATTAACCAGAGTTTTTAGCCTGTGTCAGAAGCACAGTCTATCATTATTTCTATTGATATTTTACGATATGTGGATAAAATTGATAATTGTAGGGTTGATCTAAAAATAAAAACATTTTCCAAGTAATTTTGGAACGAATGTTCAACTTTCAGAACAAATAATGCAGAGCAACTATTGAGCTTTAAAACGCTTCATGTACGTAGGTTGTAGAATAAATAAAAAGTGTTTATTTTTAAATTATGATTAAGACTTTTTTTTTGCTGGAGTACTTTTCTATTTATTGCCTAACAAATAAACTCTTAATATTGTTATTTTTTATCTTAACATTCAAAAAGACGTCCATGATATATTATTAAAAGTAGAGCTAGCTATTTTCCTCTAATTTTTTCTTTCTACGTACAAAAAATCAATTGACATTCCTTTTGAAAAATTTGCTACACACTCTCGCACTTTTACAAATTATAGAAAAAAATATTCTCTATGCTAAAAAAATGTGTCGGAGGTTCCCTTGGGTCCGTGTAATCTTGAATATTGAAAAGACAATTTCCTTTTTTGCTTATCCTTAGGTACAAAATTTAAATTTTATGTCATTTGTGGGCGAATCACAGAATATGCTTCCAACTTCGTGAATTGTTATTAGAATACACTTACGTCTAAACAATTAGATTTTCTTCACAAAAAAATGTTGACACTTCCCACTTGACTTTCAATCTCTCAGACAATTAAACAATGGATGACAGCATCACGATGCTACAGGTGCAAATCAAAGAACAAAAAAAAAAAAGTTGATGGTACGTGTATATTGTGCAGGTGCATGTAATTAAAAATAAATCATAATTATATGTATGGCCAAAATCACAAAAACATTTTAAATTACAACTTGAATTGGATACAAATCTGAAAACATACATCTGTGACACTGCATGTACAGTGCAAACCAGTCATTTAAAATAATCGTTGATATATTTTTGATTCCGTCGAATTGGTCCGTTTTTCAGCTGCTGTTTTGACGGTGAAATGTAATTGCTTAACCAAGCAAAATAATTGGACTGTAAATGTTGTGACCTAAAACTATCAAATTATCCAAATAAATCGATACATTTTAAAATGAACAAATTTACCATTCACTTCAAAAATAAGGCCACAGAACTAAATAAACATATAATATACGGATCTGGTACAAACTATGTTGAATTTAAGCGACTGAAAAGCGCTGAAAAGGGGGAAAGCGTTGGAGGGGGGATATGAGAATAACAAAAGATCAATTACAAAGGAAACATTTGTTTTTCTGGATTTCAGTGTAAAAATTGGAAACAACTTTGGGCTATTCAATGTTAATAACCTTCTGACATGCTAGTAGATTTGAGGACAGGGAAAATATCAGCAGATACATGCATTTGGTAAGGAGAAATGTAATTTAGAAATACAGTTAGTGAATAAATAATATAGAAATAGTAGCTAATAAATAAATGATTAAGTATGAAAGATAAATAAATAATGTGTTGATGAATATACGATAAAAAAAACTAAGGATAAAACAACTGAATAGAAAATAAAACTTCAAAATTACTCCTCCAGTGCTATCAATTATATGATGGTTTTTGAGAATCAGGGCATCACTTGCAAATCTATCTCATTATTTTCATCTTTATACCCAAAATTGATCTGCTAGTACATGTACAATGAAGAGCATTGAAGTGGTAAAAATGTTCGTTTGAATGGAATATTCTAGACTTTGTATCGAATGTCAATTGTTACATAAGACACGCCCATTTCTTTTATAACGAGGAAAACAGTATTCGTAACAATGCTTTTGGAACCGCGCTCATCTTCTAAACAACACAAGCAGGGCTGCGGACCGAAATGTGGACACAAGTTGAATCCCGATATTTTCTCCGTTTATGTTTTTCATGCCCCGCGCATATCCCAGTCCACTCAACAATCTGCAAACACAGCAACAAATGCAGAAGATCGAAGAAGACGAAGAACCTAGCTTACCCCCCTAAAACGAAAAACTAATTAAACATGTGCATATATGTTGTAAAAAAAAAAACAACTTTTCTTTATTTGCAATACAGTACATGTAACAGGAAGTTCAAAACACAAATTTGTTACTAAAAATATTCTTATTTTGAACAATATCACTGCTTCTGAACATAGTTGGAAAGAATAGAAAGAAAGAAAGTTTGTGGGTTTTTTTTAGTGTATAATGTACGTGTGTGAAATTCCAGCAGAGGGGCGGTTTCGAAAGCATTGTGACGAATACTGTTTTCCTCGTTTCAAAAGAAATGGGTGTGTCTTATGTAACAATTGACGTTCGATACACAGTTTAGAATATTCCATTCAAACGAACACTTTTACCACTTCAATGCGCTTCATTGTATATTTACTGACAACGGACTCTGCACAGCTCACACAAATAAACTAATGAAATATGTTCAAGCATAGGAGTCTATAAACTGTGCAATGATGCAGCATGGCGAGTTATCAAGATTACTCGTCTGACGTCATAGTTAGGGGGAATAACCCAAGTGCGCGAATTTTTGAAATCGTGTATACTGCCTGAAGATACTAGCATTGTATCAAAATAATATAACATTTGGATGATAACCTAAATATTCTTTTATCGTAGAAATGATGCTGCTTTTGACTATTTTGTCCTCTGCCCTTGTTTTGAGTGAGTATGTTTCATTATGATAAGTTACTGTTATCAAGTAAAAAAATAGCAGATAAAGCGACATTCAATGTAAAAAAAAAAAAGTAATTATTCAAACTATAATATTCAACCATGATACCTATTCAAATCAGAAATGCACTTGAAGTTTATTGATGATAATATCAATGCAGTGCAAAGCGTAATACAAAATTGCACTTGGATTCATTTTTTAACTGCATACGATATTCATTATATCAATTAATATTCTTTAACCTGTTACTACAATGAAATTAAATTCGGGTACATTTAGCCGGAGAAAAAGATACACGATAATAAAATACGGTTTTGTGTTCAGTTACATGTCAAACGGAATTCACTCCCTTGACCTATGTGTACTACAGCGAAAGACGAAACTGGAATGATGCAAGTCAGACATGCGCACAGACAGATGGAATGCTGGCCCGGTTTCCGGATGTATCGACTGTTATGGACATTTTGGAAGAACTTCCGGCGATAAAGTGAGGGCACCCATTTTGTTATGAACCAAACACGCTGGATTTACAATGTCTTGTTCTTAATAATTGGTATTGATCGTCCTTTGTTTAATGTAGTGTCTTGCAGCAAATGCAAAATTGGAAAGAACTTTCTTAATGAAATATGAAATCATAAAGATCTTGAAATCGAAATAGGTTGGAATACATCTATCCAGTCTTTCTCAAAATTTTACTTGCAAATGTAGTTCGCATAATCCGAGGATAAAGAATATTTAGAAAGTAATCTTATGGTGAATTGAATTAAAGTGAGCATTTACAGAACTTTTTATACAACATTTTGTTTACTCTGTAAATCGTTTTCCTGCGAATGATTTCTGGTTTGAATTTGTAAAGAAAAAAAAAACGCAAACGCAAGTTTACGGACTGCAAAACCTTGCTTTGATTTGAACATTGTTTATAATGGGACTATTATCTGGGACTGTTATTAAAAGCAAACGAAGTCGTTTACTTTGGTTAATACACAAAAACACACAAAGCCATGAGTTTATTACTCATGTTGCGCATTTCTAAGTATTATGTAATTCCAGTGCTCGCAGCAAAACTCTGAGATGTTTGCACTTTTGTTAATCCAAGATTTTCCAAATTGTTCCCCAAGGTGAACGTTTAGGACTTTTTGAATACTATAATACACTTTTTGGAACATTTTCTTTCATTTAAAGTATCGGATTTATAAAGAACCCTTTTTATAACGTTTCCTGTTATTCATATCTTTGCTGCGTTCGTTTATTGACCCTGTTTAATTATATAATAGCAGTGCATAACATTTATGAGACGCTGTTTAACAGCTATAGAAGGGTCTTTCCGTATTAAAAGAATATACATATGTATATCAATTTGTCGAAGAAAAGTTTCGCAACTATAAATTAAGTTACTTTACTTACTGACTTTGTATTAAGGATATTATTGGTGGGTTTTTTTTTCAAATACAAATTTTGCCCATTTTTTTTTTTAATTAAAAAAAGAATCAACTTACCAATACATGAAAAAATGTTTATCATATTTTTCTTAATTGCAGAAATATCACGGTCTGGAATAACATAAAAGATACAAATCCGAATGGTCAACCTTGGGTTTACTGTAGTACCATAACTCTAAATTCCAATAGAACGATGTCTTTGTTTCCATGCCAACAAGCGCTACCTTTTATGTGTCAGTATCAGAAAGGTAATATATAGTTCAACTTTGTCGACTAAAGGCAACGAAGCAACTGTGGGGTAGGTGGGGGTGGGGTTGACCCCTTCACTTATGCACCAATTTTTCAGGCCCCTTTACTTTAAAAAATGATGCTACGTGCCTGATAAATAACTTCGCCGTGTCTCTAGATTTTTTAACGCTTTCTGTTTAGGCAAATATTAATAAACCATATTTTAATTTATTCGATGCGTAATATTATTTTTAGTGTGGTTAAGATTTCGTGGAAATAAAACCCAGTAAATACGGTGAAAAAAACCCTAAAAAAAATAATATATTTTTCATGTCTTCCAATCTATTATTTTCAAACGTCGCAGCTTTAATGGGAGGCTATAATGGTTGTCAGTGAAAGTCTAGCACATGCTTTCATCTATAGTAGGTTCTTTATTGCCTGTCTTTGCTTTCATCGTACTAATCTTTATATCAACAAGCTTGACAAGTTCCTGTTGAACTTCTTTTGATAAGATTGAAGTGGGAACACAAAAAGGTGATATTGACAATAATAAAATAACAACATTTTGTGGTATTTGGTTACAATAACATATGTTAAAGAACAGTGGTTTTGAGGCAGTCTAAAAGTAAATCGTAACATTATTATGACAAGTTTGTAGAAAGTAAAGACAAGTGGTACCCGAGAACAGTGATGAAACAGTTGTTTGATACTGAATGTTTAACACTTGATTCCAAGCAAAAAATAATCTAAATCTAGACACAGTGATAACAGTTCATCCAAAATAGTTCAAAGAGTTAAAAATTGAACGCTTGCCCTTAATAACAGGTCTATCAAAGATATTTTTACTGATATTTCATATTATCAGTGCACTTTGGTTATACGTTAATTGATTTCTATGTCACCTATGTCAAAGGGACTCTTCTTCTTTTGAAAATTTATAAACACGGTTAATGATGTCTATCTTTCAGCACACCTTTTAATCATGGCCGTATCTGATAAACTTCTGTCAGAATTTGACAATTGGTAAAGCATCATAAACATCGTATTACGTCACACTGGTCCATATATCACTGACGCAAGGGAATCTTTTGACAGTCTTTAATTGATCTTATCATGATCCCCTGGCAGTAATTAACTGGTCTTATTGTGTATGGTACGATCGACCTCGATCTCGAAAAGACGTTAATCAAAAGGTAAAAAAAAAAATTCACGTTAGAAATTCCCCTCAAATGCTGCTTCATGGGTAGAGTGACTATCTGTGAAAAGCATTCCATTTTTTTTTTATTCTTCTATCTAATATGATAGGATGTATATCCATTTAAACTAATTGAAAGAAGAACCAAACCTGTAATCTCCAATACAGAGGAAATCTACTACTATTATAGGACATCCATATATGACGAAAGTTAATAAACAAATCTTATTGCTTTAGACGCGATACCGTAACGATATAATATAGTATACAGACTTATGTTTGCCCCGAGTAATTTGCCCCCTCTTGAATTCGCCCAGACACAGTTGTGTTTAAAGAGAGATCATTTTAGGCATTGGGATTCGACCAGTCTTAAATCGCACGCTGGTAACAAGGGCGAAAGGGGTGAAAATAAAACAGGCGCGGATATTTCACTGTATACAGGGAAAAATGACAACCAAAGATAGAAAATATGTCACATTAGTGGATCAAGTGACATTATAAATATATCACAAAGACGGCTTAGAAATAAATCGTGAGTGGCAGTCATAAAATTGCTTTTCCGACCTTTGTTGAATGATAACTTATGATAATTGGGTAAAATGGAGAATGCTCAGCTCATCATAACACAGTGGTCATACTCTTGTTATTATAAGCCTTAAGTGAAACATTCATTCCTCAGTTGATTATCGTTTCTTCCGTCATCAAACGAAAATGTATAGGGAATAATTTATTAAAACATCACGACCAGATGTAAGTGTAAAGCATGCGCAGTAATAAATGAATGCTCATTAAATAATAGATTAATACTTGCTTATGCACACGTAACTTCGTTCTAATGATGAAAATTACAATATATATTATTCTTATTTGCAGGACAGTGTCGGTATAGGATATACGAACAAACCATGATCCAAAGTAACAATGTTATCACGATAACCGCGATCATGTGGCAACGCTGTCACGACCTGTGCGAGACTGTCACCGAGATCACGTGTCGTAGCTTCGAGTATAACCCTGGCAGTCAGTACTGCCAGCTGTCAGACACCAACAGGTGGCGGGAAACTAACCAGTTCGCCTTCAACGTCCCAAGTTGGGATTACTACCATAAATCCTGCGTTACTGGTAAGACTTGATCTCATGTAATTACATGTATACAGGATTATAATAGGGTCTGTCTGTTACCACAAGTACTATATTTTTCTCTCTGAATGTCTACATAACCCAGTTGTTAATATAACATTTCTATTTGAACGAAAAGTATATAGCACTACCATACTATTGTCATGGTTTACAAATACTATAAGACACTTTTTACTTGCAAACTTAAGTTTCTACAAGAAAAATCTTATGGTGTACAAATACCATAAGTGACCATAAGTGACCATAAATGACTCTTTACTTGCAAACTTAGTTAATATTCCAAAAGGAAATCCAATAATGATATTTAAGGTATTTCAGGTATTTATATTATTTTTGTGTAAAATAAATGTTTATGATATTCTATATGTCTGCAAAAAAAAACCTATTTTAATTTCAGCTTTGCTTCAGCAAGAGTACACAACGACTACACCTTCCCGACCTATTACGTCATCAACGACGTCAACTGTTTCTATTGAAACCAGTACCACAAAAAGCAAAGGTACTTCTAAGAAAGTCCGAAAGTAGAGACTTGTTCCTGATATTGTCAATCAATCAAATATTAATGATCTTTCATGTTCTCAAATTTCAAAGCATAACAAGTTTGTCGATTTATTTGATCCAGTAAAGTCAGAGGCACCACAACCACTGAGAATCTTGAAGTACGACAATCTATTGTCATGGCCAAGAGCCAAAGAGTTTTGTCAATCAAAAGGAGGAAGTCTGATTGTTTTGAAGGACAAATCCATTATTCCAGAGGCAAACCTTACGTCATCCGACAAGTATGTTGCTCATCAAGCCAAATGAATATATAATGCACATACATGTACATGTATTTCATATTTTTACAACCGAATTTGAAATCTTTTCATGATGTAGTAAAGCAAATGAATGGATATCTATAGTTTAGAAACTTTGTGGATTGGACTTTCGCGGGAACAGAATAAGGATTGGAGTTGGATAAACGGAGATCAACCCAATGTAAGCCATTGGAAATATGAACCAAAACAATATGACACATCACAGAAATGTGCGTCGGTAGCTTTGAAATCTCCCTACTGGTGGTATGAAGGATTCTGCTACGAAGCTAAGCCTTTTATCTGTCAGTTTAGAGAAGGTAAATTCCAATGACGTTATACAAGTTTTTTGTGATTCTAATCAAAATAGGTATCTTTTAGGTCCTTTTTTATAACACCATTCTCTTTTCACTCCCAGATATTTGCAGATACCAGAAGGAAGTTTCATCGGTGATTGTAGCTCATAACAAACTCGTTTTGGCTAACACCACCCTTTCAGAATGTTACCACGTTTGCAATTCGTCAACTCAAGTCACGTGTCGCTCGTTTGAATATAATGCAGAAAATCAGGTTTGTCAAATCAGTGACGTCAATAAGTGGACGGAAAGTCAATATTTTCTACAAGATGTACGAGGCTGGGATTATTATCACAGAAAATGCTATTTTGGTAAATACTGTGAAAACATATTTCATAATTTTTTGTGTTTAATGCTTTATCAAATAAATTTTCAGTTTAGTTCATGTTATAATTTGCAAATTTTGAAAGGTATTGATGACTTCCTTTTGTCAACAACAACGAAAGCACTACCAACAACAATAGTGACAACAGGTATGATATGATTGTACGCGTATTCTAATTTCCTGAAATTACAAGTGAAAAAGTTAAAATTTATCTAATTTCCCATCAATCGATTGATTTGTCAGCAAAAAATAAAGGTGTATGTATAGGTTAATATTGAGAATTTGATAAATGACAGGCACCAAATCATGTATTCCATAGTAGTCTCAATTAATAAACGTGTAGGTAAATAAACGGCCATTGGGGTACAAATTAAATGATATGTTTATTTTTTTATTCCTTGGATGCGTCTTAGAAGAACTAACAGACCCTAGTACACAATCGCAAACAACCACTGAAACAACGTTCGAAGTCATTCAGCGAGAACTGGTGGAAATGGGAACAAAGATCCGCGAAAAGAAACGCCTTGCGTCAAAACAAAGCGTCATCGACACGCGTCCCTCGGCCACGAGCGTCGGCGTCGTAGCTGTTGTGATAATCGTGTCAATGGTCGGAGGGGTTGTCTTATTGGACATAGGGACGCTCCATCTACATTGCCAACACTTCGCAAGGAGAAAGAAAAAGAAAAGACAAAAACATAATTATATAAAGGAACGCGAGAGTGACTGCAATAATTCGACCTATGTGGCGGAAAATACATTCTGTGATCGATGCGGACATCGTTTGACGCGTGATGGTTCTGAGCAGAGCAAGCAGAACATTGGAACGAGCAATTTGGAGGACATAAAGTGTGCTTTTAACTCAAAGGAAGATATTTTACTCAACGAGAGCAAAAACAATAACGTGGAAAATCCATATAATGATAATGACACACAATTTTGATAGACGAAAAATTTCATTTCTGTACATATACAATCAACATAACATGTAAATACGTTTTATAAATTTTATTGTAAATTTTAAAATGATTTTACTTGATACTTGTATACTCGACTGTGGGTATTCAGTATAGGTGCAGAGACATCAAGGTTACGATTTCTGTGTTTTCTATGATTCATTTTATTACAAAATGTTATAATTTTATGTTTATGCATGTACATCGAATATGTAATTTGAAATAATCTTTGTTTTATAATGTCTGATTGACCAATGTTATTGATATGAGCGTCAATCAAATGTAATCACAATATTCCCTTATGTTAGTAATAACTACATGTACGTATATGAATAAAAGATGATCGTGGCAAAACATAAAGTTAATGAGCAAAATATTTTCATTCAATTTTATACCGAGTTATTATACCGTAATTTCTAAACTTTTTAATACAGTCAACTTGGCGAGTTTTTTGGTTTTTTTTGGGGGGGGGGTTAGTTTTTTTAGAAGGGTGTTTTTGTTTGCAATCATGCAGTCTTTAGTAATTTGAAGGCAAAAGCAATTACGCTACGCAAATATTGATTGTATTGTTCAATACGGTGGTCTCTATTACTTCAATAAGAATTTATCATCAAGTTCGCTGACATTTTGAATAATCTAATAATGATTTTTTTGTTATTAAAAATACCTGAAATACACAATGGTTCTGTTTAAATAAAAATACACATGTACAAGTCAACAAAAAAACCATACATCTCAAACAATAATTATTCAACAATACTGATCCTTCTAAATTAGATATAGATATAGATATATATATATATATATATATATATATATATATATCGTAATGCATGGATGATGACTTTTCGTTCAAGAAGTTCATCTCTTGCTAATTCAACTTTACTAGTGCATCATGAACACCCAAACCTGATATCCTGAACTAACTTTGGAATATCTGGTATGCAAATCAAACAGACAATAATGGTCAAAATAGTGACCCCCACCCCAAACCCGATCCCCCGGGCGGACAGGCGTGGGTCCGGGGCGCTCTCCCTGCTCCGGTTGAACTTGGAGGTGGTCCGGCGATCCACAGTCAGCGTGGACTTGATCTCCTCAATCTTCTGGATTAGGGCCGCTGAACCATTCAGTGTGGACGGATCGACCGATGGTATGTCGCAAAGACATTGACACGTGATCTCTACATGAATACACAATATTTTATTTTCAGGGGAAAAACAAGTACTTTACACGATATTTTGATAACGATGGCAATTTTTTTTATCACTCTGAATATACTGAAATACTATTTAACTATTTAAACCATATTCAATAAGGTTCAATATACTCGTATATCCATATTTTTCATAAGATATGAAAAAACCCATACAACTCATTGGTATTGAAAAATCTTCAGGCTATTTTAAATTGATGACTTAAACACCCCTGCGAATGTGTTCGGAATGTTTTCTTTATCGTTGCTAAGTATGTAATAAATCCAAATCGAATCG
The DNA here is from genome assembly GCF_025612915.1 of Magallana angulata. Lineage (NCBI taxonomy): Eukaryota > Metazoa > Mollusca > Bivalvia > Ostreida > Ostreidae > Magallana > Magallana angulata. The sequence continues at coordinate 30,998,398 of NC_069114.1, forward strand.
AAATCGAATGAAAGTTCACGAGACTTCACCGAGATTTGTCCAGTACCTGTGAAATTTCGAGCGGAAGTATAAATGTTCGGATAATATTCTCAAAATACGTAAGTACTGGTTGATTTTCATATCATATTCTACTTTGATTTATGTTAAAACATCAACATATTTTAAGATGTATGTCTTATTTCACTATCTAGCAGTTTTTTAATTAAACGATGATATTCAGAACAGAGTTATCGTTCGTGTACAACCACGTGTAGAGTGGTTGATAATATAAACATTGGGTTGCTTAATAAAATCATAGCCATGTTTAATGCTTGTTGTGTGAAATACCATGTTTTTAAAAAAAAATAATGGGTGAATGTTTTGGATAAAAACTTAGTGTATCGTGCCATTTTCAATGAACATTCTGCATAAAATAGTACAGTCTGTTTCACTATTGATGTTATTACTAGGTTAGGCGCGGATCGAAAATTAATTCTTAGGGGGGATCTCTACTACGCATGATAATTGTCGCAACAGCAGAAAAAATACTATTTTTTGTATTGTCACATTTATTTCTAGAACACATTTTATCCACCAATTAATAAAAATAAGGTCTAAAATCAATAAACCTCTAGAATTTACATTTGAATACAAGTACCTAGATTCTCTAAAATAGACTATAAACACGAGGCACGATTTTTACTGCGAAACTGAAAGGGTCAAATAAAACCACGTGGTCTAAAATTTAAATGACAATAACATTCGCAGGGGTGTTAAAACTACCTGTACAACTTGGCGGTTGGCCGCTCCACTCTCCGTTTGGTGTACAGTAGCGCAATAAGTTCCCGCCTTGCACGGAGTACCCCGCATGACAGGTGTATACTAGGTGTGTATTATTGCTCCACCACTCAGCGTTACTCACGTCCTTGTCAATGTCAGTCAATGCGCAGCTTCCTTTAAGAAAAATTATGGTTCTTCCCATTACATTTCTTTGAAAATACAAGAGGTCCCTAAGTCTTGACAGTAACACCTGAGTACATTACAGGCACGTAACTTCCCATTTGATGTGTGCATAAAAGTCATCTTAGCGACTGTTAAAATTATCATCAATGACAAAATGTTTCTGGTTATTTGTCTAGAACTATAAACTACAATTATTTTATATATTTCAATATTTATCCAAAAATGTGAACTCTATGCATTTGCAATATAGAGCAAAAAGAAAAGCAAGAACAAAATATTGTCAGATGAAATCTATCAATTTAAAAAAAAAACGTCCTTACTCTCACATTTTGGAAACGGACCGAGCCAGACTAGAGTTTCACTGTCACAATACACGTCAAGAATCGAAGAAAAATAGCCCGGGTTACACTGGTAGTGGAGAACGAGCGCACCGGATTGGTTGGCTTCGAGCAGTATGGCAAAAGGAACTGTTTTTTCGATGGTTGTGATAGGGCATACTTCTGTTAATCGTTATATTAGAAAAATATCTACCATAACATATGTTAAAGTTAAGAAAATTTAAAACGGTGTACAAGTATTGTATAACGTTTAAACCCTATATTTATCAGCCGTTTTAAATTTCCTTATTAGGATCGGTATGATTGAGGTATTGCCTTATAATTAAAGTTGCCAATAGAAACTCTCTCTCTCTCTCTCTCTCTCTCTCTCGCTCTCTCTCTCTCTCTCTCTCTCTCTCTCTCTCTCTCTCTCTCTCTCTCTTCTCAACTCAGTGAACCATTTTCTTGTAATAAAAAATCTAACGAAACAATAACTGACAATAAATGTACCTACTTTTACAGCGATAATGAAGTCTGAGTGCGACTTCTGAACCAGGGCAGGACACCACGCTTTTGTTCAGAATGTCCTCGCTATCGATGGTACATATGTCAGCTACTGTACTGTTTTCACAGAAGTTGACGTCGCTGAAGGAGCCAAGACACGGTGAAGTGATAGGAAAAAGTTGCGGTGGACAGACCATGGTGGTGTTGCTACTGCTGTAGTGGGTGGCACTAATCACCGGCGTGGACGGAGTTTCTTCCACACATATAACACTAATCGATTGTTGTAGATAACCAGGGTTTGGACAGAGAACTTCGATATACTCCTCTGTGAAATAAAAACAAAGTTCACACATATATTAACACGACTAAAAACCATTCTAAAGTCTTTCCCAAGTTATTGCTTCCGTCACATTTAGATGATTTTTAATAAAAATACACATACCTGTAAAAGAAGTACAGTTGAAATCGATGAAATGGAAAATATCCAAGATATCGTCATTGATAAATTATCCCGTTTCACCCATAAAAGTTTACAGGAAGGAAAACAAATATCTTACGGAGATTTCTAATGAGAAATGTTTACATTTTTTCCCCAATCGGAAGTACTCGGGACACCTCGCGGAATTTTTCAACGTTATCATCCGGACTAATCATTGGCTTATGCAATGCCAAAATCCCCGAACACTTTTTAAGCGTTAGAGGGGGCGTTTCAAAAGAGATAATCTGAACATTTTTCATATTAGTGGATGAACGTAGTTTGAGCCCAAAGGAATTTATCATCATCGAAATATCAATCAAAAAGTGGTGGAAGCAAAAACTCGGGACAGAGTACTAGTATAGGTAAGACACATAGTTCCATTTTTGGAGACTCTGTGGTTTGGAATGGGATCTTCGCGTCGGACCTTGAACACCGATCAGACCTGCACGTGGTTTTCATAACAAATTGAAAGATTCTCATTGGTTTTCAGATGATTATACCAGCACCCTTAAAGGAAATGTAAATAGCATTGAGCAATTTCAGCATCAGATATAGGATTTTAGTTTTAAACACTTACGATCTATGACGCTGACGTCATCCAAGCATTTTCCGTTGTCAGGGTTACACATGTCTTCACAAACTGACGGACAACGATAAGAACAACCACGGCCGTAAAACCCTTGACGACAACCTATGAACAAATACTATCAGTAAATAATCAAAACTTTCTTCCACGTTAGGGAATAAAAGATTTAATAAAAAACAATACTGGGTATGACAAACGTTTAACGTGTGTGACGTGTGTGACCAAATAAACAATCTTCTATTTAGTCTTTGGCGGACAGTTTTATTTTTCAGTGACAATTTGAAAATGATGGTTATTGATTTTTACTTGTGAAACATATCTGTTATTTATTATGATAACCAATTATATTAAAACTTAAATGACGCAAGTGGGCTGAAATTCTTTGGTAGGTGCGGTTAATCAATGAAAATTTAAACAAAAAAGCGCCATTTTTTTTTTGAAATTGGTCACAACACAACATATGATTTACTGATCCTCTAATGATTCTAGTTCATGAAATTCATGCTTCACCCAGAACCTCCAAATTGCAGATATCCACTTTGGCGTGAGGACTGTATCCGGATGGTACGCTGTTGATGGTCCTGTTGTTAAAGTAACCGATACAGCTTGCTACTTTTGGAGCATTAGCTTGGAACGTGAGGGAGACCCGGGTGCTTAGAATGGCTGGGCCTGAATGCTGATAAACGAAAGAGAGGTCGCTACAATTCAGTCCCAAGAAAAGGGAAAATCCGGAAAGTTCGTCGGTCCCTGAAACAAATTTCATCTTTTTATATGCAACCATTCTCCCTTTTTTTTAATGTAGAGAATTGACCAATCCGAGCATCAAACGGGGCCTTTAAGAGGGATGGATGGTTGTTGCCATATTTGGACTATATTGGTTTTCTTTAGAAGAAGAGCTCAAAAAAAATATACGGGAAAATAGTTAACTATAAAAGCTAAAATATTTGGATTTTTTCGTTACTATGTAAAAGTTTATAGCTTAACAAACCATATAATAAATAATTATTTTAAAAAAATCGAGGTAGATTTTATTGTTGACAAAACAATATCCTTAAGCACATGCATGGTCATCAAAATGCCAACGGAATCAGGCTTTTGATTTCATTAAGGTTTCACCAACTTCAACACAGATATCAATTTGGATGCTCAATGAGAATACAAAATTTAAATAAAAAGTTTAAAAAATACCTTCGTATAATACATGTATCTAAATGGGTTCAACATTTCAAAAACTTCGAAGCTTATATGTGTTGATATTCAGTAAAATAATTAACTTTTTAAAAACAGATGCACGTCAGAACAAGATATAATTCTGGATTTCAACTCATTGCTGGCAGCTCTCTCTCTCTCTCTCTCTCTCTCTCTCTCTCTCTCTCTCTCTCTCTCTCTCTCTCTCTCTCTCTCTCTCTCTCTCTCTCTCTCTCTCTCTCTCTCTCCTATCTCTCTCTCTCTCTCTCTCTCTCTCTCTCTCTCTCTCTCTCTCTCTCTCTCTCTCTCTCTCTCTCTCTCTCTCTCACTCACAACAGAAAACTAAAATGGCAGTTCAAATATAACCAAAATGACCATACATAAAAGACGATACGTATACTAACGTCCGTGTCTGTAGTCTATGTTGATTCTTGAGATGACGTATTCGGTCGCCAGAGTCAGTTTGTACATGTAGGTGTACGCCGTTATATTCGTTGTGCTGTTGTTACAAGTCGTTAGATTCCCGTCCAGTGCTGCGTGACTCCCAGAGAATGCGACATTCATGGAACCTTCAAAGAAAGCAACACCTTTTAAAAGTGTGAATTGTTGAAGTAAATAAATAATGAAAATGAATTTTACGTCGAAGTTTTAATCTTTCTCATTGATGATTTTTTTTAAATAGCATATTCTAACTCAATTCATTACAACGCTGGTCAGAGTCCGGTTTTCAGTTCGTATCGTTGTTAAAGGTATAAGAATTTTTAAAACAAAATTCATGGATAGATAATGCAAATAAGCAAGATACAGAATTTGAAATTCTTTGTTTTGTAAACAAAGCTCAAGCCGTGTGTTATAGTTTACATATTTGCATCATTGGTTAAGTTTCAATCAAATCTTGCTTTCGTCTGTTGATAATATATTATTTATAAAAAAAAAATTGAATCGGCTTACCTTGTTTGCCACGAATCATTTTTTTTAAAGAAATGGTAATTCCATACTTTACATTATTTGTAAACAAATATGACTCGAACAATGAATATTTGCTATTGTATCTCTTGTAACTTGACTTTTAACTTTGACCAATCATTCAAAATGCGCAAGTAACCATTTTATTAATAAAAAATAGAAATTAGTAAAATATTGACATAAAATCGTGTCAAAGTCCAGTAGGCATCGAAGAGCGCACAAATCAAACACAACTTATTGTTTATAAAACTTCTCTTTCTACTATACCTGATTTATGTGTCGATAAAATACACTGTTTAATTTCTGTTAATTTCAATTTTTGAATGCAAAAGAAAATAATTTTGAGAATTTTGAATAAATGGATTTTACCAAATGCTCCGGTTCCAAAACTGCAGAGGAAAACGAGTGTAACTCGACCCCTGGTGTCCATTGTAAACATATATCAAGATCTGCATGTAGCACTTCGTATATTCATTCCTTCAGAGATGAGTAGTAAGCTAAGGAGTAGGAAGGGTTGATAAGTGAAAAACTGTTCAATATCCTCCGTTAATGGCGACGAATTGATAATCCCGAACTGTTCCTGCGAAATAACGCTATTAAAACATCTAAGAGGTTCTGTCTTTTTCTCCGATGTTTTTACCAAAACGAATAGCGGCGAAGCGTACAGTGTAATCCAATATCTAAAGCTGATCGCAGAATTTTCACACGCTGTTTAGTTACAAGACATATCCCTTATTGCATTTTGTTTCTGCCAAACACTTTCAAGTCCTTTAACATCGCTAACAAACACCTTAATTGCAAATTACCAATAGACAGCAACATGTTTTTTTTCAAAGAATATCAATCTCATTTGTGGATGATCGAGAAAAACTTATAGTGAAAAGTAATTCTATTCAATCAATTTTGAACCTTACTGCACTCAAGCTTTCAGTTTGGTTTGACTTTCGATGCTCACACTGAGATAGCCAACTTGTCGAACCTTGGCTTGCAACCTCCTTGCGAAATAAAGGGGAGGGGGTTTGGGAAGAGATACATGCATCGACTCCATATTCCTGGGTGGTCCCAACGACTTTGTTTATTTAGTTAAAAGTATCATAGCAATTTTTCTAAAAAAGTCCCTAGCCTGTGCATACTAGTATATCATACATATATTTTGTATATTAATATTTCAATTTCTTCAGTCAATTTGCATACGGAGTGCGCTTATCGGACTTAGAACTAGCGTTATGTTAAATAATAATTCGCGGAAAAATCAACCGTCTGGAGATTGAACAATACATGTTCATGTATATTCGTGACCATAAGGTGGCTTCTGCAGTTTTCGTAATGTTTCAGTAAAAGTTACCGTAATTTGGTATATTTGTTAGGTCTGCACCGCATTCATACGAACTTGTCTTGTGCTTTTTACGAGAAATGTCAGGATGTCCTCGTGTCATGTGACATAAAAGCACCGACCTTTCCGGTGAGCAAACCAAAAATCCCATTTTCTTTAATTGATGGATAAGTTCTGTAATTGGCTAGGATTGAAGCTTCCTAGTTATATGAGATTGAAACCTTACAATCTTGTAACACACTTGTCATCCCCACAACCAAGCACAACTTCTCCGGACTTTCCGACAAAAAAAATTCCGCTTGTTGGAAAGGCCCAAGAAGTTGCGACTGCACCACAAAATTAAAGTCTAGCTACAAATGGTCTGAGCATTTATCGTGCTTAAAGCCTGCATATCAAGTGTCATGTAAATTTTAAAAAAGTGAACAATCGGGTAAAGTCACACAAGTATTTTGATAAATGAAATATTTATTTGTTTTCTATATTTTTTTCAACCAGCTTCTCGAAATAAAAGACATATAATTATCAGTAAATCAAAACCACAAACAGAGATATGTTTCAACATGATACATAAATCTTCATTTCACTGGCCATACCCCATAACGAAAAAAACAGACAATATAGTAATATAGACTTCCATTGTAATTGTGTCAATTAACAGTATTCCACAGCAACATTTTCAGATAATCTGTGTTAAAACATTTTCTAGCTGTTTTGCTTGATTGGGATACAGTAAGAAGAAAACTCCAGAATGATATTGAATGAATCAACAACAATTATTTGCATGTAAATAATGTTTCTTCAAAGATAAAGATGTTCATGGAATTGGCTGACATTAGTGGAGTTGAGGGGGGGGGGATAATATGAGAGGAGATTCATATAGCTCAAGCCAAATCTCTTCCGAATTCTTAGAAGATTATTATCATCCAAAACGAAAAGATCTAGAAAACGAAAGGTGCCTACAGGCTTATATACTAGTATATTTTTTTCAATAATGCTTCATAACAATATATTGTGTACATATGTTGATGTATACCCTTGTACATTCTATTATGATAAGTAGAATTGTTTACATGTAAATATTATAAAGTTCATATATAATACATATGGAAAGGTACAGCTTATTGGGGAATACAAAACTAGTATATTCAGGCATCCCCTTTCTCCAATGATTAGCATAACACACTTGTCAATCATATACCGGGTATTGAAGTAAATTTCAACTATACACATTCTCCACATGTGTATGAGTATTCAATACATACATTTTACCGGGTAGGCAAAAATATGGAAAATGTCAGTAAAATAAGGATGTCTATTTAAAGTAGGTTGCTAATACCGGATCAAAAAAATCCACAAAATTAATTTGTCATGTGTATGGTTTAAATAGATCAACCAGGATGGTCCTTAGTTTTTAAATACATGTACAGCATAAATGATAGCTACTGGCGATTCAAAAGTGGGAGGTAAAAAAAGTCATGAAATCAAAAGCAGAGATTGAGTCCAGAAAGCGGTACAAGTAACAATTTAGAATTCTGATCAGCGTTTGTTTGAAATTAGTTATTTTGTATACTTTAATTTACCAATTAAGTACTGAATGAAACATTATCAAAATATAAAATCTTTCAATTTCTATTGATTATAAAGAAGTGTACCGGTTACATATAATGACTGTATATAAATACATGTAAGTAATACTATGAACATTTTTTTGTGTCAGAGCAAAACAAAAAGAAAACAACCAGAAAATAAACATTCTTAAGGCATTCCCCTTTTTTAAAACTACTGTACAACTAAAAATCACATTTCTTACATTAAAGTTTACAATATGCAAACATTACATGTACTTTGATACTTGTAACTATACAAAGATACATCAACATAAAAACACCTTTTCTTTGGTATCTAAATGTAAAACGTAAATGTTCTATCTAAAAAATATTAAAGCACTTCTAGGGAACCTGCCTCTGATTTTGTGTACCATTAAAAAACATTTTTCTGTACTACGCAAAAAACTCTCTCAATTCAACCAATAATGCTTTAATCCCTATCATCTTCAGAAATCAAAAGTTCCGTTGTCTCCGAGGTCTCATTGGAATCTTCATTTGGTGCTCCAGGCGTAGAATCCTTCTCATGGTGGATAGGGCTTGAGGATTCAATGGGCAGGTCCTCCTTTTTGACTAGGGGCATGGAATCTTTGTCAGGAGAAAGAGAAAGACTAGCGACATTATCGGGTTCTTGACGATTATTGGAAGTCAGGAGAGAACTTGTCTCTGTTTCATCAATGTTTTCATCATCATCATCATTATCATCATTCACAACCCCATTAGGTAAAGAGACACCTCCATCTTGATTCTTTATCACATGATTAGCCCTATCAGAGTTCACACCATTGTCACCCTGGGACAAGTAGATGTCATCTGCTGTGACACTTTCACTCTCTGTAAAGAGAGCAGGGCGATTTTCTGGCGGAATATTGCTGTAGGTGGACTTTGCGATGTCGAGGAGTTTCTGGGACTCTCCTTTACCAGTTTGTTGCACCATCTTGTAGAAATATCCCTCTGTGTCTTGTAGCAGAACATGTGGGTGGTTAAATTCCACCACATTTCCTTCATTCAGAACCTAAAAACATAAACATGGAATCAAGGATAAATCCAGCAACATGTTTCATTGTCACCATAAATGTACTTGCAAAAAATGTATTGTTTACTCAATTTTAATAAATAATGAAGAATGTCCTTCTACCTACCATGACTTTATCAGAGTCCATGATAGTGTTCAAACGATGTGCAATAGTTAAGACTGTACACTGTTTGAACTTCTCACGAATGGTCTTCTGGATAAGACTGTCAGTCCTGAAAGAATGCAGAAACACAGTAATACACTCCATTTTGGTTGTTGATATTTTATTATTTTTATTATTCATAAACTTATAAATTGCAAAATTTGAGGCATTCAATAAAAACTGTACTAATTGCCAATGAAGGCATTTTATCAACCAAATATGTTGTATATGACCAGAAGTTCCGTACCTTGGGTCGACATTTGCTGTTGCTTCATCAATCATCAGTATGTGATTTTGTCTAAGAATGGCTCTTGCCAGACAGATCAGTTGACGCTGACCCACGCTGAAGTTGGATCCACCCTCAGACACTTCAGAGTCCAGCTGCCCAGGAAGATCATCCACAGCAGACTTCAACTGAACCTGGTATTAAAAAGATATTGTATATGTCACAGTTTTGCCTTAGGGAAAGATACAGGAGTAATAGAGAAGTGAAAGAGATCTATAAATTCATTATCATGTACCTCTTCTAGGGCTTTCCACAGCTGTTCATCAGAAGATTCTCCAAAAGGATCCAAATTTTTACGCAGGGGACCAGTAAATAAAACAGGGTCCTATGGATGCAAAAAAAAATATTATCAGAATTTTTTTTATTCATGGATAAATATTAAAAAATGTAAAAAAAAAACCCCCAAAACTACTGTACTCATATTCCTGATAAATATTGGTAATAAATGATTTTGCTATCATCTTGCACCATATCCAAATCTGTGTTGATGCAATATGACAAGAGAGACTTGTAATTTTCATTATATCATATGAAACATACCATATATGCTATCACAAACATTATAGAATTACAGAATACATAATTTCAAAAAATATTATAATCTTTTACGTGTACTTTCTGGCTAAAAATCTGAAAATATTAAAAACTCACCAAGTCACTTTCAAAGGATGCTTCAGAATTTACAAACAATACAAGTATAGTTTTATATACCGGTACCTGTGGAATAATGGAGATCTTGTTCCTCAGTTCATGGAGGCCAATCTTCTGTGTATCCACATCGTCTATTATTATGGAGCCGTCGATTTCCGCCATTCTAAACATCAAGCTGATCAGGGAGCTTTTGCCAGCCCCTGTACGCCCCACCAGTCCCACCTACAACATTTCAGTGAATAAAGAGCACACATCCCCCCTAGTCTAAATGCACGAGCTTCTAATCTTTGAAGCAATATTGTTAACTATTCTTTATGGTATTATGTAGACAACATAATAAGGTTTGCATTACTGGTATCAGTTACATATAGATACAGGTTAATGAAAGAAATTTTCATTGGAAATACTGTAAGACTTTCTGAATCAATAGCTCTTCTTTTTGTATCATAGTATTGACATACTAGTATATTATTCTTAAACATTATTGTTGTAGAAACATCTGTGCAACAGGACCTTCATTTTTATAGCACTAGCTGCAATGTTGCCCTCTTCAAATTTTTCCCCCTCTTTTTTTTTGTCTCCAAAAATTTTTTATTATCAAATATTAATGACATATAGTTTAAGGTGGAGCAATATCTAACCTTTTCTCTGCCATTGATGACAAAGTTCAATCCATGGAACACCCACGGTAAGTTAGGTCCATATCTGAGGCGGGCGTTTTTGGCCACAATTTTCCCGTTCTGCGGCCAAGAGGGAGGTGGGGGTGTGTCCGACTCCAGATTCTCCTCCGTGTCCAGTTTAGAGTACTCCAAGACTCTCTCCACAGAAATCATCTACATGTATATACAGAGAAGCAAATAAAATAGATTCAAGTGTTAGTATACATCACTTCATTGTCTGAATACCTATAGTGTTTACAGTTGTAAACCAAATACAGTCTGTACTAACTGTAGACCAACCTTTATTCAAAACGACTTTAGACCAACTTTTATTCAAAACAACTTTAGACTAACTTTTATTCATGATGACCGCAGACCAACTTTTATTTACGATGACTTACATGTATGTTCACAAGGCTCTTGCTAATCTAACGAATATTTTTTTGCATGCAAATAAAAGTTGGTTTACAGTATTAAATTCATCTTCGCTAGCCAAGAGGTCACAATAGATCAGGAGAGGAACAGATTGTAAGCCCTTGGTCAGCAAAGATCCTACTAATTATTCTCATATTAATTTTATAGTTTTATACTTTAAAAATATCTATGTTTTATATTATTAAGGAATTTATTAGAATTATTACAGTTAACTTTATTATGATGTTTCAATGAACTTAAGTAGATATATCATCAGCTTAAAAATGTAGAGCATGTCTGATGAATATCATCATAAAAATATTCATGTCTTCTGATTAAGCATGTCTTGTATAAAAAGCCATTCCACACCTGTATCTGACTCAGTTAAAAGTCTATATATCTGTAAGCCAATCATTGACTAGATTTCTGACCTGACTTTCGACCTCTGCACTCTGCCTGACCCCCCACTGGAACAGCCCCATCAGCATAATGGCATAGGTCATCAACAGACCCACCAGTCCCGCATTCAGGTCTACAATCACAAAGCATCCGACGTCATATAAGAATGAGCAAAACGGTACAACAACATTCAAAATTTAAGCAACAGACATTATTAATCAATAATCATAGCAAAATATTGAATATAATAGAGATGATAAAACAGAATATACAAATGATAGAACTGATAATGAACAACATTAAGAAAATCATCTAAATCAAAATGGAAAATTTAAGTTAAAAGCCTTTTGGGGACATTTACATGTATATATATATACTATGAAATACCATCAACATGCACATTTTTATCTCATTATTCATTTGAAGTTATGTACCTGTGAACAAGTACCGAACAGTCAAATCATGGATAGCTCCAAGTTCTAAACAAACCTTTGGCAAGAAAGACACAGGCAAAAGACACGACGGTGATAAAAATGGCACACATCCAGTCGAGCCGGACAGCCAGCCAGCGACTGGAGGACAAGAAGAGGAACCAGGACTCGGTGTGGAGGTTCTGGTGGTTGTCAAACTCCTCACAGAACTTCTCTTGGACACGCAGCGCTCGGATTGTGTGCAGACCTTGGAGAGAGGCACTTAGGTGGGAAAACACAGGACTTCTGGCTAAATATAGGGAAAAAATATCATTGATGAAAGTACAGGACTTCTGGATGTAAGAGTGAAAGTAAGGGAAACAAGAGTTGTCTGATAAACACTTATGCCCCCCTACCTTGAAGATCTTTGTGAAGAAAATGAACAGAAATTGCAAATAAGAATTTTTGGAAGTCCAAGGGGCAAAACTCTGTCAAAAGTTGCTCAATTGTACCCAAAATCAAATACCAATAAGAAGCAATATGCCCTCTCTTCTTTGATTATTACTGTCCCTTCATTACACACAGAACTGGATCATTACATCTAGAACTCTATAAAAAGACACACTCTCTAGCATGACTTACTGGTTCCCTCCAGTCTCTTGATATGTCTGGAGGTAATGATGTGATATCTTCGAGTGATGTACAGCAAGATCAGAATTGGAATCAATAACACAAAAACATACGGAATGATGACTACCACCACAATGACGATGCCGAGAATTGTCAGAACACACTACAACAAAATCAAAGTCATGAGAGTACTGAAAGCAAATGTATCAGTATCATAATTGCTTCTGAATTTTAATTTATCTTTATTTCTTAATGAACATCAACACAAATCTTTTTACAGAATAACATTTGCTATGATAAATTGATTTTTATTTGACACTGAATTTTGAATCCTGGTATATATTTGAGTAATTACATGTACCAGTAAGCTGCTACCTTAAGAGCATAAATTACTACCAATGCATGAGGTCCTACCTGTATGTAATCAAAGAATGTGATTGGCAGGTTATCATCCATGTGTCCTGTGTCTTTGGAAAAGCGGTTTAATACTCTTCCTGAAAATATCAATACACAATCAAGAATTATGTAAATAATACATCATCAATTTAGACTTGTAACTTTTTAAAGGGACTTGGACATGATTTGACTTTAAATTTTCAAATTTTATTTTTCCATTTTCAATGCTTATACTGATATATATAGAAGTTTATAATGCTATGTCAAAATTTGAAAGTAAAATATCAAGTTATAAGCAAGTTACAGAGTTCATAATTCTTTGTTTTGTAAACAAAGCTCGAATATTGTCATTTTTACATATGTGTTGTATTGGTGTAAGTTTCAATCAAATGTATCTTTCTTTTTTTTAATAACAGTATTTCTCTACATTACATTTTTTGTTAACAACTATAAGACTCAAGCTTTGTTTACATAACAACCAATTCTTACCTCTGTATCTCGCTCGTAACTTGACTTTAACATTCAATATTTTGGTCAATCATTTAAAATGCACCAGTAAACCATTTTATACATAAAAAATAAAAATAAAATTTTTGATTTGATCTCAAATCGTGTCCAAGTCCCTTTAAGAGATGATGATGATGATGAATGAGAGAGAGAGAGAGAGAGAGAGAGAGAGAGAGAGAGAGAGAGAGAAAAGAGAGAGAAGAGAAGAGAGAAAAAGAGGAGAGAGAGAAAAAAAGGAAAGAGAAAGAGGGAGGGAGGAAGGGAGAGAATGAGGGTTGGGGAGTGAAGAATGTCTATATTAAAACTAAGCTGGATGGAAACCTAAGTTGAAGTCTTACCAACTGGATTAATGTCAAAGAATCTGATCGGGACTCGGAGAAGCCTCCTAAACATCTTGTTGTGTAAATGTTTGGCTGCATCAACTGCCACCTTGAAATACATCAAGGCTCTGAGAAGGCCAAAGATGAACACAGATGCAATGATCCCTGAAAAGACGTACACATTGAAGTCTGTCTGGCTGTCAGGAATAGTGATGTTTGTATTGTTCATTCCTTGAGATCTAAGGAGAGCATCTTGATCAATCATGTCTCCTCTTCTTTCCTCATTATTGGCCCTGTATAATTAATCAAGATAACATGGTAAAGTTTTCAGGAAATCATGGTGAACTTAAATAAAACATCAATAAAGTTTTATTTCAAGAAATTACATCAGGACAAGCTGAAAATTGAAAACACTGCTTATTTTTATACCATGATGAATAATATACATTCAATTATATATATATATATTTCATGATTCATATAATGAACTATCTTTTATCTCTTCAAGATTTTTTGTGATCTTTTCAATAATGTTAAAACTAAAACATGCAAAAATTTATTTGATATTATAATGTACTATAACAATCTTTTAAAAAGACTAGAAAATTAATTACACATATTAAAAAGTTTACATATTTCTAAATTTGCAACATGTTATAAAATCAAGAGTTAAATGAAAATTTAGCTTTCAAAGAAAAAAAAAGATTTGCAATAAATCAAATCTTTACCATCTAGCTAGCCACCAGTCACTGATAATGTAAGCAGCCTGTGCAATCACGTTAAGGAGAAACAGTACAGGAAACTTGATGGGACCAGATCCCGCCTGGAAGTACTTGAAGTATACCCACAATCCCACTTGTCCATCCTTCCTTTCTTCCTCTTCTGGTAGTTTCACAGGATCAGGCTAAGGAAGGAAAAGAACATTTATGAAAATAACCACTGGGGCTACTAAAACAGAAACCACACTAATAGTAATACATATGTATACTGTAAATTCCTTATATTACGCGAGTACTTAATTCCGCGATCCCGCTGGTTTGTATAAAATAACGAGAACATAAAATCGCGAACGTTGAACTTTTTTCCTTATTTTTTATAGTTTTAAACTCACAGAAAATAATGGCGAGATTTTAAAATCAGCGAAGGATGCTTCTGGCGATTTTACGCGGATATTAATTCCTCGCGTTTAATTAGGAATTTACAGTAACACAATTGATCTTAAAAGCCTTCATGCAATGAATTTCTAATATCATAGAATGATACAGCATCAAATTTGTAAACAAATATACAGTACACAAAATACCGGTAAACCCAGATATTTTTTTGTTTAAAGAAACAATCATGAAGAGATTCAAAGAAAGATTACTGCATTGTTCACCAAAACTAGATTCACTGAAAATAGAACTTTCAGACCTTACCTCAAATTCTGTGCCTATTGAGGTAAGGGAGAAAGTGGACCCGATGTTCTGTAGACTGGAGTGAGCATGCTCCACACTGGTTGCTCTCTCGTACACTACAGCAGGAGGTTTTTTTTTCTCTTCTTCTTCCTCATTGGTTTGCAGTAGGGAGGAAAAGTCGATTCCTGAGGTTGACATCTCATCAAAGGTTCCTTTGCCCAGACACTTACCCTGTGCAGACACATTTATATACAGGTAATTTAATTTTAATTCATCTTGTTTTTTTGCAAGACATGAAACTTAATAATTTGAATAAATTTTTAATTACTTGTATATATACTTTTGAATTAACACAATTATTTGCTAAAAACATTAATTATATGCACTGTCTATTTATTCATTAATTGAGTCCTTTCCTCAAATACATGTCAGTTTATGAATCTAACATCAATCCCATTCCTCAATAAAGAATGCAACAAATCTTTTTCATCAACTTTTTTCAAACTCTTTCCCAACCAGAACATAAGATGATTTCAACCCCTTTACATGTAACTTATCTTACTTGCCAGTCTGATAGTAGTATTGGGCAAATCACTAAACATTAGCTATTTTTCAGACTGTAAATAACTATACATTACCTCTTTCAAAATGATAATTTCATCTGCCTCTTTCAGAAAGTGGAGCTGATGTGTTACCAGAATGACAGGCTTGTTTTTCAGTATGCCTTTAATAACCCTGTAAAATAATATAAATTCACATTCAGTTAATGAAATTCAACTTTCTTTACTTCAACTTTATTTACAATATAAACATCACAATGATAAAATCTAGCTGTTTTATTGAAAGCATTTCCATAACATATTCTATTACAGTAACACAGGCAATTGCTTTAACTAGAGCTGTTGAAGAATAACTATTTCCCAAGCTATTTGAGAACAAAGATCACATTGATAATTATGATGATATAACCTAGACATTTGTCAATGTCATGTCAAGCCCATCACTTGATCATGAGCAACTTTTGTTTCTAATTTTCACAAAAAACAAAAACTTAATGCAAAAAACTGCAAATGGTCATGATGACCCCTACATGTATATACCCAAACTATCTGTTATAAGCGGGACTCTATAACAAAAACAGATGACAATTCATAAAGTTTTCAATTTTTTCCAAAGATCCTTACTTTTGAAACAGGTGTCTGCTGACTACGGCATCGACTGCACTGAGTGGATCATCCAGTAGATAAACATCAGCCTCCATGTACAGGGCCCGGGCTAGACTGACCCTTGCCCTCTGACCTCCACTTAGGCTGACCCCTCTGTCTCCTATCATAGTGCTGTCTCCATTCGGCATCACTTCAATGTCCTAAATATAGAACATATTTTTTCCTTTGTTATACGTGTAGGTAATACATAAACACACAAGAACTGAGTCATTACTTGGCAAAGGTAAAAGAAGAAAAAAAGAAAAATTGAAGGCCTGATTGGAAGATTTATCCTTTCGTGCAATACAAATCACTTTATCATTTCAAGCTGCAAGCAGAATTAAAACATTTCAACCAAATTTTTTTTAATGGAGTTAATGGAAACGGTAGTTGTTTTAAAAAGTTAATTATTTACATACAGTCAAACTTTGTTATCTCGAACTAGGTGGGACTGTTTAAAAACTTTGAGATATCAAGGGTAAAATCCTGAAAAAATAAGTGGTTGGGACTTACAAATCACTTTGACATATCCATTGTAATTGAGATATCAGTGTTAGAGATATCAAAGTTCAACTGTAATAACAAAGTGCCACAACCTTTTAACCTGGATTTACTTTATATGTAAGCTTCAGGTGTGAAGATCTACAATTCTTACATCTATATTGTACTACATATATACTATAATGTAGGTACAATATTTGCTCTGTTAGGCAGTCTTTGATGAGAAAATAAAATTCAGTGGTATTTCATGAAAATTCTAGATTAAATTATAAAATAGATTATTTAAAAAGATAATACAAATTAGTAATTATGGGGGAAAAAATAACTTGTGTAAATATCTATTGATATAAATTACTTTGTATTTGATAAAAATAAAATATTTGAGGGAATATTTATGGGGAAAATGTACATGTACAAATGGCAGTATCAGTGATACAAATAGAGGCGGAGAAAAGTAATGGAAATTTACGATGCCCAAAAGACATAAAGGTACCGTAAAAACATTTTCTTTGTACTGTGCAAAGATAGAATACAAGGTATTGTAAAGGTATATAATGAAATACCTTTAGGTATATAGGTGGACGGTACAAGTACTTACATACAATTTCAATCTTGAAATTGACAGGAATACATGAATTACTGTGAAATTGAAATGGGTATTGGATAATGACCAACATGTTTATGAAATCAGCGAGGGGCAAACACAATGCTTAATACTGTGGAATCATTTAATTTCGTGGGAGCCAATTTTTGTGGATTTTAGGTTTATTGCTTCTTTGTGGTATGTAATTTTGTGGATGCATCAGTTTTCAGTTTCAGTATAAAAACTGAATCGTCTTTAAATTATTTTTTGTCGAGGATGTAAATTTGTGGGTGAGGGCTACTCTCGAATATCACAAAAATTGAGCCTCCATGAATTCTAATGATTCCACAGTATATTAAGTTTCAAATAGAAATTGTTGTATAAATACGAAGATTAATGTTTTCAAAATGCTTTAAAGGACAAAAACAGCATTCTCCAAAATTAACATGTAAAAGGAATAAAAAGCCATCAGAGCATCAAAAATTTGAAGAGCCACATATAAGCTAATGCAAACTGAAGCTGTAATATGAAATACATGTACCAAAATTCATGTTCTTTTGTAGTAAAAAAAGCTATTTTGACTTATTTCTTTGATCTGTAGCATCAAAGCTCCGTTTCTTACTTAAATATTTTCCATAAAGTATATTGAGGAATGCTTTTCTGATTTAATATACCGGTACAATACCAGTATATGATGATATACCTTGTCTAATGCACAAGCCTTAATGATCTTGCTGTAACGAGCATTATCAAACTTGTTTCCGAAAACAATATTTTGTCGGAGACTGGCAGAAAACACCCACGGCTGCTGGGAAGTGTATGAGATCTTTCCTCGCACTTTCACACTACCTTCCGTCTGTGGCAACTCATGCAGAATACTCATCAGCAGGGAAGACTGAAGAAATTTAAAAAACTTATTTCAAAAAATATCCTCATCAGCTTGATCTTCATGAGTATATGCAAATACAAATATAAATATTTTACTAAGTGTATCATAATTATTATCAAAATTAGCATGGAAATGAAAAAAATCAGATATTGATTGAGGTTCAATTATACAATAAGAGAGAAATTTACTCTTTGTTTTCTGAATAATTTTTCAGGCATACTTTTCCTGCTCCAACAGGTCCAATAACTGCTAATAGTTTCCCTGGTTTCACACTCACAGATATGTCACTCAAAGTTGGCTGTTCCGATTCCTAAAAGATTTACAAGTAATCAATTGTCAACAATCATAATACTTTTAAATTTCCCTCAGCCAGGCAAAAATATGATAATAGAGAGTTGATTCAATGCTAGTCCGAAACTACACATAAGACTTTATTTCTAGACTAGGTATGACAATGACAAGTCTTATTGTAGCAATGCATGCTCACTCTAACATTAGTGAGAGATAGACGAAATTTTCTAAACTTTAAGATTGCATAGATGGTCTGAGACTTCAACCAAATAATTATCCACTTACTGAGTCCCACTTGGCGGAGAGGTGGTCCACTTCTATGAAACAGTTTTGTGGCTTGGGACGTAACCCTGATGCATCCTCTATAGATCCTTGGTCCAATTCCTCCAGCATAAGGAAATTCTATGATACAGTTGGAGATTTTTAAGCAATACCGTAAAACAAGGTAACTGTAGATTCATTAGAATTCGTGGTGGCTCAATTTTTGTGGTAATATGGGTAGCCCTCCCCCACAAATTTACATCCTCGATGAAACAAATTTTGAAAGCTGAGTTAGTTATCTTACCAAAACTGAAAATCGACACATCAACGAAATGACATCCTCACAAATAAGCAAAAAACCCCAAAACCACAAAAATTGCCCCCCTCCCCCCAGCGAACTTAAATGATTCCACAGTATTTACACTCAGTCTGGTGGTTAAATATGCGTCTTCTATAGTCAAACAATTCCATGGGAATTAAATATGCTAATGCATGATTTACCAGACTAAACTTTTACTTAACCATACACATGATGGTATTTTATGCAGTTTTAAGCTTACCCTATAAATTTTCCCTACACGTAAATACATGTAACAACTTTAACAGTAATAAAAAAAATACAACATTATACAGCAAGAATTTTTTATTGTGCAAAGGTGGCTGAAATTAATCTGATTGTTCAGGGGGAGTTAAAAATGTGAACTTTACTGACAGATCTCTGTGTACAATGAGTCATTAGAAAAGCTCACTTGAGCCGATAGCTCAAGCAAGCTTTTAAATTATGACACAACCTCAGATCAACCTGAAATTAACAGTGAAGTAAATTCTTTTACTGCGTCCCTTTGATATAATTTGTTTTACAATTTCCAGGCTATAAACTTAAACGTTATGCAACTCATCCATTTCCGAATTTTTCTTAAGCACTCCAGTAATTAATCAAAGTATTGAAAGTACTGCATGGCATGCTATATCAAACATACAACAAATTTTTAAACATTGCATGCAGATATGGAATGAAAACAAAAACAGGAACAGATATTATTTTTGAATTATATGAGAACAAATTCCTACAGTGGGCAATAAAAATGAATATAAATTGAGTTTAAGGAAGACCAAAGCCGGCACAAGATACTAATGAGCTGTTATGGATCAACAGCTGGCTGAACGACTAGCTTTACATCCACAATATTTTTACTACATAATTCAACTCATTTCTTCCAACAGTAGGACCAGTAGCAAATTTTCATTCTAAAAGATTGATACAAGATAAAGCATACAATTATGACTTAAATTCAGCTTAACTCTCTAAAATACAATAGCATTCAATAGTTCCTCTAACATCTTGTTCAAGAATGAGATCTTTTCATGAGAAAATTTTTTTTATTAAAACTTCTTCATGACATTTAACCATCTATAATCTGAACCTCTTTTAATTCAAAGCAGTCGACTCTTACCTTTAGTCTCCTCAACGAGATCATAGACTCACTAGCTCTCGAGATGGCGAGAAAGAAACAGCCAAGAAACGAATGTGTCAAGTTAAACAACAGAGCAAGACAGACGTAAAGTCGTTCCGGGCGGATAACGACTCCCAAGAGAGCTGGAGGAACAACCACAGCCAAGTAAATGAGACGAGGACCCACTGTCCAAACTGAGGCGTGAACTCCCGAGATGAACTTTGATGCCTGAACATACCTCAGTTCACACCTACAAACCAGCAACATGAGGCACAGAGTCATCCGAGCAGTGCACATGTCTTAAAAACTTGTTTACTCAAGTTTCACATAAAAAGCATCCAAATCCATTTCTAGCTTAACTTATTTTACTACAGAAAAGAAGATCTGCAATTATGTTTAGCTGGCCTTTTTTACTGTAAACCAACTTTTATTTGCAGTATTGGGGATCACTTTATTTTACGAAATACTTGAGATGAACTGGTTGGCGGTGACTAATTTTCCCAAAACAATTTGTAATGGTCTGAGATAATTTTTTTGAAAAAAAGAAAAGCTTTGAAAAAAATACTTTGAAGAATAAAAATGTTTCAGTGCCTACCTAAAGAGTCATTTTCTAACAGTTACTCAATTTATAAGAATCCTTCAAATCTAATATAATTTAATTCTGCTTGTAATGCCTTATTTGATTGACTTAACAAATATATTAAACATGTATCTTATAACATAAATTGCCTACATCACAATCGAGGCATATGTGCAATATTTATGACTGTTCAACTAATGTCATTTTGTTAAATAATGGAACATATTTTTTTTTCAAGTTATAGAAATTTCAATTATATGAAATAAATTAATTTTCTACTTATTTTAGACAAGTATAACATAACTTTACACTTTCTCAAAACTGCTTTGTGGTTTATACAGGGTAAACTATCAAAGTTCTGTTATAAAGTATAGTATCATCGTTGGAACCCATGGGTTTTAGAAAACCTGTCGATTCCGACGATGGTATAGTATATCATAGGTAGAAATTTAAATGATTTCTTAATTAAATAGACATTGATATCTGATTTGATCAAATATGAGCTAGGTGGTTAAAATAAGAGAGATAATTATGATTACTTAAATTTAAAACTTAAAATTATATTTTTTACACCAGATATTCTATATGTAAATCATAACACTTTTAAAACATCATCATACAAATTTAGCTATCACTGACTCCCTTCTGAAAAAAAGTAGTGACATTGGAACCTAGCTGATAATAATCTATTCTTTGCATGCTAATTAAACCTGATAATAAAATTTGGAGGAAATTCTGAAATATATGGGTGATATAAAGAAGTGGGTGGAATTCAAGTATGTTATGTAGTTTTTGTTCAGTTTGAACACAGAGGATTTCATGAAATCTGGGCAGCAACTAGCAAATAGTCCTGCTTACCACTGCACCCGAAATTCAATCATCTGACAATTTAAATTACTAAACTGTGTATAATGTTACAGCAAATGAAAAAAAAAACCCTAAGACCCATAAAACAGTGATACATGACTCCACATAGAGACCTTTGAATTACTGAATATACAATGTAATTAATATAATTCTGATATATTAAGGGCCATAGCGATAGTTCCTGTGGTAGTACATGTACAAGGGGGGGGGGGGGGGGTACTGGGATGGGGATAAAATACAAAGTACTGATGTTACTAAATGTACGGTATTTTTAATATGAAAAAGATATGCTTAAAGCCTATAATATGCACTATTGTTTTCAAATCTAGACATATACTGACATTGTCATAAAATTCATATTTCAAGAGGAATCAAAAATTTCCCATGCAAGTTCTTAATATTTCATCATGCTTAAAGATTCAATTATGGACTGAATGATAGACAAGTGGTCGTAATACTTGAAAGTTTTTTTTTTATAACATGGGCTACTGGCAGAAGTTTGTATACCACACCATTCACATGTAGATGTGGCTTGCAGCATGCAAGAAATAAATATGGAAAAAAAAACCAGGTTCATATTAATAAAATTGAAAACAATACCACGCTGAAGACAAAAATTTTCGGCCACAGCAAGTTTTTTTTTAGATTAAGGAAATACTAGAACCAAAAATATCTAACAGATTCATTCCATGCACATGCAGTTTTGAGTTAAATCCTACAGACCCACACAGACCAGGGATAGATAGAAAGATTTAGTACTCAACGTTCTAAACACAAAACAGCCAGGAAGCATCTGCTTTAAATAGAATAACCATTATCAACTGTGTTCATAACTTGACATTATTTGCAGAGACTTCTGTAAATATCTCTCATATCTCTCTCTCTCTCTCATTCTCTCTCAAGAACCATTGATTATTAAAGTACTTTATATCAACAAATTTGGCATGCCTCTTCTGTATAGCAATACTTCAAACCCAATTCGTTTCCAAAGTTATCTGATAATTTTGTTCTGAGGACCCCAAGGGTTGCATATGGCAATGATAACTCCAATCCTGTGGGCCAGTTAACAATACAGCAAAATAAACAAATGGGTTGATGAAATATATTGATTGTTATTCATTCACAAATAAAACATAGATTTTCTTTTTCTCTCTGCAAAATCAATTATAAAGGGCAAATCAAAATTTAAATTGTCGATATCATTATGGAAGTTTTCTTAATATCATTAGCCTAAGGCAAAAAAGAAAAACACTTACTAAAGTTCAACGAAGAATTACACCAAGAGTAGATTAATATGGGAGTACAGTAAAACATGGTTATAGCGAACACACTTATAATGAATTGACATTTACAGCAAAGTGATTTCATTCCCTCTGACCTTATTACATGTTGTAAGCTTGACGAATTTCACTTAAAACAAAGCTTAACTGTCCCCAGCACATTTCTATAAGCATGCTTTACTGTATTTACAGTGAGGCCTAAAAAAAAGTTGTGTGTTTAGGGTAATCCGACCTAACCTACAAAATTCCCCGATCCTACCATTTTTAGATGTCTGTTTTTATCCGATTGTGAATTTTATATTATTTCTATTAAAAAATCTGTTTTTAAATATGACACAAACAAACATTCTTAGGAATCATGAAGAAAAAAATATGATAAAATTAAAAAAAAATCCCTACCTACCTCACCTACTTTTTTCAACAGTGTTACCCTAAACACACAATTTTTTTTTATAGGCCTGATCAATGATCGGTCAATTTAGCCAGGAACCATTAGTCAAAAAGGTATGAGATATTCAGGGCCTTCACTTGACTGACTTTCCACTTTATTGACAAACATCAATTGAAATTTCATTTGATTGACACTTCATTGATCTGAGGTTGGTCATTTAATTTACCATTTACACAACAACCAGATTTTTTTGATAGCCATGAAATTAAACCCATCGTATATTATAAAGAGGACATTAGAAAAAGAATTCATACTGACTGAGAGTTTTAAGTAAAGAGGTGTGTCCCTTATCTTGGACACCCTACAACCAAATGTGCATGAACTAACCTCTAGTCTTTTAATGGTAACCCTGGTCTCAGAGATAAATTGGATGGCAAACGGAATAAATAGGGTAGTTGACAAGCGTACGGCCTGGTAAAGCGAGATGGTCACGAAAACCTTCTCGGCTGTCAAGGTCCCTCCCGTGTATACAAAGACAACAAAGGTCAGGAATATAACAAACTTTGTGGAGACCAAGAAGGGCCCCAGGATTAGGGCTCGTATGTAATTGCTCATTCTTATTCGCCCAGACTCACTCCTGGAAGACAAAGAAGCAGAGAAAATCTAGTCTTAATTCAGAGCCAAAAAAATTTAAAGATTGAAAGATTAAGTGCAGTTTTAGGGGGTATATAGAAATAACTGAGGAGTTATTGTATAAAATGAGATGCAAAACTTTGAGTATGTGGCTTTCTTTTATACAAGATTTCGTGCAAGTTCGGTTATATAGAAATAACAGATGTTTCATATTATTTCATGTTATTATATTGAATAAATAAAGAAAAATGACTATCACTTTATGGCTTTCTATTTTTCACGGGCGCAGTTTAAGTTAAAATAAAGAAACAACTCTTGTGTTGGATTCAGGGATGTGAATGGCGGCTGAAGAAGATAAAATGAGGAAATATCACTCAATCGTGGGTCTGCAAATTGATCTCTAAGTGAACATTTTGATTTACAAATCTGCTGAAATCAGGGGTTCGCTGAGAAATCACATCCATGGTTGGGTCAAAGTATAATATTTGATTTTGATATGTGGCTTTCTTTCATTCATGTCGCCTTATGTTTCATTCATATGTACCAGACACTCAATAATTAGATGATGGCTTTGCAAACACTAGATGTGCTATGTACCCATTAATGTTTTACTGACATTTCACTATGGGGCAATAAAAGTGGTCAGCCATTTTAATCAATGGATCAGTAAATGCACGACCAATTTAATCTAATGGAAAACAAACCCTAAAGTTTACTGTGGTTTTTATGCATATAATGTACATGTATATGCAAGGAGAATAATAAAATTGGCAAAAAAAATCATTCAAGTGAACAGTTGGAACAATTTAATGTCAAAATCACTTAAACATGTGAGGGCTTATTTTGTGAATGGCAATTTTTTCACCGATTTGAGGGCATGTAATTTTGTGGATCATACACTAATACGGTAGGTACAATAATCTAAAAAGTTTTATATTTTTGGGGGGGAATTAAAACCTGTGGAGGATTCCAAAGTAATATATTGTAATGTATTCATAATATGAAAGGGAGCAAAGAGGGGATTGGATCCAAGCAAGGAGACTTCTATACACGTAACTATATATATGTTAATCAAGTATCCAATTAGCTGTTTATAAAGGCTTACATGTACAAAGATTTTAAGCTTGCGGCAAACAGATCACTGTTGTTTATTCTTAGATATGTATATCACAAAAGCTCTGCATAATATATAAATTCTTAGTTCATATAGTCATGATTTGAGAAGTACTTTATGAACATGCATAAGTAATATGAACCTTCAAGATATTTTGTTGGAGGCAGTTTGTATGTTGCATTTAAAAGATTTGGATAATATTTCTTTTGAGTCATACAGTAGAACAAACATGTACTATAACAGTACACAGTGAGCCTATCTCAAAATAAACAGAGGAATTAAGTATTTAATCAATACCGTAAAAAAAACCTTGTGTGTTAAATTAATCTTCAAAGATTTTAAAAAATAAAATAAAATGGTTAACAAGGTGCAAGAACAGAGATATAAAATAAAATCAGTTACAGCATGTGTATAATATATAATTACATGTACGTACTTCCTAATTTTGGCGACTAGTTCTCCGAATGGTTTTTCCCAGCAATACATCTTGATCACCCTCATTCCTGAAATGATCTCATTCATGACCTTGACCCTCTCATCTGTGTGGATCGCAGTCTTGTTTCTGTTAACAAATGTCGAGAATTGCTGCTCTGTTAGCTTCTTGTTAAAGTTTGAATTGCATACACATGTCAGTGTAATGTTAACCTAATTTAGCCCAGTTTTTACTTTAAAAAAATGCATTTTCTCATGTTTAGACTAGAATTACAAGAACAAAAAGGGTAATCAGTTCAAACAGAGTGTAATAACTATAAACATTTTGATTGATATGCATGATTTGTTTATAATTTTTGGAAGGCAAAAGTGCATGTTTAACTATAAAAGTTCACTATATACAAAAATTATTCATTATCAATTAAATTGGTATAAACTCCATCTAAAACTACATTTATGTAACCCTCTTATGTCCAACAATCCTATAGGGCTTCTGGCTTAAATTTTGTCTAATATGTTTTCCATGCAACATTAGATTTTATTTATTGGAGAGAGTTAGTGGTCGGGGGTGGGGGTGGTTTTGTTCACCTGAGCTTGGCAAACAGTTTTCCCATCAGGCTTTGCACAGGAACCAGACAGAGTAGAACACCGAAGCCGGCCAGGGCGGAGGGACCCAGCTCCATCCACAGTATAACCAAAACAAAGATGGCCTGGCTAGGTCCTATCCATATGTAGTGGATGAACATCACAGCCTTAATTGTACACAAAGAAAAAATGGAGTTTAAATAGGAATTAAATTGTCAAAAAAATTCAATTATAACTTTTTCCTTCATAACAAATTTTTTACATCAACTCAATTGAAAAAAATACAACTCAAATAACTTTCCAACTTTTTCTGGCCATTCAGTAAATTAAGGATTAATCATTTTGATTAACTTTATATAAAAAAGTTTCAATGATGATTCTGCCATGATATGAAAATGTTTGAGCACTTTGATATTACCGTGTCAAATCGGTTGACATCATTAGACATCAGGTTCACAATCTGTCCCGTAGTCGTCTGTCCCAGGGCTTTGTTACTTAGCCGTAAAGCCTGGAGATGTAAAAGCAATTGCAAACAATAACTTCTAAAAATGTTGTCGCATCTAAAATTATTTGGAATATACCGGTATATGTACCTTTCACAATTAAAAATACACGTATTTATTTAGAGTTGCTTACCCACCCTGCTTATAGAAATAATGTAATAATAAGGAGAAACTTTTGTAACTTAAAATATTTCAAACATCTATATGTATGATCCCTTCACAACTGGAGATATCATTTAAGATTTGCTATCTACACTACCCATAAAAAAAATACAGTCACACCTGCTGTTACGGCCACCTTTAATAAGCTGCCACTTGCCATGAGCAGCCAGTTTCAATCCCGCCCATTTAGTTTTTCACTATATAACTCATTTAAGCGGCCACCTGTCTAACGCAGCCAGTATTTTAGGTCCTGTGCTTTCAACAAGCCTGTACATATAATTAATGTGTGGAAAAACAGAAATACCTTTCGATACAGGAGTGAGCAACATGCCACACGGATTTGCATTCCGATTCGCTGGACGGTGAAGAAGTAAGGATGGTGAAAAATGGCCAGAATGATGACTGACAGACTCATCCCCATAGCATACAGGTAAGCCTCCGTTTCTGATATGCTTGGTTCTGAGGTGAAATATCGAATCAACTTTCCCAGCAACAGGGGCTGCACAACCTTCGTAACTTCCTGTAAAAAAAGAAACTAAATAAAGAATACGGCAAACATTTCGTTAACCAGACACTGTATATAGATTTTTTCTAATCTATTCATAATGTACTTCTACAAGTATATACAAAAATATTGATATACTAATCAAAACATATTAAGATCATGACCTTCTTAACTCTCAAAATAGATCAAATTTTGTGGCATTGCATAGATCAGTCAAACATACATGTATATATACAGGTATATGTATAAAAAAGAACTAAAAATAACCAACGACACGAACAATAAAGTAAAATATTGTCAAATTTTCGGGACAACCCGTCCCTTCTTCAGGACAACAAAATAAAATTACATATGAAAGAATTAAGAAACACTATAGATATATATACATATATATACACTATAGATAACGAGTGTTGTTGGTTTGTTAGTGCTTCTTACATGTGTACATATATATATGAAATAAGAGTAATAAACAAAGTTTTTATTTCTTTTGTGAGCAAACAAAGCTCAAAATTTAGAGTGATGTACTGATGTATTAGAATTGATGCAAATGTATATATTAAGGTCGGTAGCGGGTTTAAAATTTTGCGCCCTCTGCGCAGGGTATTGCGCATTACTGTTGTAAAACACAAATGAAAGTAAAATGTTCAATGATACAGGTTATCATGTAATGTTTTTATTTCAGAAAAATAACTTATCAAAAATTTATTTTAAGTGAAATGAATCGTTAGAATAATGTCAGAAGTATTTTAATTTTTTTGCCGCTTCTTCAAAATCGACGTTATTGTCGTCGGAGTCAACGTCTTAGGATGACGTCAATTGAGACTCTGACGTAACAATTGACAAAAATTAACGTCATGTATTTTCTATTTCAGCGTCAATAATTAAAATCAAAATTATAATTTTCAAAATAAAAACATATACGCGACCCTTCTACGTTCTGTGTGAGTGGAAATGTATTTTTTCTTCTAATACAAATAAAATTAAATTTGATTCGTAAACATCCTTTTGTTTTATACAATTCTATCATGTAAAATGGCTGGCACGGCACGTTTATATGATCAAACTATGAGGACGGATAGCCTAAAAACCATCCGTTCAATTTCGTTTTAATTTGGCAAAAAGTTTACTTGTACGTTAAACTTCTATCGCTGAAAATTGAAAGAAAATCGTATGTTTGTAATTTTTTAAATATGAAATTGAAAATGAAAACCCTCATTTTCCTGTATAATCCTATATAAAAATGTCGGTGATGAATCGGACATATGATCAAAATTTGAGCGCGACAAACAGATAAACTATCAGGTCAATTTACTTTATATTTTGCACATAGTTTACTCATAAGTTGACATTTCACTGTAAAAAATTTAAGTGAAATCGTATGTTTGAAACATTCTCCCCGAGACTCTTTAACATGAAATATTCTTGAGGTTTGCAAGAGCTCGTCAACTTAAATATCTCTTAAAATGCCACAAACCAGTTTTTGCTGCATGAGTGCAAAAACAACACAGGCGTAGAGGAGACTTGATTGTGAAAACTGGTTGTTATGAACCAGTTTATATTAGGTGAATCATTAAAATAAATCAAAGTCATCTCAAATAAAAGTTGGTTTACAGTATGAACTTGTTCATACCTCTATGAACACAATGATTCCTAATAAGGCATACTGGACTCCAAACATCCGGACTATACATCTGAATAAGCTTGGTGATTTGTTCTGCGGTTTCTTCTTTTCTGCTTCTTTATTCCATTCTCTTCATTAAAATAAAATTGAGTAACGTAGCTGCATTTGTTCAACTATAAACTATCCCCTAAAAATAACGTCAATGCATTGGTAGAAACCAATGACCATGCCAGTAACTGCTGTTCATATTGTTATTATTTTAAAAATATCATATTTTTACAAATAAGACTCTGATCAAATTTGGAATATATAAAGTATATAATTATATTGTAAAAATTTTTATGGAATCAACTCTTCTCTCTTTTATAAATATTTGTTCAGCACCAATATTTGTTGTTGAGCAGATCGATGCAAAAAACAAAATGTTTGTTAATGCAAGAAACATTAACTTGTAGTGTTAAAGCCATATCATTGTCCATTTATTTACATATCATCGAATAAGTGTGTGTTTACAAAATTCACAAAAAATGGTGCTCATGCACAAAAATTATTGAAACTGTTTGATATCTTTCCAATTTCAGATCAAAGCTTTGGCTGGGGTAAAATTACACAGACACAATTCAGTAAATAAATAAAATACCAAATCTCATCAAAAATCACAAAAGAATTTATATCAGCTGTCAGGATCTTTGTTCTTTGATTTGAATTCCGATCTTTACCTCTCTAGTCTATTTCCGAGGTCCTCTGATGCGTCCTCATTGGTGACATTGAACATGTCCTCTACCTCCAACTTCCTCTTGTAGCCAGTGCTGAAGATGGGGTTCATCCACCTACAGTGATAGACAAAGTTACTGTAAATTCCTTATATTACGAGAGTACTTAATTCCCCGATCCTGCTGGTTTGTATCAAATCTCGAGAATACTATATTGCAAACATTGAACTTTTCTCTTTATTTCTTACAGTTTTCAACTCTCAGCAAATACCGGTAATATTATTACAAATTAAATTTTTGTGTCTATTTTGAACTGCCGGTCAATACACTGCAATTTATTAGGCCACCAGTCAATAGACTTTGATCTATTGGACCGGAAACATATTTCAGAACGCAGATATGTTAAGACTTCCCGATTGATTTCACAGCAATGTGTAGAAAGTAATTTTTCTGTATGTCATGCGAAATGGCGTCATAATTTACTTTGATGTTATGATCTGCCTCATTTCGATAGTTCTCAGGGAATGTATCATAACGCTACGCTGTTTTTGTA
Source organism: Magallana angulata (assembly GCF_025612915.1). NCBI lineage: Eukaryota > Metazoa > Mollusca > Bivalvia > Ostreida > Ostreidae > Magallana > Magallana angulata. Next base: position 31,028,689 of record NC_069114.1, read on the forward strand.
CTTGATGAAACCAAATTCAATGTTATCAATATTGAGTATCAAATAATCAATAGTTTTAAAGCCTTATAATATATCAGGTAAATGACTATTTATAATCCTATGCATAAAGTAATATTAAGTGGAGATGTTTTAATGCATGCAACACGTTTGGCGCAGGTAAAAGATAAAAAAAAAAAAGGTCTTAGTATATTGCATAATGGAAAGAAAACCATCTGTAATACACAAATTGTAAATCCTGCAAACTAACTAAAAAAAGGAATTAGGTAATAAAACAGTTATGTAATTCCTGAACAGTCAATAGACCATAATTTTTTTCCCTTGGTGAACAGCTCAGCATGGCCAAATATTCTGGTCTATTGACTGCTCAAGCATTAAATAATTGTATAATACTTAACAACTTTAACCTTAAAATATGGCAGGGATGCTTCTTGCAATTTTATGTGGATATTATATAATTAAGGAATCTATTGTAGCAAACATTTCTACATGTAACACTATTAATGTACATACAATAAAAAGCAACTTATCAAATCATCATTTAATTAGCAAGGGTTGATTATCAAGGGGGGGGGGGGGTGTGGGGGGGGCTTAAAATATTTCACACCCTTAATATCTTGAACCCCCTCTCTAATTGAAAATTATAGGGCATTCAACATCCCTTGCTGTTGGAAACATTTCAAACTGCAAAAAATAACAGATGTGTACATAAATAAATATTAAAATATTTCACACCCTTAATATCTTGAACCCCCTCTCTAATTGAAAATCATAGGGCATTCAACATCCCTTGCTGTTGGAAACATTTCAAACTGCAAAAAATGACAGATGTGTACATAAATAAATATTAAAGGTGAAAATGCTGTCAGTGACAGATGAATAATTAAAACCCTACATATTCAGTAGGAAGAGTTATGAAGATAAGTAGATGCAAGATCATTTCTCTTATCAGAAAAAATACAGTTAGTTAATATGGGGTGAAGGGTGAAGATTTTCAACTCAAACTTATTGTACTAACAAACAAGTCATTTCCTCAGGAAAGCACTTCAGTCATTATATATAAGGATAAGATAAGCTTCATAAGTCAAGGAAATGGAAAGGATCTTATTTAATCTTTAATGTCAATCAAAATACATATCATTATCGTAATGTGTATGTACATTACTACATGCATGTGTGTACGGGGTCAGTGACCTTCAGTCTATTAATCAAAACCGAACCAGCCTCCCCCTTTTTCTTTTGCCATGGAGTGTGTCTATAGGCATGCAATTGATAATACATGTACATAGAATGGCACAACCCCTATTAATATTGAATTCATTCCTTCAGTATTTCCATACTTCTACTTGTTTTCTTAATCTTAAATTGACTGTCCTTCAGTAGTTGCCATGAGCAGGGTAAGGGCCTCTCCTCTTTATTTGATTTCCAAAGACAATGCAGAGACAATTAAACCAGTAAGTATGATACATACAGGGTATATATATATCCGGTATATATATTCCTGAAGGGTTTTAAAAGTAGTTAATCAACTCAGTAGTATATCAGTTGGGTCCTCTGAAATTTAGATTTTAAAAGGAAAAAGGTCATGTGAATATAGGTAATGCCTCACCTATATTTTGTTAACATTTCTTTATTATCTTGTCTGAATGATTACATAATCCTACTTTAATTGATCCCAAAACATAAAACGCCAGCATGCAGTCAATGTTGCAATGAATTTCAACATTAATAAAGTCATGTAGTGAAAAAAAGAGCAGAATCAAAAATTTTGATCTTCATACTTTCCATATGACTTTATAGGTAATATATCAATTTATTCTGTATTCATGCAGGATCAAACTATTTATTATGTAAGATTCATGCACTTCCAATCCTCATGCAAGTGCACAATGATTTGCATTCATGTACAAGTTTTGGAACCTTCCCTTGAAATCCCTTCCCTCTCAGGAAGCTTTACACCCACACACCTGAGAGTCAAATTCAACCACCTGTAGGTGTGGGTAAGTGTCAAAACAAAAGGGTGTCTGCACTGACATTGCATTGATAATGATATTTATAAGTGCAATGGCTGCACACTGTTACGGATCACTGAATTCTGACATGTTCAACATCTAAAGCTGTGTTAGCGACTGACATTTGAGAACACAATATTCCTTTCTTATAAAAATGAAAACAAACAACTATTAACCCATGTAGGAGATTTGAAAGGTAGATTTCAAGATCAAAATTTTTGGAATAGTTGGCAATATCACATTGATGAAAACAATTACGTTACTTATAAGCAATCCTACCAAATACAAAATAACGAAGCCATATGATATCATACACTACTCATTATAAAAATGGATCTATAAATGTCAAACATATAACTAATTGAATAGTAAAAATCTGAATCTTTCACTATCCACATTTAGATAATAGATACTAGTCATTATGAATACAAGGTAAAGGTTTATAAAAGTAGGTCAGAACTGGGATCATGATTTTGAAGAGTGTTTATCATTTACAGATTGGAAATTGGGCTCTACCTTTAGTTGGCATTGAATATATAATGCAAGTGTAACACATTACTAACTTCAGTTAAACTGTTGCAATATATTACATCTACTCTTGGTATATGCATTATCAAATAAAATTGTATATACAATACATGTACTCCAGTTTGAAAATCCAGCATTGTTTCTTGTAATATTTACAAAAACAACTCTGACATGATACATGCATATCATAGCCAGGTTTGTATCTGCATACCACAATCATATTGAAAATCTCATTGCTATGTCTGTATATGTAAACAGACCTATTCAAAATATTATTATTTTGACATTATAAATAAGCCATTAATAGCTTCGATTGCAAGGAATTCAAATGCCAGCGTAGTCTACTATGTAAACATATTTGTACATGTCTCACCATGCTACATGTTAATTTTACAGAATTATTAGCTGTGAACAGAAAAATGATTTTAATGGATGAAGACTTAATTTCACTAAATTTGACAACCTCTTGAGACCTTAATACAAATGTGTTTTCATTTGACTACATTTAATTAACAACATAAATTTTTGAGTCTTGAATTTTATTTAACAATCTTACATGTTTACTGTAAACATTCTACATTTGGCTGTGTATTCTATTTAGTGCTTTTGGTGGAATATGGCTTCCGCAAATTCAAGTACTGGTACATCGGTAATGACATGCATATACATGTATGTATAAGAATAGTCACATTCAGGAATTAGCTAATTCAAATCCACGCCAACTTGTTCAAAAACTAATTTCCGACAAATATCGTAGACGCCAAATATAATATGATTACAGTAATTCATGTACATGTTAGCAGCGATGTGTTCATGTACTTATGTGAATCTCAACTTTATTCAATGTTTGCTTTCAAATATATAACACAAACCTTATAAATTTCCCAACTCCAACATGTTCAAGTCAAAAACAGTGATTTTTGTCATTTTACTCAAATTGTTTAAATAAGGACAATTATACATGTATATATATATATATATATATATATATATATATATATATATATATATATATATATATATATATATATGTTTATATTAAAAAACATCAAATTTGATGATGTTCTTGAATTTTTTTTTCAAATTTCTTTGTAAAATTTTATCCTGAAGAATTCTATGATTGTATCTGACAAATTACCTGATCTACTGTCATATAATTGTACAGTAGATTATATATATATAATTGTAATTTAATATTAATTTTATTTTAATTAAAACTCTTTTATAATAAAAGAATATTTCTGTGTAAAAGTCAACATAATTGAATATATACATTATTGTTATACTTTCATGTTAAATACTGAAATCTGATTGGTTAAGACGCAGTTAATAATATTTACTATTACCCTCAGCGTTAGCAATGCACTTGGCAACGGGTAACATTAAAAAATTTTACATGCGCGAAAATTATGCGCGTACAGTTCGCTGTAGAATTCACGTTATACCTATATAAAAGCAGTAAAATTTTCTTAAAATTTTTAAAAAAGACATTCAGTATAACAAAATAAATAGTGCCTGTTTGGGAGGATAACAGTTGAAATTGACACCCCTTATAACCATTGTCAACTCCGCTTCGCGTCGGTTGACAATGGTTTTCTCGGGGTGTCAATTTCAACTGTTACCCTCCTAAACAGGCACTATTTATATACTACAGTATGGTTGAGCTCATTAACCCTCATGCATTGGAATATCTATGATCATAACTTCTTGAAATACAATATTTCTCAAACATGTCAGATGGGTTGTAAAAAAAAAAAGATAAGATTAAAAATCAATATTTGGTATTTTCATATGAACCTCAATAAAACAAGTTACATGTTACTGAACAGCATTTGGAAAATAAGTGATGATCAAAGGGGTCTGATCCTCAGAGATGTAATTAATTCTTATTTCTATTTATCCATATAAAGAGAAGAACTATGGATTATCATTAATTGTTTTTAAGTTGGGTTACAGAATAAAAACTCAAAAAATAAAAATATACTATTGCTTTTTATCTATATTGATGTATATATACGTTCTTTTTAATTGTTTTGGTGTATGTATTTTTCTTACCCTGTCTAAACTTTACATGTACATCTATTTATTTTCATGCTCAATTGAATTAATTATGGCAATTATTAAATATTAATATAAATAAATATTACATCATTTAAAAAAATTACTGCCATGTTAGAAGCCCGTGTATATTCTACTACAAATTATGACTAAAGTCTAATCAGTAGATAGAGGGTAGACACAGTGTTCAAATATGATACATAATAGATATGGCTGGCATCCTTACCGACAGCGAAGTGCATGCGCCGGCATGAGTCCACATCAGTATCAGCACATCAAAGACAACAATTACGGATAAAACTCTGGGGTTGGACTCGCATAAAACATTAGTAGTGGACGCCACGTAACATGTCCAGTAAAGGGGTAGAACATGGTCAGAAGTCAGGCATAAAGAGGTATTGAGGGAAACATACAATATACAACCAAATTTCACTACATAGTGCATAATTGCATAACTCTATGAAAACTTACCAAAAAAGCAATTTTGACAAGGGATTAGCTGTCAAGATTGGGTTTGGCTTGTGATGTCTCAATGTTTCGTCCATGGTTTTAATTCATGAAAGTTCATTTAAACATATCCTTTAGATTCAGCAAATATGAGCGCTTGCACAATCGGCATCGTCCATCCCGGCAATGATGGATGAATGAACTACAGGTTTACTTCCGGGAGTCAGGGAGATAGTAACTCGTCCCATGAACTATTCTTGAATCGCAATTCTTCAGATCTATGTTTAATAAAAAAAAGAATGCCGGGGAAAACGTACCCAAGAGAAAACGTACCAAGGAGAAAACTTACCCAATATATAAGGTACGTTTTCGAGAAAAATCATAATTTATAGTTTTAATAAATATTCTAAGATGCAAGAGAATACAATAAGCTAGCATTTGAGTCAGTTGTTGCTTTTTTAAATACATAGTTATTTTGACAATAATTGTGTTATAAACACATACACAAAGATCTGAATATCGCCCAAGCAGTTAAATTAGTCGGTTATTAATCCCTCATAAATGAAATTGTGAAAAAAAAATAGTTTTGATTACAATATTAAGATTTTAATGATGAGTATGTCTCAAGAAGTCGATAGTGCGTTTTTTGGTACCAGTATTTAACCGACTCGTATAAAAAGTTACTATAATTGAATGTATAAATCTATAAAATTCATATACATTTGTATTCCTCTATATTTAAAATTTAATTTTAAAATATGCATTAATAAGTGGTATTCAAATTTTAAAACTTGTTAATATTTCCAAATCCTAAATTTTCAACCGAATCAAATAAAAAAAATGCTTAAATTTATTTATTTATAAAATTCATATATTCCTCTGTATTTATGCTGCAAAAAAGTATCTAAAACTATTTCACATTATGTTTACGATTTTCCATCTTCGCTGGCCAAGGGTTTTCGGTCCACTTTGCACCCCATAATGGGGAGCGAAGTGGACCAAAAACCCTTGGGTAGCGAAGATGATGATTTTCTTAGGGTACGTTTTCTCCAAGAGAAAACGTACCTGGGTACGTTCTTTTTTTGAGAAAACGTACCCTAGGAATTGGGTACGTTTTCTCCTGATACCAAAACAAGGGGGGGGGGGTGTGAATGAATGATTATTTAAAGAAAATGTGTATTTCTTAAATGTCTTCAACGAGCACAATTCATGGTGTTATTCATAGTCAACACTATAGATATTTTTATATGCATATAAATTATCATTTTTACCTTGCTTTTTGGTTGATAATTATTTTCATGAGTGTAATAAATCTTTACGAGAATATTTATTATATTTTGTTTACGATGGTAGATAAACAAATTGGTGGTCGGAGTACCCGGCGCAGGCATAAACTCGGAGAATAAAAAACTTGAGCATCTATTTACTACGTGTCCATCGACTTACAATTAATAATGAAAGATAATTAAAATTAAATACGCTCATTTTGCTACTTACAGTGACTAAGTTTTGATCAAGTTTTACTTGTGTTCGATTTGAAATACGAATATGGTACAATCAAGGCGTCAAGGTGGCACAGCGAATGCATGTACATGTATATATCAAATTGGTGGAAATCTCAGAAGACAATGTACAATGCCACGCAGTTGCTTAGACAAAACTTATATAATGGCAATGTATAAAGAGCTTCAGTTCACTGGTTGTTTAACATGAATTACGACAAAGGAACTAAATATGAAGACTTTTTTTTTTTTTACATTTTAACTGATGTTAACAGTTCTAAATATGTATAAAATGACTTTAGGGGAAATTTCACAGTAATTTGACTTCAGGGTAAAAGTAACTCGAATTTTTCCACAATTAATCAAGAATGGAGGGAGTATGTAAATGTTGACATTTTGAAATGAAAACAAAAGATGAGAAATGAAGATTAATTCTAATTTCCGTCCGTTTGTAACTTGTTCAAAACATAGGAGCAATGAGAAACGTTAAAACCACGCTACGATAAGTCTGCGCTTGCTCCAGGTTAACTTACCAGGAATTATCTAATCATGCCATGAACTAGAAACTTTCATATTGATGAACTCTTTCCTGATTAACGAATCGATGAGATTTCAAGGGTTTATCTTTTTTTCTCAAGTGAAAAAGAGAAACTTCCTCAAGAAAATTTTCGAACAGCCCTTGTATATACATGTAAATTCCATACATAATGGTTTTGATATCAGTTTTAATCATTCATGAAATTGTGCGTTATCAAAAATATGACAAGTGCGTGCACAGACTTTCCCATTATTATTAGCACCAACGATAAGTAAAACCAGCGGGCACATACCTTACATGTACACGTACCTTCATATGGCCACTTCTCTGGCGTCGGGAGAGAATTCAACACGAAGGGGGTGACTCAACGTGAAAATAACCACCCCCCCCCCTTAAAAAAGTAGAAAGGTCAACGTGAACAGAAGAAAAGAAGTGGTCCAAGTTTTAGAAGTAAGCAGGCACGTAGCATCAGCATTAAGCACCCCCCCCCCCCCCCACTTTTTCTCGCAGCAGCAAATTTTTTAAAATTTACATATAAAAAAATGAATTATAATGGAGTTGGCCCCCCCCCCCCACTTTTTTGGAAGTTAGTAAAAAATTGGTATGAAAATTAGGAAATGAGTAGTCAAATTGAAGTGACCGCCCCCCCCCCCCCCCCCCCCCCCCCCCCCCACGGATTAGGAATTTCATGATTTGGAGGGGAAAAAATTTTGGTAGGGAAGAATTTTTTTTTTGAGCTGAGTCTACCCCCCCCCCCCCCCCCCCCCCCCGAATTCGGATTTTGAAGATTTTTGGAAAACTTTAAATTTCCCTTTTTTTGCTTGTCAAGATTTTTTGGATGGGTCTGCCCCCCCCCCCCCACTTTCAAAAACGATGCTACGTGCCTGGTAAGTAAGTAAGATCCCAGATGTAAGTACAATAAAGATACACGTATGTTCAAATTAAATCGATAAAATCAAAAGAAGTGGTAGCGTCTATAGCTAACTATAGATAACTACCACCACCCATTTGACATCACCCTACCCCCCCCCCCCCCCATTTAAAAGACTATACTATATATCAGTTTTATATGGCTTCAATCCTCAGAATAAATTCTAACAAAGATTTAGGAGAGAGAGAGGTACACATGTACGAACCAAATAGTGTTCTTAACAGGCTTTCCTTTAAGTTTAACTAATATCTGCATGTACCACCCCCCCACTCCCCCCCCCCCCCCCAAAAAAAAAGAAGATAAATAAGAATGGCGATCTTTAAAAAAAAATTGCCAGGAAGGGGGGGGGGCTTTCAACGTACAACATGTACATTTTTTTCTTCTTCTATAGTATCCATAAAGGAACTGACATGATGACTGGTCCGCTTCCTACAAATATTTACTTAAATCTGCTTTGTTATGTTTATTTAAAGATTAAAGAGATAATCCATTATTTGATCACCATACCACTCTACATGTATATTCATAAAATGTACCCGGCCTATCCTTTCGAACAGAAAAAAAAAATAAAAATAGCCCATGCAGTACACACTTGTACGTGTCGATGCTTTGATTAAGTAATAAATCAATAGCGGATGTATCATATCCATTGAAACATAGAACCCAAAGAATGGGCAGACAAAGCCAAGATTTACTACATTACAAAAACTAACGTCATTCGTCTTTTTTTTTTAAACCGTGGGACCAGGGACTTCGGGGTGAGAGTGATAACATGCAAATCTGACGTGAGGAGGGCGGGGTAAATGAGGAAGAACGTCATAGCCCAGTCATACTCATTGAATTACCCTTAATGCCTGTAAAAATATACTCAAGAAAGAGAATTGATACACCATGAATTCGGGTATTTAAACTCGAGACGTTATACATTCTGCACACACTATTTTTACATCCGCATCGACCTATACCCGGGTCTGACTCGCTATAATCATGGCGAATCTATTTATTTTTCTGACGATTTTTGCCACTCTTACGCTGGTGGAACCCCATGGATACCTTGAGGACCCACCTGCCCGGGGGTCAATGTGGGCCCTAGGCTGGGACACACCACAAAACTACAACCATATGCAAATGTTCTGTGGGGGCAAACAGGTAAGAAATATGAAACTGACCAAAGGATAAGAATTGTACTACGTAATACATGTATGGTTTTTTAAAATTTTGTTTATAAATGTGTGTAAAGTGGGGAATTATTTTATAAAATTTACATACCTATACTTTGTTGTCTTTTCGAACAATTCCTAAAAATTGAGATACGTCACGAATTGTTCGAAACAGTGGATAAATGTTCTCAAAACAAAAATCAAAATCATACAGTTACATGCAAAAGCATAATTACATTAGATTCACTTTATTTACATTAAACAGCAAAAATTAAATTTAAAAAAAAATAAGACTCGAAGAATATTGCTTGTAAAGCATTTCTACTACCAGCTTTCTTATGTAACACAGCCTTTTAAAACAATTCTTTTGGCACATCGATGACCGTGATGAAAAATTGCCAAAACTAATACACTGATGTTTGTGAAAAGATTTTGTCCCTCTGAAATTAAATGCAAAGACAGACAGGTTATTGAACCAACTGTTGAACCAGCTCTCTGTATACAGTGAACAAACGTCTTATAATTGAAGTGATCAACGAACTAGACCGGGAAGTTTTGTATTTTGAAAATCAAATGCTACGAAAATTTTAAAATGAAAGCGCGTGCATGCATAGTTTTAAGACTTTGGGTTTAAATCCAGACTAAAAAAAACGTAATTGTCAGGGCAAAAATATCAGTTAACATGTAACAAATTTCAAGTGACAAAAACGCGCATCTAGTTCAGACAGAGCTATTAGAAGCTAGTAATCTTACGTAAGGATTCGTGTAATCATGTAACAAAAAATGCACGCTTTCTGTTCTATAGTATACCAAGTGTATACGAATTTAACGAGTAGTAAAATTGCTTTGACTAACTTTGTAGGAAAAATGTTCAAATTATGTTTGCCCTTTGTGCAATGTGTACAGACATTTGTCTAGTGTATTTGATGTGACAAAACCCTAGCAATTTATCACTCTCTAATCTTTATAATATTTTTTTCTCAATCTCGTTTATTTGATCTTTGTTGATAATTCCCCCTTCTTTCTTGTATAGCATCAATATCAAACAAACGGAGGAAAATGTGGAGTGTGTGGCGACCCCTATGACGCTCCACAGCCACGAGAGAATGAAGGCGGTGGGGTTTATTCCAGTGGAATAATCTCGAAATGCTTCGAAAAAACTGCCTCCGTCATTGAGGTTAAAGTTCAGATAACAGCCAATCATCTGGGCTACTTTGAGTTCCGGCTGTGCGAACATAACAATCCTTTCACGCCTGTCACACAGGAATGCCTTGACGAACACGTCCTAAGTTTGTCTGATGGCGAAGGAAGCCGATACTATATCGGTCCAGAGTTAGGAGAGTATACGGTTCAGTTGCTATTACCAGAAAACGTGCAGTGTTCTCAATGCGTTCTTCAGTGGAAATATAACACAGGTAAAAAGAAAATATAATTCCAATCATTGTTAATTATGCACAGGTAACCGTGACTGAAACACTATCAAAACATGCATCTCATGCAACCTTTGTACATGTGTAAAATATCCATAATAATCTTGAGTATCTATTACGTTTCGTGTACAGAATAAAAATAAAAGTATATTTCTTCCCACGATTGGAAAAGTATCAGTTACAACTTTGTGGTTTCTAAAAGAAGGGAAAAGTGAATAGAAAAAAAAGAACAGAAATCATGCAATAGAAATCAAACACCTGAAATTTCTCCGAATGCATTTCCAATGTCAAAAGTTTAACTTATTATGAAAATGTACGTGACATATATCGGTAACATTTGTTCAAAAACACCTAGCTGCCATGACAAAGTAAATATTTTTTTATTTTTACCTTCATCAATATTTATTTTTAACAACAGGCAATTCCTGGGGATGCGAAAATGATTTGTGCGGCCTTGGTTACGGTGAACAGGAACAGTTCTATGGATGCGCTGATGTTTCCATTCTGGACAGCTGCCAAAACTTTGATCACTATCAATACGTAAACGGGGGTACAGTGACACCCAAGCCAACAACACTGACGCCATCAAGCAACATGACATCGTCAACTTCGAGTCCAGTCTCAACAACGATGAAACCAGCTACGACAGCTCAACCAAGTTCAACGACGTCTAAACCGATTTCAACTACAACTAAACCAATTTCAACTACACCTAAACCAATTTCAACTACTAGCACCCCTAGACCTACAACTAGTTTAGCATCAACCACTCAAAAACCAGTTTCTTATGGAGAATGCTATCCAAACTCTTTCATGGATGATACTGAAGAATTTAACGAAATCTGCACCTTCGCCTGTTCGAAAAACGTGTGTTTATCCTTTTACTGTGACTGTGAGGAAATCATTGCACCAACACAGCAATCTACAACCTTGATGTCAATTCTGACATCGACACCATCGCCACCATCATCAACGCCATCACCATCATCATCATCGTCGTCGTCGCCCACAACTCAGTCATCAAAGACATGCCAAGACATAGAAGTGACTGAAGCATACAAGAATACTGCTGGAATGTTAGATTGGTGCATCCAGCAGTGTCTTGCAGACAGATGTACCCCGTCGCACTGCATATGTTAGATCCGCTCCATTATACTCTCACCAATTAAGATATTTACTCAGTCTATATACCTGTATACATATAGAATGTTTTGTTTTTACATAATATGTTCATAAGAATATTTCTTTATTTTACATGTATGTACAATTTATCTTTTTGATGCAAATGATCTTATTGTTGTTTCGAATATCACCTTTATGATATTCTATGATTGTTCTTAATGCCATTTTTTAAAAAGGAATGTATTTTTTTTTTGACAAGTTTTTTGGTCAAACATGAATAAAATAAAACAATAAAGCTGGAATGTGAAGAGATATATTATTTACGTCCATTATTGAAAACCAATATCGAAAAGTTTTAATTATTTTTCCCTACGAAGAAAACTCATATGTATACAGCATACATGTATGTATACATGTGGATTATGGAGAAAGATTATGAAATCAGAATGATGTACATTTAGATTCCTTAATTGACGCGAAGAATTAATACTAGCGTAAAATCACGAGAAACAAGCCTCGCAAATTTTTAAGTCTCGCTTTTATTTTTCAGACAGATTTTGAACTATTTAAAATCATAACAAAAAATTGGTGCTTGCGATTTAATATTCTCGCGATTTGATCCAAAACAGTAGAATTACGGAATTAAGTATTCACGTTAAATAAGGAATTTACTGAATTTCCCTGTAAATAGAAATTGTAATTACATTAATAAGAAGCATCTATATGATACCGATATATTGATCGTCGTCTTTGTACTGCATTTTAAAAAAAAAAAATAAAAAAATAAAAATGTTCTGATATTCTGACCAACTTGCGTGATGGTCACCATGTATACGTACGAACTCAACGGTTTTGTTTTCAATTGTCTAAAGTTGTTACCCCACGAGATTTTTGAAGTTAACTTTTACGGCAATAAAAAGCAATTTATAATCAGGTGAATGGAAAGTGGCTTTCCATTTTTTATTCGACACCTCTGCTAGCAATTTTGTCTATGTTATTTAGTTTAGAAATCGACTAAAATAGAGTAGAAATGAAAGGTCAATAACAAAAAAATTTAAAACTTTGTTATTTACCTCTTACTGTGTTATATTTATAGTATTTCTAGGAAAAAAAATCTTGTTTTCAGGTTTATCAGCTCACAACTGAGTGAGCATTGACGATGACTTGAAGATCACGCGCACTTCTGAATTTACGATGAGTGTTCACGTTATTGCCTTTTATCATGGGAAAAAAATTTCCGATCTTTTCGAAAAAAAAAAACCAAAAACAAAATTACCACAAACTGTCCTCTATACCAAAATTATATTCGTTATTAAAATCAAAGTTTGTAAATGACACTTCTTATTTGATAAAATCAGGCATATTGGGAAAGACGAATTTTTATCAATTTTATCATTTTGTAACTTCAAATGTTGATAGGTTGCAACGGGGTGCAGTTTACCGTTTGATCTTTGTCATGTTTATTTTGCGGTATTATATTCATTGTAGTAGCTCTACCGTGTGTCACCACAAATTTTCCTGAAAGAATTTTCTGTATACAGATTTATATGTGTAATGATATTTGACTATCTTTGTGTTTGTAACCTTGTACATGTACAAATAATAAAGTTGTTTTCCAACGGTACTTTGAAGTTATCTTCTAAGGCAAGACTAACATTTTATATAAGGGTACGTAAACTTTTCTTTTTCATTTTATTTTCTACAATTTTGTTAGCAAATTTATTCTGCGTTGTTATTTAGTTTAGGAATCGATTGGAAAAAAGTAGAAATATAAGGCCAAATATAAAAAAAAAAATAGAAATCTTAACCTTGTCTTTGTTATTTACCTCTTACTTTGTTATATATTAATAGTTTTTCTAAGAAAAAAAATCTTGTTTACAGGTAAACTAGCTCACAATATTAATGGAGTGGAAAATAAAAATGGCTCTTACATAATGCGCACTTCTGAACTTAAACCGACGAGTACTATGATGATTGTAAACAAGAACCATCTGTCAGACCGCCTTGAACCTATCAAAACCACCGTCAAAATGTCGAAGTATATTCTATGTAATAAAATAAAGCATATCGGGAAGGACAGTATATAAGATTTTTTCATATACAGGAAAAGTATTATTTTTCGTTTCTTTTTCACGTCATTTCATGTAAAAATCAATGAATTTTTCATTACAGATTACTCTTTAGAACGACTTAAATGATTATTGGGGTGGCTTATAAATTTGATATTTGACATTGATTTGATAACATTACTGTAATTTTTTCTGCAATGACCGCTACCTTCAGAACGTGCAAAGATCATCAAAGAAAGCATTTTATTGTTTTTATTTACATCTTTCTTTTAACAAATTAAAAACTTGGTCGTAAAAAGTAAGTAAAATTATCTAAATTATTATTAATGGAATCAGAACTATAGCTAAAAAAAACCAGCGAAATCGACTTATATTGACATTTCGTCTGATATCATCATGATTGTTTCTTGCAGTCTGTGATTTTTCTTGGTCGACTAAGGTTTCGACCTATTGGTAAACGGGGCGTGTAGATTTCAGTCCTGTCAGTTTCTACAGAGCTACGAAGTACAATAAATTTCCGTAAGAAACATATTGAATCATTCTCGGTGGATGTAAATATAGATTAATGAATGTAAATTCAACTATCATGACCATTTTGACAATGTTTTTACACGTAGTTTCATATGTTCCTTTCGATTTCCTTCCGATATTAACTTTTTTGCTGTTAGTCCTCAAGCTAATGTGTATGTATTATGAACACGTATATCTGCATGCACAGCGGACTTGCTCTCTTTTGTTCATTAATGACACTTCTATTCAATCAAGGAGAATGATTAAAAAAATCAAGAATTCTCTCTCGACTGGAAACAAGTCTAAGGAACTCGTAGTCATAAGTAGTTTGAAGTAAAGTAGGTCATTCAGCTAATATATAGTTAGAGCAAAATAAGGTAAAAAGGATGTCTAAAATATTAACTTTGTTTTCAAGCCTTTTCCACGAACAATTAAATTAGCATTATCTATTTTTCAAAATATTCACTGACAGTTTCTCTTTATATATATATCATTACGCCCTATAAAAACTGCCAATGATAAGTGTGCTGCAATTGATCAAAGTTTCAGTTCCAGTTTACAAATTGTTCGTAATTATCATATTTTAAACCATCTTAAATGCTAAAATTTATTTTTATGTTTGCTATCTTAAATTGTGGTTAATGTATGCATACGTTTATGACTAGCTATAACCATAAAAATCAAAGATCACAAAAAGCAGTGATAAAAAGATAGACTTATATCTCATGACGCCTGTGGTTATTCAATTTTTTTTTCTTGGAAAGAAAATGATAGTTGTCAATTATGACTTTGGTATTTCAAAATGTTTGCTGAACCTTTTAAAAAAAGTGTGATCATGTTCAAATTCCGACTGCCATCAAAATTAGGGTGGTGGGCTTTTCATTAAGGTTTTGCAATTTGCACGAAACTGAAAATCAGTAACTAGACATTATTTTATACAAAGTTTATTTAAGGAAAGAAGATATTGTTTCATGTCATGCAACCACATGTATTAAGACAGTCAAAGAAATGCATGTCTTTCCATGTGTATGTATCATATCGGCAGAACCATTCTTCCCACGTAAATCAGGCCTGATGATAAATTCGACACATGCATGATCACTTTTAAAACACCTGACGCGGTACGCGGTTCCTTTTCGTTTAAAGGAAACTCGAGTGTTATATTAATGATAAAAACGTGTAAAAGGGAGGAATATAAGGACCTGGGTGGAAGTTTGTCATCATGACGCAGCATTGATTAACAGGATTTGGGGGCTTTGATATTTTTATGGTCTTATGCAAACATACAACTATTTTGGTTGTTAAAGGTCGTCTGTCTTCCAACATTAAGAAAGTATAAAAGAAACCATTTCACATTTATTTACTTTTCGCATGGGATTTTATTTTTATGTACATGTAAGTAAATATTATTACCGAGATAAATCAATTAAAAAAAAAGAAAAAAAAACATCAAGCAAAAATTTAATTTAGAGGATTGAACTGTGAAACTTTAGTGGTGTTGAAAATGTCAAATGTTATGTAAAAATGAATTATTTATAACACTTAACCATATCTGAGTGAGTAATTAAGATATATTGAAGCCGGGATAATGACTCTTTCTAAGCAATGTAATATTTTCCTACTAGGTATATACATGCATACATGTATCTTTATTTGTTAATAAATTCTTTGATATATTAATTATATGTTGCTGTTTAAACCAATGCATGTAGAATTGACCTTGACTAGAATCTATAATCAATAGTATTACAAATTCCTCCATCATCTAAAAGGATCATATTTTTCTAGTTAACATACATATAAAGTCAACTATTGAAGAGAATTAAATAGTTTTACAGTTAGACAAAATAAACAGACATCCATAATTTTGATTTCTTCCTCCTTTTTTAAATTAGTATTGTTAGGAGATCCCACAGTTCTTCGTGCTTTAAGAAGCCAAAGATTTTTTAACTTCCTGGTGTCTTGCATTCATGTAAATGTACAGGTTGCTAAAAGTATTTTATTTGTGTCGATTTCCAAGGTCGACAGTTTGCATTAAATTGAGCTCTTTAACCAGGACAAATGTTATCACCGTGCAATTTCAGCATGATGTTATTACCACTTATTACCATTTTACTTCTAAATCCCAAATAAATTTGATTTCCCTTATACCGAGCATCAATAAACAGGTTTTTCATAAACATGTATAATCATGAAAATATCATTGTTTATTTACACTTTTAATGCTGTATACTACAGTATTCCATCCCAAACCTTCTCTTTTCCAACAATGAAAACTGGTGTCTGACAGGGTGGTAATACATATCTTACATTAAATACAAAAAAGGAAGAACATCTAAAACTTTTGGTTGCAAGACTGTATATTTTTAAAAAACTATGGCTTAAAACCTGAACATGAAAAAATTCATAATTTTAATCTCATAAATAGTTTTTAAAAATGCCAATTGTTAAAATCCTCCTTTCAGAAGAAACAACGATTAATGCGCACAATCGGATTTCTGAGAAACAATATTCTATCAAATAATACTAATTAAAAAAAAAAAATCAGTTTATATGAGATGGAGATAATGCGTCTTTTTCCTTTATAAACTTTATAAAAATCAAATTCAATACTGGTTCCACAATACACTTCCCCTCATGGCCATGATTTAAACATACAACCAACCTACACCACCCGAGAATGCTTTGACATAAGTTTCAGATTTTCTGGCTAAATAGTTTTTGAAAATAAGAATATTTAACTAGATCTCGTTACGAGTAACGAGTAGGTCTTCCGTCCGATTTTGTTTTCATATGATACGATGAAATATCGATATTCTCTGCCAAATCTGCGATCTTGGTGAATCTAGGTTTTTTGTCTCGAGACCGAAAACGGACGAACAAAAGAGGTTTATGAAAATAAAAGCTAGGTTTTTTTTATACATTTGTTTATTGTACACTACTGTTAATCATGGGAGATGAAACACCAAAGATAATCAGTTAAACTTGTGAAAAAAATGAATTGTTTGAACTCTTCTGGTGAGTACCGGAAGTGACGGTTGACAAAAGAAAACCCGTTTAATATATCTTCAATCGATTGTCTATCATTTATAAAAGTTTGTGTCTCAATTCACTTACAGTGACTAAAATCTCGCTGGTATCAATTTTGTAAAAAGGCTAGGTACCAAAGATATTTGAAATCTTGATTGTTTTCAAGTTATCTGTAATATAGTTTACGAGTGTCTTGGCCCCTCATTTAAGGGGCCAGCCCCTTTTTCTCAATCGAAATGTCTCACAAATACTAACATTTTTTGTTCTTACACCCATCTAAAATTGTTGTTCATTTTTTAGATACAAATGATTGAATATTTTAGGGGCCAGCCCTCTAGATCCTTAATGGGGACAGACTTTAGAGTTTTGATTAGTGGAATCGATTAGAATCATCAATGCAAACATTTTCTTTTCTACATTGCCTAACAAAATATGTCTCCTTCTCTAGATATATTGCATCAAAGTTTAAGTACTTTAGCCCCTTAAAATCCCTAATTACGTCATAAATGGGTGTGAAAATGATTTTACCTGATAAATATTGCTACAATCAACAACTTTGCTTCTATATTGTATTACAAATTTTTGATCGTTTTTAAGTTATTTGCAATAGAGTTTACGAGTGTCTTGGCCCCTAATTTAAGGGGCCAACCCCTTTTTCTTGATTTTGTTGGAAAGAACGTTTAATTATCTACTATTTTTGTTATATATGTCTTAACAAAATATCAACTGATAAAAAGATACAGATGAAAACGTATGAAGAATTTGAATGAAAATTCATACCCAATTTTCGTGCCTAGGCGAGCTCCAAAAAATGGCGCCACTGGCGTAAAAAATATAATAGTGCACAACTTCAAACTATAGACTACCTATCCTGAAAATTTCATAGTCATATCTCTGATAGTTTCTGAGATCAGCTCTGCACAAAATAGGTCGTGAAAATGGACAAAATGGCCGTTAAATCGGTACCGGAAGTGCCGACAGGAAAAATCTCAAAAACGTATAAAGTTTACATCAAGTCTCATCTTCTCTGAAAAAATGGTCGAAATCGGTCGAATAGTTTTCGAGAAATCTCGTGCACAAAATTTGTGGAAAAAAATAATAATAATAACTAGACACGATCTCGTTGCGAGCAACGAGGAGGTCTTCCGTCTGATTTTAGAATTTGTTCTATCTTGATTTTGCTATTTAACAGCTAAACATGATTTTGAATAAAAAAAAAACAGGGTCTACATTCTAGGGGGCCAGATACTATTTTGCTACAGGTGTAAGAGCTTTGTTCAACAAGTGTTTAGAATTCGTCACTGTTCTTGAGATATCTTAGAAGAAAAAGTTTTAGGGGCCGGTCCCTTATCTCCTTATTGGAGCCGCTGAACCAAATTTTGAAGATTGCATGTTGTTAAGTACATCATTTTTAGCATCTTTTCTTCTATACTGCATTTCAAAATATTTTTTCTTTTTGATATATAGGTGGTCAAAATTCTGGACTTTTGGCCCCTAAAAAACTCTCATTACATAACACATGACATTACACTGCTTGGATACATAATTGTAAGATAAACATAATTTGCTTCTATAGCCTTTCACAAAATATCCCTCAGTAAAGAGCTACAGATGAAAGACTTTAGAGCCCTTTGGTCCCCTAATTTGAGGGGCCAGCCCCTTTTTCTTGATATAAAATAAAAGGTCATTTAAATTTCAACACATTTTGTTTAACAAGTGTTAAGAGATGTGTTACCGTTCTTGAGATATATAGGAAAGAACGTTTTAGGGGCCGATCCCATAACTCCTTATGGGGGCCAATTAACGAAATTTTGAAAATTGCATATTATTTAGTACATCATTTTGACTATCTTTATTTCAATACTGCATTTCAAAATATATTTCCTTTTTGAGATATAGGTGATCAAAATTCTGGACTTTTGGCCCCTAAAACCCATAATTACGTAACACACGATAAAATCATTATATTGCTTGGATAAATAACTCTAAGATAAACATATTTGCATCTATAACCGTTCACAAAATATCCCTCAGTAAAGGGCTACAGATGAAAGACTTTAGAGCCCTTTGGCCCCTTAATTTTTTTGATATCAAATAAAAGGTCATTTAAATCTCAATTGCAACACATTTTGTTCAACAAGTGTTTAGAAATTTGTTACCGTTCTTGAGATATATAGGAAAGAACGTTTTAGGGGCCGATCCCATAACTCCTTATAGGGGCCATTTAACGAAATTTTGAAAATTGCATATTATTTAGTACATCATTTTGAGCATCTTTACGTCTATACTTTATTGTAAAATATTTTTCCTTTCTGAGATATGGGTAATCAAAATTCTGGACTTTTGGCCCCTAAAAACCCCTAATTACGTAACACGCGATAAAATCATTACATTGCTTGGATAAATAACTGCAGGATAAACATATTTGCTTCTATAACTGTTCACAAAATATCCCTCAGTAAAGGGCTACAGATAAAAGACTTTAGAGCCCTTTGGTCCCCTAATTTGAAGGGCCAGCTCCTTTTTTTTGACATCAAATAAAAGGTCATTTAAATCTCAACACATTTTGTTCAACAAGTGTTTAGAAATTTGTTACCTTTCTTGAGATATATAGGAAAGAACGTTTTAGGGGCCGATCCCATAACTCCTTATAGGGGCCATTTAACGAAATTTTGAAAATTGCATATTATTTAGTACATCATTTTGAGCATCTATACTTCTATACTTTATTGTAAAATATTTTTCCTTTCTGAGATATGGGTGATCAAAATTCTGGACTTATTGGCTCTTAAAAACCCCTAATTACGTAACACATGATAAAATCATTACATTTATTGGATACATATCTGTAAGATAAACATATTTGCTTCTATAACTGTTCACAAAATATCACTCAGTAAAGGGCTACAGATGAAAGACTTTAGAGCCCTTTGGCCCCTTAATTTGAGGGGCCAGCCCCTTTTCCTTGATATCAAATGAAAGGTCTTGTAAATATAAATCTTTTTTGCATTACAAGTGTTAACAAAATATTTTTCAGAAAAGAGACAAACTAAGAAAACCATTAAAAATTACGACGTTTTTTTAGTCTCAATTTTCAGGACCAGGCGAGCTTAAACGCCTTTTGAGCATGACAAATATGAACGCCAAATAGCACATCTACAATCTCTTGTCTACAATCCCTGAAAGTTTGAACTCAATATCTTTTACCGTTTAGGAGGAGATCCCTGGACAAGCCGACCCTCTGAAAATCGTTAAAACGTCATTTTCTCAAGAACGGAAATGACGTCATCAAAATAAAAAATTGTATATTAAGTTCGGATTAATATCTATTAGATCTAAAAGTTTCACGAAAATCGGCTGAGCCATTTTCGAGAAATCGCCTGCACAAATTTTGTAAGAAAAAAAATAATAATAATAGGGAAAAAGAAACCGAACGAAAACAATAAGGTCTTCCGTTGGAAAACGGAAGACCTTAATAATAACTAGATACGATCTCGTTACGAGTAACGAGGAGGTCTTCCGTTCAATTTTTTAAACGATACCATTAAAATATCAATGAAATTTCAGAATTTCCACTCATCTTCTCCCATTCAGATAATGTATACGATTGTCAATATCCTTTCAAATGCTTAATAAAGTAACAAAGTAACAACAACTTTGCTTCTATAATGCATTACAAAATCTTTATTGTTTTAAAATTATTTGTTATAGATTTTAAGAGTGCCTTGGCCCATATTTTTAAAGGGCCAGCCCCTTTTTCTTGACTTCTTTGAAAAGGTATTAGAAATACAAACATTTTTTGTTCTTACAATCATTTAAAATTGTTGATCATTTTTGAGATATTTATAATTGAATATTTTAGGGGCCAGTCCTCTAGATCCTTAATGGGAAAAGAAATTCGTGTTTTGATATGTGGAATCGATTTAAATCATAAATTCAAACATTTTCTCTTTTATGATGTCTAACAAAATATTTCTTCTTTTCTAGTTATATTGCGTCAAAGTTTAAGTACTTTGGCTCATAAAGATCCCTAATTACGTAATAAATGGGCGTGGCCATATTTTTTTCTAATAGATATTGGTACGATCAACAACTTTGCTTCTATAATGCATTACAAAATCTTTATCATTTTTAAGTTATTTGTAAAAGAGTTTACGACTGTCTTGGCCCCTAATTTAAAGGGCCAGCCCCTTTTTCTTGATTTCTTTCAAAAGGTCTTAAGAATACAAACATTTTTTTGTTCTTACACCAATCTAAAATTGTTGATCATTTTTGAGATACAAATGATTGAATATTTTAGGGGCCAGCCCTCTAGATCCTTAATGGGGACAGAAATTCGTGTTTTGATAAGTGGAATCGATTTAAATCATTAATTCAAACATTTTCTCTTCTATGATGTCTAACAAAATATGTCTACTTCTCTAGCTATATTGCGTCAAAGTTTAAGTACTTTGGCCCCTAAAAATCCCTAATTACGTAATAAATGGGCGTGGCAATAGTTTTTTTCTAATAGATATTGGTACGATCAACAACTTTGCTTCTATAATGCATCACAAAATCTTTATCATTTTTAAGTTATTTGTAAAAGAGTTTACGAACGTCTTGGTCCCTAAATTAAGGGGCCAGCCCCTTTTTCTTGATTTTGTTGGTAAGAACTTTTTATTATCTACTACTTTTGTTATATATGTCTTAACAAAATATCAACTGATAAAAAGATACAGAACAAAACGTATGAAAATTTTGAATGAAAATTCGTACCCAAATATCGTGCCTCAGTGAGCTCTAAGGAATATAGCCACTGACATAAAATTTAATAGGGCCTAACTTCAAGCTTTACTCTACATATCCTGAAAGTTTCAAACTCATATCTCTAATACTTTCTGAGATCATCTCTGCACAAAATAGGTCGTAAAAATTACAAAATCGGCCGTAAATCGGTACCGGAAGTGACGACGTCAAAAACTTTAAAAACATATAAAATTCAAGTCACGTTCCATCATCTGTGAAAAAATGATTGAAATCGGTTGAATGGTTTGCGAGAAATCGCGTGCACAAAATTTGGAAAAAAATAATAATAATAATAATAAGAAACAGTACGAAAACAATAAGGTCTTCCGTTGGAAACGGAAGACCTTAATAAGAAATCGTACGAAAACTATAAGGTCTTCCGTTGGAAACGGAAGACCTTAAAAAGACCTTTTTCTAATTATTGATTATTCACCTCCTAGGGATGAGTTCACACAAGGTTCAGCTTTAAGGGCAAGATGGTTTTGGAAAGCAAGGTTGTTTAGGTTGTTTTTTTTTTAATATAATACTGTTAAACGTTCAATTAATTTTAATGATCCACCCGTGAACAAAGGCGTGACAGTACATTTTAACAACAATGAAAGCTCTTCATCAAAGGGTGCTTTTTGCTAAGTTTGGTTGAATTTGGCCGAGTAGTTCTTGAAACGAAGTCGAACATGTGAAAAGTTTACAGACGAACAGACAGGATGACGGACCAAAATTTATCTAGCATTTTTATGATCAGAAACAAATGTACATCAATGATTTTACATAACAATAGTGTTGCAAAAAAGGGAGATAGTACAAACAGATTCTGTCTTTTTAACGTCAGCGACTGGTCACATTCTGCTTATTTTCTATGCTTCTTACGCGTACATTTAAATTGTTATCTTCATATATTATGAAGGCGTCAAACAAGGATATACATGTACATAGATAAGAAAAATGTTGTTATGAGTAATAATCTAGGACAACAACATCACAATTATATCCAAGAATTATTTGTTTATTTACAGATTTACATTTAAAATCTTTGTATAATAATCGAATAACAATTATCTTCTAAATAATATAAAATTTTGAATACAGTCAAATAATATTGAATATCAAATACTAGTATCAAATATATTGAATATCAAAATAAAATAATACATATTATGTATTCCTCATTAAAACTCTGTTTTCAAAATTAAAAGAAAGCACAAAAATATACATGTACTCCAAATTATACATACAAACAAATTAATATCACATTTGATATATCAAATTATACTTTTCAGACGCATATCCATTGTAATATCAGATATAATAATTATAACTTTTCATAAAGAAAGCAACGTTAATATTACTAATTACAGATTTACTATAATATAAACAAATGACCACCGTCCCAATTTACCACCGTGCGCAGACAATTGAGTAACATCATTGTATTGTGCAGCTCTGCCCCATTTGCAGCGGTTTTATAGAGCAATGCCTCCAACACATCTTGATTTTCCAACCCGTATTCCTTGACCTGACTCCTTGATAGTTTGCAATTTATTGTTCCATATTTTTCAACCATTTTATAAACAAACTCCTCATGAATCTTCTGGTTATAGCCGTGCTTTTCCAGACGCTTTAACAAGTTTTCAAAGCGATCGGAATAAATTAATTCACTGATGACATCTTGTGTACCATCAGCTTTTAAAGTTTCCTTCATAATGAGATAGTGTATACTCTGAACAGCATGCCAATAATCTCGATCCCTCTGTAAGTCCTTCATGAATTTAGTCGTGTTCTGTTGAAAGACAATCTTAATCATTCTTCTATTCAGCTGAAATGCGATTTCCCCGATGACTGTTTTGCCCAAGAATATTTCAGCACATTTCAATTTCAAATCAAAATCAATGCCTGTGTCACTTTTCATTACTTTGTCATGAATATAGCTCCGTGAAGGGACAACTGTAAAATATGACATTCAAAATCAGTCTGCATGATTATTTTGTTCGGTTTGATATAGAATGACAATGCATGTTCATATTAATTTCTCTTTATCAAAAAGATATTCAAAGAAAAATAATTCGCAAGTGAAATCTAATTAGTGTGTTTTCAAATAATACCCATATAATTAAAAATTTCACAGCAAATATTTATGTTCAAAGCCACAATGAGTAATTATTCTGCAAACACTTTAAAATTATACATAGGGAAAATCATAATTTTATCATTCAAATAACATTAGTTTTAGGCCCAAAAATAAAAGTTTAACAAAATGTTTAAATAAAAACGATATGCAATGTAATATCTAACTTGCCTTGGTTTGAGTTGTCATCTGGAAGCCTCTCTCTGTCTTTAGGAGTTGATGTCGCCACAGGTTCCAACACAGGTCTCCGGATTATAGGAGTTGAACTAGCGATAGGGTTTCCTATCATATCTCCCCCTGAGCTGTAGTAGTTTGGTCGCTGGAGAACATCAAAGTCCTCTGCCTGCGGAACTACAGCATCCGTAGTATTTATACCTCTTCTCTTCCTTTGCTGATTAGAATGTTCGAACATTTCATATTGAGAGTCACTTTCCAAATTCATATCGTTTGTGTCAAATCCAATTTCATTGCAATGTTTTGGAATTCTTTCATCATGATCTCTCATGTCCACTAAAGGATCCTTCTCAATTTTATTATAAAACCCACTTTCGTTTCCAGTTACTCTTCTTTGATCCTTAAATTTACCAATGTTTTTATTCCATACCTGCTTGGACGTACACTGAAAAAAGTGTTCCTTTTTGGTCGTAAGAATTTGATGATTTTGATCTTTGCAAGGCTGCAAGTGCAAACGGTTACCAATACAGCTGCCAGACAATTTTTCACGTTTTCTATAGTTTGCTCTTGTTACCATAGTAGTATTAGTTTTTAAGTCAGCATGAACAGATTCGGCAGAACTTGTCATATCAATTTCAGACTTCAAATTAGTAATATCCACCATGTTAATTTGGTTGGTTTGGCCATTTGCCCTTTTATAATCTTGCCGATTTGGAGGAGTTCCGGACCTAGCATAAACATCCTTGTTGTTCTTAGGATTAATATCCTCATCAGTTGAAGAGGTGCCTTTGTATTTGATTCCTTGATACTGTGGTATTTTGGATCGAAACTGTTTGGATTTACCTCCATTCAATATCGTTTTGTCATCCACTTTTTCGGAATATTTTTGAGTTTGTGAAAGCTGATCTTCTGGTACATGGTCAATCACTTTGTTCCGTCTTACATTTTTGGACGGCGACAAATACGAACGATTGATTTGTGATGAATTCTGTTGTACATCGTTATAGCGATATCCTTTTTTTGGACTGTTTGGAGTTCTTGCTTTACGATCATTCGAAATGCCCGATCTGGCTGTCTCCTGCACATACTTTCGTGTGCCAATATCACTTAGCGTTGTATCCATCACATTCTCAGGGAAATCCTCACATTCTGTAGATTTGTCCTGTTGATATTTTTTGTTTATATCCCCTGGAACAGTTCTTGGTCTGTATTTCACAATTTGTTGTTGTGCTACACCATTGTCTCCTACTCTTCTTTCAACTGTGTATTTTCTGTTTTCTTGAGACATTTTCGTTTGGTTTATATCATCATCAATAATATGGAGATCTTTCGTTTTGGGTAATCTTGATTTACCATTTACACCTAAGAAGAGGGAATCTTGGTTGTGTTTTGGTAAATTTGATACAATCATAGTTTGGTACTCGCTATTCAATGGACGAGGTATTTTTGAGAGTCCAGGGGATCCATCTTGTTTCACTTTTGAAATGCTGTGCTCCAATTCATATTTGTCTTTGTATGCTTTCACAGTATTTGACTGCTGGTTGCCATTCTTCACAGAGCCAACTTCTACGTCATGAGGTTTATATTCCATACAGCTTTCATCTGATTTTTCTGGTAAGATGTTATCTGTTGATACATAAATATTCGCATCAACGTCAGGCACATGGTAAGCCTGAAATTTTTCTTCAAAAAGGCATGTTTCATTTGCATTCTTTATTTGAATATTTTCCGCGTCTGAAGATTTGATCATGTAATCTTTTGTATTAACACCAACTGTGCTGTATTGTTTTGCTTTTTCTTGGATATCGTTTGATTTCTCTTGAAATTCCGCGGTTGTTGTATTTTTCCTTTGCAAAGCTATCGTAAGATGCTCTTCTAAACCTTTCAGTTCATCACTTACATAAGATTGTGGTTCTTCGTTAGCTCGTCCC
This sequence comes from Magallana angulata, assembly GCF_025612915.1. Taxonomy (NCBI): domain Eukaryota; kingdom Metazoa; phylum Mollusca; class Bivalvia; order Ostreida; family Ostreidae; genus Magallana; species Magallana angulata. The sequence continues at coordinate 31,055,038 of NC_069114.1, forward strand.
TCTTCTATTTGTTTCAGTGATCCGTTGGTATAATTAGTATCATGCTGCATACTTTCAATGCATCCTTCATTTTCAACTAAACCCAAAGAACAACTAACTGGATTGCTGCTTTCAGGAACTGTTTGTTGATTTTCTTGAATATCTGTTTGCTTAAATGTGTCACCATGTTGGGTTTTGACTTCTTCGTCTACTTCACTTTGCAATTTTTCTTGGTGAATTGCCAATTTGAAATTAACATCTTCTGCTTTTAGATGTGATAAACTTTTCCTAACATCGTAATTTCCGATGTCATCATCCAACTCTTGGGCTTCTTTTACATATCCCTCGCCTATCAGTTGTTTTGTACCTGCAATAACGTATACATAGCAATTAACCATACTAGCATTTGCTCATTTTACATGCTTTGACATATTACGTTGGTTTTATAGATATAATTTGACATCTGAAAAGTAATTGCATACATTGGTTTGAAGTTTAACCATCAAAAAAAAACAACGCCAATTTTTAGGAAACCATTACAGATATGGTATAGATGCTTCATGATATCCGTTTATGTCCGTAGTATCATAATATTTACCATTGTCTACTTTGCTTTGCATTTTTTCTTGGAATTTTTCCAATTTGGCAGTCTCTTCGGTCTCTTTATACAGAGCGCTTAACTTCAAACTATCATCCTTGGTGTAGCTCCTAATAACAACAGAACCTCCATCACCCTCAGCAGCTGGGGCGTCTTTTACACTTTCAGTAGGTGGCAGTTGTTTTCTTTCCGCTACAAAAAGTTTTGGGATTTTTTGTTGTTTATTTTATTAGTATAGTCTCAGGTTATACATTTTGGAAAGAATATGGTATACAGGAACACCCCTGCTGCTATTATTTGTTTAGAATAACAATTACTATTGTAATATTTTATTTATATCATAATCATTTCCAAGCTATTATGCCGCATATTATGGTCACCATAAACATTTATTTTTAAGCGAAATTGTAAGAGAAGTAAACAAGTACAAGTAACATAAACATTTTGTTCATCAAACTATTTTTTCCTGAATTTTAAATGATTTTCCTCGACCTGTGTTCAACAACCAACAGATTATCGTTTCAATTTCAAACTGCCAATTTGATAAAGATGAACACAACTCTAGTAGAATAAAATAAACTGTGCATTCTGCCTATTTCCATTCAATATGTATTAATGGGAAAAACAATTCTAACATTTTGCTCATTTAACTATTTATTCTTAAATTTTAAATGATTTTCCTTGACCTGTGTTCAACAACCAAAAGATTATCGTTTCAAATTCAATCTGTATTCATGGAAAAAAATTCTAAACAACCAAATCGTCAAATTATCATATATTATATGTGTGTGTGTGTGTGTGTGTGTGTGTGTGTGTGGTGGGGGGGGGGGGGGTATTTTAAGGGTGATTTATACCGAAATGTTCCAAAATTATGTCATCATCTATCTCATGATTCATTTCACTTAATCCCTAAAACACAAAAGTCAACATCTTGAACAACTCCCATTAAAAACTGATAAAACAATTCTAAAACCTTTCCACAACCAAAGATTTCACGAATCAAGTAAATATATGAATAAACTTGTGATTTTTAAAAGCTATTTAAACTTAGTTTTTTGTGAATGTTGATAAAATACTTGCACCCTTTTTTTGTTAAACTGCAAAACCCCTCAAAATGAATGACTGAAGACAATTGTTACATATATAAATCGTGACGTCATATCTGAAATAATGGGTATCTGGTGTTAAATATATCACAATGACAATCTCATCCTCACAAAGCCACACACCTTACCTTATTATGGCATATTATTAAGAAAACAGCGCATTTGCCTTTTTTCCCCATGTGTCAGCATACAGTTGATGTTAATTCAAAGGCACATAATCGTTTAAAAAGGCTACTTATTTTGAAATTAGAAAATACAGTATAAATCCAAATCGTTCACATATACTATTTTAAAATATATCCATTGAAACGTTTAAAAATAGTGTGAAGATGCTTCATGTTCAAAAAATTAAAGGTTTTATATTATCATTTTGGGGGGAAGGGGGTTTATAATCAATACCTTTACAGACGCCTCCACTTTCTAATTTGCTCTGCATTTCCTGTTGCGCCAATTTGCTATCCCCTTTGGTCTTTAAACGTATTGAGCTGCTTTTAGCATTGTCTTCTTTGGTGCTGTTAGTTAAAACAACAGAATCATCTTTATCTTTTCCTTGGATGTATCCTACACTTTCATTGGTTAGTAGTTGTTCTATGACTGAAATAAGGTATTGGTTTTTTAGTGGTTATTTTTATGTTTTTTTGAAATTTGAAAAAAATGTGAATATCTTATTTATTCATAACTTTGATTTCTTTAGCCATATATGTTATTTATGTCTCGGCTTCAGCCAAGGATAATTTATGTCAAAATAATTGTTATCAAAATTGTAATCATGTCCAGTATTATGGCATTTATGCAAGTATAAGGACTTTTATTGCCATAAATCACTTTTAATTAATATACAAAACATATCTTTTTGAGACGCATTCACGTATAGTGTATACGTTTGTTTTAAAGTAACACTGTCGATATTTGGTATAAGCATCACTATTGTTAAATACATGTACCATCCAGTTTGCCTTGCATTTCCTGTTGAGAATTCGCAAATTTGACATCCTCTACTGGCTCTAAACACTGCAATGAGCTATTGTAAATAGTGCCTTTACCAGTATTGTTGGCAATAGTGACGAAATCTTTCTCAACATTCTTTTTGGTGACTCCCACACTTTCCTTGATTTGCAGTTGTTCTGTGATTACAGTGAAACATCAAGTGATTAAAAATTTCTTAAATATCCAAGTTAATTATACTATATGTGTATCCAATTTAACTGTATTAAGTTTAAAAATGATAATTACTATCCTCATTGTCATTAATACATGTATTAATTCAAAGTCAGCAAATATAGTGCAAAGCTGGGTCATAACTTGTATTTTATCGGGTTTTGAGAAATACCTGTCTCTTTGTAGACGGGTGTGTAGAAATCTTAGGTTTAAAGTGAAATTTGTCAAAATTTAGTATTACCTTTGCTGGCCAATTTGCTTTGAATTTCCTCATCAGAATTTGCTAATTTGTCAACACTTTCTGACTCTGGACAGAGAAACATATTTCTGACATCATCTTTCTTAATGTCCTCATTAAGATGTTCAGAATTTCCAACTTCCATAGCTGAAGCTTTCTCTTTTCTCTCATCGGTTGCTATTTGTTCTGTGACTGGAATAAAGTATTCCTTGTTTGTTAAGCGATGACTTTTTGTGAATAATTATGTCATAAAATAACGTTTTATTATAATGATTCCTTTTATGTTTCAACAAGTAAAACTAGTATTGATTCCTTAGTATAAAGAAATAACAATTACTTGTGAAACATTTTCAAGTCGCATTATGTTCAAATGTAATAAATATCAATGTTAAAAAGTTCATCGAGATATGAACTTGGTTGGTAAGTGATCAAATCTACTGATAGGTCATTCGAGCGTCACAGGATTTAATCACGTGACCAACCGAGTTTATATCCCAATGAAACTTTTCAACGGGCCGTTTATTCCTTTAAATGAAAATATATTACTATACTATTAAACAAATACATTTTTGATTAAAGCAAACTAAAGACATTTCGATATTTGGTATAGGTGCTACTTTGTTACATTTACCGCCATCGAATTTCTTTTGAATTTCCTGATGAGAAATCACTGATTTGGCTTCATCTTCTGTTTTCAAACTTTCTGAGTTTTTTTTAACAGTGTCTTTTTTGACAATCTTTGTAACAGCAATAGAATCCTCTTGATTTCTGTCTTCTACATCATCTTTTTCTTTGGTTGGCAGCTGTCCTGTTATTACAGTGAAGCACCAAATAATATAAAACGATCCTTTGATATGTAAGATAATTATACTGAATCGAACTTGACTGTATTTACTTTTAAAAACGATCATTACCAATCCTATTGTCGTCAATATATTTATTTTACTAATTTAAGTCAGCAAATATTCTGCAAATCTGGTTCATAACTTGTTTTTTATTGGGCATGGAGAATTACCCTTCTCGTTTTTTAGACGGGTATGTAGATATCTTAGATTTAAAGTGAAATTTAGTCGAAATTTGGTATTACCTTTGCTGGCCGGTATGCTTTGAATTTCCTCATCTGAATTTGCTAATTTGTTATCATCTTCTGACTCTGGATAGAGAGAGATATTTTTGTCGTCATCTTCCATGATACTCTCATTAAGAAGAACAGAATCTTTAACTTTCATAGCTGAAGCGTTATCTTTTCTTTCACGGGTTGCTAATTGTTCTGTGACTGCAATAAAGTATTCCGTTTTGCTTATTTAAAAATGACTTGTTAATAATGTCATAAAATAATGTTTTTTATGATTCCTTGCATGTTTCAGCCAGTAAGACTAAAATTAATTCCTTATTATCAAAATAATAACTATTACTAGTGAAACATTTTCAAGTCACATTATGTCCAAAAAACATTTAAATTTTTAATATTTACATTTGCAAATATATTTCCTTATATAAACCTATAGAATACCGAAACCGTTCAATTCTGTGTATAATTTTTGATGACGTCATCATGATAATCGCACACGCTTACCGCTTGACGGTTGCATTATAGTAAACATTGAAAACACGGTTATTTTAATGAATCTGAACGGTTTAAAACGTAAATATAAGTAAAAAAAAAACAATTTTTAAAAGTTCACCGAGATGTGAACTTGGTTGGTACGTGATCAAATCTACTGAGAAGCCCTTCGGCCTTCACATGATTTGATCACGTGACCAACCAAGTTTATATCCCATTGAACTTTTCGACGTGCTGTTTATTCCTTAAATGCAACTATAATACCCCAAAATAACGAATCTTTTTGAAATGTATTAAAATGATAATATGACAAATATGTTTGAATTAAAACAAAATCAAGACAATTCGCCATTTCGATATCTAGTATGAGTGTTACCTTTGTTAACTTCGCTGTCATCCAGTTTGCTTTGCATTTTCTGTTGAGAACTCGCCGATGTGGAATCATATTCCATCTGCAAACACACTGAGCTATTTTCAACACTGTCTTCTTCGGCAATCTTTGTAACAGCAACAGAATCATCTTGATCTTTGTCTTCTACATCTTCATCATTTTCCTTGGTTGGCTTTTGTTCCGTGACTTCAATGATATAACACGCAATTTTTAAAAGCATTTATGCGAGATACTAATAAAATCTCTATCAAACTTTGCTTATTAATTATTGAATGTAACTATTTGTTATTTTCTTTTTTGTTATCAACGTATGTATCAAAGATTCAAGTACAACAAATTCATTGCGTATCAAAGTCATTATTTGTTTTCAATGGGATTTACAAAAGTGTACCCGTCTCCCTTTTAGTAACAGGTATACGTATACGTTAGGTGAAAATTTGTTGATGTTTCGGTGTAATTTTACCTTTTTCTACCCTTTTATCATTAAATTGGCTTGAAATTATCTCTTGAGAATTTCCCAGTTTCACATCAACCTCTTTCTCTGGACAAAAGGAAATATCATTATCATTACCTTCCTCGGTATTCTTATTAAGAATTACAGAACTCCCGTCTCCCTTAGCAGTAGCATCTTCTACACTCTCCTTCATTGGAACCGTTGATTCTGCGACTGCAATGATATATTTAATTTTTTTTTATAAAATAATTGTTAGATTGAAATTTTGAAACAAATTAGAATCCAAAGTATGTACCAATAACTTATTTGTTTTATCTAGACAACTAACCATGACTAATTATTTGCTATCAATATCACAATTATGTCCAGTTCAGCACTTTTTTATATATTGCGTACCATGGTCACTTCACTACGTACACTACATTACAAAATTTATCTTAGTAGAACAAATAGGACGTTTCCTTTCTTATACGGTTATATAGGTATCTTCTCTTTTTTGAAACAAAATCCTGTCGAGTTTTGGTAAAACTATTACCTTTGTGGACCATTCCATTGTCTAATTCGCCTTGCATTTCGGCTCCTACAGTTTCTGGATTAAGATTTCTTAATTCACCATTGTCTTCAGTGTTATTAGTAACCACAGACTTCCTATCGTCCATAGCTGAAGAGTCTTCTACACTTTCATTGGCCAGCAGTATCTTTATTCCTGCATAAAAAAAATTATTTTCGTTTTTGTATTTCAAATAATAAGAAGTAACCATTACATTTTATAAGTTGCAATCAATAATATGATCAATGATTATTATTATTTCAGTCTAACCATTATTCTGTGTATCATGGTGACATTGCTTTTTGTTCTTGAGGAAACTAACTAGGGTCGTCTCTTTTGAAACGACTGTAAAGATATATTTTCCGTTTGTTTAAGATAAAAATTTGTAAAAATGTTGGTAAAATTGTTACCTTTGTTCGATATCCCATTGTCTAGTTCGGCTTGCATTTCTTCTTGAAAATTTGCAAATTTGGAGTCTTTGACAGTTTCTGGAATAAGATTAATCATTTTAACATTGTCTTCCCTAGTGTTGTTAATAATAACACCAGAACCATCTTCAATCTTGGCTAGAGCTTCCTCCTCACTCGAATCGGTTGGCAGTTGCTCTGTACCTGAACCTATAATACGAAAATAATTTAAGATATTTTTTGAATTTCAAATTTTTAAAGACAAAAATATATAAAAACTAATTTATTACTTGTTTGTTTTATCTAAAGAAGTTATCATTATTATTTTTTATTTATTTATTTTAGTTTAGTGTAGTTTAAGAAAAATTTATTATCACTATTAGTTTGAAGCAGAAATTATGCCACGTAAAATACTAGTAGTCAAATTACATGTAAAATTAATCACAGAAATAAGGAATAGAGAATCATTCTTTGAGGATTATGAGGTGATAATTTCGGTCGTGGCGTGATCAAATCTATCATAAAGCCCTTCAGGCTTTTTTTTTTTATCAAATCTATCGTAAAGCCCTCCGGGCTTTATTGGATTTGGTCACACCCAAACTGAAATTATCACCTCATAATATTCAAAGAACGGTTCCTTATTACTTATATCTATATTATTTTACAAAATCGATACGTAGTCTTCTCAAAGGCAAAGACATTGGGAAATGTAAATATAAGCCAAAAAAGTCACTACTCTAGATTTCTAATTAAACTGATATTAATAATATCTGCGTCAAATCGCGGGAAGCACTTATCGCGAATTTTGAAAATATCGCTTTTATTTTTCAGACATATGTAGTTCATGAAACAATGGTAAAAATTCGGTATTCGCGATTTTATGTTCTCGCGATTTGATAGAAAACGGTTGAGTCGCGGAATTAAGTACTAGCGTAAAATAAGTAACCAACAGTAATTAAGACGCACGTATATGTACTAGTGCTATTTAATCATGCAGTGTAATCGATACTAATCATGTCGGTTCATTGGCATTATCACCTTTGCTAACTTCACTGTCTTGTTGACTTTTCATTTTCTCCAGGAAATTTGTCAGTTTGACAACTTCTTCTGACCCTGGATACAGGGAAGTGACATTAATTATACTTTCATTATAATCACTGTCTTCGGATGGCGGATGCCTTGTGCCTGTAACAAAAAGAATGAATTTTTTTCAATGCTATATTTTGAATATTTTCAGGTTAAAATCTCATTAAATACAGATATGATATGTCACTTGTATTCCCCTCAAACAAAAATAAGTTGATAATTGAAAGTTTTTACTTTTTTTGTAAAAAATACTTCCTAGATCCAACCGTACCATATCTCATCTATGGAAACCATGCATTTTAATTGTATTTTTTTTTCAAAGAAGGATACCCTGATTTATTGAACATTTTTAGATAACTACATTAAAGACGTTTAGATTGCGTTATACTAAATCCATTTTTAAGAAAAGTATAGTATAATATATAGTTTTAATAGTAGTAAATTTAATTCAATCTAAATTAGAAAATGTCATTTTCGTTGCTAGGGAGACTGGATGCATGGTCAACACATCACCAGTCAAATCTACCTTAACATTTTATATGTGGTTATTCAAGTCTTTTTAAACTGTTATTCTTACTAGTCTTAATATAATTTATTCTTGGCCATACATACCTTTTTATGGGTATACTATCACAGTCGTGGGAGATAAGTCACGCAATGTTAATGTTATTTTGTTCGTAATGTCATGATGTTAAATTGTGAAATTCACTACCAAAGCCATGGGACAGAAGTTGGGGCTTTTTATTGGGAGGGAGGGGGGGTGATATATATGAAATGTATTTTTACTTTGCGCAATTTTTATATCATTCACTAATAAGTTTGACTTCATCTGGAAAACTACATGGTAATTTGTCACTTTGCACTATTAAATTTGAATATGTGTTCAAATATAAATAACAATCAAATGCTTTATGGGTTTTTGGCAACGAGTTAACGGACATCCTTTTGATACAAAATGATTCTTTAAAAAGGGCCATTACGCCAAGATTTTGTTGATTGAAATTTGCTCGTTTTCCATTAGATCCTAATTTAATTATGAAAAAATAGAGCACAGGCCTACTATATGATATAGAAGAAATGAAGTTCTGAAAATGACACTATTTGAAGATTTCGGTTAGCTATATGTACACTATATATCAAATGTTAAAGCTATTGGTTAAAATTCAGTTTTGTAAAATATATATACCGTATGAAAACAATTTCTGAAAGAAATATTGGATATGATATGGTATTTTTATGTATAATTTTCAGAATCTTATAGATCCTATCCTTTAAGTGTTTTACCTGCCTCATTCCCTTAATTTCTTTGAAGTTTATTTCAGGGAAAAATTAAGGCCTACCTGCTCCAAGCATTTGTTGATAAAAATCCTGGGAATCATTTTGACGTGCAAAAGTTCTAAGCGCTGACATCTCCTCTTTTAACTCCTTTACAACTTCTACAAGCTCTGTAGGGGAATCATTTTGACGTGCAAAATTTCTTAGAGCTGCCATCTCCTCTTTTAACTCCTTTACAACTTGTACGAGCTCATTTGGACGCGCAGAAATCTCCTCTTTTAACTCCTTAACAACTTGTACAAGCTCTGTACGGGAATCGTTCGTTCGTGCAGAAATCTCCTCTTTTAACTCCTTAACAACTTGTACAAGCTCTGTACGGGAATCGTTCGTTCGTGCAGAAATCTCCTCTTTTAACTCCTTAACAACTTGTACAAGCTCTGTACGGGAATCGTTCGTTCGTGCAGAAATCTCCTTTTTTAACTCCTTAACAACTTGTACAAGCTCTGTACGGGAATCGTTCGTTCGTGCAGAAATCTCCTCTTTTAACTCCTTAACAACTTGTACAAGCTCTGTACGGGAATCGTTCGTTCGTGCAGAAATCTCCTCTTTTAACTCCTTTACAACTTGTACAAGTTCTGTATGGGAATCGTTTGGACGTGAAGAAATCTCCTCTTTTAATTCCTTAACAACTTGTACTAGCTCTGTGATCTGAGTACTGTATTTTTCTCTAGTTTCAGCGACAATGTTGCGTAGATCTCGTAGATCAACCGCCATTTTGTCAGTCTGTAGCTTTAGCAACACGACGGTTTGTCCATAGACTCCATCCCGCTGTTCATCCATTTTCCGCATCATCTGGGCCATTAATTGCGAGAAGACTCGAATCTCTGCAGTAAATTTACAATTTTCTTCTGAATGTTCCAAGATTTTGTTCGGATGGCAGGTATCTTCTTCATCTGCTGAAACAGCTAAATCCTCGGCATATAACGTGGATATATCCTCAAGCGACATGACTTAATGAATATTTACAATCAAAACGCGATACAATATCAAATTGTCCTTATTAAGAATACTTAAAAATTATAACAAAAATTAAAACGCGATAAAATAACAAATTATCTTTACTAAAATACTTAAAAATTATCAAAGAAAAACGGAGGGTCTTGTAGATGCGCTGACGATGGACAATACACAGATATTGATAAAGTTCTTCAACAGAAAGTGAATTCAGTTATATTCTGATCTAGAATATAAATCTCTAAAGAAAAATTTAGAAATCCTCTCCTGGTAAACACATATATTCACACAGAAAATATGCGTTTAGCCTGCGATTAAATTCCGAAATGATTTTGACTGCTTCCACTGTAGCAGGGAATTTGCAATCTGATTATTGTGACGTCATAACAAAGAGACAATGTTATTGTGACGTCAGGGTATTATGTAGTCAATAACCATTCCATATTTAGAGGTTGCGTCATCTAGCTATCACACTGACCTGTTAATAAAGTAATCATTGGTGATGCAAAGTTTAATGTTTGCACAAGTAGTGAAATGCTAACAAGTCGCAAGTTTTTCTCTTTGCATATATATTATGAAAAAATCAAAACTTTTCTTTTTAATCATTCAATTCTTAAGTAATTTTCAGTGATACATGTATCAAACATATGTTCATGTAACTACATTTATGAAACTTTCTATTGTAGATTTATTTTATAACTTGGCTCGCCATTATAAATCCCACATTCCTTTGAAAGGATTGAACTTTGCTCGGTCCCTTACCTATCCCAGTTTTGCTCTGTTCGGATGCCTAATAATTTTTACAGAATTACTGTTAGTAATGACCTCGAATCACACGATGGAATTCTAAAAATAGGCTCCCTATTCCAGGCCTCACCTTGTGGTTCCCCTACAGCTCGACAGAGAATATAGAATGAGAGTCTTAAGATTATCCTGCATTTGTAAATTAGATGACAGGCCCTTCAAAGATAATTAGGACCATAATCTAAGTTTTACATATAATGCTGCGACAATCAAATAAAGCTCGAATTCCAATAGATCAAGCTTGAAAAAAAAACCCATTGCTATTTCAGAATTATAAAGTATATAGGACAGTAGATGTATTTTTACCATTTTCTGAATAAAGGACAGTAGATGGGTTTTTTTGTTTTTTTTTGTTTTTGGGGTTTTTTTTTGGCCATTTTATGAATACCAATGAATATAAGGCATGGCATATATGAACATTTAGCAAAATGACTATATTTAAAAAATAAGTATCGGTAACTGATGTTCGAGTATTTTCGAATGGCGGCAGATTGGCTTAACTCCCTTTCCGTGAGACCTATATGACTATATGAACTCTTGCCTCGGCAGCAATATTGGAAACACAATGATACACGCGCTCAGCAAAACATTCTATGACAGGAATACAAACATTATTACCCCCCCCCCCCATAAATAACTAGATTTAAAAAAAATAAAGGTTTAATAAAAAGAACGTGCATGAGTTATTGAGTTATTGTTGCTAGCCACTGTTTGGGTTTATGAAACTCTAACAATGCAAAATACTCATTTTTCTGTTGGATACCAACATATTTGAAAAAATTATCTTCATGTAGAGAAACTTTGAATGTTAAATGTGTTGAATGTAAATTCATGCCTTATGTGTTGATGTTTAGGCATTTATAAATAGTTACTTTTGAAGAGGTAAAGGAGAACATCCATAAATATAATTGCTCTGTAGCAACCTCTAATGATACAACGTCCACTAATGATATAATGTTTCATTAGTGGTCAGGATGTTGACCACTAATGATATAATTTTATCATTAACGAACAACCTAACCGTCCGCTAATGATATAATTTCAGATTTGTATCATTAGCGGTCAAAAACCGTAACCTCTAATGATATGGAAAAAAACTGAAAAATAAGTACTACCTTGACCACTAATGATATACATTTGCACACATTTTCAATTGCATTAGTGGATGGATTTGAAACCTTTAATGATATAACATGATAAAAGATTATATATATATATATATATATATATATATATATATATATATATATATATATATATATATATATATATATATATATGGGTTTGTTAATTATAGATTAGAACAACAAGGAATATCAATTAAAGTTGGTTGAATTAAAACTACTGAAACAATAGGGATCATGTCGTTGTAACAAAGAATATTAGCCCAAGTTAAAAATTGGCCCGCGTTTCATTTTTCAACATTGATTATTGATTCGGGGAGGGGTGGGGTGGGGGTGGGGGGCTTTTTTAACGTTGAAAACTGAGACCAAAAGTCGTGAAATGTATACCCGGATTTCATTTTTCAACATTGATTATTGATTTGGGATATTGGGGGCGGGGGGGGGGGGAGGGGCGGGGGCTTTTCTAACGTTAAAACTGCGACCAAACGTCATTTTTCAACAGCTCAAAAAAGTTTTTTTTTCTAATCTCTGATGACCTCACGTTGAAAATTGACCAACTACAGGTTTTTGAACTGTCTCTGAAATGGAACTTGCTCTACCTAATTATTTTGTATCTGATAAAAAATTTCAGCTCCATGTTTTAATTCCTAATATTGTCCGATATTCATGCCGATATGGATTTTTGTTTTTGTTTGGTTTTTTTTTCCCGATAGCAACAGTTTGTTATTGAGACTAAGAACTCTGTCTCTTGTTGTTAAACTGTGTAGATAGAGCTAAAAGGAATATATGTCAAACAACATCGTCTCAAGCCATGGTCCGGTGTCCGTTTATATATATATCTCTCTCCACCATGATCGTTCATGTTGACCGTGGTTTGCTAAGATTGTCAAACCAATACCGGCCGTTTATGTTATATTTCCGGTAAATCGCTTCAACTTTAATTTATTTTGAGAAGTCATGATAATTAACTGACAGCACAATAATGAGCAGTTTTCATATTTTTATCAGACAAGTCGCGATCAGTGATTATTTAATTAATTCAACTTAACAATAACTTTTGTTAAACTTGCAAGATTAACAAAATTATGATTAATAAGCTACTTATCTTGATTTGACAGAAAAAAATATTGTGTTCAATACAGATACAAACACTACACAGAAACTTTTTCGTGGGTGTGTTTAGGGAGTATTGGACATTTATGACGCATTCGCCGGCGTAACGAGGAATCTTGGCCCGGGTTGAAATTTGACCCGGATATCATTTTTCAACGTTGAAAAATTGATACCAAAAGTCGTGAAATTATACCTGGGGTCAGTTTTCAACAGCTTGAAAAATATTTTTCAAACTTCTAAGGACATCGACACGTTGAAAACTGACCCTGTTGAAAATTGACTCCGACTTCAGAGTTTTGAACTGTCTTTGAACAGAAGTGTAACTTCCTCTTCACAGTTTAATTGTACATGTGTGTACTTAAAAGTTTCGGTTTCAAAACTTTAACTCTTTCATACTATCCGCTAAATTTGCCGTCTTGGGTAATTTGACATTTCAAAGGTTGATTTTTCTGACTTCAATCATTTAATATTTCATTTGACTGAAAACGTGGTATGTAGCAACCTCTTTTATTATACTTTCATGTTAAATACTGAAATCTGATTGGTTTAGACGCAGTTGATAATTTGTTCTATTACCCTCAGCGTTAGCAACACACTTGGCAACGGGTAACACAACGAATTGTTACATGCGCGTAAATTATGCGCGTACAGTTCGCCGTCGAATTCACGTCATTTCTATACAAAAACAGAAAAATTTCTTTAAAATTAAGACATTCAGTATAATAAAATAAATAGTGCCTATTTGGGAGGATAACAGTTGAAATTGACACCCCTCGAAAACCATTGTCAACCTCCGCTTCGCGTCGGTTGACAATGGTTCTCTCGGGGTGTCAATTTCAACTGTTACCCTCCCAAACAGGCACTATTTATATAATGATACACTGTCCACTAACGATATAATGTTGCATTAGTGGACAGAATGTTGACCACTAATGATATAATTTTATCAAACCCGGGTCAATTTTCAACCCGGGTTAACATTTTTTGTTACACCGACATAATCACCATTGTTGAAGTAGTTTTAATTCAACCAACATTATTTCATATTCTTTGTTGTTCTAAGGTATAATTAACAAACCCACATATTCAACTTAACAATGAATTAGTGATTCAATTGTGCTACAGACCATAATAGCAAATAGTCTTGTGTTGTCTATGGTTTAATTTTAAAATTCTTCAGAAATATTTTTTTTACAAGCTAACCACTTTGAGTTTAATATACCCGGTAATCATTTTTGGTACAAGTTAACTATATCTGGTCAATCACTCACTTCCTGTCAGCCTTACTGACCAGTCCGGTCTCACTTTGTCAATCGTCTTCAATCTTGTTAGATGCGTGCCTCGAACCACTAAGTAAGTCTTTTTTATTGAAGTAATTGCTCAAATTTGTTAGTATTAAATTGTATTTTTGAAGTATAGTTACAGATGGAAATTTATTTTACAGATAAAACATTCTTAAAAGTATGGCACACCATTATGGTCTTTAAAGTAATTTACAGTTAAAGGTATAAAGTTAAATTCTATATTTTCCTATTTAGTAATTTGTTATTTCTATTTGTTGTAGTTTTTTACCAATATTATTCATGACGGCAACGTTTCCACACAAAATAAAATATGAAACCCGTGTGACTTTTGTTTGCGTTGTGCAAGGTTAGCTATCTGCCTGCACCAGGCAGAATAAGTCTTATGAATTGGACCTTTTTCATGTTAATAAAATCCCGCTAAAAGTTTATCAATAATGGTTTAATATCGTAAAATTGCTTTTCTTCAAACTTTCTTCAACTAAAAATATTTAGCACAACTCCTTTTTGATTAATGATAATCAATTTGGATCTTCAAGTAAACAGACGAAGTCATAAATGGTATGTATTTTGTCTGTATGCGACTATTTCAGTTCAAGTAAAAAGGCAAAATATCAGGGTAATGTCAGAATGGTGTATTTTAAAGGACAAAATACATGTATATGATCAAATAACGCCCCCCCCCCCCCCACCAAAAAAAATAAAAAATTAACCAATTCTTATGCAGTATCGTATGAAAATCAAATCAAATATATATATATAATTTTATATTAAATTATATCATATTTTATCATTAAAGGTTGCAAATCCATCCACTAATGCAATTAAAAATGTGTGCAAATGTGTATCATTAGTGGTCAAGGTAGTCCTTATTTCTCATTTTTTTTCCATATCATTAGAGGTTACGGTTTTTGACCGCTAATGATATAAATCTAAAATTATATCATTAGCGGACGGTTAGGTTGTTCGTTAATGATAAAATTATATCATTAGTGGTCAACATCCTGACCACTAATGCAACATTATATCATTAGTGGACGTTGTATCATTAGAGGTTGCTACATTGCTCACCATGCTGGGTTTTTTTCTGGAGGTGCAATTTATTGCGTTTCCCTATCAAAAAATATTGTACATTAATATTGCGGGTTTTTGTTCAGTTTATGGGTATATAAATAATTTTTAAATTTAGAATATATTGGGTAGAATTTTTTTCATCCTAGCTAGCCATAGGTTCTCAGCCCACTCCGCTCCCTTTGGGAATATTAAAAAATATCACAATTTTAGCAAAAATTTCAGCCCACAAAAAAAATCAAGCAGTTTTCACCTTTTTTTTAAATTGTCGGAAACTTTTGTAAATTTGCATCAGCATTAAAAGTTTTCAACTGTTATGTAAAAACAACTATTCAAAAAGCCGCATTTTTATTGTCTTACAAGTACACTCGAACCTGAAACTAAATACCAGTGGAATTTAGAATGCTTATCCTTTAGACTATTCTAATTGAGAAACGCTAATTGACAATATATAAAGACAATTAAGAGAGCATCGGCTTTTTTTTAAATAAACAAAGAAGATATTTTGACATGTTTTTTGTCTCCTTTTAATTACAGATACCATCCCTCAGATCTAGATGGTGTTTCTCTTAGATTGTGAGAATCTAATTATACCTTAGATCTTTACAACTAGCTCTCATATCAGTTAATCAGATCATTTTTTAGAGTCCTTTGGTGATTTCTTTTTTTAAAAAATTCGAATTGCTCAGAAGGTCACCTGGATAAAATGGGATTATTTTGTCGTTAATGGTGCAGAAATTTTATCTTTGCCCCCCATAAAAAAACTTTGATCTGAATCTAATTGTTTGGGTGACGTCAGCAAACGGACAAAATACTTATCAATCCGGTAAACACAAAACTGTTGCTTGTTAGTATCTAAACAATGGTCAACCTTATCTTTATTGTTTTAGTTTTCGAGATAATCAAACAAACATCCACCTGTTCCGAAGTTTGGCGTCCAGGTGAGAAAACGCACCTGAGGAATCCACAACAAATAGAACAATATATATCATTTTCAATATCAACTAATTACAGTATAAAAGAAAAATAAAGAATTCAAAACTTTAAAAAAAAAATGAAACGTAGGACCAATTGAATAATTGAAACGTAAGATCAGTTATTAATATATGTTCATCATTAGCAAAATTGAAATTGGATTTGTGGATTTGTTAAACGATACTTGAATCCCTTATATGGTAGAATTTGAAAGCAAATATTAACATGTATAAGTTGAAACATCGGCGAAATAATCCCCTGAAGCATTACTCAGGTCTTGGAGTCTCTCTTTCGTAAAATAAACTCAATGAAACAAAACCTTCATTTAAACTTGATACTTATTTATTCAATTTTGATTAACAATCATAAGAATGGTATAAAAACAAGATACATACACATCATACATAATCATGAATATATGTAACAAAATATTTAATAAATGACTTTAAGTTAAAAGTCAATAAGAACTCACTCTACAACTAAAGCTTTTCCATGCAAGTTATTACTACAAGAGTTTATTCACTCAATTAAATTCACTCAAAAATAGTTGATATCATTGTGTGATAATAAAAAATGGATGTACTTGTAAGGAAAATTAGTCAAACTTTTCAGGAAAAATATATTACTGATAAAGCAAATAGCAAATGTTTTTTAAAATACTAGTTAATTATAATGCGGAACTTGTCTGAAAATTAAATGTTCAACCATGTGCTAGAGAATTTGTACATTTACACAGATATCGGTTGGTTAAGACAATAACGCGTATTTATCTCATGCGCGGATCCCGAATTTTTTTTTCCGGGGGGGGGGGGGGGGAGGTTCCGAGGCATGTTTTGGGTAATTCTACTATGTCAGTTTAAGAAATTTGACCCCCCCCCCCCCACCTTCTTTCAAGATCCGCGAATTGCGTTTTGTATTACCACTCACATTTACAAGTTTCATAGTGATAATTATTTTTGGCAGATTGGCATCTTCGTATATTTATAACAGAGTTTTTGGTGACTATAACCATTATATAAATTGATTTGATGAGAGATATATTAAATGTAAGTTGTAAAATACAACACAGAGAAATTCATTATACATAAATCATGTTTACATCATTCGTTTATTTAGAATGCAGTAGATACATATTACTTAAATGTACTTGGTTAAAGACACACATGTACTTAAATCAACATACATTGTAGTTGAAATGTCTAAGAATTGAAACTATTTTTTATCATTGACGGTTCACTGATCTTTGGTCTCAAACAAAAGTACTCTACAACCGTTTTAATCAACAAATTCATTACTAAACAACTAAAAAAAGCATATTTATGCATGGCTTTAAATCTCAATTTAAAAAATACCTCTTTAACCTTCAAAACGAATGAATAATTATATACATAGTACATGTAAAAATTATCAACCCTGCTCTCATTTACAGGATTCAAAATAAATCATACAAAAAATACACAAGCAATGCTGTGTAAAAGGGACTTATCACAGACAACTTGTAAATAGTTCACCCAAAATTACTATCAGACACGAAGAAGCTTGCAAATCGAGTACAAATATAATATACCGATGAAATGTTGGTTTTGTGGCAACAAAACTAATTAATGTGTAAAGCTATATGATCTATTAATTCAACACAAGAAGTCAATAATGAATGATAAATTGGACATAACGATTTCTTTGGTGGTTGGGTGTTGGTTTTTGTTTTGTTTGTGTTTTTTTTTTGGAGAGAATAAAAAACCCAAACTATTTCATCATCAGAGTTCTAAATAATTGTGTAGAACATAAATTAAAGCATTTGGTACAAAAAAATTGGACAAAGATGCTGATAAAGTTCCAAAAAAGATAAAAACCCTCACTGCAAAAAACCTTCATGGAAGTTTGTGCTCTGCGTGTGGTCTTTGGTTGACATGATGAATGATAGTCGAATGTTTCAACAACAGTAATCGGAGGAAAAAAAACTAAAATGGATACCGGTATTTTATTGGATTATTTTTTACCCCAGCCATTTTGTCTTTTTCTCCCTATAAAAGGCCCTCATGTTTACAGTTATAAATCCTTGCATAATATCCTGTATAGTTCAAATCGCATACCACGACGTTGTTGTCGTAACTGATTTCCGCAACAATAAGATTTGGGTTGATTTCAACCTGTAACAAAAAAAAAAATTAAAAATTACAGACTATTAAAGAAGAGGCACTATAAATAATTTATTTAACTAAAATTTTTATCAGTGATGAAATATCTTGGATTATAAATTATCAAAATTATTTCAAAATACAGCAAAACCTCCCTTTTTTGAACCCTATTGTGTCTGAATCATTGACTCACCCGAATAAATCAATGAAAAATGTGAAAATTAAAGTTTGCCATAAAAATGCGTCAAGTTGTGTTACCTTAGTTTAGAACTTCATATCATAGAGATTGGTCGAGTCAGGTATAGATTATATTTTAAATTTTAATTGTGACGAAATACTGATTATTGTAAAAGCACTTCCAAGAAAAGTAACAGAAAAGCTTACCTTGAAAACATATTTTCCTTGCTTCAGGTCAGTGATATCTACCCACTGACAATCTATGTCAGCCATATAGTTGTCTGAACAGCCAACGCTGATACCTGTTACGAGAAAGAGAAGAAAACGATCTTGAAGTCAATGCAAAATAGCATAAGAAGAAGAAACACAAACTATCAATAATTTGTTTAACTGTTTAGTGAATTCAACTGGTATCACACATTCCCCCAAAAATTATTACATATATTGGCTACTTCTTAATAAATCAAAAATCAATTTTTTCTGGATGTGTTCAATGTTCAGCTATACTCTTCATAACTATTTCTACCGATATCTAAGATTATTTTTGTCTTAAAAATACAAAGAAAGAGAGGGCGGCCGGAGAAGTATACAGTACCTTGTTGGCCGTAGTTCTGACAGCTATATTTGGGACGGACGCCGCGATCACACGCCGAGTCCTCCAGACAGAAGCTGGCCTTTAGACCTTCCGCTACCCGGTTACCGTTAGTGTCCAGAATGTCATAATGGGCGAAGACGTCCATGCTGTGGTAATGCCTTAAAAACAGCATAAACAGCAATTTCGTTTATCAAATCAGCGATTTGTTATTAGTAATTAATCACTCAAAACCGCGTTGATACTGTAAGTTGGAAAAACATTTCTTTCAAAAATGGCTTTCCGTTACATAGTCTTTTTGTAATTTTTTGCATTTTTGTTTTCCTATAAACATTAAAAATAAAATAAGCCAAAAAGATAATTACCGATTTTGTAGCAAATTACAAAATTTAATTTCATTTTTTCTTCTTCAAAAGTCAAATTCAGTGCATAATGGAATAACTTTCTTGAACTGTAATGTACTCACATGTGACACGCATGCCACTCCCACTCATCGCGGTTTAACATTGGCCGGAAGTCAGCCGTCCCTTTGTTTTTGACAACACTGGAAAATCGCAGCAAGCGCCGGGTGTGAGCTCTCCAACCTAATACAAAATGTAATAGCAATCAAATTTATGTGTACCTGGGCTACACTCTCTACGTTAATACATACAACACACAACCCTACAATGTAGACTGACCGTTGATCTTTGTGTGGCATTAGCATAGGCCATATACATGTACATGCAAATTGAATATGATTCTACATGTACATGTAAAAGGATGGAGCCATAGGATATAAAATGTGCTTAAGCTGTTTTATGTTAATTAGATGAAAAATTCCATTCTGCTACCTCATATGAATCACAAAATTCTAGAATTTTCCTGAGTATTCTGTTTAAAAGCATCATTGTATGAAATATGAAAGTTACAACGAAATCCTGAACAAAATGATATTGTTTTAAATTAAAAGTCAGTATAATTAACTTTTATCTCAATAAGATATTTTAAATTTTCCGTTTTCAAGATAGTGGTGCAAAAGAAAATATTTGGAAGAAAAGGAAAGAACGAAGCTTTATATTAAATCAAGCAACGATTACCGAAGTATGGGACGCACAAAATATCGATGCATTCTTATACAGTACATGTAATATTCATTTTCTTGACCTAATCTAAACGGACATAGATACCAGTGAGTAAAAGTACTACACGTAGTAAACTGTATTCCTTAAGGCTTCGCACATACTTCAAAGTAAAATTATCACACAGTAACAATATACGATGCAAAAAAATTCTAGACAAATATAAATAAATCATTCATAACTCAGACCAATTGTATGTGATTGGTTCTTCTTGTCGGGAAAATATTTTTTGTACGTGTAATTGATTGTCAAGCTGTTTTTTTACATACCACGTGACCTTTGCGCTTCATAAGCTGACGGTGCCAAGCATTTTTCTTCCATTGCGCACTGTAGGTAATATAAATGCCTGTCTTGTAGGAATGATGAGGTTTCTAGCATGTAAATGCTGGGCTCTAAATCGGGTAGCGCTGCAAAATGAAAAGCAATGACAAAAATAGCGTTAACTATTCTGTTTATTACAACCACTTGGGAAAACGTCTAAACTGATTAACGGACAAACTGAAGAATCAGGGATTATAAACGAGTTAAATGGTTTCCGTGTTTACTTGAAACGACAAATCAAGGTGGAAGAACTTATATTCAGTTGGTAAATCCTGTGCTCGTTGCACAAACAAGATTGGCATAAGTTTTCTTTTTTTATACATTGAAGATCTGTGTCAGGTAATTTTTTTTACAAAACAGTTTAAATTACATTTTTAGGACTTCATTGCCATTATGGTTGAGTTGGTTCAATGTTGCTTGAGAATGTTAAAGGGGCATGGTCACGATTTTGGTCAAATTATATTTTTCTGTTTTCATTATTTACAATGCTTTAGAAAAGCATTTCTAATGATCAAATGAAATCTGAGAGTCAGTCGTAAAGTTATAAGCAAGACACAGGGCTCACAATTCTGTGTCATGTAAACAAGGCTCGTGCCCTTTTTTGTTTACATTGATTCAGTAGACCAGTAAAAATCTTTTTCAAGCTGAATTGTCTATCTTCTTATCCATTTTTAGCATAAATAAACAGTTTCTAACGTTTAACACATTCATTTTAGGTCTAAACTGGAGTTTTCACTTCCACATTCAAAATGTAAACAAAAGCTTTGTTTACATAGCAAAGAATTGCAAGCTCTGTAACTTGCTTATAACTCAACGAATGACACACAAATTTTGGTTGCCTATTAAAAATGCCTTTCTTTTAAAAGCATTGTAAAAATTAAAATTGGAAAAATAATTTTTGACCAAAATTGTGACCATGCCCCTTTAAGGTAAAACTGTTCTTAGTAAATGCCGCGGAAGACGACATTACCAATGACAAGAGTTAGATGGTCGTCGCCATTTTTAGGCTATATTAATCTCCTTAAGCAGAAGAGCTGAAAAATGTTCAAATCTTTTTTTTTTCAATACATCCATCCTCCTTAACATTGTAGGGATTACTAACTCTTTATAACCTCGTTTATCACCCCTGTGAATGTTATTGTCATTCAAATTTTAGACCACGTGGTTTTATTTGACCCTTTGAGTTTCGCAGTAAAAATCGTACCTCGTGTATATAGTCTATTTCACAGTATCTAGGTTCTTGTAGTCAAATATTAAATCTAGAGGTTTGTTGATTTTTAACTTTATCTTCGTTAATTGGTGAATAAAATGTGTTCTAAAAATACAAAAATTAGTATTTGTTTGCTGTTGCAACAACTATCATGCTTAAAAGAGATCCCTCCTATGGATTTCGATCCGCGCCTGACCTAGTAATAACATCAATAGTGAAACAGAGTATACTATTTTATGCAGAATGTTCCTTGAAAATGGCTCGATATACTACGTTTTTATGCAAAACAGACACCCATTATTTTTTTAAAAGCATGGTACTGCACATCAAAAGCATCAAACGTGGCTATGATTTTATTTAGCAACCCAGTGTTTATATTTTCAACCACTCTACATATGTACACGGGGTTGAACACGAACGATAACTCTGTTCTGAATATTATCGTTTAATATAAATAACTGCTAGATGGTGAAATAAGACATACATCTTAAAAGCTTTTCCCGTTTTGACATAAATGCAAGTAGGACATGCTTTAAAAACGACCAGTACTTACGTATTTTGAAAATATTATCTGAAAACTTATACTTCCGCTCGAAATTTCACAGGAACTGAACAAATTTCGATGAGGTCTCGTGAGCTTTCAATCGAGCACCTCTGGATTTATTACGTACTTAGCAACGATAAAGAAAACATTCCGAACACATTCGCAGGGGTGTTTATGAGACCATAGAGAAGCACGAGACTTACCTGATGCACAGATGACGCCCGCCACTGAGTCGGAGCTCTTGCACTGTATGCTCATTTCATGGTCCTCCCACTCGCAGTCCTCTAGTCGCTTCTCCGTGCCCTTACACCGGACTCGTGAGAAGTACTTCTTCATGTTGCTTCCACCAAACACTGCCCTCTGATTAAACAATTATATACAATTTCATATTTCTAGTATCTTTGACTTTTTTTAAGACAAAGGTATTATTTCATTATGAATATGCGACAAGATTCATAATTAAAGTAGATCCAGTGTTCTGTGACGTCACACTTTTTTTGTAAAACTTTGAATTCTTTAAAAATTGTGCAAGATAGTTTTATTTATTTTATGTGAATATAATCACATGGATGTAATAAGAATTATTGGTAGGTTAAAGATATTTTCGCACTTAATTTTATACTAAATTTCCAAATCTTTTTATATTTTATCTATGCAAAGGGGAAATAACTCTTTTTCTGACTTTTCTCTCAGTTGTATGTCTAAATGCTATAGTTTTTCTTATTCCAACGATTAATTCTAAAATATTTTTGTAATTTTAGTTTTCTGATAAAGTTGACATTAAAATTAAACAAGAAAAACAAATTTCTAATTGATGACATTTAAGTCTATTAAGTCGAAATCAGTTCGGTTTTTCAACTTTCCTCAGAGAATTTTACGAGTATGGAGCTACCTTAAGGTGGAATAACACATCATCACAAAATGGCTGACCGTTGATCGAAACGACATTTCGTTTTATTAAAAGGATTTTATGGATACAAGCATTTAACTTACTCCATAGCCGAGTGGTTCAAGTGTCGGACTTGTGATCCGTACATCCCGAGTTCGAATCCCGCAGAGTTTTTTTTTGTTGTTACTGGAATAATTATTTTGGATATTCATTTTTTATCCCCAAACTGCAAATTTTTCGCTTATTTGACATTTGTACAGCTTTTTTATCATTATATCTTTCACTATCAAAACATTTCCTGTTAATTTGAGTGACTTTTCCCAGGTGTGTTATTCCACCTTAAGGGCAATGTTTCGTCATGCGTTGGGAACGTTAATACGTAAGTAAAGGGTTCATGAAATCAACGAAAATTGAGCCACCGCGAAATTCAATGATTGAACGTTAGACAAGTACTTTAAGAAAGAAATTTCTATTTCATTGACAGCACACCTTTATAGCTTGTTGTCCGTAGCCTGCGTTCATGTCACGACAGACCACCATAGCTTCTTTGATTGTCCAGTGATCCCCACACACCACTCCCCATTCTTCTCGGCCTTTCAATCGGACTTCGAGTCTTCCACGATTCGATCTTGATCCAGCCAACCTTGTTTCGATTTTCTGAGGATGAAATAGTATTATTTCATTAATATAACATATAACGATGTAAGATAATCATGAATAAATTTTATTTATCGAAAGTTTAAGTGCAAAATTTCTTTACAGAAAGTGTAAGTGCAAGTATTATAAAAGTGGCATACCATAATTATGCTTATTAAATAAATCATTAAAACAGATAATTCAAAAATGAATAAAAGTACATGTTATAACTAAATACATATTTTTTTTTAAAAAGTTGAATTTGTGTTTTTTCATATCATATCATACATTGAAAAACTTTGCCATTTACTATGAAATGTGTTTAAATGAAACTGAAATAAAATACTTTATGCAGCTCAATCAAAAATTTATTTTCATGGTGACTGGTGAGTGTCAAAGCATTTGTGCACATATAATAACCTTTGATCCATGCCCATGCCTATTTCTGTGGTGATTGCCACGTGCATGTTCCCTAGTGATATTTAGATCAGAGCTGATCACGATATTGGACGAAGAAGAGGCGTCTTCATTTCGAGATCTAATGGTGCCACCTCCTCTTCCAAACGACAACTGCCTGGTTGGTGGCGCGGGAACCTGACCAGGGGAAGGATCGTCTGCTTTCAATCGATCACGAGCTTTGATAATGGCTTCCCTTCTCATCTGATAATACTCATCCTCGTCTATTTTCACTGCTCTCTGGCCAGGCTTGGCAACGGAAACGCCACCCGATCGCGATAGCATCACCCACATGTTCAGTTCCTCGTCTTTGATCCATTTACCAGTAACGAGCTCAACAGAGAAGACTTCGTTTTCGTATGCACTGACTGGCGCCGGTGCAGCAGCTTCTGTTGTTGTGGTTGTTGTCCTTTTGGTTGTTGTTGTCGTTGGTTTTGGTGTTGTTGTTGTCGTCGTTGTTGTTGGTTTCTTAGTTGTTGGTTTCGGTGTTGTCGTTGTTGGCTGTGTTGTGGTTGTTGGTTTTGTTGTTGTTGTTGTAGTTGGCTGTGTTGTGGTTGTTGTTGGTTTTGGTGTTGTCGTTGTTGTAGTCGTTGGTTTCTTAGTTGTTGTTGGTCTCTGTTTTGTAACAAAATCATTGTAACGTAATAAAAAGTTAAAGTTGAAGCATAATGGGGATAATATTAAACATATATACATGTATATATACAATCATACACGATGTGATACTGATACACATAATCATCGTGATCATAAAAAAAAACATGCTTACTTTGTGCACTATACATATGTTCATTTCTCGAAGCAGGTAGATAGGGACAATAAAACAAACCCATAGTGGAGTGAACGTTGTCTGTGAATACTATATTAGTTCTTACTTTGGTTGTAGTTGTGGGAACCCTGCCTCTATCTACTATCTGATTATTTCCAGTGTTTCCGGTGCGACTTCCGGACGCATCATTTAACGGAGATCTGTTTATTTCGTTTGGAATGTTCTCTTCTCCTCTTTGTTTAATGATTTCTGCTCGACGTTTCTTATAATACTCCTCTTTAGTTATTCGGCTGGGCCGTTGTCCTGGTTTTGCAATTAAGATTTCCTCACGGTATGTTAACAGAACCCAGCACTTCAGGAGTGGGTCTTTTGTCCATCGTCGACTAGGCAGACTTATCGAGTACACCTCTTCGTCATATCTGTTAGGTCCAACAGGTGCCGGGGCGGCGGCTCTAGAGTGTTCTTTGGTGGTGGTAGGTCTAGAAGTCGAGGTCGACTCTTTCAATGGCGATGCTGTTGTGATGACATCCCGGTCCTTGGTTCTTCTCGTTTCGCTCCACTCGGCATCAAACTGCAAATGAGATCTTCTTGGCTGGCTTCTTGACCTAGCTGTACTTTGAATCGCGTTCTCATTAGTATCCTCTGCGTCTTCCTCGTCGCTTTCATAATCTTGATCATCATTATCAATATCATCTCTATCTTTGTCATCAAAAATGATGGTATTGTTCGAATATCTTTCAACAACTGTTTTGGTCTCCTCCTCCTTCTCATCTTCCTTGTCTCTATTGTGTTCTATGGCGTCGATAGCTCCTCTGGTTGGAATGATATTGTTAACGGCAAGACCAACGCTGGCAACGGTTGATTTTTTGGTTGACTGAGTCGTCTGTTTTGCTGTTGTTGTGGTGGTCGTTTTTGTGGTTGTTGTAGAAGGTGTTGTGGTGGTAGTACTAGGTGTTGTTGTGGAAGTTGTGGTACTATGTGGCAAGCAGACGACAGCTGCCGACCGACTGTATCTGGAACAGTACCTCTGGTCCCTCTCTATGCCCCATTGTCTAGGATAGCACTGGTCAAGTCTGCTCTCTCTTCCCCGGCAGCGCAAACCCGTCAGCCACCTTAATGCTGAAAAAAAAGAACAAAGCAGTTAAGACATCTGCCAATTAAAAATACTTCACGAATGATATTAAAAATAGCCATATAAGATATATATATATATATATATATATATATATATATATATATATATATATATATATATATATATATATATATATATATATATATATATAATTGTTCGTAATCTTTGACATACATCTCCATATTAAGACTTTTTGTGTTTACTTTACTCGACAATTAGACGAGAGGTTCACAACAGATTCTAATTAATGTATTTGTCTAAAGATAAGACTACTCGTGTTTAAACCCTTGTTAATTGGACCAGTTAAAAATTTCCCTTGCCTTAAAGTTAGAGACTAATAGATAACATCTCACGTGCTTTCATTTTCAAGAGAGGCTAATAGTGACATGTAACGCATCTTTTGACGAATCAAATGTATCTGTTTATCTTCGAACAGAAACGAAACCTTGTAGGCTGAAAACGATACACCCGGACCACCTCTAAATACGTTAGAAACACTTTGTATACACCCAAGTAAGAGTGCAGTTATGAACCGACTCTCCTTTGACGCAAATGACAGCTACGACAAGCGTAATCCCTTGCACAGGAATACACCGCACTGCATAAAAAGCCCATTACCTCTTTACATATTCATTAAAGAATTCTTGTCTCATGGCGTGTTAATTTTAATGAATCGTCAAATAGCGATACCTTTAATTTTTTGTTACAATGGGAAAGGAGGAGACGGGTGTATAAAGCATGGGCAATCTAAGGCATGGATCTGACCAGTCCTGGTAACTTGATACCGTGGTAGGTGATATGGAGAGGGAGAAAATTTAAGCTTCCTTCGGCTATCGGGCTTCAATCAAACAACATCGAACGTGTCCCTTCTATTTAAAACAAGATAACATTCAATATCAAAGTTCAAAGGCATAAATAGCATGAGCAAACCTCTAAGAGTTGTTAAAGTTGTTTAGGTTGGTTTTTTTTTTAATTTTTCTAAACTTAACGTAACTGCACTTTTTACGATACATGGACAGTTGAGAAGGGAATAACGCAACCGTGCAATTTATTTTCGCTGATAATTGATAAAAGATAGGCGTGAATGTGACTGATTTACCGCAACATGACTTTAAACGAGTTCATGTATTGAATCCCTTTACCAACAATTGGAAGAAGATTATACTATTTTTCAATGCAGTAGTATCATGTTTTGCAGTATGTCTTAAAACAATGTTTAGACGTCGCTCGGTTGCAGAATGCACCGAATGATTTCTGGGGTGCATATTTAAACAGCATGATTGACGTTTAGATTATCTTGCAAATCTTTATCTTACAAAAAGAAAAGAAGAAGCATCAGTTTCAGACATAATTTGATAAGTTGACTGACTCTATTCCTTAATGGTAATACTTTCTGACATAACGCACGTATACAAAAACGCATCAGACATAAGAAAATTCAAGACCTTTTAATCCATACCCTTGATATTCAGATATAGATTCT
Organism: Magallana angulata; assembly: GCF_025612915.1. Classification (NCBI taxonomy): domain Eukaryota; kingdom Metazoa; phylum Mollusca; class Bivalvia; order Ostreida; family Ostreidae; genus Magallana; species Magallana angulata. Next base: position 31,082,717 of record NC_069114.1, read on the forward strand.
TGATAGTACGATATAGCTAGACACAAAACAAAAAAACCCAGCAAAGAATACAAAAGAAGACCTGGAGACAGATCAAAGGTTACATAATTCTTTGGCACCTCTTCAGCAAACAATACCCATTTATCACGCACAGCAAAGTCACCGTAAAATAAAATTTATGAATGAACTAGACGTTTTATTGTAATATCTGTCAAAAGTTTATGAATTGACCCTTTGTTTCACATTGAACTCGGAGACAGCCCCGGGTAAGCATTGCACGCCACGGATCGCCGGAATCGCATGGCTCTTATCGAAGTTTGAAGAGATAAATCGGGATGGAAGATAGAAGAGTTTGGACATAGAATACCAAAGGTTAAGCTCTGGGGTTAAGTTTGATTCTTCCCTCTGTTAATGGTAGGTGTGGAACTTTATTAGGCGTAAACTCGGGGATGACATCCCATTGTTCGCTCTTTGTTTCTGTCTTTGCCCCAAGGACTGATGTAGAAAAATCTTTGTCATATTGATTTGAAAGATTATGAAATTTTGTTCAGTATGACAATCACGGTCTGAGATTGGGGAGCAATATGTTTCATCAGAGAGGGACCACACAGTCATTCAACTGCGTGGGACATTTCCTGAACAATGTAACATTACTTGATTTTTGCAAAGCGCAGAAATTCGTATTTTTGTTAAAACAGCATATTAATGCATTCCACTACTAAACATGACCACTTCTTCTTTATTTTCATTTTGGTTTGCTATTAATATGACAAAATATACCGTTTAATGAATTACTAAACCGTCTGACAAATTCACTTTAAAAACATGCCTTTGAAATCTCAGACGAAATCAGATTAAAAGGGTAATACTAATCTAAAAATATTAAAAAAGGAATATTATACACGACAAAATCATCGTCTAGAAACTGAGGAGGGGGTTCAAAACTAACCCCCTGACATCTGAATTGCTCAGCAAAAAATTAACCACGAACTTAGAGCTATAAAAACAAGGCCCGTTTGTTTTTAAGAAATTCCCGTGTCTGGTTCGTAAAATACTTAAAAGCAACAGATGTTTAATTTCTCTGTTTGGTTTTTTTTTATCTATATCAAAATGAGATTTGACCCATGTCTTAAGAGAATGTGAAAACGAGCGCTTATTTTCCACTTGATATAGAGAAACTTAAATTGAGATAACTTCTTGCTCGAGGTTTAATTTCAGCAATTTAGTTTGAATTTTCTTTGCAATGAACTTATCTGAGGGAGGTTTTTCCCGATAAATGCAAACGATGTTTATCTTTTCCCCCTAGACAATATTATTGCACTTTTCCCACTTCACATAACAATATTACAAAAAAAAGAAGTTTTTGTAAAGCTTGCAGAATGTCTATGAATGTTCCAGAATGATTTAAATCTTTGTATACACGTGCAGATTTGTGAGCAAAACTATTACTATTTCTACTGATGACAACGACAACGACGATGATTACAATGAAGGAGAAGAGGAGGAAGAGGAAGTTAAAAAAACCCATAAAATTTGATTACAATTTAAAACATTCACAAGCAGCGCCAGAAACGTTCGCTCGTCAAAAATGCAATTTGGAAAATGCTATCTGCTGACGATGGCGCATTTCAATGAAAACGCTGCAACGGCAGATGATAAAAATATACTGTCTTAGTCTCAATGTTAATTTTAGCCGACATCTTCAAAACAACACAATAAATCATTCGTGAAGTTAACATAACAAAATTAGGGGTTCGTTTTACAAAAGAGCTTACATCTTTGACATATATTTCTTCGTTCGTAAAAGAAATTCATAGAATGATCTGAACAAAACCACACAGTTCCAAGTATTCAACAGCTAGAATAAAAATTTGTACTGCTTATAAGTTGAAACATAGAGTAGCAGATAAATGATGCTGGTAGCAGATAAATGATGCTATTTCCTAAATTTGAGCGAAATTACAGGTTTTTTTGGTCAAAAGGTGCCGAGTTGGCCAATTCTCATTGGTAAGTCCCATATATACCCTTCAATGGGACGTCATACGTTTTGCGAAGCTATTGAATATATTTACCATGACAAAATAAAAATGCACCAGAGGAAAGAAAATTGCAACTGTAAAATGTTTATTCGATCTGCAAAGAATTTCCGTTCCGCCCTCACATATTTCACAGAGCACTCAGCTATTAGTAGATAACATGTTTTTGTGCACAATGTATGTGGTTTCATACACAAGGTATTTGATTACTCATGAAATAAACGTTCATTGCATGCTATTCATCATTTTGTTTGAACACATTCTATGAGCTTTTTCCTTAAGGAGGCTACCTATATAGATGGTCAACTAATTATCCATACGATCTGCTTGAACTTTGATGTATGATGTATACCGTACGGCCATGCAATTGTACGAGTACATTTCATCAGTTGCTCGAACCCTTTGTTTAGGCACAGTTTTGTAATGTATGATTGCATGTGTAGATTATGTTGCAAACATTTCTATATTTGACTCTTTGACATTTTTTTTTTACAATCTCTTATGTTAAGTAGTGACTGTCTTTTAATTAACCTAATTATACCATATGAACCTTAAACTTAAGTTACTCAATATTGTCATTGTAGGATTGCAAAGTTTTCATAGATTAAACTTCGTTTTAAAATTCCGATTCATTGGGGACAACAATTTTCGAAAACGTCGTGAGATGAAACAGTATACTGATTGAAATTAATGGGTGTCAATTCTCTTAGACTGCCAAATGCAATATAGGTCCGTGGTTATATACCGGTAATTTGGATAATTTGCTTGTAAGTAAAATGAGTATCGTATTTCATTACTTGTATTCGCCATGGATTTTAATTGGAAAACGAGATAACTCTTCAATGCCAATGAAAACTAAAGCACCGCGAATTTTACAGATTCTATACTATATAAATGGAGGGTATGTTGCTTCAGAATTTTACTGTAAATTTATAATGAAACAATAGAAGACGATTTAGACAGCTGAAGTTCTTACACCATTGGAGAATCAGTTTTATATAGGAGACAAATGCATTTGCTCTTGTCTGGTGATAATGAATCACGGCTTATCGTAACCAAAGTGGATAGAACACCCAGTTGGCTAAAACAAATGAAGATACACTGCGCCAATTCACAGTCCACTTAACAATCAGTGTTAGTGTAAGCAGCAGTGATTCTATTATCTGGTCAAAGGAAGATTTAATTTATAAAAAGCATCGTCTCAATAATCTCTTTAATGGACAGGACATATTCTGTAAAAATAGACGATCGAAGCTCATTTTTTAATTTTACAATGTTTTCCTTTTAAATCTTTATTAAGGGACATGTCGCAATTTAAGCTAAGTATTTGAACTTTTTTTTTCGTTCCAATAGTAAAATTGCTTAAATAATGCAGTTCAATGCTCAGACGAAATCTATCTTATTTGATTTGAACATATTTTTTTTGTCTTTTTTTTTTATCTTATTTGTAACTCGACAACAAAAAATCATACATGTATTTTTGATTACTCAGTTAGAATACCTTAAGAAAGCTTCTAGTCATTGAAAATAGTTGACAAAAGAAATTCTCAAATTTTTATGGTAAAAACGTGACCCGGAATTTCATTTTTTTTAGTTGGGTAAGAACATTCTTTTATACCTGACTGAAATCTCGCACAAACAATCGTATTCTGAAGATGATGTTAGATACATGTACTTAACCGAAAAATAAAACTCCCCACGAGTAGAGCGTCAATAAGATATTTACTGGGGGTAAATCTTATTTTTATCTACAGCGATGAGAAATCAGATGATATAAGCATTCAGTTATCATATGATGTATACCACCGACGCAAACATTGTAATTAAACAAATTCCATATCATGACAAAACAGCTCATAAAATGCATGATATGAATGAATAAATGAATGGGTAGCATTTTTAGCGAAATTTGCGGGGGCGCCTTATCTGAAGTATCTTACTGATATAAATTTACGGCTTAGCAAAATTCTTCAAATGGAAAGAAATGTTGAACAGATGTAAAGCTGCACATGCAATCCTGTTACAAAATCGTGATGTTCGTAATCAAAATTTACTCCTAAATTTCAAAAGTTAAGCAATTGTTGTTCATAAGAAAAAAAAATCAAAGCCTTAAGACCGATTGTAAGGTGCATGCACTAATTATTTAATTATACAAAATAACTCTTGAGATAAGTTTAAATTTCTTGCAAGATATTAATTGGTCGTCGTCGCCATAGGAATTTTGTGAAGAAAATTGAGGTTAGAGGCAGACGACAGAAACGCAAGAAAGAAAGTAATCTGTACGTGAGTTTTTGCATCTGGCGGGAACATATTGAAACTACTCAGTGCGTATGAAAGCTGGCTGTAACACAACAATGCAAAGACTTTTGGTCTTAGAAGTTTCGAGAAGTTCTACATGTAACTTCTCACATAAACCAATTAGAGCAAGGATTAATTAACACTTGACTCAAGTAATTGCATTACATAATTTTCAATTTATCACTCAGATACGCAGCGACATTTCACACAAACACTGTTCGGCTCATTAGAAAAGCAGATTGAGATTGTCTAAACAGCAAATAGTGCAGAATTAGCTAAAATTTATCCAAAGTACACTTATACGCCGTTCATTTAAAATGCTGAATATAACAAAATAGTTTAATATTCGGACTTTATATCCCCAGATGTAAAGCATTGTCATTATAATAATACAATTACATATACCGGTATACCTTTCTTATTTCTGGACAAAATCGATCTTTTTTTTCCAAACCGTGTTAGGACAGGGATCGACGTACCCCAAAACCACAACAGAATGTGCGCTAATAACGCAAAATTTATTTGATGCCTCGCTTTTTTTTCGCGAACGGGGTTCAAACTCACGACCTTCTACTCACGACTAATTCTAATTTCTCAAAGTCCGTTACCTAATAGCACCAAAAGGATCAAACACAAGTTTTCGATGTATCAGTATCAAATATTGTACTTTGATCTTCTGTCGAAGACAAAGATGGCAAGACAGGACTTATGAATGATTTTTGCGTTATTACTTACGAGATCAAAGGGTGAATAATACAACGAAAATTGAAACAAAAACATTGACCTGTGACCCTAAAAGTCATCAAAACGCTTTATAAAGCCTAAAATTACATTTGGATTTTGTTTGATGTATATTCAAAATTGCAATAAGTTTGACCCTAAAAGATATGGTTCAGACTTAAATGTCGGTTTGTTTAACTCATTTTATATTTATCTCTAAAAACGCTTCGTGTTCCAAATAGAATAGTAGACCGATAGACTATAGAACGATATTACATTGTTTTAAAGGATTTGTGAATATTCATACCTTGACACATGCGTTAACCCAGTATGTTTACCATTTTTCTCTTAGTTTAAATACCAAGTTTTTTTTCTTTATTTTTCGTTCTCTTTAAAATGTTCTACAGATATGAAAGCTAAAATTCATTAACATTGATCTCATTTTGATCCAACAAAAAGTACTGAAGAACCGAATCAGAATTTGGCGACCTACGATTGTCTTTTACGATATCACACATATTTTGATTTTTAAGAAGAAAATCGCATAAACCAATATTTAAAAAAAAATCCAAAAGCCAAATCAGAGTGTTATAAGGATGCATGTACTCACTTCGCCCGGGTCCGAACGGGCTATAACGCAGGGTCTGCAGCGCTCGCTGGAAGCCCAGTTGGTAGCAGGCAACATTCCCGTCCCTGATATCCCAGCCCCTGTCACAGATGCTGCCCCAGCGGCCGTTGTGGTAGATAAGGACTGTCCCCTCATTTTCCGTGGAGCCTCCCAATAGTCGAAGATCACCGTCTTCGAATTCAGGAACTGCGTTGATTAAGGGGATAAGTCCAAAACACACACACAATATTCCGAACATATTGGTGAATTGCTACAAATATTCTAAGAAATGCTGTCAATTCTTTCGGTGCAAGGTGTTTGATGCACGGAATGTTCGAAATCGGGACAGGCTACTTCTCTCGAAGACCAGGCAATTAGTGGTTCCTAATTAGTAGCGCGTGCATATTATGCAGAATTTAAATCCACCAAATCGCTGACCCATGCCAAACCACGAGGTTGAAATTTGAACAGTTTTACCCAATTCTTCTTTTTTTCGTTCTCTCTCTCTCTCTACCCTAATTTAAATGGCCTTAATTCTTCCAATTCCACAGATGTATCGGGAGAAGAAAAATCAAAGGCCACTGTCAAACGATACCTCCAAATACACCACATAAAAAGAAATTCGAGTAATATCGATACATTATCCAGACCTTAATTGAAAATATAACAGATCCAGCGGATTAACACGTATGCAGCAATTAGACCCCGTTATCCTGAGCTGACTTTGCATTAAGATGTTGGCGCTAGGAATGAGAAATTTGAATAAGAACGGGAGATTTGAAAACGATATAAGCATCATTGTTAACCCGTGTTATGATGCTTTAGCGATATTACGTAACGCCGATGATCTAGAGGGAGAGACATTCACGAGGGCGTCCCAATATTAAGGCAACCTCTCTTGATTCCAAAAGCAGCGCGCAAAAAAAAAAGTTGACAGGGTTTATGAGTTCAGCACAAGGCATAAATGAGTAAACTGCATCCGCCTCATCGTGCATGTGCGAAGAGGTATTAAAAAAACAAATTTCGATCGCTGGAGTAGACCTATAAAAATGTCAAAAACACCTCCTGAAGCTGTAAATAAAACGTAATTCATGGCTCCTTCTTTGCTCCATTGAAAAAAAAAAATGATCAGAATAATCTTCCGAGTCCCCTGAAGGATTATCGTCTTTGGGTTTACACGAATACGTAAACAGCGACAGGTGCCCGTGAATTATGGCCAACAGGATCAGAGGCAATCGGACGCACCCTAAACCAAGGTCCCACTGCTGTTGTTGACACAGTGAGGAACAAAGACACGGGAAAAACATCAAGGTCACGGTTTTTTTGTATACCCGGAAAACTTCCTCAAACTTTGCATAACACGGTCCCTACACATCTTATAGAAATGATTATCCCATGGGGTCGAAAATAAAACTTAATCCAAATATTTGTCCTTGTTCAAATATCTTCCTGATTACGTACATTTACAAGTATTAGTCTGTTTTCCTCACTGTAAAAGAAATATATCATTCCTCTTATCATCAACTTTGAAAAGTGGTTTCCGTCAAATTTTTCGCACTGACAGCTAAAAAGCCAAAAGAGTTTATGAAGATGATTAAGAATCTTGTGCAGAGAGAACGTTGGGGTTCATTGAGGTATGAGATGCTTCTGCTAGTGTCGGAATCTAACACACGACCTCAGTCGGTGTACAGTCGACCTCTGTCCGATGTGTCGGTGACCCCGAGTATAGATCCCTATAGGATTAACGTGTGCCCCCGATCCAAACAGCCAGCAAGACTATCTCTGCATGTTATTATATAACGTATTAATACTTATAGTAAGAAACTGTTGTTTTGTCACTAGAAGTTAAGGTTAATAAATTTAATTATCAATATTTGAAAGAATATTTTAGTAATAATAGAAATGCCACTGACTTTTAGGGTCCAAACATGTATCTAGAATTATGTAGGAAACCGAGTTTTAAAAAAATGATAATAGTTAAATCATTTAAACTGTACGTCTCCTCTCTCTCTCTCTCTCTCTCTCTCTCTCTCTCTCTCCGTAATAACATTCTCAGTTATATTTACCGTGAATTTATTAAACAGACAAGCGATTTTTATTCACCGTGTCTATTAAAAAATCTCCGCTCGCTCAGCAACTTCAAGCAAAGGGGGTATTGTTACCCAAGTGTCTTGTTTTCACATTAAAACGCATTAAAGACCCTGAAATAGATCCTACCAGACAGTGTCTTCTTCTATTATGAATCAACGGAACGTAATGATTTATTATCATCAGCGCAGGTTCCGGTTAATCTACAAAGCGCAATTCCTCCGTTTTCGTATGCGACACAAACAAAAGATGAATTTAAGATAAGATATAATTACAAATGATTTTTTTGAAGGGGAAAAATTTGGCAATTGCTACAAAGACCCAAGAAATTCCAAAGGCCAGAGATGAATCGAAGACATATCTATCGGACAAAGGGGAATTGTTGTCTAGGAAACGAATATACATTATACGGATACTTGTATACATGTATTTTTCTTAATTTAAGAAAATATGACGTTGCATATTTTTTTTTGTAAAGTCAGAAGTTTGTAGCCAAAAAAGATTAACACGGGTAAAAAAAAGAATGTTATCGTTCCGATCTCGTTATCAAATTCTGACGATGGCGAGAGAAAATGTGGGTAAATCGAGGTTCCTTTTCAGGCGAGTTCACAAGGATGACGAAAGCACAAGAAAACATCAAGAGAAACTTAATACAGGACCCAAGATTAAGGCGTCTTTAATTAGAAGAAGTGCCACAGATAACTGCTTTACTTGTTGCAGATTGTGATCAGAAATCTTAATTTCATATGTCAGAGCTGCAAATATCTGCTTAATCACGTCAGACTTTAATTGGAGGAAAAAAGCATCGGATGGATTAAGATTTCTTTGGAAAGTTCTAGATCAAAAATTTATTTTATAATATAATGTGACCTCTTGATATTTCGAATTAGTCTAAAGAAAATTTGGTCATTTATTATTGAAAATGAAAATATCAGATATTTCGTTATTTTTTTTTTCACCTGACTATTAAATAACTGTTAAAATAAAGGTCTATCTGTTTTTCATTGCATGTTTAAAGAAATTATACGACTGCAATGCAAACGGAATTCCAATAGTTTGTTATCAATTGCAAAATGGGAAGAGAATAACCATTTTAGTTCTTTTACATCTGTTCCTGTATAAACTGAGCATTCATAAATCAACTTTGTTCTTGTTCAACAAATTATGTAAAATAAACAGCATAGTTATATTGCACTGGAATTAAAATAAAATCTGTAATTTTGAACGATATCGAGGGCCCTTTTATAGCAAGAACAGATCAGAATATTTATTTCTGATGCAGAGCTCAAAACAGAAAAATATGAAATACAATACCCACAAAATCGTAATACTAGAGTTAAGAACATAAACAACTTTCGTTACAACAACAGTACATGTGTTTGGAGTAACGCGTTTAACCACTTATTAGATTAACCCTTCAATCTGTAAGTTCTCTTCTTGTTCTATTTTGATACACTTTGGTGTGAAACTCAAAGTTATCCAATTATTCCATTCTTTTAGATCTGCCCATTCATAAAAGATTCATCACTAAAGCCCAGATAATTCTTCCGTAATATTTCTTTATTTCACTTTATTTCAAGAAATTAAACAAGACTGAGAAATTTGCTGGATTAACAATTTCACTGTCGATTACATAAAAAAATATGGGAATATATTTCTGTTTGGTGAATGGAGACAGGAATCTAACCCAATCCACTTCATCTTTTTGCACTGGAAATACTGAAACTTTTACACCGCGTTAACTAGATTTCTGTTATTTTCCTCCCGCCCTCCTTCTATACACATAAATCTTTTTTATTCAGATCATTGCCAAAATAACTCTTTGCTCTAATTGACAATACAATACATACTGACTTGTTTCAATAATAATGCAAGACGATTTCGAATTTTTATATGATATATAACGGTAGTAATGACTTCTAACAACAAAGAATTTTATGCTGTTTTTATTCAAACACAGCTGTACATTTCTTTCCGACAGAACAACATTTTCAACATTCAGCTGAATCATCCATCATCAGTGCTTTATAGTTTACATTTGATTATCTGGGAGTCACCGATTAAACGGATAACATTACAAAACATTAAAAGCTCGCTTTATAAATAAACTGCTTCGAAGAACCAAAATACACCTTTCATATCATATAACCTTTATTTTTTTTACAAACAACCAGAAACCGATCTTCAGTTTTGGCAATTGAACACATAGTCAATGAACACGTTTCATCAACGTTACAATACATGTACATTTTAGCATTGAATCATTATTTTTTGAAAGATAATAGTCTCATAGCTGCAGCGGTGTGTGCATACAAATTGAATAACGCGCGCTAGCGCGTTATGAACATTTGTATGCACACACCGCTGCAGTTATGAGACTATATCTTTCAAAAAATAATGATTTAATGCTTATATTCACATTTTTTTAAACTTCTTTCCTTGTCTGCAAATGTGATTTTTACGTCGAAATTTCTGTTTTATCCTAAGGGTAAGTTCAAATTAATGGAAGAGCCACTGTAACAGCCACAAGCGTGAACTTTGATTCTCGCTTGTGACGTTGTATTTTACAGCGTTCAACGTTTGTGACGTCATAATAAAACTAGTCATTCTAACCTTTGAGTACCCAGTGTGTGTTACTTAAGAAATGAACTCAATATCTACCCAAGTTATACTCGTATAACCTGGGTTGGGGCAATTTACGCTTTATAATCCGCGAAGCGGATTATAAAAAAGCGTAAATTGCTCCAACCCAGGTTATACGAGTATAACTTGGGTAGATATTGAGTTCATTCCTTATAATTTAATTTTCTGGAATTTGCTGTACAAATTGAGTCCGTTTTACTTTTTAAAAAAATGATATAAATCTGTTCAAAATTCAAACGTAACGTCAAGTGAATTAGTACGTTGGTGCTTTGTGACGTGTCTTGTGACGTGCAAACCAGGTTATACAAATTTAACTAAATTTTTCTATCCAATCAAATGCCGCGTTACAACCATAATTAAATTATAGTCTTATAGCTGCAATATCTTTTCACACACTTTACATGCAAAAAATATTTGGAATGTAAATATATGGTCGTAACAAATTGAATTACCAGTACCCGAAGAAACGACCGCTCAGTGACGATAGCTGCGTGGTGACACAACATCACAGACTGGTTGTTGCGTTCTCGGTTCAAACCTCACAAAGGAAATGGTGAGATCCGTGTCATTCGATATCTCATGGTAGAGTGATATTATCGCAATAACATGATAGGTGTTGGCATATGCCGATACCATACGACGTAATGATATGACGTCATCGGTACATTTCATTTTCATCATCGTAACACATGGTACTGTATTATTTTAAGCTTTTCATTAACTAAATCTTAGGACAGACATTGGTTAATTGGTTATAAATAACAACTTTCAAGAATCTACTTGATTTGAGTCTTTGGTTATGGCACTTTTTGTCAGAACTTTGTCCAGTCTGGTGATAAACAAGTCTATATCCTGTGACGTCATTCCAATGGCCGCCGCTGCAGTGAGATACGGACTACCGTAATCATCACAGTGGGCCCCAAAACTTGTAAACGTCCGCCCACAGATTTCACTTTTCTTTCCGTCGGTAGGAATTACCCTATAAAGACAGGAAAAACGTGAAACATTTCAAACGGACATAATACCGGTATAGGTTTATAATCTTAACAAAGGAGTATTTTAACACTTTTAATTTGTTTCGTTTCTATAGAGACATTTATGACTTCACGTTAATATAGGTTTAATTTTCTTCTTCGACATTTCCTTCAACTGTTATTAAAAGAATAAAATGCTTTCTTTGGTGATTCATGGGGGATATGAAGGTGGCGAAATTGCGGAGAAAATACACAACCCGCGTAAGTGAGTCATGTACATTTTTTTCTGCATGAATAATCAAAGAAAGCATTCTATTGTTTATATTTACATCTTTCTTTTAATAAATTAAAAACTCGATTCTAAAAAGTAAGTAAAATTCACTAAATTACTGTTAATGTACATCAGTACGTTAGCTAAAAGATACAGCCAAATGTCTCCCACGGGAATTTGAGTCTGAAATCATCATGATTATTTCGTGCTGTCCGTGATTTTTGTTAGGTCGCTGTAGGTTACGACCAATTGATAAACAGGGCGGGTAGAGTCTGGCTGTTTCTATAGAACTATGAATTAATTTTTTCCGTAAGAAATAGAGGGAATCATACTCGGTAGATGTAAATAGAGAGCTATGATTTCATTTACTCCGTTAAAAAAAGGGAATCCTACTTGGTAGATGTAAATATAAATATTAATTCAAACTATTTCACTTTTTGTAATAAAAATAAGAGCAGAAATAAATATATTTTTTTAAAAATTATGTTTACAATAATTCAGCTCAAAACTACAGAAGATACGGAACACACACACTATAATTGAAAAATCTCAGCTTCCAGTGTTAGTTTATTGAGAAATACATGTAGTCTGAATATCCAGGTGCTTTGTGTGAATGATATAATAATATTATACCTTGTTCCTGAAACAAGTCGTGTGAACAATTTGGAGCCCAAGTCTGTGACAGCCTCCTCTGTGTTGCACTGGAATGTTTGTAAACTCATGCCTGAAATTAAAAGAGTCAGACCTTGAAGCTCCAAAAGTGCAGGTATCATTGTAACATAAGTAGAGGAAATATGAAATAACATCAGATGTTACACAAAACAACAATCTCCTTTGTGTGTTGATTGCGAAGATTAAAGAGTCATTAAATTAAAACTCGAAACCTTTGTTCCCTGATTTGTAAAGAAACTGAATTTTAAATAAACCCTGTGAAATTAAAGTGCTTAGCATGGGCATAAAAATAAACCAAAAGATTCACAAAAACATAGGTAATCAAAGATTACAAAGCTCACCGAGACGAGACATCACCCTTATGAGACTTCACCTTTATGAGACCACCTTTATCATATTAAATGAAAATCATACTTTATGATCTTGGATATTCATGGATTCTGTTTTGACACAATATCGTATATATCATCTGTTAAAAAATTGCATGATAATCATATGTTCATATGTTAATCAATACAATAATATAAAATAAATATTGCATCCTATCATATTTACAACATATATCATATAATACAATAAAATATCATAATAAACAATGATGAGATATGATATTGTAACGTATGATGTGACATTGTATTGTGTTATACATTATTATATTTAATCACATTATACAATATCATAATAAATAAAACAATATAGTATTATATTACAATATCATATTACATCATAAAATTGAAATATATGATATTATATTGTATAATATAGTATGATATTGTATGATACTGTATCATTTTTGATACATTATATGATATTGTATCATATGATACAATATAATTTGATATGTACAACATTGTATCATATCAAATGATACAATATTATGTGATAAAGTAAAATATAATATAAAACAATATTATATTATACAGATTGTATCATATAATACAATAATATATTTTACAATATCATACAATACAATTTCATTTGATGTGATAATATATCATATTTAAAACCAATATCATATCATACAATATCATATGATACGATATTATATAATATTACAGTATCATACAATTTCATGTGATATAATTCTATATTACATATTATACAATATCGTATGATACAATATTATAGAATATTCAATATTGTATCATAGGATACAATATTATTTTTTGAAATATCTTATGTAATAGTATCATGTGATAAAATAATAAATTAATAATACAATATAGTATTATACAATAATATACAATACTATACATAACAATATCATGATACAATATCATAACATAAAATATCAAAAAAATTGATACAATATCATATTGTATCATATACCTTTTTATAATATTACATATGATATTATATTTTGTTATACTTTCATGTTAAATACTGAAATCTGATTGGTTAAGACGCAGTTAATAATATTTACTATTACCCTCAGCGTTAGCAACGCACTTGGCAACGGGTAACATTAAAAAATGCTACATGCGCGAAAATTATGCGCGTACGGTTCGCTGTAGAATTCACGTGATTCCTATATAAAAGCAGTAAAATTTTCTTAAAATTTTTAAAAAAGACATTCAGTATAACAAAATAAATAGTGCCTGTTTGGGAGGATAACAGTTGAAATTGACACCCCTCGAAAACCATTGTCAACCTCCGCTTCGCGTCGGTTGACAATGGTTTTCTCGGGGTGTCAATTTCAACTGTTACCCTCCTAAACAGGCACTATTTATATAGTATCATATTAAACAATATTGTTTCATACCATACAATACTATATCATAGGAATCATGTTATATCATTTATCAACAAACACATCTATCTATCGAGCAGGTTTGAGTGAGATAGGAGATTTCTTTAGCATCCTTGATAATGGAGATCAGGCTCTGCATCTGAAGCAACCTCTGCCTTTCATTTATAATATAATTAAATCAACTTTGCAAGCTATCATCTATAAAACATGTGACCTGTTCCAAAAAAACTAAACCTCATCCAGCATCCGAAACCTATGGCTCAGATTCAGCATTCAAGTCTACCAGGTGCATCAGTATACATAAGACGCATCTCCATGCAAGTTTGGTGAAGTTCACACCAGTAATAACTAAGATATCATCATCAGAGGGCACTAGCAATTAAAACCTTAACCTGCTCCAGCATCCGCAACCTATGGCTCAGATTCAACATCCATGCCTGTCAGGTGCATCATTCTGTATCATAAGACACACCATCCATTCAAGTTTGGTGAAGTTAGGACCTGTAATAACTAAGATATATTTTTTAACATCCTTGATAATGGAGATCAAGCTCTGCATCTGAAGCTTCCTCTGTGATTCATTCATATTACAGTTTAATCAACTATGCAAGTTTGAAATAGTACTATTATCTATTAAACATGTGACCTGTTCCAAAAAACTTAACCATATCCAGAATCTGAAACCTATGGCTCACACTCAGCATTAAGCCTGTCTGGTGCATCAGTATCATAAGACGCACCATCCATGGAAGTCTGGTGAAGTTAGGACAAGTAATAACTAAGATATAATCATCAGAGGGCACCTGTTTCAAAAACTTTAACCAGCTCTAAGAACCTTAACCTCCTCCAGCATCCGAAACCTATGGCTCAGATTCAGCATTCAAGCCTGTGTGGTGCATCAGTATCATAAGACGCACCATCCATGGAAGTCTGGTGAAGTTAGGACAAGTAATAACTAAGATATAATCATCAGAGGGCACCTGCTTCAAAAACTTTAACCAGCTCTAAAAACCTTAACCTCCTCCAGCATCTGAAACTTATGGCTCAGATTCAGCATTCAAGCCTGTCTGGTGCATCAGTATCATAAGACGCACCATCCATAGAAGTCTGGTGAAGTTAGGACAAGTAGTAACTAAGATATAATCATCAGAGGGCACCTGCAACAAAAACTTTAACCAGCTCTAAAAACCACTTCGTCTTGGTGAGCTAAAAATCTCACTTACCCATTGAAATGCCATTGTGGGGTGTAGACAGTAAATGTTCCCCATGCTTTTTGGCACACTCACTCAGTTTTTCCTGTAATGCTTTGTAGTTGGATTTCCTCTCCTTCAGGAGATCTTTGTAACCTTTGACCCCCATACTGAGGAGGGTGATCAGAAGGTCTGTGGAGGGTGAGGAGGAAGCCCTACCTGTAATTATAACCATAAACTATTAATCAGGCGATGACTTTTAACACACTGCTCAAAACTCTCTACCCCCTCCCCTACCCCCCTCCCGCCCCCCCATAAAAGTATTTAACTGTAGTAATCTCTGTTGACATTTGTATGGACTGCATAATAGATAGGAAAGTTCATAAATTGACTATTTTTCAATTTTGATAATCAGACATGCACTTACTAGTCAGACATGCACATACAGAATATTTGTACAAAATGACTGCCAACATGAAACTTTAAATCACATTTACCAGGATAGCATTTGCTGATGTGTCGAATAAGGTTGTCATCAAATCCAGCTATGATTGATCCACCGACAGGTACCATGAAGTTCTTGTCTGTGCTTTGTACAAACACATCCAGTCTGGATCGTGATGCCTTCAGTAAACAGAAAACAAAATGACTGCTCAATATTAGATGTACATGTCTGTATGTAGACTATAATACAAATAAAATAATGCCTAATACAGTTAACATAATTCAAAAAAATTAGTACATTAAATTTGTGTCAATGAAGGTCTGCATCTAGCACATACCATATATATTTACAATGTTATTTTTGCCCTGTTTTTTCACCCTTTTACACTTGCAAATAATTTCAAAGATTTTACTAAAATCCAGATTTTTAACCATATTTTTTTTAATAACCAACCGAGTTAAATATTTCATTTAGCTAAGTTAGAAAATTTCATTGTCACAAGAAGTCTTTTCCGGATTAACTGAAACAATCCACTGTCCACTCACCTGTTGGATTAGATGGGTGCATTTTGAACATTGTAAACCATAAGCATTGTTCACTACATGTGGAATGTCCTGTGATTTGCAAATTTCCCCAATCTCTTCTAATCTGTAATCAGTTAAAAAATAAAAATTTAAGACATACATGTACTGCATATTCACTACATAGGGGTTCATGGTGTGAAACACCTTTTTCAGTCAGCAAATTATGTTATGACAGTGCCTGTGCTGGTGGAAGTAAATAAAGGCAAGCATGTCATAAAGTAAAACATGGTTATAGCGAACATGAATTGACGCTTACAGCAAAGTGATTTTCATTCCTTGTGACTTAATCACATGTTGTAAACTTGACGGATATAACAAACAACGCTTAAAATGAAGTAAAATCATCCATCCTTGGCACTTCGTTATAAGCGTGTTTTACTATAAATATGGTTTTGTTGGTCAATTATCATAGAAGAGAATGGTAGTAAACACTTTCTGACTGCATTACCAGTAAATTGATCTGAAAGTGAAAATGATTGCAATTCATGGAAGGTGGTACTCCAGGTAATTTAGAGTTAGATACCTTGAGTTATTAATTATACTATAGGATAAAATTTATGGCAGAAACAAGTGCCTGTGTGACATACTTATCAGGAACTCTGGGAGCGAAGCAGCTAGTGGTGGTCAAGATACAGAGGATATTCCCAGCCCCCAGCTCCTGGACCTTCTTCTGGATTTCCTCTAGGTTTGTTCTCAGCTCTTCCCCCTCTCTCACATTCTCAATGACCACCAGTTCAAACCCTGTAAAAAAATACGACACAGCTTTATACAAATGTACTATATGACATGGACAATAATATAAAATTTTCAGTCACCAGGTAACAATGCACTACATTTTCTTGACATGAATTCAGTTTCACAAGATTTCATAGTCTACACATGGACAATTATTTATCTATCGTATTTAATGATACAAACCTGAAGTGACAATGGATTTAATGCATGACTTCTGGTCAATTCGAGGCCACAGAACATATTTTGCATTCGGTCTTTTTTGTCTAAGTGAAAGTAGACTTAATGCTATACTCATTCCTGTTGCCATGGGAACTACAAAACAGCTGCTTGCTTGAATGCCTAAAAGAGAAATATATAATTTAAAAAAAAAAGACTCTTCTTTCTAAAAATCAATAATTTTTACATTCATATAAGTTTAACAAAAGTATAAATTCCTTCAGAAAATCATGTACGTATTAAAACAATATAAAAAAATTTTGAACAATTTGAAAACTTAGCTTCACTCTTAAATAAATTGGTTTATTTTTTAATTAATAAATCTTACTATGTTGGATTACCTGACAATTTGATGGCATGAAGAGCCAAGCTGTTTGTAAGGGTCATAATCAAACTAGAGCCAGCTGCTTTGGGTTGAACAGCAGTTATCTCTCCTGATCTGCCAATTCCATGACCCAGGCTGCAGGAATACCATACAACACAAGTAGTATTGGCATCAGCAAGCATGCACATTTTAAATCATCTTTCTGTCTCAAATACACTGTTCAAATTTTATGTTTGGGTGAAATTATGAAAATGAATTTCATGTAGTATTTTTTAATACAATTAGATTACAATTAGATACATGTACTAGTAATTTTTAATACAATTAGATTAAAAATACTACATTTGTAGTCGGAATATCAAGCAATGTGCTGAATATTACCGGTATGTGGAAATGATATAATTTCCATAAAACAAGACATTTACATGTATGTAGGGACTATTTTTGCTGAGGTATTATCAATAAAAGATTTTTAAAATAGGCTCCTCATAGATCAGTTTGAGTACATTACTCCTCTTTCAAACTGTATGCTCGATGATATATTTTGAATTTTTTTTACAGATTTTGTAACATTTCTGTATATTTTCCTGTACATTAACTGTAATTATCATGTTTACACCAGTACACCTTTTATATTTAGTACTTTTTTATTAAAGTCTGATTCCTCACCGGAAGTGCCGCTTGCTGACCAATGAGGAGTAAATCCTAGCCTCCCTCTCACCAACACCACAATTGTCTGGAAAGTTGTTACTGTCCATGATGGCAAGCTCACCGAGGAATAACTCAATGGTCTGGTCATCCCAGCCCTCTTCTGGAATTCTCCTCTAGAAAATTGAAGAACTGTGGAATAACATATAAAATTGAAGGAGTCATTGATACGTTAACATTTTTTTTATTTACAAAGAAAACCCTACTGAAACATCAACTTCAAATCTTATCACAATATAAAATCTTTTGCACTCTAAAAAATTATGACATAATATTATATTTAACATATCAAGGCAAATTACTCAGAGCTAGGCTAATTCATGAGATTTAAGAAGCTGTTTAGTCTTCTTACCTGTTCTAGCAAATGCTTAATTTTGCTTTGATGAATCGACTTAGCATTCTGTCCTTGCTGAATGTAGTTTTTGGGGACCAGTTTCTCACACAATTTATAGCAAGCATCATCCATATCTGAAAAACTGAAAAATTTGCAACCTTTTTATAAACACAAACTCTATGGCTCTCACTTCACCTCTTTTCCGTCTTACATAAACATGATACATGTAAATGTATCGTAAGTTAATTTATTTGTCATCATCATATTTTATAACTTTAGTAACCTTGCTATGTCATATTGAACTGAACCTGCATAACAGGAGTAATTTTTAATGTATAATAATACCGGTAAACAAATCACAATTGGCCTTGTGACCATCGTAACTGGTTATAAAACTGCAGCCTGTACACAATTGCAACCTATACTAACACTTTAAAAGAACTGCTGAGTCGCATCCATATTAAATTCAAAACCACTGCTAATTTAAAATAATAACCTGCTTCTACAACAGACATAATATCTTTTACAGTGCGACCATTGGGTAGAGCGCAGCATATTGAATTAAATACACACAGGTACACATTATTCATAGGCCTAATGATGAGTTGCGGTGTGGTTTACCAAATGGATGCATTAACATGATAAAAAATTTAATAAAATTTAAATGTTTTATGCTTCAGTATACATGCATAAACATTTATCTTTTGAGTTGTGGCAGTCTGGAGGGCAAAGCAAATAACACAATCACAATTCGTAAGAAAAGTGCACAGTTGGATCCACCTATCTATTTATTTATAATGCTAAAGATTGGTGTCGTGTAAGTAGATCAGACATTACTCAACAATATCTGTCCAAAAAAAATGCTCCGAACAATTTGCCAAGAAAAAAAATTAAACATTTTTAGAGTCAGCAGAATTTTTTTATTTATCTTTTTAATGCATGATTTTAATGCAAAATAAAATTTTACCTGTTCTCACGAGGGCAAGACGTTGGTAGCCATATGCAATTTACACGAAATTGTGGGTACGATTCTCTCGACAAAAAAATTCAGTACATCAAATTAAGGGAGTAGAAATTCGAATTTTCTCTTTGCCTGTTTACCTGTTCTCGCGAGGGCAAGACATTGGTAGCCATATGCAATTTACATGAAATTGTGGGTACGATTCTGACGACAAAAAAATTCAGTACGTCAAGTTAAGGGAGTAGAAATTCGAATTTTCTCTTTGACCATAAGGCCTAGAGCTCGTAGTGCTTGCTAGCGATTCGCATCGGCGAGCTGCGCTTGCTGTTAGTCACACGAGCGGTTTTTGTTACAAGCACATTAGCTGTAAATAAATACCGATAAAACTGTGCACGATCAATTGCCAAGATTTTCGCAAAAGATCGCCATCCTGAACAATTTAAACAAGGTGGATTACCTCGCGAATGGTTTCATTGAACATCTATATAACGAACAGAAAATGACAGACTTCGATTTGAAAACTTCACAACAAAAATCACCTGAACTAAGGGAGGCTGCAACCAGCTTTGCCAAACTGAAAGTACAGTGACGCTTTTCAGACTCCTTTCTTGAAGATCTCTAAAAAATTTGTGGATAACTTGTACGATAAACGCACAAACCATATAACTTAGATGTTTGTTTCTCGGAGGTCTTTTGTATTTGTTCTGGTATATAGATAATATGATATTTTATCACTAAATATTTATTATTTGAATTCATTTTAAATTGGGTTGGGCCAGTTTACGCTTTCTAAACCTGGTTTATAGATTTAAGCGTAATTTTTCAGATGTCAAATTGCAAAACTAAGGTTTTAAAAAGAAGATGAGTGAATAAGGCGTGTAAACTGCCCATTTGAGGAAGGATTAGACACTGCAAAATTAAACTATCATTAAATCTGATAATTTAAGAAAAAAAATTAAAAACAGAGTATAATCATCTAACGTAACATCGGTTTGAAACCCTTATATATTTAAGATACTTTTAATAGGCTGATTTAAACTGGCGTATACGTGTCAAAACCTCCAAATACTATCATTTTTATAACTTCAATGCCTTTTCTTTTATAAAGTGGGTCATCTCTCCATATTTTTGTCATAGTCTAAATGCGGTTTAATGGAATTTAAACGGATGTTCATCAACAAAAATGTGGAGAAATGACCCACTATACTTTTAAAAATGTAATTTTGTAGCCCAACAATTGAACGTTTTAGAAAAATAATACAAGTCCGTAAATTCGTGGCCAATGTCTCATATAGCATTTAAACAACCCACTTTGTTGTGAATGAAATGGCTCAGTGGTTAGAGCACCAGACGATAAGTAAATTTATATAGAAGGTTTTTAGGTTGTGGGTTCGATAACACCAAAACTTAAGGATTTAGTTTTCTCTTATTGTTTTTTGAAATATTTCAAACTGAATGTAGTTAGATATTACCCTTTTGTAAACTTGAATTATAACATTTCATATATATTTAATTGAAAAAATGTTAAATTTAAAATTGTATTTTACGACTAAACCAAATGGGCAGTTGCGCAATCTTATTCCCCCATCTTCTTTTGTTAAAAACTAAAGAAATGGAAAGTTTTAAAGTTTACACAAACAGGAAGCCCAGTTGGCCACATTGCTCACCTGAGCAACAATAGCTCTAGCTGATAGAAAAGATTTTGGCGGTTTTCAGAGTATCAAATACATTTAATAATTAATATGATTTAATAATCTAAAAAACGGGGGAAAAAAACCTCAACAAGATAACAATAACAAAGATTTTAGAATATTTTATTCATGTAAAATGACATTTAAAACAAACTAAATTATAGTGATAGTGATTGATGTTCAGTTTTGAAGTTTCCTAATTCATCTTAATAGTGAGAAGAGGAGGAGAAAAAGAGCATGGGGAAGAGAAATAGAGCAAGGTCCGTAGAATAACGAATTATATAGTTTCTCGAATAACCGACGATGACCGTATTTATACATTTTTGAACAATCGAATATAGAGTTTCAAACAATTTATAAATGGACTGCAAATTTCGGCATCAAACGTACAAATATTGAAGTTGTTTCAGAATAAGGTTTGTAAAAAAAAAAAAATTCCCGTTTATTCCTATGTAAAATTTCAACCCCCATTAAGTGGTCCAACCCTACCCTCGGGGATCATTAATTGAACAAACTTGAATCTAAACTACCTTCAGATGACTTCACACAAGTTTCAGCCTTTCTGGCCAAATAAGTTTTGAGAAGATTTTCAGAGATGTTTCTCAATTTGTTCCTGCGTAAAAAAATCAACTTACCATTGTGGCTCTATCATTCCCCTGAGGATCACGATTTGTTTGTACTTGGATTAACACTACATGGTTTTCCCGAAGCTGGCCAAACGGGGTTTGAGCAGAATGGGTTTTTTGTAACCCTCCAAAGATGCTTTGTGCTAAGTTTGGTTAAAATTGGCCGAGTGGTTTTGGAAGTCGAAAATGTGAAAACGAGGACTCCAACGACAGACAACGGACAAATTTTGATCAGAATAGCTCAGATGAACGAATGAAAATAGAAAGTAAACTCATACATGTACATTTAAAATTCTAATAGCAATTTTATAGTACAGTAGTATTATATGGAAAACATTATAAGAAGTTTTAATGGTATTTGGACACGATTTGACATCAAAATTTAAAACTTTATTTTTCCAATTTTAATTTAGAATGGTTAATATGGGTACTTTTAATGCTTTGTCAAAATTTGAAAGTCAAAGATTCAGTTATAAGCAAGATACGGAGTTTGAAAATCTTTGTTTTGTAAACAAAGCTCAAGCCTTGTTATGGTTTACGTATGTATTTTATTGGTATAAGTCTCAATAAAATGTTGCTTTTTTCTGTTGATCATATCATCTATGAACACATTGAATCAGTTTAGTACCTTGTTTGCCACGAGTCCTCTGGTCAAAGAAATGGTAATTTAATTCTTTACATTATTTGTAAACAAATATAAGACTCTAGCTTTGTTTATATAACAATGAATTCTTACCTCTGTATCTATTTTTTAACTTGACTTCTAACATTCAAAGTTTGTTCAGTCATTCAAAATGAGCAAGTAAACCATTTTATACATAAAAAAGAAAAAGAAAATTTTGATCTAAAATCGTGTCCAAGTCCCTTTAAAAACATATTGGTAATCAGAACTTTGTATCAATTTTAAGAGACTGCTATGTGCATACCGAGATCAACCTTTACTTAAACATATTATTTAAATTATTTCCTGAAATTTCTACATGATCTGATTTATTATAACATGTCTATGAAGATAAAAAAAATTATGGATAAAAAAATAAATATTTACCATCCCGGTTTCCCCTGGGGTTATACACTATAATACACTATCATAGTTAGTTCAGTTAGTCATAATTTTACTTAGTACTTGTTACCAACTATATAAAGAGTATAAAATTTGTTTATGTTTGTGCAGTTTATTTTATATAAAAGTTGGGGCATTATTTCAACGTTTGTCCTATCTAGTTCTGTTGCAAATTGAAGAATGGTTTTGTAAAAAATAAAAACTTTTTTGCTGTTGATATATTATTTCTGATGCTGTATCGTGGACCAGACTTCTTAGAAATAAGACCATTTGGTATATATATATATATATATATATATATATATATATATATATATATATATATATATATATATATATATATATATATATATATAAGCAGGTCATACGTCCTTCGCTCTTTTCCTTCACTTATTTTATACAATGTCGAAAACTCGAAAAAAAAAGCAAATTAAGCCCGCTACTTATTAAATACATGTATCTTATAAAACAATCTGCTAATACACTGGCGTACGGACAACTCAATTAATAAATATGTACATATGAAAGTTAAAAACATGGATTATTATAAACAGACAAACAATAAATGTATAGTTTAAACATGTCAACGAATAAACATTTTAGATTGCCTGATCTAGCAACCCACGTTGTTCTATTAATGTTAATGAAATGATAGTATTAGAGATTTCTCACTGTAACTACATGTGTTTTTTCCACAACATTCTTGATAACTTTATTATC
Source organism: Magallana angulata (assembly GCF_025612915.1). NCBI lineage: Eukaryota > Metazoa > Mollusca > Bivalvia > Ostreida > Ostreidae > Magallana > Magallana angulata. The sequence continues at coordinate 31,106,353 of NC_069114.1, forward strand.
TGTAAATAATTTAAACCTTCAAAAGTATGTGTATAACAAACATTTCGTACATGAAAAGAAACAAAATAAAAAAGGAAAGTAAATAAAACATAATAATTTTTGCCAGGCATTGAATGTGAATGTTGGAATAGTGTACAACCTCAACTGACCCCAAAGGAATGGACAAGTCGTCTATATCAGTTGGTCACCAGTGCAGTACAGGGAAAATACTACACGTGCGTGGATCAATTTAAAACCGGCCCAAGTTCAACTAGAGTCCAAATGCTTTCCTAAAGGGGGAGGGCAAAAAATAAAAAAAATATTTTTTTAAATAAACAGATATACAATGTATATTAAAAAAAATACATTTTATCTTGCTGAATTAAAAAAAGGGATCTCATTGCCAACCCCACTCCCCAAATGCCTTTCACTAGAGGTTTTGGGTTGATCATAGTTTTTTCTGGTAACAATATTTATACGAGTATAACAATTCTATTGTTAAAATATTCATTGTGATTGCATGAATTTATGTATTTTTAATTTTTCCTAAAGGAGAAGTATTTTCCATTTCAATGTATTTTAGTTCATTTGTAAACCTAAAAACTAACACTGTAGTTTATAATTAATAATGTGGGCAACTCCGTATTCCTGCCTAACTCCAAATACTGTTTTGCAATCGATCCTAAAATACAAGCCTTATGAAATATTATTTTTTCATAAGGTTAGTTTCATACGAGTATAAATTACAACAAATAATTAAAATAACAATAATACATAAAATTGAAAAAAATACGTAAAAAATACACAAGATGTACATGTACTACTCAGTTTCACATGAAAGTTGATGAGCATGCAATGATGTGTGATTATTTGACAATTTTTGTCAACCACACTGATCAATTAATTATATAAATGCAATGATTTGAAAGCAGGGTTTAATATCTTTGTTCAAAAAATTTGCCAACCACACATAATCAATGAATATAAATGCAATGATTCGAAAGCAAGGTTTAATATTTATGTTTAAAATATTTTTTCCATAACTCTAGCATTGATAATATTTTTTTTAAACAATATTTGATCTCTATTCATCTTTAATAATAGGCAAAAAACACACTCATACACACATAAAGAACGAATCTATTTTCAAAAATGATTGATCTGAAAGTTTCGTAAAGTATGATACTAGTAGTACATATTTCGTACAATTTAATTTCAGAGAGCAGTTCATATCCATGTTACAACTCTCAAAATAATTTTAAAAATCAAACAGTTCAAGAAGAGGATGTCACACTAGGTCCTTGACAGCCCGTGTTGCTACCACTATTTTCAGTTTTACTGTCAGGTGTCGCCAACAGTGTTTTCTCGTTGCGCCTAAACACATTTCTAAGAATTCTGCGTTTGACTCTGTCGTTCATTATGCCATACAGAAACGGATTAACACAAGCGTTTCCAAGGGCAAGACACAAGGTACCAATCAGTGCTTGCGAAGAAATGTTCATAGAATTGGCCAACCCATCAGCTTGAATCAGCACAAAAACTATGAAAATAGGCAACCACATCACAAGAAACAGGAATACGAGTAGTATCAAGTTTTTAACAAGCCGGATATCTCGTTGTTTCCGAGACTTCACAGATCTGGTGGTAATTGCCTTCACGGCGTTCCGAGATCTCCAAAATTTTTTGAGGATTCTGAAATAATTTAGCACCAAAATGGCGAGAGGGATCACAAATCCTACTAAACAGACACTCACTGTGAAAATCATAGAAATGCGGATATTGGAGGTATTTGGCCACATGAGCGTTCAAATTTTGATTTCTTCGTAACCAAATGGTACCTTTTTTACAGTGAAATACATTGAGAGTGGAATAAAAGCCAGGGAATCCAGGATCCATAAAAGCAGAATACTACATATTGCCACTTTAGGAGTGATTTTCTTGAAGGATGTTTTGAGAATACAAGTATATCTGTCAATGCTTATAATTGTCATTGTCCAGATCATCACAGACGCACAAATAAACATAACATACACCAACATTTTGCAGACCAAAGTTCCCAGAACCCAAGTTCCGGTCAACCGTGCAGTCGCAATCAGGGGACTTCCAGAGGAAAAAAGAATGTCTGCAACGGCCAGATTACAAATCAAGTAGTTGGTTACCGTACGTGTGCTTTTAACTTTCAATATTTGAAAAAATACGGTAAAGTTCCCACAGAGGGAAAAAATGAAAAGAATGATTAACACGGCTGCCTCAATGTAAGGTAGACCAAGCCAAGGTCGGTTGAACTCGGAAAAATAAGTGAAATAAGAAGTGTTTCCCCATCCTTGCTCATAATCCATTCCAAATAAGTAGGACTTATTCATACTCGACATCATGGAATATAATTGTGTTTCACAATGGAAAGTTTATTGAAGCAACTGAAAAAGAAAATTAAATACGTAATTCTAAGATATTAATCTAGATGCACTAGAAATTAAAGTTAACAGTTCCTATGGATCATATATCGATATATATGTGTTTATACAAATGTAAAATAAATATGAATGTCTTCAACATAATTTACATTAAAATTGCCTACCCTACCATCACGTACGTTTTAAAAAAAAGGCCATGCTATTTTCACTCCGAAAGACTAATTTTTTCAGCTGGACCTTTATTATTTTTAATTCTTTTAATTACATCTCAACTGCGTTTTAAATTGTCACAAACAAACGGTCCTATCAACTAAAAAATTATATTAAAAAACGGAACGCACTAAAATCACTTTATTTTACAATAAGTACTAGACAAGTGTGCTATGAAAGAAACGTATTCAGTATTTTGTTTTGGTAACGTATCGGTATATAAATATGATTTCTTTGTGTGGATTCATAATGTTTTGTGATGATGAGCTGTACAAAAACATATGGCGTATTTATCATTTTTCCTAACACCCACCCCCTCCCCAACTGAAAAAACAAAAACAATATCCGTTTGTTTAAGTACGGAAACCGCATGTTATAGCAACGTAATTATAATATGTATCGTTTATTAATTGATGTCATTAAGACAAATTTTAAATTAAACAATAAAAATGTGCCTTATGACTCGAATAACTCTCAATGACTTGAAGTGATGTTTTAAACGCTAGTTTAAGTGATATTATTCAGTTCCTATTGCCTTGCTACAAATAGTCTCATGATTTTTATATATAATACACATGATGGATTTTTGTAGGTATGTTTTTTAAACAACTCTTTAGACAAATAAAATGTCATCTAGTTTCGCTGCCAAAAACGCCCGTTCACTTTTGAATAAACAAAGACATATATACATGTACATGTAAAAGAAATAGAAATGAGTCCATTGTTTAACATGATTTTTTAAAATGCAAAATACTAGTAGACTACTGGGTTTACCTATGTTGTATGTTAAGACTACTGAGAATTCATGCTCGAAACAACATGCATTAAAAATGAATATTAGATCCATATTTAACATCGTTAGTTTATTTTTTTTAAAGTTTCTACTGACTAGTATCAAACGACGTAATATTTATAAACATAAACAAGCTTTTTGTTTGTTTTAGTGCATTGTGACAAAATCCCGAGAACGTCCTTGAAACGACATGTACTGAGAAGTCCTCAGAAAGACGACGTCGAAATGCTTTTATAAGTGGTAGCTTCTCTTGACCGAGAAACCTTTATCTCTTTTTCTTCCCTTAAAGAATTGACAATAGATGCAGATAAATGTGGAAGACAATTTTTATTTACAGTATGTTGTAACAATTGTCTTTATCTAAAAACAACTATCAAGGAATTATAAAAAGCATTGATAGATTATCATTGATTGGATTAAATGTGTTTTCTTTTATAATATATATACACACAGTATAATGATATGTTGGTTGGTTTTATTTCTTTAAAAAAAATCACTTTGTCAAGCCATTGAGCATAAATTAATGCAATAGATTGATTGTTGTGAAACACAAATATCTACAAATATCAACAAAATCTACTTTAAAATATGGTAAACAGTTTATCATATTTCCAGTGGATTAAAACAATTTTCACTCTGAATGCTACTCAATTGTTGTTGGGTTTTTTTTTTTGGTTGTTTTTTTGTTTTTGTTTTAAAAAGATGGGATTATGTAAGTGGACTACTTCCAAGTGACAAAAAATACCAGGATACATTCTCAAAGGTTCCTCTGTGCATTGAGAATATTTAATACACATTACATACATTGTGTATTTACCACATAATTCGATGCCCACAAATATTGATAAAACGCCACTAGATTACAAATAAGCGTTCTATTATTATAATAGCTTAATCAATTGCAGAAAATTTAATATTTGCTAGAAATCGTTTAATTTAGATGATTCGTTTACAAAATGTTTTTATACTGAGAACCCCTGACATTGTGATGATATAAACGAGCTTGAATACAGTGTGAATACAGTGTCAAAAAACGGGATAATAGATAAACGTTCTATAGGAATAAGACAGAATAAGATAAAAGAAAGATCAAGAAGATGCTGTAAGACACTTAAAACGTGTCCAGAACTTAATATCGTGTTAGCAGTATTAAGCGACCCGACGTTTTCTCGCACAAGGTACAAGATTGTGTTTATGACAGAGAATCACAGTTAACTTTCGTGTTATCACGAGAGTGACGTTTTTTTAAAAAAAAGTTAAGGTGGCATCACTAGACAACGTCAAAATCGAGCAGACTGCCCTTACGTTACTCACTTTTGAGGCTCTGAGGTTTACCTCAAGTTTGAATCTATTCACGAAAGCACAGTCATAACGAAAATTTACTCCAACAAATAAAACCCATTGGACTATGTTGGTTAAGATATATAGTCTTTATTTCCCTCCTTCCGGCTGTCTTTATGTTTGTCGGTCATTCGGTCCAAACTTGGTTAACAAGACATTTTAACTATGATTTTGATGATTTATTTGAAAATCGAATTGCGATTTAACTTCATAATAACAAATTTTTCGATTTGTTAAGTTAATTAACAGCTAGGTGATTAAGAAAATAAATTGCAAACACCTTTTTTGATGCAAATTTTAAAATAGCTCATGGAGTCGAATACGCTACTATGTCTAAAAATGATATGCAGAATAAATTATCTATGAAGGACAAAAATGGTTTCAATCACAGATTGTTTAAATTTATGAAAATTGAAAAGTTGGTGCAAGAAGGGGGATTCTTGTCCCAAGTACCAAAGACCAAGCCAATGGAGCACATAGGACTGACGCATTTTTTTATTACATATACACATAGATTTTGTGGTTACGATAGTGTCTCGACGGCCGATTTGACGAGGTCTATTGTTCATGAAGTTTGATATCCAAAAGTACGACAATAGCTATTTCAGCTAGTGTATGCAGATAAAGCCGAAAACGCACAGTTTTATGTGCCAACAGAAGTGTTTGAACCAGTGGCATTTTTTTGTTATTGTCCACCTGCCTATATATCCTCTTTGAGTCACATGCTTAACTTTTTAAGGATCTTAGTGTCAGGAAATAGTTTAATCTAAATATGTCTTGCTGTATAGCGTATCTTAAAATTTGTAAGTATAATTATATTTAAATTCTCCTAATATGATTAAAAATGATTTTCATATTTACAAAAAGAAAAAGAGAAATTTTTATTAAAGATATTCCGAAAATTACTTTTTTTAATTACCACATAAACTCAAAATAAACTCAACGAATTGTAGTTGAACTAAAGTAATATTAATATAAAATCTATATACCTTTATCTTGGATAATTACATCCAGGAAAAGAACAGAATCGCTCGATCCTGGCAGGGCTCAGATATATGAAAATTAGGTCGAGATGCAAGAGGGAAAAGTAAAGAGCCTCCATTTGCGCGTAATAAGGACATCAGTTAAGTTATTGCTTGTGTCGTAAAATGGGCCTTGTGAATATCGTAACTGGGTTACAAAAGTCTAGCACACAATCTTTTTTAAATGAAACTTCAAAAGAACTAATGAGTCGCGCCTATATTGAATTCAAAACGATCGCTAATTTGTAGCTTTATATTCTTTAAGGTTGAATGTCCCTCTGATAAGAGAGATAACTTCTGTAGAATTTAATATCACTTTGTTTCTGTTAACTCACAATTATTGAGGCTTGTAACAACAAGGGAGGTGGTGCATGGTCCCAATTTATGTTGGAAAGCGATACACTTATTTGAATTCAAAGATAGAAAAAGAAAATTAGAACTGAACCCCATGGCTCTTTTGAAGCAGGGGGGCAAAAATGTAAAGAAAACTTTTACAAAATATTACAAGAAATGTATCATAATGATAAAGTATTTCTGAGGCAATATCTACATGACTATTCCTCCCCCTCTCCCCTCCCCCCTCCCGATGGATTTATTCTTTTTTTAAATATAACTAAATTTTATATACTTGTTCAGTTCATGTACGTTACATGTTTGATGTTTTAGGCCTGATAATATTTGGATGGAATATTTTTATTTCTCTATCTATAGCTTGTTCACAGAGCTGAATGAATTATATTTTGGAAAAATGTGACCAAGACAATTGCAAATTCTAGACTTAGTTGAAATCGTTTAAAACTTATAACATTTCAAATGTTTAAAATTGAATAAGGCTTTTCTATTCTGAGGGAGCAGATATGGGAAAACAAATTGAAAAAAAAAACACTTATACCTCAGCTCATTTGATTCAAGACAGTATATCCCTGTATTGATATCATACCAATCACTTGAAGATTATTCATTTGATCACCTTTTTGTGTTACATAACAAAATGCTCTGTTTTACATTTTTAGGATTTTTTAAATATATATATCCATTTACTATTATCTTATCCAAATTTAAAAAGGAAACCTTTTCTGAAAGTTAAGAAACTGTGGCAATTTTCTTGCACTGTATGTAAAACATGTATGTAAAACCTTCAATAGTCTATGATAAAGAAAGATAACTCTTGCTGATTGAAGCAATTTTTGTTGCAAACCTATACAACAAAGTGCTATTCTGAACTAAAATGCAGCGCTTCAATATGCTTTGTAATATGAATTGAAAATCGTATCATTGAATACCATCATTTCATTTGTAGCATACAGAATTTATAAATATAAGATGTATTGTCGGGTACATTCCTTAGAAGAAACAAATTACAATATTTTGAACCATGTAAAGGTATCTACTGTATTCTATGCTTCTGATTTTTTTAAAAAAGTCTCAATTCATTCGTAGACTATAAAATTTTCCAAAATTTTGTAAAATCAATTTAGAGAATCTACTTCCAAAAGTATATTCTATATTTTGTTGATGTTATCTCTGTTTTATTTGATGTAAAACTAATATTATGAATAAATCTTAACCCCCCCCCCCCAAAAAAAAAAAACAAACAAAAACAAAAACAAAAAACCTCCCAAACATTGTGCAATTGAATCCAAGATACAAGACTTACGAGATGATTCGTACTTTTTAAGATTTATTCTTTTATGAGTATAAATTACAACAAATAAAGTAACAATAATGCAAAATAAATAAGATATTACACAATATATTATACAAAATGTACAATTTCAGTGTCACATTTGAAAGTTGATGGGCATGCAATGATGTCAATGTGGGATTATTTGAATTGTTGACAATTTCTGTAAACCACACTTACAGTACCGATCAGAACCAATCAGACACCAGAACAGATCCGAACTAAACCCCGAGATTACCTTCAGGGTTTACTTGGAGTTTACTCTGAGTCTCCTTTTTGAAAATGTGTGGGTTTTTTTCACATTCGAATCGGATTTTACTCGGGTTTACTCGGGGTTTCCTTTTGGACACACTAAAGTGTGAGGTAGACCCGTTTCTTATCTTACCATCTTTCGCCTGTAATTCATGCACCTTGTATATACCAAATACACATGTAGCATCTGCTTTCAGGTGTATACTTCTGATCAGGGTTTACTCCCTTTGTTCACTCTGGGTTTACTTTACTATGAGCAGTTTGTTTACAACTTAGAATCATGTTTTGCATGTCTTAAAATAGATAATTCTCATATCAGATGATTGTCGAATCGTTATTATTCCGATATTCATTTATGTGGAACGATGTGGATTGTTAATTATGTGTTATAATGGTGAAACACAATTTTTACCGTCATCGACACGGAAAATGGAATAAATACTACTCTCTCTAAGGAATGCATGTACTAAGAGTGTTTAATTATTCCTTATTTAAATATTCTTCTAGACAAAAATCCACTTGTGGTTTACAACTTATAAAGACATTGAACACATGGAACACGAACTAGATTAGCAAAACCCCTACAACTTCGTTATAGAAACTTAAGCTCATTTTGGCTTAAATTTATTTTCCATTAATCTACATGGTCTCCGATTACGATATATTCCCTTTGTTCATATCTTTGTCAGTCTGTCTTCTTTCTTTCCTTGCCAAATCCACCAAACTTAACGGTTTACCCATCTTTCTCGTCGTCACCAATGTCTTTCATAGACCGAGATGGATGTCAAGTGACCCATTTCTGGCGGAGTTATTAGTATTCAAATCTTTTGTGTTTTTTCTAACGGCACGTAAAAACGTTAAAATATTTTATTTTCTATTTCTCGTATTCTTGTCAAGCGATTGATATAGACTGTCACAGCATAATTAATGTAAGGGTCCTATCTTTAAATAAAATATTGAAGCAAAAATAAGATCTTATTATTGTTCTTCACTAAAAATACGCCATATTAATATACATGTATCATGTAAATGTTTAAAAACTTCATAACTCTTTTACTGATAATATCTTGCGAAACATATGAAATAGTGTCTCTCGTAATTCACATTATAAACAATTTTGTCAACCACTCATGCGCACACATATAGATGGATCTTTTTTTTAAATGATTGCAAGATCTAATTTGAGTAAAAATGACTCTAATATTGCTACTACTCCGACGAACAATTTCATTCACGAGCATACTATTATTAATTTCTCTACATTTTAACAGTTCAAGATGAGGATGTCACACTAGGCCCTTCATAGCCCATATTGCTAACACTATTTCCAGTTTTACTTTCAGATGTCGCCAACTGTATTTTGTGATTCTTCATAAACACATTTCTAAGAATTCTGCGTTTGACTCGGTCGTTCATTATTCCATACAGAAACGGATTAACACAAGCGTTTCCGAGAGCAAGACACAGCGATCCAATAAGTGCTTGCGAAGAAATGTTCATGGCATCTGCCATCCCATCAGCTTGAATCAATACAAAGACTATGAAAATAGGCAACCACATCACAAGAAACAGGAATACGAGCAGTATCAAGTTTTTAACAAGCCGAATATCTCGTTGTTTTCGAGACTTTGCAGATCTGGTGGTGATTGCTTTGACGGCGTTTCGAGATCTCCAAAATTTTCTAAGGATTCTGCAATAATTTAGCACCAAAATGGCGAGAGGGATCACAAATCCTACTAAACAGACACTGACAGTGAAAATCATGGATATGCGGATATTGGAATTATTTGGCCACATAAGTGTACAAATTTCGATTTCTTCATTACCAAACGGAAACTGTTTCACATTGAAATACATTGAGAGCGGAATAAAAGCAAGGAAATCCAGGATCCATAAAAGTAGAATGCTACATATTGCCACTTTAGGTGTAATTTTCTTGGCAGATGTTTTAAAAATGCAGATATATCTGTCAATGCTTATAATTGTCATTGTCCAGATCATCACAGATGCACAAACAAACATAACATACACCAACATTTTGCAGACGAAAGTCCCCAAAACCCAAGTTCCGGTCAACCGTGCAGCCGCAATCAAGGGACTTCCGGAGACAAAAAGAATGTCTGCAACGGCAAGATTACAAATCAAGTAGTTGGTGACTGTGCGTGTGCTTCTAACTTTCAATATTTGGAAAAATACGACAAAGTTTCCAATTAGTGCAAAAATGAAAAGAATGATTAACACGACTGCCTCAATGTAAGGTAAACCGAGCCAAGATCTGTTGAACTCGGAGAAATACGTGAAATAAGAAGTGTTTCCCCATCCATGTTCCTGATCCGGTCCAAAAAAGTAGGACTTGTTTACATTTGCCATCACGGAGTGGTTTGGTTTTACCTATGACAGATTTAGTGAGGCATCTGAAAAAGAAAAAAGAAATATTAATTTAACACAGATTTTGCAGATGCTGATCTACATGGATATAAATAAATAAATGTTTAATGATTTGATAAGAGAGTACATACGTATATGCATTTGCACGTACATGTACATAAAAAAATGAATTAAAAAATTAATTATGGATGTCTTGGACAACATTTACATCGCTTATCCTACCGTCTCGTTCGTTTGCTATGGTCGCTATATTTTATCCGGTAATATTTTAGATGTTTACATGGTTGTGCAGTATTTCTCACGGAAACTCTTTTTGGTAGATAAGGACTTTTTTCTACTTCAATCTAGATTATAACATTCACCTGCATCATTTTAAAGTGCTACAAGGTTTCGGAGTAAACATGTGTCTTTGACTATTTAATTAATAATTCCATGACTAATTAGTCAATTAAAATTGTAAATAAGTAAAAGACACATGTACCATTCTTTACAATCGATTGCAATCACCGTTAATAGTGTCATATGTTTAACGTATAAAATCTTACCTGTATAAACCGAAAGTCACAACTTTCGTATATTGGTCACAATCCATGAATAAATAAATTATATGAAAAAAATGATAATAACAAACCGTGAACCATCTCAAAAATCCATAAAACGAAATACAAATTCAAAGCAGAGCAACACGGACCTCCAAATAGATAGAGGTAGGATCAGATGCCTAGGAGGAGTGAGCATCCTATGCTGACCTGTCGCAACCGCCGTGTGCTCCTTGTCACAATTGGACATGTCATTATCGAGGTAAATGTTACGTTCTGATAAATTTTGATCGAGAAATAAATTTTTGTTTGCTTGTTTGCTTGTTTGGATGTAGTGATGGTGAGCTGTACATGGGCATATGGTGTGTTAATCATTTTTCCTAGGAACCCCCCCCCCCCCCCCCCCCAAAAAAAAAAAAAACAAACAACAACAACAAACAAAAGCAATATTGTGTAACAACTTAAATTGCATCATTTGGCAATGTTCATGGTCACATGTATTGTGTTGATAACACTTGCTTGCATAGTATACCGGTAATACACAATTTCAACGCTTATTCAACCGGTATTATTAAATAAGTCGTCATCGGTATCTATAAAAAAAATCTTATGATATTTGTTTAAAATATAAGTGTACGAATATTTTTAAAAACTGTTTGACACTTAGAATGCAGTCATCTGGTCGCGAACGTATATACTAGTAAACTGCCTGAACTTCTATTCTCAATAAAAATTTATTCCCATAGAAAGGAAATGACAGAAAGGACAGTTTTCAACGTATTTTATTACTCGGTTTTTTTGAAAGTGTGCTGTGGTGTGCTATGCTACGTTATATAGCTAAAACTTTGCTTTGAGATATTTTAAGATAAACATGTACATGTATACACATGTATCTTGTATCATAAAATACGCCAACCGCTAGTATAATCGTATTGAGAACAAGCCTCTTACTTTATTAAATTTTTTAAAGTTTCTATTGACTACTGCTATCGAAGGGTGGATGCGTCGTTACAAACACTAGACATTTTCCTTGAAGAGACATGCACCGAAAAGTCTTATGAATAATGGTTGCTTGTATAGGCTCTTATAAGTGGAGTCATCTCTTGACAAAATGACTTTCTTTGATTTTCTTCCCTGTAAGGTTCGGCGCTAGAGAAAGTTAAACTGGAAAACAAATTACTTTTTTATTTTGTTTTGCACAAGATCAGAATGTAGAATTTTTTTAAAAAAAATTGGTACTGCCATCTTTGCTACCCAACGGTTTCTAATCCGCACCACTTATCAAAAACATGTGGCTAGCAAACTTCAAGATGTAATATTGATAGGCTATTATTAGTTGACCGTTACACGCTTTCTCAATAACATGCAAACGTAGTTAGTTGTTTTTTTGAATATTTTTATTTCCTTTAAAAAAATTCACTTTGTCAAACAGTGGGGCACAAAGTATTATGATAGTAATTGATTGATTGCAAAAATATCTACAAAATGATGCACATGAAAAATTAAAAAAAAAATTAATACTTCATGTGAATTACACAAACACTTTGAATGCTTGAGAAGTCTGTTTATTAAATTACCTTTTAAAATTTCACGCACAAAGAAACACTTAAAAGGTCGTTTATAAATTTTACAGACACGTTTGCCATTTTTATCTCTCTTTGTGAGGATGTATCACTTACATTATTCCAGTGACAAAGAATATACAGTCTAAAAGGTTCCTCTGTTCTAGGAAAATACTGAATACAGTACACATTACATACATTGTGTATGTACCACGTAAATTGATGCCCACGAATATAAGAATACGAATAGAACGACACTAGATGGAAAAAATATGCGCTCTATTCAAGCTTAATCAGTTGCAACATAATTTTTAAATTAAAGGATGAAGAAAAAAATATCCCAGGTTCTTTCAGAATGATATTCTGTCAATTTTTTTTAACTTCCAGTGGGTGATTACTGAGATGTAAACGAGTCATATACATTAGACAATTTCTAGCAAAAAATTCCATTTTTGCTAGAAATTGTCTAATGTATATGACTCGTTTACAATTTGTAATTAAACAGAGAACTGCTGACATTGTGATGATAACAACGAGAATACAAAGTCCAAAAACGAGAAAAATAGATAAACTTTCTATATAAATAAGATAGAAGAAAGATCATGAAGATGTTGTAAAACGTTTAAGAGCTTCGCACTGAAAAGTGTGTCCGGAACATGCAATAAAAATCGTGTCTGCAGTATAAAGCGACCCGACGTTTTCTTGTACATGATACAAGATTGTGGTTATGACAGAGAGATCCCAGTGAAGGTTCGTGTTATCATAGGAGTGACGTCTTTAGAAGTTAAGGAGGCACCACTAAACCCAGATTCAGGAAACCTGAACGGATTGATCTTGTGTTGCTCACTTTTGAGGCCCCACCGAGTAAAGGAAACCAAACTGACTGCTTCTTGCGTTGCTCACTTTTGAGGCTCTGAGATTTACCTCAAGCCCAAATCGTTTGAAGAAAGCGCATTACCAGTAAACAGTCTCCGACTGGTAAAGCCGGTTGGGCTATATAGTCTTTATTTCCGTCCTTCCGTCTGTCTTTAGGTCTGTCGGTGCATCTGTCTGTCCAAACTTGGTTTCCAAGACATTTTTTGTATGGTTTGGAGAATCCTTTGAAAATTAAATTGCATGCCGTGTATATCTATATGGGACAAAAATAGTGTCAGCCTCAGAATTTGTTAATTTATGAAAAAAAATATATAAAAGTTGGGGCCGGAAAGGCGAGGGGTCACTGTCTCAAGTGTCTGAGGTCATGGAGCAAATAGTAGCACTGACGCATGTATAAATGTACCTATATTTCGCTGACCGATTAGACTTCTCGATTGTGGTTTGATATGATAGCTACTTCAGCTAGTGTTTGCAGATAAAGCCAACAACACACATTATCATATGCCGACAGCGGAATTTGAACCAGCGACCTTTCGGTTATTGGCTACTTGCCCATATACCCTCTTTGAGTCACATGCTTTATTTGTATATTAATATGAAATTAATGTCAGGAAATATTTTTTTTAAACTATGTCTTACTGTATAGCATATCTTAAAATTGTTGCGTAATGAATAAGAATTAAAAATATAATAAGTAACGTTGCCTTTTAGATTTTGTTGATTTTGGGTTTTTCAATAACTTTTTGAAGTATTTGTTTGCTTTCTAAACACATTTGTTAAGTATTTTGAATTCACTTGTTTTGATTTTGCCGTTTGTGAAATCATTAAAAATTTCATAGTATTAGGAATCGGACCAATTAACCTACCCTGAACATGCATGTAGAAAAATCATATTTAGTTCGGGGGGGGGGGGGGGAATAAAGGGGACCATGTATGTATGCAAGTTAACAAGACGTTGTTAAGCATCGTAAAGACGAATTTATAGTATACATCATACATATCCGCCTTTAATAACGGAATCGCTTGAAGCACCATCGTCAGTCAGAAGCTTGACTAGAATACATGTAATTTGACATGACCTAATGGGGTTAACAATTTTTATCTTGTTTTGTCATAATCTAGTCTTGCACAAAGTAAACTTTACATGTACATGTACCTATACCAGAGATAAAAATTGAAGTACGTATACAGGTACATACTTACTTTTCCCAGTGTTTTTGATAATTATACTACAAATCGATTTTGTAATGTATTGTTCAATACAATTT